>NC_065450.1:186448030-187073030 GCF_917563875.1 Diabrotica virgifera virgifera
AATCACTGAAAGAAGATCCATTACCGATCTTCTTTTTCTAGCAACTAAAAGAAGAGTGAAAAATGTAGATATTGCAGGACATAAGAATATATGCATAAATTGCCCATAAAATCATTTAGAACAAAAAAAATTCTGAATTATTATTACTTTAAATATTTCATTCAATTTTTTAATAGTTGACAGTATTGTTTTATTGAACCGATTTTATAAAATGTTAACCTTCCGAACAAACATGACTAATACTTCTTAATTATTCCACACTTTACATAAATTTCATTCACAAATTGTTAGAAATATTTCAATAAATTAAGAAATTAGCCATAAAGATACATCAGAAGCTGGAAATTCGACAACGTTGTAAAACCTTGTTTAAATAAAACGAGGTGACATCACCAAATTGATGTAATGAGTGATTGATCAAGTACTCGCAAATATTTAAACCTTTTTGCATACATTTCGACAACGGCAAGAGATATTTTTAAAAAGTGGGAGTGGCTTTATTTCATATTACACAAAGTTTATTTTTTTTTAATTTATAGTAGAAGTGTTTTGCTCTAAAAGTAATAAAGTTCAACAGTTTCTTTACGACCTAGAAGGTAACCTTTAAGAGCAACGTCATCATTAAACACCGTATTAAATACATAAGAGTGAAAAACGGGTTAACAGGAACAATATAAAGGCAATAGTACAACCAACATGAAATCACAGACTTTAGAATCAACTTTACTACATAGAGATAACACAAGAAAATGTTTCTTAGGTTACAAATGTTTAACAACAAATCGACGGTTGGAAGGTAAAAGGTTTGTAACCAACAAATCAACTTTTTCCAAAAAGTAGAAAAACGTTCTATTTTAATAATTTTTTTGATTAATTTATAGATCAATTATTGATCTACAAATTAATGAAAAAAATATTAGGTTAATTTCTCATAAAAATACTTTAATGAAACTTTTTGTCTACTTCCTAAAACAAAATTTATTTGTGGGTTACAACCTTTTACCTTTCAACCGTCGAAATGTTTTCGCTAGAATATTCAGAAATGAAGAAGGATGAAGATGAATGCTGATGAAGAAATCAGAAATCATAATTGAGGCCCCTAGGACACAAGGGGTGTAAGTTAGGGTGGTGCAAAAAAAGTCAAGTTGATAATTCCGTGTCGGTATAGTGCGGAAAAGTTGCGATTGGTAATTACAAGAAAAACAAAAATTATATATTCAAATCGGACTTTATCTTCCGATCCCGCAACGGACCTAAATATTATGAAAAAAATTAAATTTTACCTTTTTTTCAAAAAAATTTATTTATCCTTGGTGTAAGTTTTATTTATTGCTATAGTAAAATTTATTTACAGTTTGCATGGTTGAGTAATAAAAAAAAATAGTTTTACGCATTTAACGAATATCTTCCGATCCCACAAAATCAATCAAAATCTATAAAAATTTGAAATTTTTGATGATTTTGATAAATTAAAAAACATTTAGTTATCTCATTTTTCTGTTACATTGTGAAGATCTTCGCTTGTTAAGATATTGTATGACAATATTTAAACAACCCAGAACTCAAAACGAGGGGGTGGTTGCACTTCTAGCTCCACATGCACCCTTGTCTCCAACCAACCAATGAGTGTGTGTTTTTTACATTATTTACATACATATGTACATTTCTTTTTCATCTGTTTGTGTCCAGCTCTTAAACACCAACTTTGTATTGTGATTTCTTGATAAAATCTAGCAGCATGGACCTTGATTTAAGTGTTGTCCTGATGAATCCATCTCTCGATTGGGGCCCACATAATTAGCATTAGACGATGTTTCCGGGACCAACTTTAGACATCGCTTGTCAGCTTGAGTGTGGCAGGGATAGTTTTGTACATTCCAGTCTGTCATGTCGCCCGATGTAATGCAAGAAGTTATATCCTTATTTGAAACTCTTCGAGGAAGTGGTGGAGAAGATAGTTTTGTAACGTTCCAGTCTATTATTTTAGTTTAGTCCTATGCTTCAAAATTTCAAGTAGTAGGGAGAAAGGAAACACATTAGAGATCTAGGACTAAGGAGAATGTTAAAAGCCGGACAGACTAAAGCCAAGGGCAAAAGTATTAGAAATTTCATCCCTCCTACTTTAAGTTTTCAAGTACAGGACTACACTGAAATAATAGACTAGAATGTTACAAAACTAACTTCTCCATCAGTTCTTCGAAGAGTTTCAAATGAAGATATAAGTTCCTGCATTACATCAGGCTACACGCCAGGCAGGAATGTAAAAAACTATCCGTGCCACACGCAAGCTGTCGAGCGGTGCGTAAAGTTGGTCATGGAAGCATCGTCTAATGTATAATGGCATGTGGGCCTCAATAAAGGGATGGATTCATCAGGGCAACACTTGAATCAAGGTCCATGCTGCCAGATTTTACAACCAAATCACAATACAAAGTTGGCAAGAGCTGGACAAAAACAGATGAAAAAGAAATGTACATATGTAAATAATGTAAAAACACACACTCATTGGTTGGTTGGAGAAAAGGGTGCGTGTGGAGCTAGAAGTGCAACCACCCCCTCGTTTTGAGTTCTGGTTTGTTTTAATATTGTCACACAATATCTAAACAAACGAAGAGCTTTACAATGTAACAGAAAAATGAGATAACTAAAAGCTTTTTAATTTATCAAAATCATCAAAAACTTCAAAATTTTATAGATTTTGATTGACCTTGCGGGATCGGAAGATATTCGTTAAATGCGTAAAACTATTTTTTATCACTTTACCATGCAAACTGTATATAAATTTTACTATAGCGATAAATAAAACGTACATGGAGAATAAATAAAAATTTTTGAAAAAAAGGTAACATTTCATTTTTTTCATAATCTTTAGGTCCGTTGCGGGATCGGAAGATAAAGTCCGAGTCCGATTTGAATTAATGTTTTTTTGTATTTCTTGTAATTACCAATCGCAACTTTTCCGCACTATAGCGACACGGAATAATCAACTTGACTTTTTTCGCACCACCCTAGTGTAAGCGCCAAGTTTAGAGAAAACTTTATTTCTAGACAAATTTAAAAATCTAGGTACATACGAGTTAGCATGTTTTCAACGACATGTCATTTTTGATCATGTTATTGTTAGTTTAGGTAGAAAGTTTGAAGCCACCATGTTTTCTATGTGTTTGGGACTCCATTTTTATATGTAACTCAATTTCCTTAAAATTGTCACTTACACCCTTTGTGTCCTATGGGCCTCAATTAGGAAACAAAAAATGCGATGAATTGGGCATATATTAAGAAAAGCTATAACAATTTAATGACAACCAGAGTTTTCTATCAGATGCATTTAGGAAAAAGAATAAAAGGATGACCGACAAACATGTGGAAAAGAAAACAATAGAAAATTAACTAAAAAAAAAAAATTTCTTAGAACAAGAGAACTAAAAAAAGATAGAAGACAATAGAAGGCAGCAACAAGATATAATGCTTCAGTAGGGTGGCTTCTAGGTATAAAAGTGCCATAAACCTGAGGGCAACGAAATGATGCCCTCAAATATTGTCACAGACATTATGGAATATACATAGTCGTTTATGACCTGATTCATGGGCTTATCAGCCAAGGAATCTGAGTCCAGGGTTTCGCAGACGACATTGTAATAGTGACTACGGGAAAATTTCCCAGTACTGTTAAGGATCAGATGCGATATGCCCTTCATTACATAGAGAATAGGTATCTGAAAGAGAACATTCATGTGAACCCTTCCAAAACCAAGTTAGTAGCCTTTACTAATTAGAGAAAGGTTACTCGACTGCAATCTGAAATTATTTGGGGAGAAACTATGTAGAAAGAACCAACGAGGTCAAGGGTTCCAAACTCAATTGGAGCACTCATTAACAATTTAACCAACAGGGCTATAGCGACTCTTCTGGAACTAGACGAGTTGTAGGTAAAACCTGGGGGGTTGAAACCAAAGATAATCTGTTGGTTATACACATCAGTGATATGATCTACAGTTACTTATGGTTCAGTACTTTCAGAGTGACCTCTCTCACCACCCTACAAAGAGAAGCGCTTCTAAATATAATAGGAGCTTTGAATAGTACAGGAACGGCATCTTAAAGACTATCACAGGTCTCCCTCCGCTGGAATTATATATTCCGGCGGTAGCCTTTATAACCATCCTGATAATTGAAGCGAACAATACTTGGAGGCTGAATTATGTATCGAAACGCCACAAAATACTACTGGAACGACTGTACTTGAGGAATCCATCTTTATGATGAACTCAGGTATCATGGCATCACAACTAATCTTCGCTAAAAGATTATACCATCTATAAAACAAAACGTCCCAATTATATTTCACTGATGCATCTAAAACTGCCATGGTACTGGATCAGGAGTATTTGGGTAGACATGTCATTATAATAAATCTTACAGCCTAGGTCAATATACAACTTTGTTCCAGGCTAAAGTGTTTTGCTTTTGTGGTCTGCACTGAAGAAGTCATGAATGGAGACTCAAAAGCAAAGATATTAACATAAGTCCATTCTTTCACGGTTTTTGCTCTAAATTTTAAAGAACCGCTTGGATTGACATGAAATTTGGCATAGGCATAGCTTACATGTCAAAGAAAAAAAGTGATATTGTGCCGATGTGTGCTTTGGCCCTGGGGGTGACTTTCACCCCCTCTTGGGGGTGAAAAAATATAAGTGTAAAATAAGTCCGGAAATGGATAAACTGACTAATTTTAAGTAACTTTTGTTCTATAGAGCTTTTTCGCCAAGTCAACACTTTTCGAGTTATTTGCGAGTGAATATGTTCATTTTTCAACAAAATAACTACATTTTTAGACGGTTTTTCGCAAATAACTCAAAAAGTAAGTATTTTGTCGAAAAAAACGTTCTTAGCAAAAATATAGCCTGTAAAAAAGTAAAAAAAATGGTGTACGCGTTAGGTCTCTAAACCTCGTAAAATCAGAGTTATAGCCAATGAAAAATAGTTTCATATTCACCAAATTTCAAATTGAATACTTCGAAGTGAAATATCCAAAAAATTAAGCACTTTTTGGGGAAAACCCATTATAACTTTTTAAAGTGTTTAAAAAAAGCTTTATTTCTGTTTTTATAAAAAGTTTCTAGCATTAAATTTAAGCAAGTTACGCTCAAAATAAAGTTGGTCGCTTTTGTTTTGGCAAAAAAAAAATCGGGAAGACTACCCCCTAATTAGCAACTTAAATGAAATTAATCGTTACCGCTCCACAAATTATTTTACTTATGTTGTGTTTATATGATCTGTAAGTTTCATCGATTCAAAGTGCTTATTTTGGAAAAAATTTGGTTTTTAGGTAAAATTTTTAAAAATTTTAATTTTGAAAATAACTTAAAAATTGTTACAGATACCAAAAATCTCGAAAAACAAAAAAGTCAGCATTGCTTTGCTGAAAATCATGTATTTTTTTGTTTTTCTGTTAGACAAAAATTCTCGTTCAACCCCTTTTAACTACAGCCCTTTCAAAAATAAGGACTTTGGACCGATGAAACTTACCGATCATATAAACAATACATACACGGGTCAAGAAACTTGTGAAGTCGTAACGATTAAGTTCATTTGAGATACTAATTAGGGGGTGATTTTCCCGATTTTTTTTTTCCAAAAAAAAAAGGTAAGTACTAACTTTATTTTGAGCGTAACTTGTTTACTTTTGATGCTAGAAATTTTTTTTATAAAACAAAAATGAAGCTTTTTTTAAACACTTTAAGTAAATTGTAATGAGTTTTCCCCGAAATGTGCTTCATTTTTGATTATTTCACGTTAAAGTATTCCATTTGAAATTTGACGAATATGAATCTATTTTTAATTAGCTATAACTCTGCTTCTACTAGGTATAGAAACTTGATATATACACCATTTTTTAAATTTTTTACAGGCTATATTTTTGCTACGAATGTCTTTTCGACAAAATACGTACTATTTGAGTTATTTGCAAAAAACCGTCTAAAAGTGTGGTTATTTTGTTGAAAAAATGAACATATTCACTGGCAAATAACTCAAAAAGTATTGATTTAGTGAAAAAACTCTATAGAACAAAAGGTCAGTTTATCAATTTCCGGACCTACTTTGGACGAATACTTTTTCACCCCCAAGAGGGGGTGAAAAGCACCCCCGGGGCAAAAGCACGTATCGGCACAATATCACTTTTTTTCTTTGACTTGTTAGCTATGTGTATGCCAAATTTCATGTCAATCCAAGCGGTTCTTTAAAATTTAGAGGTTTTGCAATATTTTACCGTTGAAGAACGGACTACATTTATACAGATAGCTACTTGGCTATTCTATCAGTAAGAAACCCACTCACCAAATCAAAACTGGTGAGGAACTGCAAATATCTCCTCAACAACCTGACAAAAGATAATAAAGGGGTGCATGGAAATGAACGAGCAGTAAATAAGTCATTTTCAAGAATGTATAACAAGACTCTCAGAGCAAAATTATACTTTCTATAAAATTGTGGAAGATTTACTATACTTGCATTACGATTTTACCACAAAAGATATAAATACATGAAATGATTAGTTTTATCTTACATCGATTAATTTTACCGACATACGTTTCATTAATCATTAAAAATATTCTCCTGTCCGTTATCGAAAACGTTAATAAGCTCTGGGGTAATGAATATACCTCTTCGTATTTTTTGTCAGCTTCCTCTGCTATTAATTTGGCCTGTGTCAGTTGCTGCTCTAAGTGGGACACCCTGTCATCTTCCATATTTGTCTTGTTTTCTAATGCTTTGAGTATCCTATATGCGGAGAGATTAGTTTCGTTTTATTGGGAAAGACACACACTGGTTTAAAATGTAGACAGTTAAGTTAAGGTGACATTACCGAAAAGAAATTCCACATCTTGAACAAAAATTTATATTTTATCTCACAATCGCCATGATCGTGTTCAAGGTTTTTTAATTAATAGACAAGGTGAAAACGGCAGGTTCGTTGGAAAAAATATTCCCAAGAGATTTTTTTGCATAATCACATTCGTGAGACACCCCAGAATAAGGTTCAATAAGTCGCCCACGCGAAAAGTGGTCCAATTTTTTTTAATCAAATTGCAAAAATCAATATTTTCGGCCCGGAGAATTTTTTTTTAGATTTTTCGGACCATTCCGGACAGAAAAGGTCTCTTATAATTTTTCTCTGAAGTTGATCGTGTTTGAGTTATAAGCAATTTAAAATTTTAAAAACGCGAAAATGGCCATTTTAAGACTTAATAACTCGGTTAAAAATGATTATTATGAAAGTCAGAAAATGACTAAATCAAATTTAAAGCCCCCCCCTCATGATTCTGAAGAAATTTGTGTCATTAATTTATTACTAAGCTGTTATTTTTAATTATTAATAATGAGTGGTAAGATCGTATTGACGCGGCTGTAAATGTGAGTGCGAGTGAGATGCGCCATTGGACTGCCTGAACGGCATCTCTTTCGCACTCATCATGGACGGCCGCCTAATACGTGCATGTCGCTCATTATTTTTACTTAAAAATAACACCTTAGTAATCAAATAATGACAAAAATTTCTTCAGGATCTTGTAGGGGGGGGGGGGCTTTAAACTTTGATTTAGTTATTTTCTGACTTTCATAGTAATCACTTTTAACCGAGTTATTAAGCCTTGAAAATCGCCATTTTTCGTTTTTTTCAATTTTAAAATGCTTTTACCTCGAAAACGGTTAACTTTAGAGAAAAATTATAAGAGACCTTTTTTATCCAGAATGGTCCAAAAAACCTAAAAAAAAATGTTGATTTCGGCCAAAAATATTGATTTTTTAAAATTTGATTAAAAAAAATGTTAAAAAAAATTTGGACCACTTTTTGCGTGGGCGACTTCTTGAATCTTATTCTGGAATGTCTCACGAATGTCATAAAAATCTCATGGGAATATTTTCTCCAAAGAACCCGCCGTTTTTGCCTTGTCTATAAGTATTATAGCCGGTTTTAATGATATCCGTATGTTGTACTATCATAATAATCTTTCCTAAACCAAGAAAAATAAAATATTAATGTACCAATATCAGTCTTCTTACCATTGAAGTGTACGGGCATAGAAAGAAGTTTACGATCTTTCAAGGCAAACTCATGGACATGGGACTAGGATATGGTATAATAGTATAATGAAATAATAGGACCCATACACTTGCGATCAAATAGCGGAAACTACAAATTAGTGCGCAAACGGGTCAGTCATACTCTATGCACTGTTCGAAAAAATCATTCAACATATAAAACTAAAACTATGAAATTTAAAAAAATATTTAAAAATATTTTTAATTTAGTAATAAATATTTAACTCCACGTTTGACAAAACTTGCTAACGTGACGAAACGCATAAATAAACTTACGTGCATAGAAATCGGCCCACTTAAAATTTTTTGATGTCTCGTATTTCTTAAACCTGTTGGCCGATTTAAGTGATTTTTTTTAATATGTTATAGCCTGATTGTTTAACAATATCGCTGTAATAATATTGTTGCTAAACTTTTCATACATTTTTATTGTATACCGGGTGTACGAATCAAACTGTGTTTTTTTCTCAAAGTTTGCATCACCCTGTGAAATACATTTTTATTGTATACCGGGTGTACGAATCAAACTGTGTTTTTTTCTCAAAGTTTGTCAAAATACTGAAATTAAAACCCAACTACAGCTTCAGGTTTTCTTAATATTCTGTTTTTTGATTCATTCGTTTATGTTGGATAATCAAAAAGTTAGGTACTTTAACAACTAGACATGTTCTTCATCAATACACGGTGTTTCTAAATAAGTGCGACAAACTTTAAGGGGTAATTTTGCATGAAAAAATAATTAGATACAGTTTGCTTCATAAACGTATGTTTGCAAATGTTTTGTTTCCGAGATACGGGATGTTGAATTTTTTCTTACAAACTGACGATTTATTTATTGTTATAAAACCGGTTGAGATATGCAAATGAAATTTGGTGGGTTTTAAGACGTAGTTATTGCACATTTTTTGACATAAAATTAAGAATTTAATATTCACCATTACCGTGCATACGGGTAATATCACCGATCATATTACCCGTATGCACGCTAATGGTGAATATAAAATTCTTAATTTTATGTCAAAAAATTGGCAATAACTATCTCTTCAAACCTATCAAATTTCATTTGCATATCTCAACTGGTTTAAGAGCAGTCAATAAATCGTCAGTTTGTAAGGAAAAATTCAACATCCCGTATCTCGGAAACGAAACAGTATTGCAAACATACGTTTATAAAGCAAACTGTCATTATTTTTTCGTGCAGAATTACCCCTTAAAGTTTGTCGCACTTATTTAGAAAAACCGTGTATTGATAAAGAACATGTCTAGTTGTTAAAGTACCTAACTTTTTAATGAATCAAAAAACATAATATGAATGAATCAAAAACATAATATTAAGAAAACCTGAAGCTGTACTTGGGTTTTAATTTCAGTATTTTATAAATGCTAGAATATTCCACAGGGTGATGCGAGCTTTGAGAAAAAAACACAGATTGATTCGTACACCCGGTATACAATAAAAATTTATCTGTTTAGCAACAATATTAGTACAGCGATATTGTTAAAGAATCAGGCTATAACATATTAAAAAAATCACTTAAATCGGCCAACAGGTTTAGGAAATACGAGACATCAAAAATGACCAAATTTTTAAGTGGGCCGATTTCTATGCACATAAGTTTATGTACATGACAACGGTGCATAAAATACATACTTATGTTTTTTCAAAAAAGACTTCCAAACACCTGGCACCCGCCTACAGATAAGAGAAAATTAAGACGAGGTCGAAGTAACATCTACGTTAGCAGCAGCTCTCAAAAAATCCGTCAAAGAGTTCACCTGCTCTCCAATCTGTCAAAGATTTAATCTCCCTGTGCTTTGTATAAGAGCAATTAATTAAAAATTGTGTAGTGCCCTTTTTGTGTAAACAAGTTTAGAAAGTTTTCGCATCATTTTCTTGGTAGCCTTTAGACCCAAGGTTGTCACATCTCCACATTCAGGATCTGCGTGACAGTGACTTGGATGGACAATAGTGCACATAGACATTCAAAAGACTTGTATTAACTAATACATAATATTGTAGCTCTAGGATTTTGTTTATGTTTATTTTGTTTTCTATTTATGTTCTAGTTTGATTGATCTATTTGTAGTTTCTCTCTTTAATATATTCTTAATACCTTTGGATAGCTTTTTGAACCGTTAGGGTTTGCTCTCTACGGAGACCAAAGGATGCTATCCTAGCCAGAGCATGGTATCGTACTCTTCATATTCGTGAATTCTCGCATTTAAAATAATGTATTTATTTTACCTGGCGATCGAAACAATAGGTCTGTTCGTAGAACGATCAGCAACCGTTTCCAACTATCAGACGCATGCTTGTTCGAAGTCTACGATCTCTAACTGGTAACTGCGCAGCGCTAACTGGTAACTGCGCATGCGTCTGATGGTTGGCAACGGTTGCTGATCGTTTGGATCGTACTACGAACAAACCTTATATTATCGATCGCTATGTAAAATAAATGCATTATTTTGAATGCCAGAATTCACGAATATGAAGAGTAGGATACTATGCTCTAGGCTAGGATACCATCTGGTCTCCGTAGTGAGCACACGCTTAGTGTTAAAGATATTCCTAAATTACAGGTAAGAGTACTCATATTTGTATCCAGCAACTTATGTTATACACTATCTCTCATTTTCGGACATTCTTTATACTTGTCCTATTGTGTAGATACATATAAATTTTATCTTCATGCACATTTACGTGATCACTCGCCAAGCAAAACTATACCCTATACAGTGGTTTGTACAACAGTGCCGATTGTGCAAATTTGATCGCAAGTGTATTGATCCACTCACATTCGACGATCGTGTTGATCTGGTTAATAATCGTAGCTGGGGCAGAAAACAGTCATCAAAGCCACACAGAGATAGGTTACGACTTAACAAATCTATTATAGATTAGTTAAATCCAAAATTATCATTAAAGTTATTCCGCAAATTAAAAAAAAATAGAGAATTCCGAAGAAACTATTGGTTTCCGAGTTACTGGGGGTGGGGTCAAATTTTCGTTGTAACACTCTGTATAACGAAAAAGATAGACAGATAATATCACGATCAGTCAAATAAACATTGATACCTCCAATCAAGAATCATCTAATATAGAAATTAGAGACTGAAAAAGAGATTAATTCTGAACAGATTTACCTAAACGAAGAAACAAAATGAGAGTGGACTGCAATAGATCGCATAGATTACAGATCTTTAAATAAATAACAAAATAATGGTCAATTGTGTAGATAAAATATATGTAAAAATGGAACAATGGTCTTGATGGGACATGTCATTTTTGTATCACGGCCATGAAAAGAACCGAGGTAATTTAAAACAACGTTTTTATATTATACAAGTCATAAAAGCTTGACATTTGGCACAAAAGGTCTTTAAAGAGGGACATACAAAGATTTTTAATAGTGTAGCAATAAATTACAAAATCATAAAAGGATAAATGAGTTATGTCTACTCTGTAAGAGAAGATTGTGCACTGTTTTCGAATATTTCTTGTTTGGACCAATTCAAAAAATATTTTTATAGGTTTTTAATTTATGAGCAAGTACCCTGTTTCTTATGTAAATAAGAATCTTCACTATGGCACATTAGTATAGAGAACACCATACATTGTTTTGTAAAGTTAGCTTCAATGTTTTATTGAAGTCCACAATATATTCGGGCACCTCTGAAAGGCCTACGATAGTGTACCAGTCAAAAACCTATGGAAAGCAATGAAAAATCACCGAGTAGATAACGCCTACATAAACGTTCTAAAATCACTTTACAAAGACAATGAATATAGAATAAAAGTCCGACAAAACTACTCAAAACTTTTAGAGATGATAAAGGACTTCGACAAGGATGCTGCTTATCACCAACCTTATTTAAACTTTATGCAGATCAAACGCTAAAAAACTGCAACAAGAAATGTCGGCAGATGGGAGTAAAAATTGATAGCTGTATCCATAGCTTTTTTCCAAACGCCGGAGAAGTATAGAATATTTCTCTTATGGTCATTTTTTCAAATGTTTGTAGTCCTTTTTCCAGTTTCATTCCAAATATAACAGTTGGCGTCTACCGGGATTCATTTGTCGTTAATTTTTTTTAACCGTTTGTGGAAGATTGAGCCGGAGATTCATTTTGCCCAAAAGTTTCAGGTTTGCGAAATGTGCTTAATCTTAATACATACGCTTCCACATCTTATGGTTGATTCAAACTAGGAATATGATATCATTAATACGATTTTAATCTATTATAAAGTATTTCTTTCAGTATGCAATGAACTAATTTCGTTCAAATTCTTTGTTGCAATAGACGTTTCAGTTCTTTTTTTATGTTGCATATTTATGCCAAACTTGTATCTTGCAACAATCGTAGTTTTAGTACGAAATGACCAATGGACACAAATGATTCCTAAGTATAGTACATTTTCGTTTGTTCTATAATAAACAATAAACATTTTCAGCACGTCCAAACGAAAACCACGAGAACAGACTCTCCCATAACGGAATTCACTTCTGACTACATTGTTGAATTTAAATTTCAAATTCGTCTTTATAACAAGGTCAACAAAAATAGCTTTTTACTTTTTAAGGTTTTGAGAATAGAGAAAGAAACGATCATGCATGTAAAAAAGTATTATTTCTAGGAATGGTTACAAATACGAAACGAAGTTCTGACCTTAATTGAGACGATTTGTTTAGTATCTTTTATTTAGGACAACGGTTTGATTCGTTTTTTATTGCCCTCTTGTTATATATTCCAAAGCAATGAATGGCGTTGCTACCTGTTGAATGCCGTTTGAAAGACGTTCATAAGATGATGACACTGTAAATTAGGATGGTGTTGCATTCAAAAAATGTAAAGTACATTATGTTTAACGTACACAAAATGACCTGTCAGTCTATTAAGTCGACATTTTGCAAATTCTAATAGGAATCAAAGAATTTATTTGAATGTTGTTCTCTATTAGTCTTGCAGCTAGGTCTACATGCTTGATTTTAGATGTTCATCTTTTTTAATTAAGAAAAACAGCAATTTTGACCGAATAGGGATTTACTATAGCGAGAATCGACCCTTAACGGTATGTAAACTGTTATCATAATGACATATCCATCACAATTATTGATATAATTGATGTTTAATCTATTGATTTATTACTATATTAAAGTACTTAGTCCTGTCGCCAGGGGGGGTACAACGGCCTCGTTAATTCAGATGGACTTACCCAAATTTTTTTTATGTATTTTGACCCGTAGAACACGAATTTTTTGGGTAACAGTTGATCCGGATGTCGATAAGATTGTTATAGACCAAGAACTTGAGGAATCAAATAACAGCGATTTTTGGCAAAACAAAACAATATTTTGTATTTTTTGGGTCATTTTAAGCAAAAAATATTTCTACAAGTTTTTTAGTAGGATGCACAGTTTTCGAGATAAACGCGGTTGAACTTTCAAAAAATCGAAAAACTGCAATTTTTAAACCCGAATAACTTTTGATTAAAAAATAAAATAGCAATTCTGCTTAGCGCCTTTGAAAGTTCAAGTCAAATTATGTCGGTTTTGATTATTTGCATTGCTAAAAATTTATTGTGTTATTGCTAAACAAAGCTACAAACAACTAGTGCGTGAGTGATGTTTCTATGATTTCTCATTTAAAATCGAACGAGTAGGTAGAATAGGTACTAGTGCAATCAAGACTATTTCTACGTTACATGCGTTAAAACGCATGTAAAAGCACGGGAAACCCTACGTGTTTATAGCTTTGTTAAACAATAAAAAAATAAATTTTTACCAATGCAAATAATCAAAACCGATATAATTTGACTTAAACTTTCAAATGCGGTAAGCAGACTTGCTATTTTATTTTTTAATCAAAAGTTATTCGGGTTCAAAAATTGCAATTTTTCGATTTTTTTAAAGTTCAACCGCGTTTATCTCGAAAACTGTGCATCCTACGAAAAAACTTGTAGAAATATTTTTTACTTAAAATGGCCCAAAAAAATACAAAATATTGTTTTGTTTTGCCAAAAATCGCTGTTATTTGATTCCTCAAGTTCTTGGTCTATAACAATCTTATCGACATCCGGATCAACTGTTACCCAAAAAATTCGTGTTCTACGGGTCAAAATACATAAAAAAAACTTGAGTAAGTCCATCTGAATTAACGAGGCCGTTGTACCCCCCCTGGCGACAGGACTAACTATACAAATACTTAAATAAATAAAATTGATTTCCATAGAAAATTTTAAAATAGTCGCGTGATAAATTGTGATGTGAAAATTCTTTGGTACCTACGATATAAAAATTATGGAATAATCCCAAAAATGTCACCTGAACTTATTTAATATACGATGTGATTACATAAAACTACAAAACAGATTCTACAAATATGTGGGAATCTAGTAAAATATACAGATATTGTCAATTTTCTTCTGTTATTTGAATTATCACTATTATGTGAAGATGATTTACAACGTATGCTGCATCAATTTAACATAACCTCCAGAAAATTCAACATGTTAATTTCCCCAAAAAAGACAAAATTTATGGTTATAACAGCAAATCCAATAAGATGTAAATTGGAGCTGGAAGGCCAGGTAATAGAAAAAGTGATGAGAGTTTAAATATCTAGGCATCACACTATCTAGCTATGGAAGGCTCGAAACAGAAGTGGAAGATCAAGTGAATAGAGTAAACAGAGCCGCAGGTTGCCTGAATGACACAATATGGATAAATAAAAATATCGGAAAAAAATGAAAGACAGAATGACCAATAATGACATACGCAGCAGAAACACGACCCGACACTGAGAGGACAAAAAGATCCGCTCGAAACAGCGGAGATGAAAACCCTTCGAAAAATCGGTGGTAAGACTCTATGGGACAGAGCTAGAAGTACAGATATACGACGGAGATGCAAGGTGGATAACATTAATAACTGGGTAAGAAACAGAAGATTAGAATGGAATATGACAACAGAGACGATCAGTGGGAAGACCACGAAAACGATGGAACAACAACTTACTAGAGGCACATTGAGAAACCACACAAAGATAAGCAAGCATAAACTAATGGAAATGTTCAAAAAATACTGAAAATTGCATTTTATCAGTTTACCTTTTCAAACTTTGAGGTTCATTTAAGGCCTTAAGGGTAGTTTGAAATTAAATAATGCTATAGTCCGCTTTTTTTAGAGCACACTTTTCTAAAAAGTTTTGTTTTTGATTTATCGTTCTAGGACAAACCTCAGTGAAAATATTGGCTAAAGAGCGAAGCCATGTTTTCCGCGAAAATGATCGATACGCTTTAACAAAAGTGGCCGTCATAGGCAAAATATATTTTTTAAAAATAAAATGAATACAATTTTGTACTCTCTATAGACTGAAGTTTCAAAGGTAGAAAAATAAAAAAAATTAAAAATAGTCAAGCAACCACCTTTGGACCACTTGGCTTGGATTGACCCTCCAGAAAATTAGAACTTTTCGACTTGTGACAGTGTTCTTTCAAACCAACAAAATATTAAATTGATACGGGGAGAGACATTTAATTTATGAAAAACAAAGAATTGGTAGTCACATAATAAAAAATATATATAAACCGCCAATACATTATTATTTAACACAAATACCGTTCATTATATATTTAAGGGGTCAAAATTTAAATAAACATCAACTAATGAACAAAAAAGATGCGAGAAGAGAGAGAAATAAATAATACAATTAAGATTTTTTCAGAGATATAAATTAATAATAATTACTTCTTAAGGGGTTAAAAATAAAATGAATACAATTTTGTACTCTCTATAGACTGAAGTTTCAAAGGTAGAAAAATAAAAAATATTAAAAATAGTCAAGCAACCATCTTTGGACCACTTGGCTTGGATTGACCCTCCAGAAAATTAGAACTTTTCGACTTGTGACAGTGTTCTTTCAAACCAACGAAATATTAAATTGATACGGGGAGAGACATTTAATTTATGAAAAACAAAGAAAATTGGTAGTCACATAATAAAAAATATATAGAAACCGCTAATACATTATTATTTAACACAAATACCGTTCATTATATATTTAAGGGGTCAAAATTTAAATAAACATCAACTAATGAACAAAAAAGATGCGAGAAGAGAGAGAAATCATACAATTAGGATTTTTTCAGAGATATAAATTAATAATAATTACTTCCTAAGGGGGTAGGCGCAAAATGTTGGTCCAATGCTATACTGCATTCATTTTTTTCGAATCCTGTGTTTGGCAATAAGGTAATATTAATTATAATTATTGACAACACAGTTATACTGAAATTGATTCCTTATAGCTGCATCTGTTTGAAAACTTCAAATAAAGTGTATAATTGGCGATTACTTTCCAATAGACGATGCTTGACGAAATTTCAATTTTAGAACAAGATCAATCTAGAAATCTAGCAAGTCTTATGACAAAATATGTAAATAAAAAAAGTCCCGATATGGCTTTTTGAAAATTTGTTCTACATAACATACATAATACTTAGTACTACAACCTGAACCGACAGATCTTATTAAATGAAATCACATTTTCTATGTTTTCGTTGTTTTGCATCTATTGATAACTGATGACGTATCATTTGTAGTTTTAATTTATCACATCGTATATTATCTACAAGAATGTTAGTGCGCTAAGAAGCAAACACTTCAAAAAATGAGTAAGGGATGTTTTTGGTGGGATAGGGAAGGTGATCGGGAAACAAACCTTTCGCTTTCATCGGCTGCCTGTGAGGCTTCAGCCAATTTGGCGGTGGCAGTGGCTAAACGTTCTTCTGAACGTTCCAAGTCTTCTTCTAACAATTGGATACGACGGTTGAGGGCGGCAACTTCGGATTCAGCCTGTAACAAAGAAATATGCATTTAGTAATGGTAAATAGAGTAATAAGTTGGTACAAATTCAAAAGTAATACAATTATTTTTTATTAAGTAGACAAAATGCTTCTATATTTGAGGCCCTAGAATCAAAACCTGCTAAGTCCATGTTTTGAAATTTTGTCAGGAGGCTAAAAAAAACATTAAAAATGTACATTTTCCAGAAAGTATCCAGCATTTCTCAATCAAAGGGGCATCGATGAATATCATAAAATGGCACACTAATTTTTCTGCATGCCCCTCACATCTTCAGAAATTTGTACTTTTAGTTCGGATTTAGCAAAACGAAACATTTGGATTTAGCAGGTTTTGATTCTGATGGGCTCAGCTCATAAGTATAATGGAAATTCAGAAAATTGAGCACATTAACCGAAAAACACAAGTAAAATTTGCTGTATGCGGTAGCTGCTTTGGTATGTTTTTTATTTGGCAACAGCGCTTTCCTGTTAAACTTAACGGCAGCGAAAAAACTATTCATAAATTCATAATATACGAGGAAAAATTTGTTGAATTTGTTTGTCGTCAAGTTTGCACCGTCAAGTTTGCACCGGTGGGTTATGATGTCATTCAATCTATGACGTGCATTCGAAATTGTTATGACTTTTAGTTTACCAATCATCGAGTTAAATACAGATTTGTTCTTAAATTGGACAAACTGATGGTTGACCAAAATTGGACAATTGGTGTTCTTTAGCCCATTGCAGTCTGTTTTATCATTGCGGGAGTCAACTTTGGTTTTTGGCAGGGCGGCAAGATTTGAAACCTTGCTCAGCAAGCCTTCTGCGGACTGTCATGTCAGAAACCAGAGGTGTAACCAGGATGATTCTAAGGGGAGGGGGGGTTACATCTAGTTGAAGGTCTCTAGGGTGTATGGAATAATAATGGTGTTAAGCGTATAGAGCTCAAAGTACATCCAAAAGGGGGGGGGGGGTTATAACCCCCAAAACCACCCCCTTGTTTCGCCTGTCAGAAACTGACATCCCAGCTTCACTAGAAGTCCCGTAAGGATTTTTCGTGATTTCTTTCTGTTGTTTACGAAGATATCCCTCATTTTTCTCTAATCTCTGGGTGTAGCGTCACTCTTTCGACCGCATTTTTGGGCTCGTTGATCAGTCAGGGATTTGTTAGTATCAATTTTTTTCTTGATATTGCTCACTGTTGCTTGCGCTACTTGACACTGTTGAGCCATCTGACGTTTGAGAGAGCTTTGCATTCAATAAAAGTGTCTTTATCTCGACTATTTTAGTTCCAGGGACGTCTTTAGCCTCACCCACTATGATTTTATTCTCAAAAATCGATATTTTTGAAAAATGTTTTTAAAATTAAAACTGAGTTTTTTTTTCACTCACAATCACCACTAATACATTATTAAAACATACTACATAGAAAAAACGATATTATTCTTTCAAAAATAAGCCAATCCAATTTTAACCTCCAAATGCAAATTAATCATAATGTGTGACATAATTTAACACAAATGACAGTACTAGACCTGTTAACGTCAAAAAAGTAAAGTTATTAGTGACAAAACATATTGGCATACCTTAACTGTGTAGTAGCATTATGATTTTACTATAAAACTTTCGAACAAATGTGAAAAACTTAAAATTTTGTGACTGATCTTAATTTGATCACTTACTATTATTATTTTGTTGATTTGTTAGAATTTTAAGTCAGTTTAAATAATTCTTCTCGGTACAATAAAGATGAAAAGATAGCTTTTACTTTTTATTTGCTCATCCCCTAATTAATTATGTTTCCATTTTCATTCCAGTTACCTACATTCGGTTACTGATATGCGCTGGAAGAAGAAATATTTGTGTCGATTCCACTGAGGGCTAATACTGGAATAATTGATCACCTGGATATTGTTAAAAATAACAATCTTTTATCATAATTACTGGGTTAGGACATTGAGTACGTTATCCTTCTAACTCGCATTTATAAACCTTGAAAATAACAAAAGAACACACCTTGCAACATTTAAAAAAATTAGCTGGTTTACTAGCACATTACGTATGTTACTATAAAACTACAGATATATAAATTAAGCAAAGTATAATAAATATCTGTGAGATAATTGAATTCAAACATCGACGGTGCTCTCGTTACCATGTAAACAATAAATTGGGTCAATTTGATCGGTGTATTCAGGGTGGAGTGGTTTTATTATGAGGTAATCAACCTTACTTCCTTCCGTTTGATGTTCCTCACTAGTAAAAACCCATAAAAGTTATGTAACGCAGCGTATGTATTATTTGTAAAATCGTACGTTTATTTGTGCGATTTACGCGAGAGTACCTACCAAAGATTATGTAATCACACTTCTTTATGAACCATGTTCTTTCAGAACGTTGGTTACCATCATAGCTATCTTAATTTTATTCAGTGCCACCCTAAATAGCATGCTTGTATCAACACAATACCAATCTCGCAAGTTCTTCAACCATGAGGTTCTTCTTCGTCCTGGACTGCGTTTGCCTGCTATTTTTCCTTGCGTGATATTTTGTAGCAACCTATATTTGGGACCTCTCATGACATGTCCGAAATACTCCAGCTTTCTCTTCTTGATGCTGTTATAATATCAGTAGTCTTCCAGAGACATTCTAGTATTGTGGAGTTTCGAATTTTTTCCACCTAAGAAACTTTAAAATCTTTCTATAGCACCACATTTAGAAAACCTCAAGGTGATTTAGGTCGATTTTATTCACAGTCCATGACTCGACATCATAAAGTAACACCAAGAACACGTAGCAGTGAAGTAGGCAGATCCTCAATGCTGGTCTGTTACATAATACTTTGGACATCTTTCTAAAAGCGGCTGTGGCCTGCTTCATCCTGGATCTAACTACACCGTGACTCTCTGCGTTACAATTTAACTGATATCCAAGGTAAGCAATTTGATTAACTTGGTCAAGTTTGGTATTATTTACGTATAGAGACGGTTTTATATTCTGTTGTTTACTTATTACGAGTATTGTTGAGTGTTTCATATATTCTTATTTCTGCTGTTTCCAGCGTTATCTGGAAAACCGTAGAGTGGCTCGTAAAAATGATGAATTGCTGCATCCGTACATTACAAATCCCCAAAATCTGGAGGAAAGCTAGAGTGGTAGCCCTCTTAAAACCAGGGAAGGATCCGGCGGATACAAAGAGTTTTAGACCTGTCTCTCTTGTGCCACCTTTTCAAGGCCATTGAAAGAATGATACTGAGCCGGATCGCTGAATATGTGGAGACTAAAATTATTCCATAACAAACAGGATTCAGACCCGGAAAGTGCTGCTGCAGTCAAATTCTTAATCTCACCCAACATATTGAAGATGGTTTTGAACGGAAAGAAATAACAGGAGTAGCGTTCATAGACCTAACTGCCGCCTATGACACAGTTAACCATCAACGGCTACTCGCAAAACTCTACGAAACTACAAAGGATTTCCGACTGACAAGGTTAGTGAGATGTCTCCTCCAGAATAGACGCTTCTACGTAACGCTCCAGTCCAAGAAAGGTCGGTGAAGGGACCAAAAAAATGGGCTACCACAGATAAGTGTCCTCGCGCCGATTCTATACAACATATACACCAACGACCAACCCATACACCAACAAACAAGGCAATTTATTTACGCTGATGATACAGCTGTGGCAGCTCACGGAAGAACCTTCAATGAAGTCTAAGTGAAACTGACAGATGCCCTGGGAGACTTAGCTCTATACTACGATAAAAACCAGCTGAAACACAATCCCACAAAAACCAGGTACATATGTGCTTTCCACCTGAGAAACAAGCATGCCCGAAGGCCGCTGGAGGTGGAATGGCGTGGTCAGATGCTGGAATACAACGAGACGCCAAAATACATTGGCGTCCGTCTGGATAGAACTCTGTCTTACCGATACCACTGTCAAGATGTCAAGAAGAAAGTAAGTGCCAGAAATAGTATCATCCGCAAGCTAACTAATACAAAATGGGGAGCACAACCACACACTCTCCGCACTTCTGCCTTGGCATTATGTTTTTCGCAAAGAACGTCGACGTGGCTCTAAATGAAACGGTTCGTATAATATCGGGTTGCCTGAAACCGACACCTATCGAAGAGATATACTCCATAGCTGGAATTGCTCCACCACCTATCAGGAGGAAGGTCACGTCAGAGGTAGAACGAAAAAAGCAGGAGACGGACCGAAGACACCCCTTATATGACCACCAAACTCAGCCAAGCAGACTAAGATCTCGGAAAAGCTTCCTGAAAACATCAATATCCATCCCCGAAGCGCCAGAGACGCGCCGAATACACCTATGGCAAGCGTCAGCTACCGCGACACATTTCCCTCCCTCAGAGGAAATGGCTGCTGGACACAATTTACCGTATCCGACTTGGAAAGCGCTAAACAGACTAAAACCGGCGTTTCACGTTGTGCTAGTAACCTGAAAAAATGGGGATACCAGGAGGACGATACCTGCGACTGTGGCGCGGTTCAGACCAGCCGGCATCTACTATCATGCACAGAGATGAGACAGACCTGCACAGAAGAAGACTTAATTTCAGCAAATGACACGGCTACCTATGTGGACAACCATTGGAAATACAGAATTTAAAGTTGTTGGTGTTCCGGACACGGAAAGTAAGTAAGTAGCATTATCTGTGTTTTGACTGCGCTGGGTCGTGTTTCTGATGTATTAGTCTTATACTGGCCTTATAGATTATCGATTTCATCTCACAGTTAATGGGTCGGTTACGCCATACATGGCAACACTGCTTCCCCGCTTCCCACACCCGCGTCGCACGGATTTATTTAGTCATTCGTCGATTCTACAGTGGCAATAATGCAACTCAGTCTCATAAGCAATGTCGCCAATTTTAGCGTTTCCTTCAGTCGCGTATCTCTAATCAAAAACTAAACGTATGGTATTAAAAACAAGACGTCTCTTGATTACTTAAGCTTGTAATTCACGGATGTGCATTTTGTTTGCTTATTGCAGAATTCCCGTGAAAAGATTCACAATACAAAAAGTAAGACATTTGATTACGTAAATGGAGTTACTTAGGTGTCGGTCGATACATCCTGTAATTTTGCCAATATTTATCTTTTTGATACGGGATATGACGCACCTTAAGAAAAAGTATTTGCATTCTGATAGTACATAAACAGCAAAGCACTTATGGATGTTTATAAAAGTAAACATAATGTATCTATATTGTGGTTGTATCCATACTTTAATGGAAATGCGCAGCAAATCTTAACTAAGGACTAACCTATCCAAACTTTGTTGATTTTTTCTATATAGCTTCCAAATTCGAAAAGAAAATGATGCTTCAAAAGAAGTTTGATTAATATTATGTAAAACAATTTTTGAGGTTCGTTATTATCTAAAGATAAAAGACATTTAGTTGATATAAGATATTTTTTGTTCTTTTCCTAACAAAATTGAGTATGATCGAAGCGAAGATCGGTGGGATATGCGCATTTTATCAATGAAATTCGATATTTTTAAGACATCCCAGAAGCCACTACAGATAAAATGTTTTAACAACCCATTAATCATTCAGAATTAGTCAACGGATATTAGTACAGTTAAAATAATTACGACGATAATTGGACGATAACGATTTAATGAGTGAAATTTAAAGTTTTTTCTACTTTAATGACAAAAAAAGCAAGCTCATTAACAGAACCCAATTAATAGTATATTGTACAACAAGTGAGAAAAAAGACATATTTCTCACGAGCGCAGAAGTTTGTTGGCACGAGCCGAGGCACGAGGCGAGGGCCGCAAATCAAGCGAGGGAGAAATATGTCATTTTCTCATGTGCTGTACACTGTACTTTTTCTATGGATGCGGTTTTGTCAAGAGTTCAAACTTCAAAATTAAATATGATATGATAAATTGAAACACAATACATATACATGTAGGTATTTAATATTCTTAAAATTTATATACGTTATTTATTTAAAATTCTAATTAACAGTTATTTTTGAACAGTTTTGAAAGGTTATTCCTGGTAAGATTTGCTTCAACACATTTTTTTGACAGAATTAATTGTGTTTGTATTGTGCATGTTACCACGGAAACGGTGATATGTATGGAAAACCATAGGAGAACCCGTGAGAAAAAATATTTCTCACTGCAATGGCCGACTTTTCTCACTGCATGAGGAATTGTTCGTTTTGAATGTATGTAAGTAGTGAGAGAAGTTGTACATTGTATAGCATCCATAGAAAAAAATTATTTTGCACATCATATTTTAAACATTATTTGGTTGAAAATCTCATTTTTGTTGGCAAAAAAATAAATTAATTTGTCTGGACTGAAATTAC
Organism: Diabrotica virgifera virgifera; assembly: GCF_917563875.1. NCBI lineage: Eukaryota > Metazoa > Arthropoda > Insecta > Coleoptera > Chrysomelidae > Diabrotica > Diabrotica virgifera. Next base: position 186,471,336 of record NC_065450.1, read on the forward strand.
AGTTCTGTTTATCTTAAAAGGGATATGTTACTATCAACATTCACACAGTGCTGCCAAACTGAAATTTGTTAATTTGAGTGTAAATTTTCCCAGCGATCTCCGAGGGTACAATACCTTACAAGCGATCCCGCGCATGTGACAGACAAAAATGGCTAGACCACTCAATCCTATGTCGACGTTACACCTCGATGCATTGAGTGGCATATGACTAGCCAGGTCTATCTAAAATTGTCTCTGGTCACAAGTCCGAATAACTGCTATTCTATATTGCTCGGAAAGATATTGGAAAACGAGAATTAGAGAGAATTGAAAAGCGAAATTTTAATGATGCATAGCCTCAGTGGCGTACTTAGAATTTTCCGGGGCTTGGGCACCGACATTATTTTGTATAGTTTGTGAAAGACAAGTTACATTTTCCTACTATCCTTTATATTTTTTTATATGCCTGGGGGTGGTTTTTAACCCTCAAAACCCCCACTGGGTGCGCCACTGCACACCCCAAATAAAACCTACAAAACATACAGAGACATCTTGTTAGCGCGGAAATAAAGGGCCTTAAAACAATCATAGGAGAAAACAAAACATAAAAGAACTGTCTGTGCTAAAGAATGATAACAAAATAAAAAAAAGTGAAATCAAACAACTAGCAGTGAAAGACCATTTCCAGAAGACTGCAAAATCTAACAAACAACCACAATTTGGGACTGCACAGGCAAACTAAACTTGTATGAATAAAGAGTATAGTACAGCAAGACCAAATTCACTTTGTATTTGAGATTTGAATGCGCACTGGTGTTGACGTTCGGTTTTCCCAAAGGACATCGCACACATCTTATGGAAAATATAATGTCACTCAAATTCAATAAAATTTATACGAATAGATTCGTTTTAAATTAACGGTCAAATCTTATCATTGCGCCAACTCCATATTTTCAATAATAAGAGCAGAAATTGATATAAATAAATCTGAAATCAAATGGATACCTACATAAGTTAGAGAGAGAAAAAATATTTTATAATACCCAAATTGTCGGTACTCCATAAATCAGCGGATTAGTTTCACTAATCCGCTTAGGCCCAGCGGGGTTTAAGCTCTTTTGAATAGCACCCAGAGCAATAGTGATTGTAACTGACAGTTTTACTGACTCCAAAAATGTGATTTCGATAAACTTTAATTGCAATTTGCGCCGTAATTAATCATAATTAAGAGTTGGCGCAATGATAAGATTTGACCGTTAATTTAAAACGAATCTATTCGTATAAATTTTATTGAATTTGAGTGACATATTTTCCATAAGATGTGTGCGATGTCCTTTTCTGAATTTTATTTTGGTAACGTCTCTCCAAGTAAAATAACTGTACGGTACCAAAATAAAATTCAGAAAATGTGGCAAAACCAAACGTCAACCACAGTGCGAATTCAAATCTCAATTACAAAGTGATTTTGGTCGTGCTGTACGTTCGGAAATCGGCTAGAAAATTTAAACCGAATATAACAAACTTCAGTTTGGCAACATTGTGTGAATTCCAAGTCTTCTAGCTTCTAGGATATCAACATAACCGTAAGTTAGTCCAGACAAACTAGTATATTTTTTTATACCAACAAAAATGAGGTGTTTAAACTAAATAATGTTTAAAATATAATGTGCAAAATAATTTTGAGTTCGGTTTCGCTAATGAACTTGCTTTTTTTGTCCTTAAAACTAGAAAAAACAAACGTTTAATTTCTCTTGCGAAATATTTATCGTCTAATTATTTTAACTGTACTAATATCCAAGTGTCTACTGTAAGTTCTAAAATGACTAATTACAAGTTAAATAACTTATCTTTAAAGCGGCTTGTCAAATTTCTTTTAACGTTGATACCGCCACTATATTGCGCATTCTGACCGATTTCCCTTTCGACTATACTCAAAATGTAGCCAACTGTCAATTTTAAAGTTATAAATAGCGGCCGCGTGTACGCCGTAATTAATATAAGTGAAAACGAAACTCATAACCTGGTAATGTTACAATTTGATATCAAATTCCAATCAGAGATGCGTAACGGCATTGATTTCTAATTATTCAATCTTATTGATCAGTAAGGTTGAATTAATCACAATCAAGTAAATAAGAAAAATAATAAAGTATTCATGTTATTAATCATCCCTGAAAAAAGTGATACATAGTTACGGGCCATTCCATTTCAAATCACTCAATTTTGGAACAAAAAAAATTTTGGACCTCCGATTTGTCTGAAAATTGATATATAGCTTCTACGGGACGTAAAAATAAGATATTTAAGGCCAAAAAATTTTCTTCTTCTTTTTTTCTCAAAATGTTATTTTATGCGATTTGACAGTGATTTGGTGTTTATTTATACAAATTTGCATTTTCTATCGTAAAGTATCAATGGAAAACATAATATTTTAATAGAAGGGACTCAAAAATGTCATTATATGGCATTATAACAAGTTACTTTGATTCAAAACAAGCTTTTGATCAAATTTTATAGTGTAGAAAACGTTAAAATACCGTTTTTTACATTTTTCTCCATTCCCAAAATACATCATAATCGATTTGGCTGAAAATTTGCCCACAGATAGACAAAACATATGACTTTAAGTGGTGAGAAGGATTTGAATTATATTACAATACCAAAAAAGTTACATGCAATATTATAGTCAAAAATATAGGCGTCTACTGTAAGTACAATTAACTCGAAAATATCGACCTCACGACAAAAATTGTTAAAAAGAAATTGTAATAATTGTAAATACGATTTATTTGGAACAATTTCAGTTCCTACCATTTTTGTCGAAAATTTAAAAATGGCGGAGATATTGAGCAAAACAGGGCGTAGATTCCGTGCACTGTAGATATCTACAGTCGCTTTCTGTCGATGGCAATTGTCATAAAAATATTTGAATTTTTAGTTTTAATTCAAATATTTTCTTGTTTTACTAAGTATCACTTCAGCATCAATTAGAGTATAACCTAGCAAAACTAGAAAATAATTCAATTAAAGCTAAAAATTCAAATATTTTCATGACACTTGACATCGATAGAAGGCGACTGTAGATATCTACAGTGCACGGAATCCAGGACCAGGTTCTCCTTTAAAATCAAGATGGATGCTAACGTAACGGAGGAATTCATTCGTGATTTTAAATTTAGGCTACTATTGACTCCCCTAAAGATCAGAAAAATAAAATTTTGGGCAGCTCGGCATTCAAGGTCAAATGCTATCCCGACTGGACTAATATATACTTTTGAGTCTGATATTACTGCATGTAACTTTTTTGGTATTGTAATATAATTCAAATCCTTCTAACCACTTAAAGTCCTATCTTTTGGCTATCTGTGGGCAAATTTTCAGCCAAATCGATGATAATGTATTTTGGGGAGGAAAATGCAAAAAACGGTATTTTAACGTTTTTTACACTATAAAATTTGATCAAAAACTTGTTTTGATTCAAAATACATACCTTGTTATAATGCCATATAATGACATTTTTGAGTCCTTTCTATTAAAATATTATGTTTTTCATCGATACTTTACGACAGAAAATGCAAATTTGTTTAAATTAACACCAAATCACTGTAAAATCGCATAAAATAACATTTTGAGAAAAAAAGAAGAAGATTTTTTGACCTTAAATATTTTATTTTTACGTCCCGCAGAAGCTATATACCAATTTTCAGACAAATCGGAGATCCAAAATTTTTTGCCTGAGTGATTTGACATGGAATGTACCTTACACTAAAATGCCTTTTTTTTCGAAATACATAACTTATTTAGACAAAGCGGGAACGGCGGGTTCGTTGGGAAAAATATTCCCATGAGATATTTTTGCATAATCACATTCGTGAGACATCCCAGAATAAGGTTCAAGAAGTCGCCCACGAGAAAAGTGGGCCAATTTTTTTTTAACAATTTTTTTTTTAATCAAATTGCAAAAATCGATATCTTTGGCCCGTACTAATTTGTTTAAGGTTTTTTGGACCATTCTGGACAAAAAAGGTCTCTTATAATTTTTCCCTAAAGTTGATCTTTTTCCGAGTTATAAGCAAGTTAAAATTTGAAAAACGCGAAAATGGCCGTTTTTAAGACTTAATAACTCGGTCATAAATTATTATTTTGAAAGTCAGAAAGTGACTAAATCAAAGTTTAAAGTCGCCGTTACATGGTCCTGAAGAAATCTGTGTCATTAATTTACTACTAAGCTGTTATTTTTAATTAATAACAATAAGTGGTTACATCGTATTGACGCTGCTGTGAATGTGAGTGCGAGTAAGATGCACAATTGGACTGCTGGAATGGCTTCTCTCTCGCACTCAGCATTTACAGCCCCGCACACGTGCATGGCGCGTATTATTATTACTTAAAAATAACAGCTTAGTAATAAAATAATGACAAAAATTTCTTCAGGATCTTGTAGGGGGGGCTTTAAACTTTAATTTAGTCATATACTGACTTTCATAATAATAGCTTTTAACCGAGTTATTAAGCCTTGAAAATCGCCATTTTTCGTTTTTTTCAATTTTAAATTGCTTATAAGTCGAAAACGATCAACTTTAGAGAAAAATTATAAGAGACCTTTTTTGTCCAGAATGGTCCAAAAAATTAAAAAAAAAATTGATCGGGCCAAAAATATTGATTCTTGCAATTTGATTAAAAAAGAATTTTTGAAAAAAAATTGGCCCACTTTTCACGTAGGCGACTTCTTGAACCTTAATCTGGGATGTCTCACGAATGTGATTATGCAAAAAAATTTCATGGGAATATTTTTCCCTTCGAACCCGCCGTTTTCGCCTTGTCTAATTAGTGATACCAAAAATCTCAATGAGTAAAAAAGTGTAGGTTTTGCTTTTCTGAATATTTTGGATTTTTTGTTTTTCTGTCAGACAAAAATTGCTTAAGATAATATTAGAATATTATTATGGCTGTTCAAAATTTGCATACACTCGTGATTAGTGACTCGTTCAAGTCCTTTCAACTACAGCCTCTTCAAAAATAAACACTTTGAACCGATAAAACTTACAGATCATATTATAAACAATAATACAGTTGAGTACCTGAATCTTTACCTGTGCGTCATCATTTAAAGCATACGAAATAAGTCGAATTTCCGACTTATCATCGACTTATTTCGTATGCTTTAAATGATGACGCACGGGTAAAGATTCAGGGACTCAACTGTAGGTTAAGTAACTTGTGAAGCAGTAACGATTAATCTCATTTGGGATGCTAATTAGGAGATAATTTTAACAATTTTTTTTTTACAAAAAAAAAGATCAGCTTTATTTTGAGCGTAACTGGGTTACTTTTGATGCTAGAAACTAAAAAAAAAACAGAAAAAGCATTTTTTTAAACACTTTAAAAAAGTTGTGATGAGATTTCCCCATAAAGTGCTTCATTTTTTGGTTATTTCACGTTGAAATATTCGATTTGGAATTTGACAAATAACTTATTTTTCATTAGCTACAACTCTGATTTTGCTGCATCTACAGATTTTTTTCGATAAGATACTTACTTTTTGAGTTATTTGCAAAAAACCATCTAAAAACGTGGGTTTATTTCGTTTAAAAATGAAAAGTAGAATGCAAGAATGATTTCGCAAGCAAAGTATTGACTAGAGTGAAAAACCTATATAGAACAAAAGTTGCTTAGAATTAGTCAGTTTATCCACTTCCGGATTTATTTTGAACGTATGTTTTTCACCCCTGAGAAGGGGTGGTACTCACCCCCAGAGCAAAAGCACACATTGGCAGAATATCACTTTTCTCTTTGACATGCTAGCTGTGTATGCCACATTTCATGTCAATCCAAGCGGTTCTTTAAAATTCAGAGGTTTTGCAATATTTTACCGTGAGTGAATGGGCTATAGGGAGTAATATGTGAAATTATTTACCTCGTAAGCTAATTTTTAATGAATATTATCTAAATCTATAAGATGCTAAATATAGAAAAAACAAGTTGAAAATGCGAGCATTATCATAACGAAAACTTTGTATATTTACGTATTTTAATTCATAATATGGAAAATTGCTATTATGAAAAGTAGGTTAGAATTAATAATTATGTTTTAATGTGCAATTATATCATTATAATTTAAATGTTATGAACTATAAAGGTAGTTTACTCTTGATCGAATTTCATATTTTTTATATACCTCGTATAAAATTAATAAAATTTTATATATGATGGTTGCATCATAAATCTTAGAACATGAAGAGCTTTTTATGAAGAATAACTTTTCTTCGTCAAATTAAAAATAAAAGAGTTATAAATGAAAATGTTGTTAGTATCCGTAATTTGAGAAAAATCTTCAAATATTTTTTTCCATTAGAAGGATGTAATTGCACATATCAGACCATATTTTTTTATACCAAACAATATTATTTCATATACTGTCGGTTCGCTAAACTCAGACACAATTGGCTAGTGATTTTAGTCAATAATTTTGCCAATTCGACAAAAAAATAATTTCTAAATAGTTAATAATTACTAAATATTTAGTAATTTTGCCAATTTCGGCAAAATTCTCAAAAAACAAAAAAATTACCTACTAAAATCACTAACCAGTTGTGTCGAGTTTAGCGAACCGACTAGGTATATTTTAATTTCATATTTCGTAGCAAATGGAACAGTCCATTTATCATAAAGGGGAGGGCGTACGGGTATAAACCTTTTTAGAGCTGTTAATAACTTATTGCTTTTAAAATATTATACTCAAATTGTATTTTTGAACATCTTATTTATTTTATATAATAATTAAATTCACTATCAAATGTCATTGATGTTTTATTAATACTTAATTTAAAATTTAGTTTGACATTCACGAAGTGTCAAACTCAAATGTAAATAACAAATAACCCATGTTATGTTTAACAAATCGAGATTTAAAAAAGTAGCCTACTTCCTAATCAACCATTTGAGCTGACGTTTAGTGCGTCGGTAGGAGATAACCGGATTGTGACGTCACATTTTAGAGTTTGAGGTCGATTATCTCGAAGACGGTTAGAGGTATCGAAATGTCGTTTTCAGATTTGGATTCAGAAGGCAAAACTACATAAGAATCCATCGATACACTTGCTCTAAGTATTTCAGGAGCGGCGACGCAATAACACACAGATTTTTGCAAATTTATAAACGAAAAGTTTTCGTTGAAAAGTAGTATTTTAAGTGGTAGTTTAAATTTTTATAGGATAGAACCCATAACATTTCTTCACTTGAAAATATGCCCAAAATACAGAAAAAATGACCAAAGTAGAGATCGTTAAAAATAGGTGAGATACATCCAAATATGGACCACTTCTAACCCAATATTCTACTTGTTTTTGGTCTAACGTATTGCCGTTTCCAATTTGTTCCTCACTCTGTTCCGTTTGAATAAGCTACTGATATTCGCCATACATCCATCTCCATAATGCTCAATCTTTTTTTTCGTATTCTGTACATCTTCAAGTTTCAGCATTATAACGTATGAGATATTCTTTAAAATCTTGTTGGAAATGATACTTTTTGCTTATAACTTTGTGCCACTGTATACCATTAAAACTGCTCTTCTCACTAGTGATATTCTCTCCTCGATTTCCTGTCTATATCTGTTTTTTTCTTTATTTAGTATTGCTCCTTAGTATTTATAGTTGTCATGTGCTTTAATTTTTTTCATTCCATAATCTCAACGTCAGATCTGTTGTTTCTTCCCCTATGATGTACTAAAATGTTGCATATAAATATTTTTAAGGAGTAAGTATAGGTCATCATCCCTTAACTTCCAACTAAAGAATTACATAGTAATTCATGTCAGTACAACTGAAATCGGTTTCTTGCATTTAGCCCTCCGTTACTCGCACACGGTGTATGATACCGGCCCTCTAAATAACTTCCTATAACTCTGATTGTAGTGGAGATTTTGAATTGCTGCTGCATATACCTCTTCAGTCATCAGTAAAGACCGGATTATATGTTTTTTGCATATCGATAACCATCAAAGATACAATCAAACGCTTCAGGATGTGGACGAATTATGATAATTAAAGGCGTTTGACACTAATTTAATTTTACATATTTAGAATATTTTCGGTTTTTTAACATATTTTGATGGTTTGAACATATTTTCGACCGTTTGACATATTTTGGCATATTTTTAACATATTTTGGCATATTTTTAACATATTTTGGCATATTTTGACATATTTTTCGCTGTAAACAGCTTGACACAGTTAACCATGTAACAATGGTTAGGTTTATAAATAATGCATTCATGAACTTTTTCCTTCCCGACATTGTTCCAGCTAACAAAATCTTGCTTATGGTTTCCGATGCTGCGTCATACATGGTCAAATCTGGCCAACAACTAAAAGTTTTATATCCCAATTTAATTCATGTGACGGGTTTTTGTCGCATGGTTTAGACAGAGTGGCGTTCGAAATTCATTTCCTACATTTAATAGTTTAATTAGCAACGTGAAGAAAATATTTTTAAAATCGTCTTTAAGGATTCAGATATATAAAGAAAAATTACCAAATACTCCTTTGCCACCGGAGCCTATAATCACAAGTTGGGGAACATATTTAAAAGCTGCCTGTTTTTATGCGGAACATTTTCTCCATATAAAAGAACTAATTTTATGTTTTGAAGAAACAAATATTGGTGCGATTTTAAAATGCAAATAAATTTTAGAAAACAGATCACTGCACAATGAGCTTTGTTTTATTAAATCGAATTATGAATTTGTTTATAAAACCATCCTCAATCATGAAACTGAATCGTTTCCACTAAAAGAGTCCCTTAATTTAATTCAGAAATTTAAGGAAAACGCTGAAGAAGTTTCTGGAAAAATTGGACAGTCAATAAATAAAAAATGGATTGAAACTTTACAGAAAAATAGTGATTTAAAATTATTATTACAGGAAGCAAAAAAAAAATAATTTTTGGGGCGATTTTGATGTCAATACCAATTTAAATGCGGAGATTGTTAACGTTATAAAATTTGCACCAATCACATCAGTTGATGTTGAACAAAGATTTTCAACATACAATTACTACTAACGGATAGGCGACATAATTTTACTATTGAAAATATTTAAAAACATTTGATTGTGAATTGTTTTTATAAGAAGGAATAAAATGTAGAAACGTGTAATAGTAATAGGTACTAGATAGGTATACATTCGTATATTTAGGTTAATTTTGTCAATATATGTACTTACCGTTATTTAATAAAACTTTTATACATTTTGTAATGCATATTTTCTTGTTACTTTAAAATGTTTTTCACATATTCCACATATTTGGAACATATTTTAAACTTTTAGGGAATATTTTCAACATATTTTACTCATATTTCAGACATATATATGCACATATTTCAGTCAAAACAGGAACATATAATCCGGTCTTTAGTCATCAGTCAACTGTGTGTGAAGTACACGTGCAGTGTAAAAAAGAGTGTTGTACTTTTATTATTAGGCAACACCTATTAATTAGTAAGGTAATTAAAAGTAGTCAGTTTTAATTAGTAAGGTAATTTAAGACATTTTTCATATTTTTAATGTTTATATATTTGTTTATTTATATTAAGATATGGATTACGAGAAGGAGAAGCAAAGATTATTAAAATTATTTGAGGAAGTATCGACTGACGAGGAAACGTATGAAGATGATGATGAACAAAGTTACTTTTTGTTAAAGTAATTTAATGTCGACACAAACGCATATCTACAAAATTATATGATCATATATTCATTAAATAATATAATTGTACACAATTTTGCAAAAATTTTTTTTCAAATATTGCTGACTCATATTTTTGGACCCGGTCTTCTGCACCGTGCGCGAGTATTCGATCACAAAAAATTGCCGCGAGTAACGGAAGGTTAAAAGTGAAACAAAGTAATACCAATCAACATATTCCATTAATAAAATCTTAAAAGGCAGTTTCCATTTGTTTCATTTAAATAAAAGTAAATGACAATAATAGAAGAACATTTATCACAAAATTATGAGTAGAAATCAAGAAATAAAAGTTGTCAGAATCCATTGAATATATTCTTAATTACTCATCAAGAAACAATTGATTAGTCACAATGAATTGGGAAGTAAAAAATCTAGTTCTCTGAATATTCCCAGATACCAAAATAAATCAAATTAATGTCTTTCAGTTTAAATATATACATTTAAACTAAAGTTTTTCCTATTTGTAAATATTATATGGTCATCATGAATAGTAATTTCATTTAGATGAACATAAATCAATATAATTGTAAAGTCATTGCTATAATATGATTAAAGTTATTTTGCTTTCAAACAAAAAGTACCAATTAAATATTTTCTCTAAGTGTCCAACTAGCATTAATGATATGATGATTACAATTTGAGAAAGGCAAATAAATATGTTAAAAAATAAAAGAACACTATGCTGGAACAATTTTGTAAACGCCAAATCAGATTTGTGGAAAAATTGAGGAAAAACATGTTATAATTATTGATCATTTTGAAAAAATCTTTATCAGCGTAATATGATAGACTGATTTTAAAAGTATGCCAGTACTTACATATGGTGCAGAAACAATAACCAAGAAATTAAGAAATAAAATTTGTGTTACACATAGAACCATGGAACACTCAATGTTAGGCATTTCTCGTAGGGATCAAATTACGAACAAGGAAATAAGATGAAGAACAAAAGTGACATAGAAAAAATTATGACCCTAAGATGGAACTGGGCAGGGCACATAGCTAGAATGTCAGATAACAGATGCCCACAGCAAATATTACACTGGAGACCAAGACAAGAAGCATATTGAATTAGAGGTCTTCAGCCAATTAGGTATGTCTAGTGACAATGACATAAAATAGTTCTACAAAAATTGGATGCACACAGCACAAAACAGAATACATGGCAAAGACTGAAAGAGACCTATATCCAGCAGTAGATGATGATGATGATGATAGACCAGGGGTCACCAATGGGCTAGTTTTGTGCAGACGCAGACCATCATTAAATTCAGAATGAAGTGTTTGGCAATTTTGAAAATATTTTGAATGTTTTTGAAACTGGATTTAAAGAAAGTTAATAACTATGTACAAAACTGAAGATGTTTAAAAACTTAAGAAAGATGTCATTAATATTAAAAATATAAATTCCTAGCTTTTAAGAGATCCTCAGTAACAATTATTTACAATACTTGTGTGTTACTGATAATAACATCAAAACAATACACAATAAATTGATATTATTTTATTTACTGTACCAGGAAAATATTCAACTCTACAGTGGACAAAAAACAATCAGATATTATTAGTTTTCCTTGTTATATATGTATGTTGTGAGGCCAATGAAAAATGTTTCTGATTCGGTTTCCTTGCACACTCCTCTTCAAAAATTTCCTTGTTAAACAAATCAGAAGAACCAGAATCTCGGCCAAAACAATTTTTTTAAACAAATTCAAAATTATCTTTTTGTCCTGAAAAATGTTTTTTTCGGTTTTTGGTACTTTTAAACAAAAAAGGTCTCTTGTCATTTTTCTCAAAAGTTGATAGTTTTTGAGTTTATTTAAAATCTGAAAAATGCGAAAATAGGCATTTTTGAGATTTGAAAACTCATGTGTAAATTATTAGATTTCAGGTTGCCAAGTACCTAAATTGAAGTTTATACATTCAATTTCAAGGTTCTTTCTTACGTGTAGTAGGGGCTTATTTCAATATAGACATTGTTTTTTAATTGTTAATTATGTGCCTCCACTTGACATAAAGCCACCACGCATTGCACTTTATGGTGCTTCTGTTGCACTTACACATTGTCATATTTTATGTACTTTGCCAAAAATTCTCAACAAATACTTAACATTTATTAAAATTTATTATTAATGCTTTCAATGTGCTAATTAAATAAGCCAATAAAAACAACAGTCTAAATTGAAATAAGCCCTGATTACACATCAGAATCTTCAATTTAGGCACTTGACAATCGCAAAAATAATAATTTACACATGAGTTTTCAAGCTTAGACAAAATGACAAGATCTTTTTTGTTTAGAATGGCCCAAAAATGCTAAATGTATATTTTCGTGGGCAAAAAAGTGATGTTTTGAATTTGTTAAGAAAATTTGTTAAACAATTTCTGCTCAAAAATTTTGCACGGCACCCATTGAATTTGTTTATAGGGGATAATTTTTAACAAGAATTCGCAAAGAAACCGAATTAAAACAACCAGACACAGGTAGCATTAAATTCGGACTCTGGAAATGTCATAGGTTTTCGAAACGGACCCTCATAGACTAAGAGCCGCTATAGGTGAAATTTCTTAATCATTTTAGGCACGATGGGACCCTATAACTTAAATAGTAGAACCTAAAAGAAAACGTTTGAACACTGTGCCGTCACTTTTCAGTGGCACATGCGTCGACAGTGGCGCATCAAACTTTCCACTTATGGACGGGATAAATAAATTAAAAGTTAACAGAACTTACTAACAGAATTAAATTTTTTTTATTTTTTTAAGTTCTATGTGATTAACACATAGGATCCATCGTGATTTTAACCCACCACCCCCTTCCCCCTGCCCCCACCATCAAAAACTTCATTTTTCGTTTTTATTTTTTTTTTGGTGGGATGCAATCAATTTTAAAATTTCAAAAAATTCACAGGCATAGTTGAGGCTTTTATAAAACATGCCTATTTTTTATAGACCCATAGGTTGAGTGTACATAACCTCAAAAAATTAAAAGAAATTTTTTTTTTCAAAAGAGCGTATAACTTTTTTTGAGGAATAGCTGCAGGTCTAATTTTTTCCTTATCTTGTGTGTTTTATCAAACACTATATTTTTAATTTTTTTCAGATTTTTCCGTAAGTCTCCCCACCTTTAAAAATCCGAAAAACTGTTTTTTGGGGGGTTTTGGGGGATTTTCCCTATTTTATAGACTTCATAATATATCAAATCAATTTTGTTTTTATAGATTATATGTAACTTGAAGTAACTGAGTTCTTTAGAATATTTAAAAATCAGAAAAACACGTTGAAACCCCCCAAAACCCCCTTAAAAAACAGTTTTTTGGATTTTTGAAGGTGACTAACGTTACAGAAAAATCTGAAAAAAATTAGAAATATAGTGTTTGATAAAATACACAAGACTAAGAAAAAATTAGATCTGTAGCTATCCCCAAAAAAAAGTTATACACTTTTTTTCAAAAAAAAAATTTTAAAATTTTTTTGAGGTTATGTACATTCAACCTACAGGTCTATAAAAAATAGACGTGTTTTATAGAAGCCTTAACTATGCGTGTAAATTTTTTGAAATTTTGAAATTGATTGCATCCCACCAAAAAAAAATAAAATTGAAAAATAAAGTTTTCGACGGTGGGGGCAGGGAGAAGGGGGTGGTGGGTTAAAATTACGATGAATCTTATGTCTTAATCACATAAAACTTAAAAAAATGAAAAAAATTAAATTCTGGTAATGAGGGAGGGTATTTTTTAATTTATGTATCCCGTCCATAAGTGGAAAGTTTGATGCGCCACTGTAGACGCATGTGCCACTGAAAAGTGACAGCACAGTGCTCAAACGTTTTCTTTTAGGTTCTACTATTTAAGTTATAGGGTCCTGCCGTGCCTAAAATGATTAAGAATTTTCACCTATAGCGGCTCTTAGTCTATCAGGGAATCTAAATGGTGACCCCTGTGATAGATTATAGTAAACTCTTGTAATATTTTCAGTCTCCAGTACATTATTTTGCTCATACAGAACATTGTTCTATGGAAAACCCACATATGGAAATATTGGCGGTTACAATGTTGTTCCAGCATAGCATTCAAATATCGTTATCATTATTTGAATCTTCTAAAACCATTAGTTTAGAAGATTATGTTTAACGAACCCACTTTATTGCCAAAAGATCTATGTCCAAAACTAGATATGAGTTGGAAGCTTATTGGACTTTATGATTGTATATAACCTCTAATAGCAGATTGATTTTATTTCAATTATAAAAAAATTGTAAACGGTAATTTTACTTGCATAGATATTTTGTAAGAATTTATTTGTAGTTACTTATTATGTTAAAAATTGGTCTCTAATACTTATGAGTCGAGTTTTCTTAATTTTAGTTTGAAATTTTTGTTAAGTATTACAGCATACATATTTACTTTTCATAAGTCGTTCATAAGGGTTCAAAGTGCATTGATTATTGTTTTTATGATTAACTTCATGAATGTTTCATCTTACACTGATTACCTAGTATGTTCCATGATTAGATATTTGTTTCTAACATCTTAATAATTAAATGATATACAGTGGAACCTCTATTATCTGTCTCTCCATTAACCGTCACCTCTGTTAACCGTCAGGGTTCATACATAAGTTGTATTGACTACATAAGCAAAAATTGAGTCATCAATTTATTTTGTTTAAGTATTGCTTTAAGCCAAACGAAATTCGCTGATTGCTGACAGATGATGAAATCGTTGAAATGGCAACAGAAGTGGACGAAACAGATTCAGTTCACAAGCTGACACAGACTAGGAATTTGATGGTGGAGATGTCGATGATGCTATTGCAACTGACAGAGATTTGCGTAAAGAAGCTGTATCGCACATGCAACAATTCATCGAGTGATATTATTGACAAGAAGAAGCCAATAAAGTAGATTACATGGCCTTAGGCCGATTAAGAAATTCAGTGGTTGCAAAATGTGAGGCAACAGTAAAACAAAAAAAGATTACTGAATATTTTAAACCAAATTGATTCGATTGTACGAACACAAATCCCTCTTATATTGTCGAACAAGTCATGCAAAAAAATTTGAAAATTGTACCATGAATTTTTAATCTTTTTTTATGTTCTGTTAACCGTCTTTTCGATTATCCGTCATACTCTTGGTCCGGTGCCCTGACGGATAATCGAGGTTTCACTGTATATGTAAATTTAAATAATATATTTATATGAGATTAAATTACAATTGATTGTAATGAAAATTACACCATCTGTTTCTAACGTTTTGATTTCCATTCTGGAAATTATTTAAAAAATATAAATCAAGAAATTATGTTAGGTCTTTAACAAGGGTCAAATAGTTCAGGTAGTAGTTTCTGACTTCCAAGTAGAAGGCCAGGGATCTATCCCCAGATCTAGCGCCAACATCTAAATATTTTTAAATATAGATGACAGGCCCAAGGTTGACTCAGCCTAAATAAAATGCGTACATAGGGCAAAAACGGGTAACAATAGGTGGGTGAAGCATAGCACTGACCCTATCACCTTCCTTGTATACCCTATTCCACGAACATACACCTGTTTTGGATTACTTCGACAACAAATATTTTACTGTGCAAAATAAGAAGAACGAAAGTAAATTGCAAATTACATTGTTGTTTATTGAAATAATTATTAGCGCCATTTACTTTCGTACTTCTTATGTTGCACAGTAAAATATTCGTTGTCGAAGTAATCCAAAACAGGCGTATGTTCGTGGAATGGCCCATATACTGTAGGTCCAAGGATAGCAGAGAATCCCAGAGATGCTCTAGTCATAAATGGAGACTATTATAGAAATTATATGAATTTGTTAGATGTTTATCACATGGCACTTTGTGTCACATGAACACACGGTTATAAAGACAGATCTTTGTGTTTGTGCTTAGAGCAGCAGGACATTATAGGATAAGAACTAACAAAGAGCTTGAAGAACCATGATGTTAATATAATAAGAGAAATAAGATCCAGAAGACTCCAATGGGCACAACACCCCAGAAGACACTCTGACGAAAGAATAGTAAGGCTGGTATCAGGAGTCCCATCTGGAAGAAGACCATCTGGACAACCTTGATTCCAGTGGTGAGATAATACATTATACAAGTAGACCTTAACCCTTTGAGCTCCGGTGATGAGTACGTATGTCCATATATAACTATCGATTAGTGTCATGGACATGTAAGCACATCCATGAAATGAAGTATTCAAATGAAATTATTTCTGCCAGCACAGGAGCTAAGGTTGGAAATATTAAAGCGGAGCTGAAAGGGTTAAAACCATGGGAGTGGAGAATTGGATGAAAATTGCTCAAAATGCTTAAGGATCACACTTGGGACCTTTGTTGTTTAATATATTTATCAATGATCTAATACCCTGTTTCCAAGTAAGTGAAACTTTGTTATTCACTGATGATTTAAAATGTTTTAAAATAATCACATGTGAGGCTGATTCACTTAGTCTACAAGGTGATATTGATCACCTATTTAACTGGTATATGCAAAATGTATGTGTTTGAATGCATCCAAATGCCATATTCTTCGTTTTCGTCGAACTCATCATCGAATCATCTTCGAATATAGTATAAATAATCTGACCTTACATTCTGCCTCTGAAACTAAGGATCTAGGTGTGATCCTTGACTCCGCCCTTAGTTATAAATCACACATTTCCAGTACAATACAGAAGTCTATGAAGATGCTTGGCTTTATAAAGAGGACCACCAGAGACTTTACTAACATCTCAGCTATTAAATCCCTTTATTTCTCCCTGGTTAGATCTCATTTTGATTATTGTTCCACAATTTGGTCCCCCTATTACTTTACTCATAAACTGAAACTTGAGGCTGTCCAACACAATTTTCTGAGATATACTGCCACTAAGATGCATGTATACTATGACTATTCTGCATTAGAGCACATACTGAACTTACCTCCTCTTGAGGTATGCAGAAAACAAAGAGACTTAATAATTTTATTTAAAATTATCAATGGACTGTGTAACTGCCCCGAGCTTCTCTCCAAAATATCTCTATTTGTCCCCAGTCGTTCGACTAGGCAGGTGCAAACCTTTTATGTTTCTTTTCATAGATTCAATTATTCTTACAACACATTTATTCCTAGAACTCTTCGATTGGCTAACTCATTAAATAACCTCGAAAATTTTAAATTCATATTTCTTCCCTAACTTTTTAATACTTTCGGTCAGAGCTTTTGTATTGTGATTGGTGTTACATGACCTGTATGTATTAGATAACTCAAAACCGTTATACCTTGGAACATTTCTGAATTGATTTATGTGTTATCTTTTGTTTGTAATTGTACTGACCTATATGTAATCTTATTCTTTTTTTCTTTTTTGTAACTGTATGTACTACTCATAGAATTATTTTTTCTCAAACCACTTTGTTATGTTATATTATGATAATTTAGAACACTGTAACATTTATATCTGAATAAGGCTTGCCCCTGAAATAATTAAAATAGAGCGGAATGGAGGGATTGTCAAGTCAGCTAAAACCAACGAAGGGTTGTAACGCCACAGCGTAAATAAGTATTAATATTTTAACAAATTTTTGCAACAAGTACCTATTTGCTAATACAGAATCAGATGTGCCATAAAAAGATAAAATTGTGGGGGTTAAAGTAATGTAGCAGTACATATCACTAATAAATGTTGATTTATATGTGAACTCATATTTGATATAAATGACAGATTATGGAGATGCTACATTCTATTAAAATTTTAGAAACAACCTGTCTGCAGGTGGTGGTGGTGATATACTTCTGAAATATTATTAGAAAAAGCTAATTTTCATTGCAGCTTCATATTTTGTGCAGATTCATTAAAATGTTCTCATTTGGCCACCTTGATCTCCAGACTTTTGTCTTAATAAAACAGTGCAATTGACAGATTAATTTTTACAGCATACCTTGATTGTAGAGATCAAGTTTTCAAATAGAATGGAATGTATTTACAAAAAAAGTGTCATAATAGTGGTGTTCCTTAAGACAATTTTGATTTGTATAAAATAGTTAATAGTTATTTTCAAAACCATTATGAAAAGTTAATGCTTTATCTGATTTAAACAACTTTATATAAAAATACGTTAGATGTTACACCACAAGTCATCACGGTCCGTTACTCTTTGAATTGACCGGACACATATTGAAACACGGTATAATACAAAATACAACTAAATATTTATTTAAACAATTATAGATTCTATCTGTGCAAAAGGAATGCAGATGTCAAGTTTCGAGATGTCGATAGAAACGGCCAGACACAAAATTTATCTGCTGTAACGGTAAATACGTGTAATAAAATTGGTATCTCAATTATTATCAATGCAAATAAAAAGTAAACAATTACGATCCGAGATAAAAGTGTAATCATGACATCGATTAAGGGCCAACGTACTCTGGCCCTTTATGACATAAAAATATGTATGAAATCACGTTCCGACGACTTGTTTTGTGCGCAAAAAGGCAAAAAGACACGCAAACTAGCTTGTTTCATAAAAGTTGGTGGGTAAACGACTCGAAAAACACGTTTCAAAATGCACAAACGACTGCCTACCTCTTCTCTCCTCATAATTTCGACTTGGAGCCTCTTGTTGAACTCCTCGCACTCGTCTTTGTATCTTTCCATTTCCTCCTTGGTCTGCCTCATCTTTTTTTTGAGCACATCCAGAAGGGAACCTTGTTGAATATTGGTGGTCATTTTTTATCGAAAAATTTCACACACTTCGCGAAAAAACCGAGTACGAACTACTCCAGTACGAAGCGTTTGAGTCAACTGGGCGAGTCACCGGGGAAAATGGCTGACACGCGTGCGCCTCTGACACCTGCTAGATATACTATAAAAGCGCAGATGCCACGTTTAGAAATTAGAATACGGATATGGAAAAACGAGATTTTTCTATGTAAAAGGAATTTTAGACATGGTAAATGAAGCAAACTATATAAAGCTATAAACTATATTCTAGTGACATATTAGGAATAAAAACGGCATGTGTTGTAAGTGTACCAAATTTTCCTTCTTTTTGATCTAAATAAAATTTGGAAATTGTTCACCTTTCAAAAAATTGCCATTGTAGTTAAAACAGAGACTTTTATTCCTCAAACTATTAACTCGGGACCATCGAAAAAGAAACCCAATTAGAGTAGCCTGTGCAATATCAATAATAAGATTTTGGATTATAATACTATAAAACCATCTGTTTACTAAGAACCTGTATTTTGACCATATACATATTAACAATAGACCAGGCTGGGGATATGCCACTCAATGCATCGGGGTGTAACCATAGATACATTAACAACAGATCAGGCTAGTTATATGTCACTCGATGCATCGGGGTGTAACGCCAATATCAAGTACGGTGGTCTAGCTATCTTTGTCTGTCGTACGAGTGTGAGCGTATCTACCAAGAGGTGGGAGTAATGGAACGACACAGACACAGAGGCAGCGGTCATCATATGCTAGAGAGAGAAAGCTAAGCGTCGCGTCGGTAGAGAGAGATATATAGACCACCGACCCGAACTGCTCCGCGTTACGCTATTATTCGGTACTTGCGTAATAGGACTTTTCATCGATTGTAATTTCTTTCGAGCTTCTGTCAAATGTCGTATAATCCGTGTACAATAAAAATATACACGGATTATACAACATATGACAGAAGCTCGAAACAAAGGACTGTGAATGAAAAGCCCTATCTATGTGTTATCTATGATTTTGACAATGAAAATGACATTATTGTTGAGCACTGACGTTTATGATTTAATGTCAACTTAAATACCAACTGACGTTACAGTGGCGGATCTACGGGGGATGGGAAAATTTCCACCCAACAAGGTCCAAAATTAAAGAAAAAAAGTTTTCGTTGAAAATATGTTATGTTGAAGCATAAAAATATATTAGCTGACATTAAAAATAAACCATTGAAAGACAAATTCAACCTAATAAACCCGCTAGTTAGGAAAATTAATGCATATAAGTTATGATATATGTCTTTGATGTAGTTGTTTGGATTTATCATTATATGTATATCTTTTGGTTGGTATTTCATTGAAAATCCCTCTCCAAGCAAATGTGAAGATCCAGAACTGCGTCATTAAAATGTAAAATCCACAAACTTTTAATTACAATTTTTCGGCGATAGTTTACTAGTTGTGCTGCTTATGTGCTTGTGTGTATTAGTTACTTGTCTATGAGCATGAGTATAGTATGAGCATGAGTACAAGCTGTCCATTATTATGGGCTCTTCCGATACGTTTTTCGAGGGGGATCACTCCACCTTTTCTTTGTTTTCTTGTTCTTTGACGTCTTCATTCACAGGATGTTGTGTGATTTCGCCCGATTGGTGATTAAGCTCCATTAATTTTTCTTCAGTTAGGTACTTTCATTCCATTGATATCTTCTCCGACCCGGTCTTCCCATCCGCACTTTGATCTCCTTGTAGGTCTTGCAATTGTAGGTTTAATATTTTCTTTATTAATTTATCTTCTTCTCGTCTTAGTCTCGAGCCACTTCAACCTTTGAATGTCTGACTATATCTTCTCCAGGTATCCGATTATTTATCTCGTTGTTAAATAACCATCTAAACTCTCCGTTTGGATTTTATTAGTTCAAGAATCTTCCTTTCTATAGCTTCTCTTCGTATCTATTAGTCAGGTACATTCTCTCTGCCGCGTAGGCGTAGGGTATGACAGGTGTAATATGTTATAATTGGTCCTTGAGATTAGCATACACTCTTTTCTTCATTTATTTTTAGTGCTCAAGTATCGCTTCTTTTATCAGTCATCAGTGCGTAAACCTGTGTATTTGTTTTTCCATAAACTCTAAGCTTTGTTTTTAAACCAAGAGGAGTAAACTAAAAAGACAGATTCACACCTAAGAAAGTCACTAGAAATATCACCAAATACATCTTCTTTTTTGGTTGATCATATCGGCCTTTGATGGTAAGACTAAAAGTCTAAAAATTAAAGGAATAACGCAGAAAATAGAAAAAATTGCTGATATAACTTAATTAACGTATAAAATGACAGACGTGTCAAAATTTTATAAATGTCATTAGTGTCAAAATTTGATGACAGTGGAATAAACTTGCCTGAGGTTGGACCAATTACAAACAAGCCTTATGGCGCGGGAAATTTGAATTACTCCTCTTGGTTTAAAAATAGACTATAATAAGTAAGTCCTGGTCCCCTTTGTGGCTCAGTGGTAAGAGCGCCTAACCTTTGGATCGAAAGTTCCGATCGAGTGGTAGTGAGTTCGAATCCCACCAGGGACGGGAATTTTTTCGTTTATTATAAATTAATGAATGAAAATAGTTTCTGTCCTTGTGGGATCGGTACTCACCGGAGGGACCGCAGACGTTCGGATAAAATTAGCGTCTCTTTGCAAAGATAATGACGTCGACTTTGCAAAGTAACAAGACACTTACTCAACACACACACACTACACATTACACCTGAGTTAGTGATAAGTTATACAATTACGTGGCTAAAGGTTCTAGTTCTAAACCAAGGCCAGAATCAGAGAAAGAAAAAAATAAGTAAGTCCTGTGAAATCAAAAAAGGCCAACAGTTTTCTTATTGGTAGTTTTAGGATCTCTTCTAGTTCAATCCTCAGTTAACAAGTGAATTTCTGCCACATATCACTCATATCACTTTGCAAATTCCAATGGCTTACGATGTGAATGTCAATCTCTTGCGCTATTTAGAACTTTCTACACCATGGTTTATTCACGTTACCTAGTTTCTATTCTATAGGTGTTTTCTTAAACGACAATGTCCAGTCACCATTCTGGTGGCCGTTTTAATATCTCGTGTATCATCAAATTTTCCGAGAATTTGAATTTGTCCGTAAGTTCAATTTTTTATGATTCCTTATCAACCATTTCGGAACTTCGTTTTTTGTAGCATCTTTAGTGATGCCACAGAATGGATCTGGGCCTACAAATGTTTCTCTCGAGCCTTGTTTTGCCAACAAATCTGCTAGTTTATTTTCACGTACCACAATAAAATAAAGTCTAGTGATATCAAATCAAATAGTTTTCTTTCTTATATCAAAAGGAACCTAACTAACAAGAAAGTCGCTAGGAAAGTTGGTTAAAAAAAAATAAAATGCATAATAATATGAGAAAAAAAAATTACTGCCCCAAATTCAATACGACACAAACTTAAAATAGAGTTTAATACTACTCTTTGAGGCTTCGTTTTTGCTACTTTTTCGGGTTTTAAGTCGAGGACTTTCCTTGAAATGAAAGAGAGAAAATGAAAAATGCATACTTAACAATACGAGAAGAAGGAATCCCATTACCAAAAGTCAATAGGTTTCTACTTTGGATTAAGAGAAAACTATGTAGACAATTTCAAGATCTAGAACTTTTTCAATAAAACAACGGGCACAAAAATATGGCAAGAATAACACATGTTGACCACAAATTCAATACATACTGTCCTAGGAGAATTAGGGACGAAGTTAGCCCCTTTTTTTATTCACATGTTCTTTCAAAATAATTTTGCAATATTTAGAATTATTTTTTGTCATTTGTTTTAATTAAATTAATAGTGTAAATCTTCTTCTTTCATAAACTATCCAAAGTATTACCGTAACTTCATCATTTTCTCACTTATAATGTTACAAAAAAAAAATAATTTGGGATAAACAAATTAAATAACTTTTAAACTATTTGACCAATTGCTTTGAAATTTAGAGTATGATTTAAGCACCAGAAGTCTCATCATTCCGTGTAATAAGAAAGTTCTCAGTTAATTTTTACATAAGTTATGAATATTTATAAAAACTCAAAATTTATGATTTATTTTGCAATTTTCTAAGCAACCAATAAGGATATACATATTCCGCGAAGTCCATATTGAAGTTTTTTATACGATTTATGAGTTTCTTACTCTGAAATTTGTTTAAAATGCTTAACTTTTTGGTAATAGACGAAAAAAGCGAAAATTTACCGTTTTTTGATCCTTATTTGTTTATAACTATGTATGTCATCAAAATCGGCTGCAGTAGACATATCGGTTTTTATTATAGATGTCCATACTACTCAAAAAATTTGGTTTCGGCCTGGAGGGGGTTGTGTCACCAACACGATATTCTTTTTCCTTATTTCTCTGAACTACTGATAGAATAACATTTATGTTTGACTCCCGGCTGCCATATTGATTTAATTTTGACAGCATGTTAGAATGCCCTACGGGCAATTATTTTTACATTTAAATTTGCGCCAAACATATGCAACTTACATTAGATTATTAACCGACTTTGCTCTGTTTTGACATCTAAAATATTTCTTTTAGATAGAAAGAACTTATTTCTCTATCTTGTGTTGCAATAAATAAAGGAAGATGAGATAGATATTAATAAAACATAAAATACAAACAGGTGATATTAAATAAAAAACATCTTTGAAAAATGTCTTAAATATTCCTTATATTCCAAAATGCTAATTAACTTCTTATAAAATTTCACAAATTCCCTTTCAAAATCGTCGAACCGACAACATGGTATAAAATTCGAATCAAGGCGCGGCACCCATTCAACATTTCAATCCGTTTGTAAAATTTATAGTAAAATGGTGACAATAGAAGATAATACTGCATTCAGTTGTCTGGATATTGTTATGGTCGATAGCCGATTTACAACCATAGATTTACTTTATTTGCCCGTTTGTTCGAAACTGGCTATTTCGCCTATGCTTGCTTGACATGTCGGTAAACGTGATCGTCATCAATGTTACAGGGTGACCACAACAAACTACGATTTCACCTAAATCATAGTCATCACCTCTAAATGATGATATCAAAAGATATTATATAATGTATGAGCCGGAATGATAAAACATTTTTTCTTCTTAGAACTTTTTATCATATTTACGAAACTGACTCACTTGATAGAACAAAAAAATCCCATTCGCTTTCTTATGAATAAATAATTATTTCTAAAAATAAATGTTTAGTTTAACTTGTATATTTTACTATATTTTCTTGTATATTTGGACGAAAATGATAAATTCGAAGCAAAACACATACTTACACAGGGTGATTCATTAAGAATGTCCAATCTCTGAATTGTAGATTCTATGTGTAGGTATAATACATTCTACTAAATTATGGTAAATAAACGTTTCTGGCTACTACCAGAGGCGCACGACAGGGGACAGTGGATGGTTTACCCTTGCCAAATTCAACGCCACTGGCGCAATTGCTAATTTAGCACAATTTTTCGATTCTCCAATACTCTCTATGTAAATAATGTACTCTTCACTCGTAACGATAAAGTCGTTAGTTTTCGAGATAGGTATTTTAAATTAAACATGTAACGGTACATATATTTTGATTAATGTATTGTGCCGCTTAATTTTAAACTTCAAATATCTCGAAAACTAATGATTTTATCGTTAAGAATGAACAGTTTATTATTCATTCTTAACGATAAAACCATTAGTTTTCGAGATATTTGACGTTAAAAATTAAGCGGCACTATACATTAATCAAAATAACTGTGCCGTTACATGTTGTAACTTCAAATATCTCGAAAACTAATGACATTATCGTTACAAATGAAGAGATTATTTACATAGAAAGTATTGGAGAATCGAAAAATTGCACTAAAACGGTAATTCCGTCAGTGACGTAGAATTTGAGAAGGGTCTACCATTCACTGTCCCCTGTCGTACGCCTCTGGTAGTAGCAGAAACGTTTATTTATGATGATTTAGTAGGGTATACAGTACCTACACTTACTGCCAAGTATGACAAGGATATGTCAAAGTACTGGGTACAAATAGTTTTGAAATTTATAAATAAAACACCCTGTAACTCAGAAGTCACATCTTAGATAAGTGATTTGGGTTAAATCTTAATATTTTGAGGTCTAGAACCTACAAATTGGACATTCTTAATGAACCACCCTGTATAAATATGTATGTTTCGACATAAAAATCTGAAACGTCACAATATGTTCATTAAAATAAATATTACCTTCTGAAAGGAGATTGTGCCAAAAATAAAATATCGGCTTTGATAGGATATTTACACACAAAAGAAATTAATTATGTCATTTGTTATTGCCCAGTATTAACGCATACGTCCTGAAAAACAATGTTTTAGTTTTTGTTGTTGTGTTCTTGTGACAAAAACAGCAGCAAAACTAAAAACGCGAAATAATATAGTCCAAAAGCTATGTGACATCACATGGGGTTCCTTAACCTCCGTACTTAGTTCATCCGCTCTCGGACTTGTATACTTGGCAGCTGAATGTGCTTCCGCGGTATGACTCAATAGCAAACACACCAAGATTATTGACACCCAATTAAACGAAACAATGTGAATGCTCTCAGATACAAATACAAATAGACCATACCAAAACTACAAAGAAGTCATTCTCCTCTCAGAGAATATAGAAAAGCCTGACTAACCATTAACTACCATCCACTATGACAAGCTTGATATTTGAATGAATGTAGGTACTGCGCTCCAGATATCCTCCATTGGTAAAGGCCACCTCCTTACACTAGGAACAGTTCAGCCACACCAATGGCTGGAGAAGACAATGGGAGAGCGACTCACCCAGGAAGTACACCATACATATGGTATGTATCAATCAGAAGCCGCTAGGCTTTGAACTACCCCGCAATGCCTGTACAACGCTAAGAACAAGCAGCGGTTTTTTGTTTGGACACTCGAACAAAAAAATCTGCACAAACAAGGGACGTTGATTCATCAGAGGATGGTGATGAAGGCGTTCAATATGTAGACACGAACGACGATATTATGGACATGGATGAGGATTCGTTTGCAGTTGAGCCTGATCATCTTGTAGAATTGTTACGTCTTCCTGCTTTGGATGATTATGTCATAAGTTGAATTCAAAACTAGGAGCCAATCCAAATTCTACGTTCGTAGAATCACCAGGATGAATGACGATGAGGAAGATTACGAGGCCAAATTCCTATGATACTGTAAATGCAACAACTCCGCGGAACCTCTTGTAGATGACGATGTCTCGGTTAATGGCACAGACATAAAGATGCTATTAGGAAATTCGTTTGAGGCTCAGAGTACTCACGAAACTAAAAGGTTTAATTTAATTTGGGATCGATTTCAACAATTTTAACACGGGCTAAATGTAAAATAATTTCGATTGTGAGCGTCAATAGGACCAGTTGAACTTATTTGTTAGTCCAGATGTCTTTTCTTACTACTTTAGATTAATTGGTTATATAAAGTTTTTTCTTTAAATATGGTGTTTTTTAAGTCGTTTCCTGCTACCAAACCATAAAGTTTTTCGTCAATATCAGAGTTCAGCAATGGTAAGTTTCATATCAGATGTTATTTCCCAAATTTTATTTTAATACGATAAATCCATGCAATGTGTTGTTGTTCTCAATATGATAAGCTCGTTTATAGGATTATAAATACTGATAACAAATGGTACCTAGGAGAAAACTGATTTTAGCACTTACCAATCGTATTAAATTCAACCTATTATTAGATAGGTACATAAAATTAGATTAGAACAAAAAAGAAATAAAAAGTACTTTAGAAGTTTATTAAATTATGAAGAATTTGGTGGAAAACCAGTTGAGGTACCAGAGACAGTAACAGCACTGGACACTAAAATAACAAAAGACAAAAGAGGAAGTGGTTCAAGCACTCCAAAAAATAGGGAAAGGAAAAGCAGGAAGTGGGGAGAGCATTAAGAGAGACAGAAACTAGTTGGCTAACATATTTATTTCATAGAATTATGGAAGTTGGACAAATGCCAGACAACTAAAGAAGTAAAAGATATTAGTACCTGTATACAAAAAACAAGGGAGAAACAAGTACAAATTACAGGGAAATAAAACTACTTGGTCACACCATGAAAATATGGGAGAGAGTAATAATTATTGATAATAGCAGATGTGAAGAAACTGAAATACATGATAATCAGTTCGGTTGTATGCAAGTCAGGTCAACAACAGATGCAGTTTTCATTATAAAGCAGTTGATGGAAAAATACAGGAGTGATGAAACAAATGTTAATATGGTATTCATTGATATTGAGAAAACACATGATAGAGTTCAGCGAGAGATTCTGTGGTGAGCACTCAATAAGAAAGGAGTCCCCGGTCAATATGTAAAGATTGTGACGAGAGACATGTATGAGGAAGTAACAACTAGTGTTAGGACAGGTGTGGGGGGAGACAAGAGTACAACAAAAACAGAGTATTATATATCTTATATAAAAATGATATCTTTGGATGGAGAAATTATTGTAAAAAGAAATAGTTTTAAATAAATCTGTGGGATCCTGGAAGGAGTAGAAGAGGAAGACCTGGAAGGAGATACTTAGGCAGGACATGTGGTTAGAGGGGATTAAAGGGGGTGGGTATAACCTGAGATAGAAACCTATGGAGAAATGTAATTAGGGAAGCTGACCCCGCATAGCAATAAGCACAAAGAGAATGATGACGATACTTGCTGTCTTAATTATATACAAGAATTGACCTTATTATATTCTTTTACAGTATTTTGTTAGTTTTATTGAACATTCTATTATTATTTTTTCTATTGCAAATAATAATATCCAGTTAGGTCAGCATTTCATACATTATTTTACCTAAACAATCAGCAAATTAAAAATTCATGCAAACAAAAAATACTCAACAAAAACTAGGCTATTTGCTGAAATAAAAACTCCATTATCATTTTGAGTAGGTGCATAAATTTAAGTAACTGCTTTCCCACTCTGTCTGACATGAGAATAATACTGAATTCATAATTAATAAATATTAGACTAGTTGAATAAGTAAATAGGAACTTTTACCAATTAATTTTTCTACAAGCCAGTAGTGTACTCAGCTATTCATTAGTTTTTTAAGTATTTCAGAAAAAAATGTGATTCCAGTTTATTTTATGTAGTCTATAGACTATCTAAGTAATTTTATACAATTGCAAATAAAACATACCTAATCCATTTTTGCAACAATATTTATTAGAGCAAAATATAAAAAGTGTACCAATGTCTATTACTTATATGGGAGAACTATGGTATCGAGACCTCTGAGATACGTTGCATTCTACTTTTCTTGCTACTATTTTCATATTTTGCACTATGTATAGGTAGTATAGAATCTCTTAATCCATAGCAGCTTGAGAGAAGGTTTTATGTTATTATCTTTCTATAAAAAATCTGCACTCAATAGATTTTTCCATTTTTTATTGTTTTTTGGAACCATTCTTATATAATGTCATTTTATAACTGCCAACGTCAAAAGTTAAAACACCTAAATGGAACAAAAAGAAAATACCAAGAAAATAATCCCATCCATAAAAAGGGAGACAAAACCAAGTGCTCTAATTATAGAGGCATATCCCTACTTAATACAGTGTACATCAGTACATACAGTGATGTTATCGAACATCTTATTAAGTAGGCTGACAACTTTTGTAGAAACTTTCACAGGGGATTACCAAGCCAGATTCAGAAAAAATAGATCAAGATCAACAATAGATCTGATTTTTACTTTAATGCCGCTGCTTGAAAAAGGATGGGAATTCAATAGAACTATCCATAAGCTCTTCATAGGTTTTCGACAAGAACACCACAGCAGTAAAATAGACCAGGGCGGATCTGTTTTGAGGTGGATGTGAGAGGTGGCATTCGGATTTTTGCAAATAAAATTAGGTGACAACTTCAGTAATTATAATTGACTTATGCTCCTTCTCAAATATGCCCGGAACATTAATAAAAAAATTAAAATATTTAAACATTTCGAAAAACATCGATTTTTTTCTACTTTCATTGCTTATAACTTTAAAACGATTCATTTTGGAACAAAGTCGTACAGAAATAAAATAAAGATAATTTAATTTTGTATGATATATGACTGGTTTAAAATGTCTTAAATTATTACCCTTTCTGCAAAATAGCAATAAATACAAAATAAGGGGGCAAAATAAGCCTGTTTTTATTCAATGTTTTTCAACACTTTGGTTGCACTTAGAACCTTCGTAATTTGCTTAGAAAATTCTTACAACATACTTAATCCGTCCACCAAATTTCATTAAAATCGACATAATAGATTTTGCATAATAATTTTGCAATCTAATTTTTTTTAAAAAAGTTCAAATTTTTTAAAAACTTTCTGAACAAAAAGTAGACCATTTAGAAATTTGATATTTTTTTTACATATCAAGAGGCACTCTACCTATCTAATACACTTTACAGAATTAAAATCGAATTATTTAAGCGGCCTCAGCACTGTTTTAAAGTTATAAACAATTTTTTGGCTTATAGAGAAGGCCCTTAAAATGTCCACGAATGCTATAGAGAGATAACATGATCGGATTTACCTTGGCTGTGTTACGAGACAAATAGACCTCGTACTGGTATGGTACTAAGGCCTTAGGACCAAGTACGAGAAGTCGCCTGAGTTAAGAAGAAGACCTCATATTACACTAACAGTTGGCTGCGTCGACAGAAGTTCACTACATATAAATATCTCTAGATGCAGCCAAGGTGTTAAGATTTAAGACTCACTGACTCAATCATGGACAACTGTTAAAGATGGAAGCAGGTTGTGCAATCAGCCAAAAATGTTTTTTACCTGTTTTTAGCGAAGTAATGGCTACAAATAATACCCCAACTGCTTGTATATAGAAATCCCCAACATATGTGTTATTATCGAGGCCAGTGGTGTAATAAACACCGCCTACAATAAACTTCTTTCTGTTTATCTATTGACCGATATTGAATACATATTGTAGGAAAGTTACAATTTACGATGGTACGAAGTTTCATTGTTCAGGTCGACCATCAACACCTAATGAACTACGTAAGAGGCATCAAAACATTTCAATATTATTGTTGTCTGATATAACGAGATCCGCTTATAACGAGGTAATTAGTCTGACATTTCAGTGCTCGTTATAGAGGGAGTCCAGTGCCGGATTAACCATTAGGCAAACTAGGCAGTTGCCTAGGGGCTTCTGCCCCAAAGCAATGGCCCCCTCGCAGGGCCCAAAACGAAAAAAGAATAATTATAATTAAATAAAAACTATAAATCATATTATGTTGAAAAATTCAAATATCTTGCAATACCATAAAAGTCATGGTGGATGTATAAAACTACATTACAATGCATACTTTTGTTCTCATAGAAAGTCTATGTTGTAAGAATAAATCGCTAATGAATGCCCTTTGGTAGAAGGAACAGAACTACAGATGAAAATAAAAAAAAAAGATTCGAGAGTGGAGCAGAAAAGCGCAAGAAAAAGCAGTGGAGAGAAAATATCCTTAAGAAATATCTAAAACAGAACCAAAACTTATTTAAACTCAGTTTCACACCGAAATCCATAGCTAGTGAAGCTGCAACCAATGAAAATGCACGTGATGAAATAGAAATAACTGAGGGAAACATAGCTTCCGCCACTGAAGATGAAAAAACATGTAATGACAGTTCTATTCCAGTTCAACGAGTTAAAGAACCAGAAAATGAAACTAAGTTAGAAATTGAAGTTAAAGCTACATTGGGTCCTAAATTCGGAAACGACATAAAATTAAGGAAAACAATAACAGAAGAAGTATGGAAACTTTGAAGGTATTACAAGATTTTTTACACAATCTATGGTTTTCCGAAAACTTATCAGTAGAACAAAAATTAAAAGATATTGGCTAACATATTCTCCCCCAAATGGAAATCTTTACGGCTTTCCATGTATTCTTTTTGGCGAACATGAGACAAGCTTCACAACAGGATATTCGGATTGGAAAAATGCTTCTCATAGAATGAAGTCACATGAAAAAGTCAAACTCACCGATCATGTGTGAAAACACTCATCAACAGGCAGCACCTTCATGGTCGAACTCTTTGGAAATTACAGAGAGAAACACTTACAAAACGCTGTCAGTAAATCATTACAGAGAGAAGAGACTAAAATTCAAACTGCAGTTCACCTTCTAAATTCACTTTTGGAGTTCTTAACATCCCAAAGAGATAATTTTGCTTACTACGAGCAGAAGGCCCATGATCTAAAATACTCTGAATATTCTGATGGGAGTACACGAAAGCGAGCAAGAAAATTTCATTTTGATGATGCCAATTCCATGAAGCTTTTCTACATGGTGGACATAAGCTAAAGGTTGAAATGTGTCGACCAATGTTTGATAAGCTAATTACTGATTTTACAGTGTACGGGTCAGTTAACTCAGTATTTGGTCTTTTGTGTGTTTTTCCAAAATTGAGTGATACTACATGAAAACTGTCGTGATGATATTGAATCTGAACTTAAAGATGAACTAGAGGAGTTCAAATATTTTATAGCCCAGATTCAAGATTGCAGGGAAAACAATTTATTCCTGCTTCACAGTCATTTTGGGTTATTTTGCAACAGGAAAACAGACATTTTCAAAAATGAAAATTATTAAAAACTGAGAAAGTGGTGGTTTCTTAAGGGGTCATATACGTTTCTCGGCTTGAAAAAATCGATTTTATTTTTTTTTTTTATTTTAAAAGGTACATCTCTTAGAAAACATTTTAAGACCAGAACGAGTTCGATATTCGAATTATTGACGAAGTTACAGCTGCTTTAAACGGAACTAGTCGGGTCGCTCCGCAGGTCTTGCAAAACTTTAAACACGTTTTTCTCGAAATAGCATTTTTCATAACGGTGGGCATGATAACTGCTTAACCGTTCGTCCAATTAACTTCATTTTTGGCACACATATTCTAAATTAGATTCACTATCGTGCGACGAGAGCTTTTTTGATTAAATTTAACCATTTTCGAATAGCAATAAAAAAATAGATAATTCTTTTGGTGAAAATTACGACTTTTTTTTTTAAATTTCGACCGTTTCCGTAATTAATTTTTTTTCTTAAATTCCTCTCGTCACACGAGAACTATGACTCTAAAAAATGATAACAAATAAACAATTTTTGTTTCAAATAAATATTACGAGCTGAATCATGCCCACCGTTTGACCTGAAAAAAAACACGTTCTACGCCACTGGACGCGGCCGCCATGTTCTTAATTATTTTTTTAACTTTTAACATATGTTTTATGCTCCTTAAGCCAGGCCGCACATCAAAGAAACATGAAACGTAAATTACGTTTCATGGAAATAAACCACTGCTAAACAAATATACGTCCGGCCATTTATGAAACTCTCCGAAAATAAAAATGTGTCATGAGCATGAATCACACTCGTTTCATTGGTAGGCAGAGTTTGAGATTTGTTTAGCAGTGTTTTCTTTTCATGAAACATGTTTTTCGTTTCATGTTTCTTTGGTGTGCGGCTTGCCTAAGAGTCCACCTTTAAAATTAAAAAAAATGAAATCAATTAGCCCAATAGTTTTCGTACAATTTATCATTACATTTAGACTACTTTTTAAGCTCGAGAAACGTATATGACCCCTTAAGGGACCTCACAACTTGGGTTGCCTAGGGGCCTCAAGATTCTTAATCTACTGAGAGAGTCTACTGTATAATGTTCCTGTATTCTCTGGCTACCATTTCACAAAACATTTGAGTTCCTACTTGTAGAGGACAAGTTCAAGTTTATAATAATCAACAAAAGTTTATTAAGTTAATTAAAATCAAAACTATAACAGTGTCTGCTTATTAAAACAAACTGATATCGGACAAGATTAATTGGCAAATTAGTATAAATCTGGGGATTGTTTAAGATGAATATTGTTTATTAAAATAAATTGATTATAATTGCAAAATTTTGTACGTAGATAAAAATATCTAAAATAAATGCCAAACGTTTTGTCATAACCGTAAAACAAAATGGTCCATTATATTTAAATTAAATATTGGCTTATTCATTTCTGTAATTAAGTATTTCAATTAGTGAAACATGTACTCAGTCTGACCCTGTAAAAAATTGTACCTACAGTCTATTATATTCAAATCTGTTTACAAAAAACGTATGTCTATCTGAGTTTGTATGTTTATTTAAAATCTAAAAATAACCTGTTGTGAGACAAACTAAATTGTGTTCTTGTTATCTCCCAGATCATGCATGTTAATTGTAATGTCATACCAATGATCACTGGTTCTAAAAAGATGTTACTACAGATATTTGTACCTCAAAAAAATGTATGAATTGGAAATGTTATTGGCTTATGTTAAAAGTTGGTTTCGGAAAACCAAATTATTGTTTACCTACCCTCTTTAATTGTGTATTCATAATATTATGCAGCTCATTTTTGATAATGGAAAACTTCATTAAGGTATCCGAACTAAATATGGAACTGGCAAATGCTAGACCTGGATAATCAGCACACCTCCTTCTGCGTTTTTCCCTTTCAGCTACCACTTCAGTCATTTCTGACGTACAGCGGAGCTTGGACAACTCTTCGATTTCTGGATCAACAGGACCTTGTTCGTTTTCTATGTCACTCTGACTGGAACCTTCTGCTTCTGGTCTTTGAACAAGAGACATATCTTGTTTTTCTTTAGTTTCACTTTGGGTTTCATTTTTACTAGACCTAGACTTTTTAAGCTTTCGAATTTTACTATTACGATCATCTTTCAAACTTTTACTACAACTTTCGTAACTATCTGTTTTGGTAGGACTTGGTTCCTTTATACTAATAACTTTAACATCATCATCATCACAATTTGTTAAATCTATCACTTCTATATCACATTTGTTGATGGTACTTTCTGTGGGACTTTGTGATTGACTGGCTATTACGTTTTTCGAACTATTTTCAGGGAAGGCACTATCTTTTATCACAGTGTTTTTATTTATTATTGTCGACTTTTGCGCTGTCACTACATTATTTACGCTGTATTCGCTTAAGGGTTTGTCAGGTGTTAATTCTAGGGCTAACCTTTTCCTGGTACCTTCGTTTCTAGGGTGATGTTGATGCCCCCTTTTTTTCGCACTGCCCGCCGCCCTGGTTGTTGACATTTTTTTTAGAGATGTCACTTATCGCGTGCTATTCATTTCCGCCATATTGGACTCACTGGCGCTTGCGTCGCGTGGAATATTGAGAAACTAAAAACGACACAGCGCTCGACAACTCGACACGTTTGTCAACTGGGAGACCATGTTTTATCCAATAATAATGTAACTCATTATAATATTTTGCAATTTTCACGAACTCGTTTATCAGTTACACATATCGTTTATTTATTAATAAAGCATTGGAAAAGACGCGCCTACTGCGTTAAGTATGTCGGTTTGTCTGGCATGCATTAAAAACTTGTGACGTATCCTTGGCAAACAATCAGAATACTTCTTTCCTATGAGGTAGGCAACACATAATGCGCACATAATGATTTTGATAAGTTTTAATCTATATGAAGTATTCAATGAAGAAAGAAATACATATTTCCTGATAAAATGAACAAGTAACAGATCTCGATTTTGTGTTTTCAACGTCACGGGTAGTAGAAATATAGA
Source organism: Diabrotica virgifera virgifera (assembly GCF_917563875.1). Taxonomy (NCBI): domain Eukaryota; kingdom Metazoa; phylum Arthropoda; class Insecta; order Coleoptera; family Chrysomelidae; genus Diabrotica; species Diabrotica virgifera. The sequence goes on from NC_065450.1 coordinate 186,505,505, forward strand.
TCATTATTCATCCGTCCTTATTTGGCGCGAGATCGAGTTCTTGGTGTATTTTTAGATCCTCTCAAAATATGCGTAATGGATTTTCGTCGTTCGTTTCTTTCAGTTTACTTTTCTAAGCAGATACTAAAACATAGTAATACCTTATGTTTGATGTATGTCGTTATTACAGTTCAGCAAAGTACTTTGAAAATAGTTCATAAATCCAATATAGTAGACTACCTTAAAAATGGGGGGCGTTTAACAACAAAAATAACTTTTTATACTTTTCAGCGATGAAAGAACTTTGTAGCTTCTGCGCTTCAGCCAAATTTTAGAAAGTGATGTATTATGTGCATAACATATAATATATAACATGGATGTGAATTCCTTTGCTCTAATATCACTTAATATAAATAGCTCATAAGCATTGAAGCCTCCACTAGGCAAATTTTAAATAGTTGGTTTTCATGAAAATACAATAGTTGATTGATTTTGCCGGTTATTTTTGGATATTTTATAATTAGTTTTATGTTTTGCGTTGCGTGCGTTGCTTGCGACTTATTAAATGTCATATTTCAGCCAAATTAAGAGGGAACTCCAAGACTTTGACGTTTGGGACTTGGGAGGCAAACTGTCAAAGATTGTGTTTGTTTATATTAATTTGCACCACATGTTTCATAAGTTTTTTACCGTTAACAGTTTTTAGTTGTATTTCCGAACATTTTGTTGTAGATTTTGTGTAGTTTCAGTTGTAGAACTACCTACTTGAACGACTTTATTTAGTTTTAAGCTGTGAACAAATAAACATGAGTGCATATAAAGTTGTTGGTAGACAATACAAATGTTGCTAGTAGGCACCTAGGGGTCTGAGTTAACCTATGCTTTAGACGTTTTTCAAGCGTAAATAACATGGATATAGTTAGTTATTTAGCATGTTTATAGGACGTTTTATAGCATTTAACCATTGTTTTTGTCTCTCAGATAATAACTTATTGTTGGAATGCCCTACTGATCGTGCTGTAATCTTAATTGTCAATGTCAGCTATTTACATCTGTCACCTGACAAATTTTATTGTGTGTATATGTATTGATATTTAAAAAAGTTCTCATTAAAGAAAATAAACAAAATACAATTTTCACAATAGGAGGCAATAAAACGTTGTTTAACGTTACAACTTTCAGATGAACCGCACTCCACAATAAGAAAAATAACGTCACACATGGTCACACCATAGACTTATATATTATCATAGACAGAGTGTCATTCAGAGCGAAGTGACGACACCATCTTTTTTATTTGAATTGGTGCTGTTTCACTCTTACGCGTAGTAAAGCTGTGACAGTTGTCCTCTCCTTCCGTGCCTAGGCTCACACTTAATGCAATCTTAGTTTCTCGATATAATGTGCTAGAAAGAGATACCGCAATCCAGTCCATGAGATCTTGTCGTCAGGACGCGCGGAGGGTGGGCTCACTCTATGTTAGTATATACCTCTATGGGTCACACATGCTAAAATTTCTTCTTCTCTTCTTCTTTTATTTTCTCTGTATCTTATATCTGTACTTCTAACTTTGTACAATAGGACTTTTCAACGCTTCTCATTTGTTTCGAGCGTCTGTCATATGTCGTATATTAATATTATACACGGATTATACGACATATGACAGAAGCTCGAAACAAATGATAAGCGTTGAAAAGTCCTAGGGTGTCTTACTATCGATTTTTCGAAGCGTTTTCATCTCTGCTGTTTCTAGCATTCTTTTTGTCCTCTCTATATCAGGTTGTGTTTCTGTCGCGTGTGTCATTTAAGGTCTGATGACTGTTTTGTAAATTCTGCCCTTCATTTCTTTTCCGATATTTTTATTTCTCCATATTGTTTCATTGAGGAAACCTGCGGCTCTGTTTGCTCTATTCACTTGCTCTTCCACTTTGTTTGAGCTTTCCTTAGCTAGATAGTGTGATGCATGATACTATGGTGTGATGCATGATACTATGGTTGCTATTATAATATAATGTCGGTTTATAATAAATTTTTGTCGGTTATATTAAATTGGTGCAGCATACGTTGTAAATCATCTTCACTTTGAGAGACTAGTATTGCATGGTCTGCATAGCAGATTATTTTAAGTAGTTTTTCTCCCACTTGGTATTCTTTTTTAATTCTTACTTTTTTTATTATTTCATCCATGATCCGGTTGAACAATAGAGGACTCAGGGAATCATCATCATCATCATTTGGCTCTACAACTCTATGTGAGTCTTGGCCGCGTTTACTATTTCCCTCCATTATTGTCGGTCCTGAGCAGCTATTTCCCATTGCTGTATTCCCATTTTGGATAGATCACTGGCCACTGGGTCCTTCCATCTCGTTCTTGGGCGACCAACTGACCTTTTGCCATCGGGCCTTTCCCAGTATGTGGCGTTCAGAAGTCTTTCGTCACTCGATCTTAGTACGTGACCCGCCCATCGTATTCGGTTTGCTTTAATCTAGCGTACTATGTTTTCATCTCCATATATTGTCTGGAGTTCATCTTGAGTTGGAGTTGTCTCTTCTCTGCAAGGCCCATGGATAGTCCGCTGTATTATTCTTTCAAGTACTAGTAATTTTGTCGTTTCCCGCTGGGTCAGAGTCCATGTTTCGCTTCCATACGTTATTGTGGGACGAATTATTATCTTATATACTCTTATATTTGCTGGTCTTGAGAGTATTTTTGATTTAACTAGGGCCATTAATGAGTAAATATGTCCTGTTTCCTGCAATGATCCTGGCTGTCACGTACTTTTCGTATTTATTTTCAGATGTTATGATCACTCCCAGATACTTAAATTCTTTGACGACTTCAAAGTTGTATTCATTAATTGTTACATTTGTCTAACCCTTGGTCTTAGGTTCTTTGTAACCACCATGTACTTGGTATTGACCTCGTTGACCTTAAGACCAACTTCCTTGGCTACGTTCTCGAATAGGGTGAAAACTTCTTTTGCATCTCTGATGGATTGTGCAATTGTGTCCACGTCATCCGCAAACGCCAATGGTATTTTTGTTAGTTGTTTGTTAGTTGTGGCTGAGCTTTCCTTACTGCATGTTCCAGTGCGAAGTTAAGCAGCAGGGGGCGAGAGGATCTCCTTGTCTAAGCCCGGTGTCAGTGAGGAATTCCTCCGACGTGGTGGTGCCAATTCTGATTCGTGCAGAAGCGTTCTCCGTGCTCACCAGTGCTAATCGTACCAGCTTTCCAGGTATTCCCATTTCTACCATAGTCTCCCACAATGCTTCTATGCTAACAGAATCGTAAGCTTGTTTAAAGTCTACGAAGATTTTGTGTACATCGCGGTTGAATTCCCAGTTTTTCCAACACCTGGCGTAGGACGAAGATCTGGTCTATGGTCGACCTTCTCGGTAGGAATCCGCTTTGGTAGTCGCCTATTATTTCCTCTGCGTATGGAGTTAGTCTTTTAAATAGTATTATGGATATAATTTTGTATGTTGTATTGATTAACAATATTCCTCTATAGTTTCGGCATAATTGTTTGTCTCCCTCAGGGCCGCCGCTACCATGTGTGCAAAGTGTGGATCGCACACAGGCGGCCGATTATAGGGGCAGCCAAAAGCAGGCCACTGATGACAATATTTTTTTTTAAAACAAAAATAAATTCAAAAAATTAAATACATAGTAATGATTCAGATATTTCTATAAACTCGTAATATTTCAAACAATTTAAACAAAAATGCCAGAAAATGTTATTTATTATATGAACTGCCCTTTTGCACTTGTAGTCATAAAGTAGTTCAGGAATGCTTTTTAATTCAAAGTGACTGGCAACTTTCGAACTGACTGTGGCTAAGGCTAAGGCCACACGGGCGATAATTTACGGTGCCGTAAGAGCAGTAAACCTGACGAGGCATTGGTTGACTAACTCCTATTTCATCTACAATTGGTGGAGGAGTTAGTGAACCAAGGGGTTTACACCTCTTACGGCGCCGTAAATTATCGCCTATATGGCCTACGGGTCCATATGCGATTTTTTCAAATTCTGAACATTTATGATTTGTTAAGAGAGTACGATACGACAATAGGATACTTTCCGAGAATTTAGATAAGTGCTTGTTAAGTTGCTCTCATTGAGTAATAAAAAAGTATTTTTTATTACTCGATGGTTGCTCTGTTATAATATTGTTCCTTTATGCTTATGTATGGTTATAGATGGGTTATAGTTTAGTCAAGTTGAGAATTTGATGATTTTAGGCACGCTTTTCATAAACGATTTTGTTTGTAATATATAGTAGTGTTCCCGTTTCTTTTGCACACGCCTGGATCCCGCGTACCAAAAAAAGGTTGATTAATAGCAAGCTAAAAATTTGTTAATAGCTTAACGGTGTCTAGTCGGATAAACTTTGATGTACGGGAACACTGGAACAGGGGAAGTTTTAATTGAGGAACAGTTTAACAATTTGGAACGTTAGATTAGGAAAACGTCCCATGTATTTTGTCGGACAGAACATCCAATTGATTTGTTATCCTTTCATTAAACTCTCATGCAAAAATCAGACTGCTATTACTAGCCAACATGATTCCTGTCATTTGACACATTCTTGGGGTTCCACTCATTAAAATTCCCAGTTGGTGATAAACACCAGTCTGATTTTTGCATGAGAGTTTAATGAAATGGTAACAAATCAATTGGAAGTTATGTCCGACGTATTGTCGAACGTTTTCGTAGTCTGACGTTCCATATTTTAACCTGTTCCACAATTAAAACTTCCCCTGTTTCAGAGTTCCCATACATCAAAGTTTGTCAGACTAGACACCGTTAAGCTATTAACAAATTTTCAGCTTGCTATTAATCCACTTTTTTTTGGTACGCGGGATCCAGGTCTAAAAGTAACGTTGAGATCAGAGCAATTTTTATTTATATACGCGTTACGGTTGCAATGTATCTCCTGTACATTTCTTTAAATACTAGTACCTATGTTGAAACAACTAAAGTGTTAAAAGGGGGGCGGCAAATATTAAGTTGCGCACGGGCGGCCAACACTTTAGCGACGGCCCTGGTCTCCCTTCTTGTGAATAGGTATTATATGGCTTTCATGCCAGTGTTTCGGTATTTCTTCTCTTTCCCAGACTTCTCTTATAAGATGATATATCTCAAGATGTAGTTTTTCCCCCCCTTTTTTTAGTGGTTCCGTTTGTATGCCGCCTGGGGCTTTATGGTTTTTTGGGGACGAAATTGCGGACTTTACTCTGGGAATCCCTGTCTTATCCCATTTACAGCTTCAATTGGGCCAGTTAGTTCATTCATCTTTTACTTTTACTATTATTGTGTTATTCTGGTAGATATTTTCAAATTTTCGATCGTTTTAATTATTTCTAGAGTTTTATCTATAAAATTGTACAATTTTCTACGATTATTTTTTTCACCTGTCAAATTCTGACGTTTTTGCTTTTTCAGCCAATCACCACGCGTTGTTCTAGCCAATCATTGAGTGTAATACTGATAAAACAGCCTCTTCCTTGATAAAACAGTTTCTTCCCTGATAAAACTTAAGGTACCCTAAATTTAAAATATAAAATACTTTGATCCTAGTTGTCTTAAAAATATTTCACAGATGCCCGTATTTACTAATAATACATATTGGTTCACAAAATAATCTTTTCAAATACCACTCGTCTTCTAAATTTTGCTTGATAAATTTTTTCGTTTTCATACTTAAACTTCTTTATTTAGGGTAAAATCACTCAAACAAACCGAAATGGATAAAATCACTCGTCCTTCGGACTCGTGATTTTATCATTCGGTTTTTTTTTATCACTCGTCCTTCGGACTCGTGATTTTATCATTCGGTTTGTTTTCGTAATTTTACCAAATAAAGAAGTTTTCGTGAAAAAAAAAATTTTTCGATAAAATTTAGAGGACTCGTGGTATTACCTTTGACAATAAAACATGTTTCTATTCTATTATATTCTAATAAACTTTATTCGATATGAGTAAAAATACTTATACTCAATTGAACTTAGGCTCTACAAATTAGAATTACCTATTATTTTAAGAGTGGTATATGTTGAAATTACTTACGTTTTGGAGGGCCTTTTCTTTTTCTTCAAGTTTGCCATTGACTTGTGTGAGTTGTTCCTGAGTTTGGTCAAGATCGTTTTCAATGGCTTGGATCTTCTTTTGTAGGGAGCGGGCTTCTTCTTCAGCCTATAAAATATCAAATAAATCCATTAATACATTATGGTCCATATTACGTAAAATTTATTTTTCAACTATTCTTGTGAATTTATTTGGCATGTAATATTAAAAAAAATAGTCCAAAAAGCCACTGCACATCCGCTAGGAAAAATATTCTGATTCGGATTGTTTGCACAATTTTACTCAAAAAGGACTCCTTTTAACAAATTTGCATGTTGTCAGGACCAAAAGGTGGTCAAAAATTTTTTAAACGTTTTTTTTTTCCTAAAATTATTTTTTTTTGCATGGAAAAAAGTTTTTTTTAGGTTTTTTGGATCATTCCAAACAGAAAAGGTCTTTAGTGACTTTTCTCTAAAAATGATAGTTTTTGGCATATAAGCGATTAAAAATTGAAAAATTGCGAAATCGGCCATTTTTAACCCTCAAAAACTATGTGAAAAACTGAAAATTTGAATGTTGTTAAGGTAGGTAGATATTCTTTAAACATCGGTTGATGAAATCCCGAAGAGTTTTTTGCAATACAATATTCAAAACTCCTTTGTTTTTTAATTGCTAATCAAGCGTGCGCGACACTATTTTCCACTGACAGTATGGTACAAATGAAAGGAATAAATTTATTTCGTAAACCAGCGACTTTAAGGAAAAATCCCGAAACAGGTCGATTTTTATTTTTAAGTTATGATATTGTGGCATATATAGTATACTAGTGACGTCATCCGTCTGGGCGTGATGACGTAATCGATGATTTTTTAAATGAGAACAGAGGTCGTGTGGTAGCTCATTTGAAAGGTTCTTCAATTCTCTATTCAATAATGTAAACACTTACATAATTATTTATACAAAGTGCCCTTCTACTTCTTTTTTTGTCAAATAATTTAATTTAATAAAAATTTTTTGGACACCCTGTATAAATAATTATGTAAATGTTTACATTACTGAATAGAGAATTGAAGAACCTTTCAAATGAGCTACCACACGACCCCTATTCTCATTTAAAAAAATCATCGATTACGTCATCACGTCCAGAAGGATGACGTCACTAGTATACCATATATACCACAATACCACAACTTAAAAATAAAAATCGATCTGTTTCAGGATTTTTCCTTAAAGTCGCCGGTTTACGAAATAACGAATTTATTCCTTTCATTTGCACCATCCTGTCGGTGGAAAATAGTGTCGCGCACGCTTGATTAGCAATTAAAAACAAAGGAGTTTTGAATATTGTATTGCAAAAAACTCTTCGGGATTTCATCAACCGATGTTTAAAGAATATCTACCTACCTTGGCAACATTCAAATTTTCAGTTTTTCACATAGTTTTTGAGGGTTAAAAATGGCTGATTTCGCAATTTTTCAATTTTTAATCACGTATATGTCAAAAACTATCATTTTTAGAGAAAAGTCACTAAAAACCTTTTCTGTTTGGAATAATCCAAAAAACATAAAAAAGCTTTTTTCCATGCAAAAAAAATAATTTTAGGAAAAAAACAAAAAAAAACGTTTAAAAATTTTTTTTTGTCCTGGCAACATGCAAATTTGTTAAAAGGAGTAAGATTGTGCAAAAAATCCGAATTAGAATATTTTTCCTAGCGGATGCGCAGTGGCTTTCTGGACTAAATAGACCTGGTGGTAGTGACACGATGTTCAAAAACAAAGAAGAAGAGAACACTGTAAAAAGATGATAAGATAGATCCAGCATCGTCAAAAGTTTCAAAATTATATTATACAAAGAAAACAAAAGTAGAAGTATCAAAATCTGCACTAGAAGCGTATAAAAATATATACGATTATGGTACCAGAGAGAATGAAAATAATATATAGAGAAGAAAACGCTTTTAATTAGATTAGGTATAAAACATGGCTAGTTTAGCATGGCTGAAATGGAATTGGGCGGGCCATGTGGCCAGAATGAAGGACGGATGGTGGACCCAAAAAATTACAGTGTGGAGACCAGGAGCAGACAGAAGAAGTAGATATAGACCACCTACAGACGTAGACAGCTTTGATATTGTCAACTGAGGAAACACCTCTAGAACCAGGTTAATGAACCATGGTTCAGGAAATGAGAAATGAAGGAAGAAACTGCCTTACTTGATTTTGTAAATGTGGGATGGTTAGAGACGAGGCGGTTATATTCTTAGAAAACAAGTATCAAACCACAAGAAATCATTCAACGCCCTGCAAGAAATTTGCTATATTTTATAAACAGCATAAGATTCTTGTTGGATATCAATGAAAGGACATACTTTAGTATAAAGGTTTCACAGCTAATATTTAGATACAGGAAGTCACCCAAATAAAAAAGAAGATCGAGATCAATATTATTGTCAGAAAAATGACCGTATAAAAATATACCAGGGCATTTAGCACTAAAGACAGAATGACGCCAGGAAAACATTCTACAATAGAAAAATGGGTGAAAATGCATAATAGAATTTTGAAGTGCGTAAAATGCATCCAAAAATGCACAAACATGTCAAAAGTTCAAAAAAATGCATCCAAAATTTCAAAAACATGTCAAGATAAGCATACGGTCAGATTTTGTCACTCGGTGGTTTCTGGGGTCGCTGAACATCACTACGCCATCAGAACCGACCCCCGAAGCACCTGATGCCCAGGGGTTATTGCCATAGGCGCTCATACTCATGGGCAGAGGGGGCCGTGCCCCTGGCCTTTCGGGTGCTTTAAACTATATATTGTCATCCAATGTATACAAAAAGTAATGTGCAACATCTTCACGTCTGGCCCCTCTAAAAATTTTTATATGGGTGCCCATGGTTATTGCTAAGGCACGTCATCTGGAGGTTCGGGGACTATCAGCACTAAATTGATGCAAACAGATTACTTGGGAGATTTTTGGGGTTGCTGGAAACGAATAGGCCATTAGAACGACCTGGTGCACCTGGTATTAATGGTTACATCATCTTCTGGAGTTTCGAGTGATTTCGGCACTATATCGATGCAAACAGATTACACGGGGTTTTTGGAGGATGGTGAACACGAATACGATATCAAAACCGACTCTCGAAGAACTTGGTGCCCACGGTGACTGCTAAGGAACGTTATCTTCTAGAGTTTCGAAGGTTTTCGGTACTGAATGAATTCATTCAAATATATTATAAGGCTGTTTTTGGGGTCTCTGAATACGAATACCCCATCAGAACTGACGCCTGGATCACCTGATGCACAAGATCACTGCCAAGGGATGTTATTCTTTGTAGTTTGGAGGATTTTTGGGCACCAGATGCACTGAGAGGTCGGTTCTGATAGCGTATTCTTGTTCGCAACCTCAAAAACCCCTGAATAATCTGTTTGCATCAATTTATTGCCGAAAACCCTCGAAACTCCAGATGACGTGCCTTAGCAGTGAAACTGGGCACCATCAGGGGCTCCGGTGCTAAGTTATGATGGCGTATTCATCTTCAGCGACCCCAAAAACCCTTCTTCTTCTTCTTCTTCTTCTTCTTCTTCTTCTTCTTATAATAGGCCTCTTGGCCTGTTCCTTACCGATTTTGAGCTTGTATTCGTAGCTGTGATGTTGACTGCCAGCTATCTCGCTACCTTTTAAAGGGCCTTCCTATTGGTTTCTTGCCTGTTGGCTTCGAATCCCTGGCTATATGGGCTATTCTCTCGCTGTCCATTCTCGTCACATGCTGATTCCACTCTCGTCGTCTCTGTCTTTCCCACCGTACTATATCTTGTATGTTACAGAGATCTCTTATTCTGTCGTTCGGTATTCTGTCTCTCAGTGTTTTCCCAGTTATTGACCTCAACGTTCTCATTTCTGATGTTCTCAGTATCCTCTTGGTTTCTGCTGTGTCACATCTTGTTTCTATCGCGTACGTCATGATCGGTCTTACACATGATTTGTATATGCGTACTTTCCCTTCCAGCCTCATATCTTTGTTTCTCCAGATGACATCCCTCAGATACCCTGACACGTAATTGGCTTTATTTGCTTGCTTTCGGACGCTCTCTTTAACATCTCCATAACTACATATTTCGATTCCCAGATATTGGAATCTCGAGACTTGTTCAATTAGTTCGTTGTTAATTACTAATTTGAATCTTATGGGTTCCCTTGACACTACCAGGGATTTTGTCTTGGCTGTTGATATTTTCATGTTGTAGTTCTTCGCCACTGTATTGAAAGTTTGTGACATTCGCTGTAGGTTTCCTCGTTATCGGAGATTAAGATTGCGTCGTCAGCATAACAGAGGATTTTTATTTGTTTTTCCGCCATCTTATATCCTTTTCCAGTACCTTTTATGTTTTCTATGATTTTGTCCATGACTAAATTAAAAAGCAATGGGCTCAAGCTATCCCCTTGTCTGATTCCCGAGTTGATTTCTACTTCCGATGTTAGTTCATTCTCGACTTTTATTCTGGTTTTGTTCTTCGTATTAATGTCTTTAATTATCCTTATCATCTTGTTGGGCTGATTTTTCTCCTTTAGCAATCTTAGCACATCTTCCAATCTTACACAATCGAAGGCCTTAGTCAGATCTATAAAGCACATAAATGCAGGTTTATTATATTCCAGTGCTTTCTCAGCAATTTGTCTGGCTATGAATATGGCGTCTATTGTGGACCTATTTTTCCGAAAACCTTGTTGTTCCTCACTAATTGTGTATTCTTCATTTATTTTATTAGCAAGTATTTTTGTTAAGAGTTTAAGAGTTGTGCTCAGCAAGGTGATTGTACGGTAGTTGCTAGGGTCTTTGCTATTTCCTCTCTTGTGTATAGGTATTGTTGTACTCGTCCTCCACTGGTCTGGTACACGCTGGCTACATATTGTTTCTTGAAAGAGGATCTCTATGTTTTCGATTAAGGTTTCTCCTCCATATTTCAGGAGTTCATTTGGTATCCCATCGGGTCTTGGTGCTTTTCTGTTTTTTAATTTACGTATGTTATTCCTTATTTCTTCTTTTGTGATTTCTAGTTCTGTGTCCCTGTTGGATTCGTCTTCATTTCCTGTTTCTTCCTCTTCTTCAAGTATTATAGTATCTTCCTTATATAGTTCTTCTATATAGGCGGTCCATTGTTCTGCTTCTATTTTATTTAAACTTCTATATTCGTTAATGGGTTTTTCCTATTTTTTAGTATTTTCCAAACTTTTCTTTGCGCCCCATACAAATCGTGTTCCATTTCTTTGGTAAAGCGTGTCCAATATTCCCTTTTTATATTTCTTGTCTTAGAATTGATGTAATTTCTTGTGTCTCTGTATTGTTGGTAATTGTTTGGTGTTTTGTTAGTGCAGTATTGTAGGTATGCTTTCCTCTGCTTATACGCTAGATCTCTTATTTCAGTATTGAACCAGGGCTTTGATATTTTTGTTGCATTCAGGTTAATTTTTCTGACCCCTATGCTTTTCTTTGCGGCTTGTAATATATTATATTCCATTTTTGCCCATGTCTCATTTACCCAAAAACCCCCGAGTAACAAAATCTGACCCTTAATATATTTATTTTGACATGTTTATGCACTTTTGCTGATGTGACTTGCTGACCATTTTTCTATTGTGACTTTTTTCTTGACATCATCCTGAACATACTGCAAAAGTTGAAAGATTTTAGTTGCTGTATTTAAAAATCGATTTATTTGGTGCCAAATGCCCTGGTCTAAAATGCTTGTTTTGATGGTAATGTTTGATTTTTGACTAAATTGTTAAGTCTACTACTACACTGGTAAATGGATACGAAATAAGATAATAAAATAATTAAATTACATACCTTTTCAGCGCGGAGGTTGGCATCTTTGGCGAGTTGTTCATTGTGTGCTGCGCGGTCTAATGCGTTGTCTTTTTCAAGCTTCATCGCTTGCATTTTCTTCTTGATCGCGTCCATGGTGGATGGGTGTTGTTTTCGCGCTTACGGACAAAACTGCAATAAAGAAACATTTAATTAGATTTTTTGTCACCAAATTATATAGGGATAGAAAAGAAATGTTCTAATTGACCTCCAAAATGATATTTTTTACATTTGGCATTTTTGCCTTTTTGTGTACGGACTTACAATGTATTGTAAGCTTATTCAAAGGCTTAAAATTTCAGGCTTAAGATTTATGGGCTTAAGGTGCAAAAGCTTGGGTTTCGAGGTCTTGTGATATAAAAGATTGGAGTCCATAGTATTAAAATTGCATGCTTAAGGTTAATGGACTTCGGCTGTGGGAGCATGGGGTTTGAGAACTTGTGATGGGCAAACATAAAGTTTATAGGCTCAAAATTGTATGTAGGCTTCAGGTTTATGAGTTTGAGGATTATAGGCTTGGGGTGTGGGATATTAGGTTTAAGTGAGTTAGCCTAGTTTCTGGTTTAGTAAAGGGTCGTATTTTAGAGATAGTTTTTAGGGGTAAGGTGTGTTAGGGGTTAGGTGGATAGGTCGGTCAGCTTGTGTGTTGTAAGGTATAAATTATTTTACGAAAAATAAGTGAGTTACTTCGCTGTTTTCGGTTAGGTGCGTTAGCCCGTTTGGGATTTGGTATGGGTAGTTTTTAGGGGTATGGAGGATTAGGGTGGATGGTTAGTTTGTCTAGTTCGACTGTACTCTGGAACTTAATTATTTTTATACACAATTTTCGTATTTCTTTATCAAAAAACTCATCGATTGTATCACGTCTGTGATAGTATCCTCTCAAAGGATTTTCAGGCACCTATATAAGAAATTTAACAAAAAAGAAAACTTTAAAATGCAGCCAAAAAAAAGATGTTCGAGCAAACTTAATGGCATTTGAAAGAGGAAGACTTATACTTGAAGGTGTTGTGCGTATTATTTTAGAATAGAAAAAATTAACGGGTCTACATAATCTCAAAAATGGAAAAAAATATCTCCGAGAACAGAGTCAATTCGGAAATTTGGAGCTCAGATTCATATTCAGCGCATCAAAAATCGTTGGAAAAGTATACACTGTTTTCTGGATCTCAGGCTTGTCGGCCAGTGTACCTAATCTTAGCACTGATGAGCTTGTTTTGTGCATATTTTTATGATATAGTATTAACATGATTTTTTAAATAAAATATCGATAAAAAATATTTACCGAAATAAGTAATTTCTAATTTTAGAAAACAAATACAAAGGAAGCGGTTTCCCGCAGAGCCGGATTTAAGGCAGTGGGGGCCCCTGGGCAGAATTGGTGTGGGGGCCCTACCTCCTACCATTAAAAAAATGTTGATCTACTTTTATAAATATATTTTTAAATAATAAAAAGTACAAGAGCTGTAACTTGCTACGGTAAAATATTAAAAATAATAGTAAGATGTATGGTTAAAGTCCGGGAACTTGTCGAGATATTTTAATTGAAAATTGCTTGATTATGTCGGACATGTCTAGATATCTTAAAACATCGTGTTCAATGCTCATTATTATAGAGAGATGATTCAAACACTCTTGGCCCATCGTAGACCGAAGTCGATTTTTAATTAACTTAAATTTTGAGAATGATCTCTATCCACTGCAGTTAGTTAGCATCAGAACTAAATATAAACAAAGTGTCACCTCAACATTTGAAAAAGCATCATTCATATTCTTTTCTTTTAGCAGTTGGTACATTTGAAGTTATTTGCTTATATTTGATGAGCTGATTTCCTCTTTAAATGAATTGAAGAATCTTACAAACTGTACCAGATGGACACAAATTTTCATCTAAATGATTGCTATAAATGTTGGCAAGCTTTAAGTGAGTGAGCTTCAATTTCATTGAGAGTTAAATTTTCCAATTTTCCAAAATGATGTAAAAATCCCAAATTGGAATGAGTAGACAGCCTCTGACTGAGGTAATGAAGTGATCTATTATAGCGATAAAATTTTGAGTTCTAAACTTCCCTGATGTTCTCATATCTTTCGAAATTGTCACGTCTTGACTGTATAATTTATTTAAGTGATCTAAGTGCTGCCACTCCTGAATTAATGTCAATATTTGGATCTTGAAGAATACGACTTATTATGCTGTTTGTCCTCCCTAATATCCTCTCTGTTTCCAGTAAACACATTCGATTATAGGTACAAAACAATTGCAATGCTACGAGTTTTAAATTGTTGCTCATAGTCTTCTGAAATTTTGGATAATGCTTCTTTAATCTGATTATAACCTTTAACTAGTTATTTTGCGGCATCATCTCCATGATCATCTACAATAGTAGTAATTGCTCTTTTAGGAACAATAATATTTTTGCCACGGTCTGAGTTGTTGCCGCTTAAAGACGCAGCTTTTAAACAATCTGTTAACAAGCTGTATATAGATATATGTAGAAGAAGTGAAAAATACATATAGTTAGTTCTTCTAAGTTGCAGTTGCAGCTTTTGAAACTAAATTTAGAGAGTGGGCGACACAAGGAATCCACAACTCCAAGATATTAAGGTACATATCCATATGTGGGTGCTCCGTGCTCGGTGTAGCAGCTCTACATAGTGGATACGTTGGTGCTCGCCCCACGGCGTTCACCCTCTTTGATTCAACCGGTGTGAGGGTTATATGTAGGAGAGCGCATGCCGTATCCATTTGAGCAGCTACACCGAGAACGGAGCACCCACGTATGGATACGTACCTTTTTGTTATATAATTTCAGCCTGAACACCATTTTATTTTCCACTGATAACTGACGCATTAACGTAGGACGGTCTCTTGCAGTTGTTTAAATCGATATTATGTTTTTGCAAAAATGTCATTAGAGAATTAAATATATCTTCTGCTTTATGACCACGATTTGGCAAAAATATGGTAAACCTTTCAACAGGAGTGAAACCTTCTATATAACGAAATATCACAGTTAATCTATTGGTTTGAACTGAATAATATTTTGACTTCTTAATCCTTGAAACTATTTCATTTAATACGTTTTGACCCATCGGGTGTACAATTTCCTCACATAATATGGTTGACGAACGATAGTTGACATGTCTGTTTCCAGGATTTGAATATTTATTAATATGGTGGTTCAAAAATTGATCATATTCAGCTAATAACTGGAGTATTCCCAAATAATTTTCATTTTGTAGTGATGAACTCAACAACTCATTTTCGCTGCAAAATGCTAAATCTCGTTCACAAATAAACTTTATAACACTAAAATTATTCTTTGAGTATTTTCCAATAATTCTTTATTGCTTCGGCCTGTTTTGCTATTTCAGTATCAATACAATACGCCCAATTCTTTCGTGTGCTTTATTAGGCATTTCGTGATCCATAATAAGCCTACTATCTGCATGTTTCCAATCATTCCTCTGTGGCTAAAATGTGTACGAACACTAGATAAGAATTAACAAACGAAGCAATACACTCACCCGGTGGAAGGTGAAAAACATAACCATGAACAATTTATTATATTCTCCTATTCTCCTTCATTTTATACTTGAGATACATTGTCGATGTAGAGTTCTCTCCTGCCAATATATGTTTAAATGAACCTCGTATGTTTGGGGCTTTGTGGGGCCCCCCAAAATGTGGGGGCCCCGGGCAGCTGCCCAGCCTGCCCCCCCTTAAACCCGGCCCTGTTTTCCCGTGTTATTGATAAATTTGCAGCGACTTTACCAAAATATTTGCTAATATCTTCTGGGAAGACGTTATTGCTAAATGTATTCCTAGATTTTGTCTGCATTAGGCAGAAAAACGTTTGTTTTTGTACCACACCCGCTGTGTTTATTGTATACGTCGACCTGGCCTGAATCCACATAAGGAAAGATACTTTTTTGGAATTTTAATGAAGTCTTACAAGTGCATTTGCAAACTTAATTCGATCTTTATGTATAACACCGACTCGACCAAGATTAATATTGTTGAATACTAATAGTACCACACAACATACAATATTGTAAAAGTAAAACCGGTGCAAGTGAAATGTAGCTAGTTTCTTTTCTTTTTATTTCACAACGTATTATGTTTTCCGCCTTTTCCGTTATTTTGACGGTTATTAGCGCACTCATCACTTTATTTTAGATACATATCCGTAAACGAGGAATTATAAATATAACTGAAATTAGAATGTCTACGATTTTGGTATTATAGCGAATGTTATATACATTCTCTTTAAAGGATAATCAATTGTGAGCTTTCTTTTAGCCTTATTTAGACAATGCAGCACATGGATTTTAGAAAGATGATAAATAACATATGGCGCATCTAAGAATTTACAATGTATATAATTTATAGTTGATATACATACATACATGTACAGGGTTATTCACTATATTTTGACCCCCCTGTAAACTGCTTTATTTACATAATTAGAAAACAATATAAAATACAAAAGTTGTTCGACTTTTGAATTATGATTTTTTGACATATTTATATATCGTACTAGTGAGGTCATCCATCTGAGCGTGATGACGTAATCGACTATTTTTTTTTAAATGAGAATAGGGGTCGTGTACTAGCACATTTAAAAGGTTATTCAATTCTCTATTCAGTAATATAAACATCAACATGATTATTTATACAAGGTGTCCAAAAAAATTTAATTAAATTAATTGACACAAAAAGAAGAATGTATGTAATTTAGTTAATTCAAAATATCTTCTACTGCGGTCAAAAAAACAAATAAAAGTTTATTACACAAATAAACATTGCTTTTTGGCTTAAATTCAATATTCAAACTGCCAATAGGCAGATGGGTGGCAGCTTGATCATTAAATTTAAGTGAAAAGTAATGTTTATTTGCTCAATAAACATTTATGTCTGTTATCTGACAGCAGTAGAATGTATTTTGAATTAAATAAATTACATACATTCTTCTTTTTGTGTTAATTAATTTAATTTAAAAATTTTTTTTGGACACCCTGTGTAAATAATCATGTTAATGTTTATATTGCTGACTAGGAAATTGAATAACCTTTCAAATGAGCTAGCACACGACCCCTATTCTCATTTAAAAAAATAGTCGATTACGTCATAACGCCCAGATGGATGACGTCACTAGTACGAAATATATGTCAAAAAATCATAATTTAAAAATCGAATAACTTTTGTATTTTACATTTTTTTCTAATTCTGTAAATAAAGCAGTTTACAGGGGAGTCAAAATATAGTGAATAACCCTGTACAAGACTTAATAAACTTCAATTCTACAGCTTCTGTAACTTCGATTCAATATTCATAATTTTGATTCACGATTATATATTTTTAACATAAAAGGAACTTGCTTTAATAATCTTTTTTATTTTTGTTAATGCTCCACCAACTTGGTTTTTGTTTGGTTATTAAAATCTTTTAAATCTTCTTCTTTTAATTTTGGGGATAGTTAAAGATTTCACTTCATTACCAATTGACTATTATGTTGTCAAATAACTATATACAAGGAAATTCAGTTTTATAGCACAAGTATATTACAAGTCTACAGCTTCCAGTATCTCAGAGAAGAAATGTTCAGCATCACAAACTTTAAAGGAAGTATTAGAAAACAAGCAAAGTAAGTATCCAGATTATGAAGAGGCATAAGAATGAGGCTATAAGATTAGGTGGGCAAGTATACTTTTACTATACCTTTGCGGAATCCCAAACAACAATGTATTTTTTATTGATTTTGTTATCAAACATTTGGAATAACGCTACATTCAATGTAAATATTATTATTTATAAATACACGATATTTTGGAATATTGTTGTGTGTCAACAATTGAATATTGTTGTGTGACAGTCTTTGGTTGAGGATTGGTAACCTATCTACTTTTTTCAGATTTTGATCATCTGGAAACTTTGCTCAAGAGTAGAACTTTAAGGTGATTTGATAAATTTTTTTATTCATGATCATGTTGTTATCTTTCCATATAAGGCCAAAGACAATACACGATATCACGATGACCACTAAACTCCCTCCGGGGGGTCATTATTATTGAAAAAACGCTTGGTTTAATATTGCTTAGAAAACAAAAATACATAAATTAAGATAATTAATGGTAACTATTCATATAAAACAAATATTTGCGTGCACAAAAATCAGATTCATCAGCTATTTATTATTCGCAAGTGAAATTGATCTAATTGACTGGCTACTTGTTCTAAATGCATGTTTCTCACTCGATTTTTATTTGATTATAAATGCAATCACGTACTGCATGTCAAACATGATTATGCGGCAGATTGAAAAAAGTTTTCAGAAGAAAGATAATGTTATTTAAATAGAACAGCTAATTAACATACAGCAATGTGCTAGAAACTCGAAAAAAAATTTTTGTATGAGGTTAAAAAGCGTATTTATGTGTAAATGACGTTAGGAGGGAGTTTAAAATGAACGAACTTCTAAAATTTTATTTCAGCTAAGATGATAACGTGTCAATTATTGGCAGAAAAAATATAAATCTTAAGTTTTAGGCCTTCTTCTTCTTTTTCTTACGGTGCCTATCCGTTGCGGATGTTAACGATCAGCATGGCTATCCTAACTTTGCTTGCTGCTCTGCTATTCGGAATAATCCGGTTGTAGATGTATTGAACCATTTTCTCAAGTTTCTCTCTTTCCAAATACCACCCCTGAAGAATGAGTTGCAACAAGCTATATCTAATGTTCATTCCTTACAACATGGCCAAGATATTCTAGTTTGCGCTCTTTGATTGGGTTAATAATGTCACATTCGTTGCCCATTCTATATAGGACTTCAACATTAGTCACACGTTTCACCCATTAACGTCTTAAAATGCGTCTCTAACACCACATCTCGAATGATTCGAGTTTTCTTAAAGAAGCTTCGAAAAGAGTCCAGGAACAAAGTTTAGGCCTTGTTCGCACGGTATTTTTTCGGCATTTTACAAACCTTAGCGATGTATTTGATCAAATGAATGTTATGATGGATGATGGATTTATTCAAAATAGTTAAATTGATAGCAATTCGATGTGCATTGCAAGAAAACGAAACAAGGAACTGAATGAATGTATGATGTATCTTTTGACGAGTGGCATTTAAAAGGAAAATTGTGGCATTTTACGAAGATATAGGGCTCTACCTCCAAGGCCAGGATAGAAATAGCAAGGAATGCTTTGTAAAAATGAACACCCTTAGATTAGAACTGAGAGAAAGGGATCTGAGATTTCACGTGTTCTCGATACTACAATATGGACTTGAAACTGGACACTAAAGCAAGATCACATAAATAATAAGCTAGTCATTTGAAATCTGGTGTAACAGAAGGATGCCCAGGGTCGGATTTAAGGGGGGGGGCAGGCTGGGCAGCTGCCCGGGGCCCCACATTCTGGGGACCCCCAAAAGGCCCCAAACGTAAAAAAATCAGCACAATATTCACATAGAATAATTTTTGTCAATCAATTAACTGTGATATTTCCTTACATGGAAGGTTTCACACCTGTTGAAAGGTTTCTCATATTTTCCCAAATCACGGTCATAAAGCAGAAGATATTTAATTCTCTAATGACATTTTTGTAAGAACATGATATCGTTCTGAAAAACTGCAGGGGACAGTCCTACGACAACGCGTCAGTTGAGTTGACAATACAATTTTGTTCAGGCTAAAATTAGAGTGATCTTGGCGTTGTGGATTTCGTGTGCAGCCCACTCTCTCAATTTGTGTTATCCTGCTGCCATAGCATTCTTTGACTTCTTAGAAGAACTATATGAACTATGTATATGTATTTTTCACTTCCTCTGCATATACATACATAGATAGAACTTGTTAAATCGAATGTTTAAAAGCTGCGTCTTAAACGAGAGCAACGCTGACCATGGCAGAAATATTATTGTTCCTAAAAGAGTAAAAATACTACTAGATGATCATCTAGAAGTGATCCCGCAAAAGCACTAATTAAAGGTTATAATCAGACTAAGAAAGCATTATCCAAAATTTAATGTGTTTACTGGAAACAGGAATATTTGCTATATTTCAGAATGAAATCTTAGACAAGACAAACACCACAAGTTATATTCTCCAAGATCCAAATATTGACCTTAATTTAGGAGTGACGACACTTAAACAATTTGTATTCTTTTAAGGAATATTCGACTGACTCCACTGGATGATGGAACATCTCCAGAAACTGAAATGATCACATCGTAGAAATTTAGGATTTTAAATTTAATCGGTATAGATCACTTCATTTCTTCGTTAAGTCAGAGGCTTTCTGCACATGAATCCAAGCTCACTCACTGAAACTTACCGACATTTATAGCAATGATTTAGTTGAAAACCTAGGTATCGGACTGGTACAATTTGTAGAATTTTTCAATTTATTTAAAGAGGTAATCGGCTCATCAAATATAAGTAAAGAACTTCAAATGTACTGACTGCGTAACACTTCGTTTATATGTTTTTAGTTCTGATGCTAACTAACTGCAGAGCTAAGAGCGTTTGGGTCATCTCTCTATAATGAGCATTGAACACGATGTCTTAGAGCAACTAGACACGCCCGACATAATCAAGGAATTTTCAATTAAAAAATCTCAAAAAGTACCCGGACTCTAATTACTATACACCAAAATGTTTATTTTTAATATTTTACTGTAACAAGATACAGAGCATGTACTTTGTATTATTTAAAAAAATATGTATTGATAAAAGTAGATCACAATCTTTTTAAGCGGGAAAACCCTGTAGTTAGCTGTATACGCGTATAGCTACCATAGTTATAAGAACAATTGTTTTAATGGTAGGAGGTAGGGCCCCACACCAATTCTGCCCAGGGGCCCCACTGCCTTAAATCCGCCTCTGAGGATGCCTATCATAGAATATCATGGACACAGAAGAAAACGAACACAGAAATATTGAGAGAAATGGGCGAATAGTAATAAGTGATAAACACGATAAAATATAAAAGTTACAATATCTGGGACACGTAATGGGGGAGACCAATATATAGGAAGGAAAGTGTCATGGTTGAAAAATTTAAGGGACTGGTTGAAATTCAGTTCAATATAACTCTTCATATTTGCGGTTGATAGATAAAGATGGTGATAATGATAGATACTTGAAGAAAAAGAAGAAGAGGGCTCCACATTAATACACTTTAAAGTATATTCGAGTGTTCAATGGCAGATTCGACAAATTGTTAGACATACCTAGTGTGATCTGAAATAACACAAAATACCAATATACGATTTATTTGTTTATTTGGGCAATGATTTTGAATATAGTAGGTCGCGATCTTAAACCAATGAAAATTTTAGTAATATACAAATAAAAAAAAAAAAAAGATTTAAAAGAGGGCACCAAGGTTCTAGATATCTGAATGGTGTTAGTTAACAATAATATTTGAAATTTGTAAGTATCCCAAGACACAAAAACGAAAAGAAAAGTTACAAAAAATATACGTGTGAAATGTAATAACCACTTACAGGGTAAATTAAAAGTATGTAAATTAAAAACAAATTGTGTGTTCTACAGGTCATTAAACAAAAAATTTGTTGTAATAAATAAGTAGTTTTCAATTATTATACTGAACATCAAAAACTCATGATCAAATTATTCTTGTAATTACTTAGCCATTGGTTTTGCTCGGAAATGTAGAAATAATATGTTAAAATAATGTTTAATTGAAGTTAATTATTACGAAAGAAATTAATGTCATATTTTAAGACAAAAAATAGGCAAATAATTGAACTGAATTGAAACCAGAACTGGATAAGATTGATTTTGAATTTAAGGTAAATAAAAACAGGGACTCGACATTATATCAAATATTTATATAAAAATGACACTCGAACTTTTGGTATTGATAAAACTTCTTCTTCTTCTTCGTCTTCTTCTTCTTCTTCTTCTTCTTCTTCTTCTTCTTCTTCTTCTTTTATATAGGCAGTACTGCCTGTTTTTCTTCAACGGTACCTTTCACTCTGCCCCTAAATTGTCATTCCATCTTTTCCTTGGGCGTTCTATACTTCTTCAGCCTAATGGTGATTTGTCCCTGGCTATTTTTACTATTCTTGATTCAGACATCCTGCTTATGTGTTGATTCCAGTCTTCTTTTCTATTTTTTAACCAGGTATTTACATTGTCTACCCCACATATGAGTCTGATCTGATTTCCTCACTTCTTACCCTGTCCTGTAGTCCAATCCTTCTTAAGATCTTCATTTCGTTGGTCTCTAGATGTCTTCGTGTTTTGTTTGTATATGGTCTTGTTTCGGCCGTGTAAGTCATAACTGGCCTAATAACTGACATATATTCGGGCCTTTGTTTCCAATCTTAGGTGTTTGTTTTTACAAATTGTGTTGTTTGGGCATCTGGCCGTTCTACTGGCTTTAATTATTTGGTCTTTTACCTCTTCTTCGATATCATTGTCGGCTGATAGATTAATTCCCAGGTCATTACTTGTTGTATAATTCGATTGTCTAACTCCAATTTGCATCTTATTGGTTCTTTGGCTATTACTAAGCTTTTTGTTTTTTGGGCTGATATTTTCATATTCATTTCTTTTGCCTTAATGTTGAATTCGTGCAGTAATCTTTGTAGGTCGTCTTCGCACTCTGCTACTAACACAGTGTCATCAGCGTAACAGAATATTTTTTATCTCTTTATCGCCCATCTTGTACCCTCAGTTTACCCAACACTGCCTGGGATGACTATTGAGTGGATGGAGTAGCTTGATAGTTATCACAGCCGGTCCCAAGCCCGGATAAAAGTGGAGGGTTGATAGGCGAGGTTAGCAACCTACCTATCGTAAAATGAAGCAATGCTCAAAGGACCAACGGGATTGATAAAACTTAATTTAATTAAAGTAGCTTATGTGTTGAAGATGCAGTGACGGATCCAGAAAAATTTTTTTTGCATGAGCCTAAACTTTTTTTTGTTTGACAGCTCTCGGTTTTTCTTTTTTTTTAGGATTGGTGAATTGATATTTATTTTCGTTTGGGGGGTGTCATGACCTCGTGACCTCCCTCCACTGGATCCGCCACTGTGAAGATGCAATGAAATATAGCAAATTATTTACAAATAAAAAAGAATTAAAGGATGTGTACATAAATAGATTGAGTATATCACTTGTTAAGAAAGATACCCGAACGATAAAAGAATTTATATTGAAGGCAAAAGGCACAGGTACGAGTAGGACACTCTACAACAGATGGTGTTGATATACAGAAAGGAGTTCGACAGGGTTGTGTATTATTACCTGTGCTATTCAAACTATATTCTAATCACACATTTAAAGAACTAGTAGAATGTCTAGGTAAAAGCATTCATTTAATTGGTCTAAATGATTTCTTTGCTTGGTGACCAATTCTACTTGATTTTTACCTTTTTTGCACTTTTTCAAAATCTTTTCTATATCTTCCAATTATTTTAAAAATGTCAACATTAATATAACGAATGCATTTATCTATTGAATGCCTTTCAAATCAGTTATTCTTAATTGCAATGAAGTAGGATGGTCTTCCGTGTGAAAACGAATATTATACAAGAAAATAATAATATTCATTAAAATATAATAAAGGACTTAAAAATATATTAACACTTATCGCACTTGATCTCAGAGATAAAATTCCACCAGAAATGCAATAATTGTCGTTAAGCTTATTATGAATTAACAATAACTAATTAACAGTAAGTTAATTTCTTGGAATTTATTTAAATCGCTTTCTTTTTACACATACTCATGCACCTTTACGAATAAGATATCTTAAATATTTTATTTTACCGCATATTTTCCAAGGTATGGATCGTATACGTCGTCATTTAGGGTTTTGTTTACATTTCAACTTGAGTGCATATATCTTGTGGTTTGTCCTTTATTATAATTGATGCTATAATAATAATAATGACGTGTGACGTGTGGGAGTTTTTTTGAACATGGGGGCTATTCGCCAATAGGGAACCAGAGGGTAGCAGGGATACCTGCCGTGGAACAAAACTGACACCTGTCAGTAGGTATAAAATCATCGGTTTATTCTAACTCGATGTATAAAATGCACACCCATAAGAATGAAGATCCGTAGTTTGTGCACAGAATCGTTGGCTGGGGATCGTCTGGGCACGTCTGGAGCCGGCGCTGGACGTGACAGCATGCGGGACGTCGGTGGCAGGGTGCTGAGGCTACAGTCCAACAACAACCACAACCACAAGCCAGCCAAACAACGACAAGAGTTCCACTCGCTGAAGGTGCTGCGCTGGAACATCAGCCATCGCTCACTAAAGCGGGACGACCAAGGCTGCGCATTAAATTGATAGTGTCCATGAATAAATGAAAATATTTTGCACTTTTATTATAATGTGACCAACCTCGGTCAAGAAACAATCGGCTATCGACAACATCTGTATGCCGAATTTTGCAGCGAGTACCAGAAATTCAAGAAGCTGAACAGCGAGTAGCAAATCAATACCGGGTAATCATAAGAAATAATTTTAGCCCAGAGACTAAATAGACCACTCATCAGCGGCAAAAAACTGTAAAACCGTGGAATTTTGAGAATCAACACCGATTTTAATGAAGATTTGGGTTTAAGATCTGTTGACACTCTTCTTCAAAATCTACCCTATGCCGAACTGCGCTTTGTGACAAATTCTGAGTAAATTTTGTTCTATAAAATTTTTCTGCCAAATTGACGCTTTATTAAAAATCGCGAAAGTTATTTGCGATTGAAACTATGCATTTTTCATTGCAAAAACTCACGTTTTATAACCGTTTTTCATGAATAACTTGAAAAATTTAATTTTATAGAAAAAATTGTTACGAACAAAATTGTGGCTAATAAAAAAACAAAGAGGTTCGCGTCCTAACAAACAAAAAGACCTAATCCCCTAATTAACCCAATAACGACTGAGTTATTTTCGAAGAACCTCAAAATGGAGGACCTTTAATCTCAAATAACTCGAATCTGGTGCAATTTTTTGGGAACACTGAAGACACCTTTTAAAACTCATTAAAAAATCTTTCAAATAAGCTCTGTCAAAAGTTTTTTGCATAAGAACTGACTGACTTGTGACGAAAATAAAGTCGCTCTCTGCTTTTTTCTTTTTGAAAAGAAAAAATTAAACCCTCGTCGTTACAATCCTAATACAAATGAATAGCTTACCACTTGAAATTAACTTTATTTAGGTATAATTGATACGATCCATGTGATTCTACCGGTTTGGAATGCTTAGTTTAGAAAAAATAGTTGATTAAATCGAAAATGATATTATTATAATTAAAAAAAAAAATGCATTTTTTCTTAAATAAACCTAAAACTGTTCATAATACAAAAACAAAAAACAAAATTTTCAGTAAAAGAAATTCTACAATTAATATTTAAAACATTTTTTCATATTATGAATACTTCTAGATTTATTTAAGAAAAATGCACTTTTTTTTTTTAAATTTTTAATATATCATTTTCGATTTAATCAACTATTTTTTCTAAACTAAGCATTCCAAACCGGTCAAATCACATGGATCTTATCAATTATACCTAAATAAACTTAATTTTAAGTGGGAAGCTATTAATTTTTATTAGGATTGTAACGACGAGGGTTTAATTTTTATATTTCAAAACGGAAGAAGCAGAGAGCTTTCAAAGGTTTTTTAATGACTTTTAAAATATGTCTCTCAAATTTTCCCAAAAAATTGCACTACTTTCGACTTTCGAGTTATTTGCAAATAATTTGGAAAGTGTCAATTTTGCAAAAAAAAATATAGAACAAAATTTACTCAGAATTGGTCACTCTATCGATTTATATAGTTATTCTGATTAAAATATTTTCATCCCCTAGATGGGGTTGTTTTCACCCCCAGGGCAAAAGCGCAGTTCGGCATAGGGTAGATTTTGAAAAAGGTTATAATTACTACCTAAATCCAAATTTTCACTAGTAATACCACTAGAGGTCAAATTATTTCCGGAAATTTTTTTGAGATCATGAATATTTTGAAAATTTCCCGAGTCGCAGACGAGGGAAATTTTCTAAAAATATTCATGATCAAAAAAAAAAATTCCGGATATTAATTTGACTTCGCGTGGTATTCGGTAAGAAAATTCCACACCAAATTTGCATTTGAAAATCCAAAGCTGCATGAACAGATTAATAGCGCGCCATAGCTTTGTCAGCAATTATTTAGGCTTTCAAATTCGTAATTTCTACTCATTGTAGTTGCATGGGAATACCATTTCAAGATAGAAAATAGTATATTCTTCAATTTTACATAAGTTTTGAGTAACTACAAGTGATAGAAAATGAATCAAAACTAAATTATGTAAACAAATAAAAACCAGTCTGTCAAAAATGTTCTGTTATTGTAAACGTCAAAAAATTTCCACTATAATTCGCTGTTGGGTACCCCACGAGCAAAAAATTTCCGATAACATACCTCCGTTGCCATGGTGATCTGTCAAAATAACGTATTTTGATTGGTTCAAAATTACAGGTGTGGAATTTTCAAGGAAATCGACATTGGTTCTCAAAATTCCACGAGAAAATGGCTGTCGATTTGACTAAAAAGGGTAGTCGACCGGGAGATTAATATCTAACCAAGGCTAGTTGTGGATCAGGTCTCTACCAAAATACATGTTGAGATTCAATCTTCAAGATTAAAGATTTCAACTTATCTTCATAAAATGTCCTCTTTTTGTTTCGGAATGTTGTTTTTTTGGCAGAATGTTGTTGTTGTTTTTTCGAAAAGGACGTGGCAGCCAGCAGGAAACAGGGCATATTACTCATTAATGACCCTACTTAAATCAAAAGTACTCTCAAGACCAGCAAAATAAGAGTATATAAGACAATAATTCGTCCCACAATAACGTATGGAAGCGAAACATGGACTTTGAACCAGCGGGAATCGACAAAATTACTGGCACTTGAAAGAAAGATACTGTGGACTATCTATGGGCCTTGCAGAGAAGAGACAACAGGAGAATGGAGAAGAAGACACAATGATGAACTCCAGACAATATATGGAGATGAAAACATAGTACGCTACATTAAAACAAACCGAATACGATGGGCGGGTCACGTGCTAAGATCGAGTGACGAAAGATTTCTGAACGCCACATTCTGGGAAAGGCCCGATGGCAAAAGGTCAGTTGGTCGCCCAAGAAAGAGATGGAAGGACGCAGTGGCCATGATCTACGCAAAATGGGAGTACAGCAGTGGGAAATAGCTGCTCAGGACCGACAACAATGGAGGGAAATAGTAAACGCGGCCAAGACTCACATAGAGTTGTAGAGCCAAATGATGATGATGATGTGATGATGATGATGAATGTTGTTTTGCGGTTTTTCTTCTTTGCTCTATGTCACGTGTTTTTGCTATTTTCTTTTTAGTCTTAAACTTTCCTTCTTTATTTTTATGTTATAACAGTTCTTTTACAGATTAAGATTCACGGTATAAAGAAGAAAGATACGATATCTGCACCTATATGATGCAAAAATATCAATAAACTTCATTCTCTCAACAACCTTCATAACCGTCTAAATAAACGAACCTCTGTTTTTTATTTCATTATTACAACAATTTAAAAGTTTGTTTTTATTAGTCAGTGTCATAACTGATAGTACGAAATGATATTTAAAAATATTGGCTAATTTTTAATAACAAAGAGCTATTGTTTTCGTATTACATCACAATATGAAGGTATTAGCTATAAAATCAGTTACTTTCAAACTAAATGTTATTGTTTTTGTCACATTATCGCTTAATTTGAAACAGTTAATAGATATATTATTATCTAGAAAGTCTATAAAAAATCCTTGTGTATATTTAAACAAATAATAAGGAAAAAAAGACAATTAAGTAATGGACATTAAAATTTAATTAACACAAAATTAATTGCTCACGCCTAAAAACCAGTAACATTTAAGCTGAGTTCACATTAGTCAACTGACTTGATCAACTCACCTGAATTCAAGTGAATTGAACGCTTTTTGAACGTCTAACCCCCCAATAGGGCTTTTCATTCACAGTCATTTGTTTCGAGCTTCTGTCATATGTCGTATAATCCGTGTATATTAATATTATACACAGATTATACAACATTATGACAGAACCGTCAGTTGAACACGCTTCAACTTTTTCGTTAAAGTCGACAAATTCAAGATGGCCGGAACTAGATGGTCGGAGGAAAGATCGTTGAAATTTGTTGTAGCTTATGAAAAATATCCATGTTTGTGGAATATAAAAAGTTTAGAATATAGATATCGAGATTTGCGGGTAACAACTAAACGAGATTATTTCGAATTGTGCTAACAATAAACTATTAAATGGTGTTCAAAACCTTTTTGTTTAACAAAAACTTCTGGCTTCTGAGTACATAATATATTTGTAAATGGAAAAATTTCTTTCTACATCAACTGATTTTTCAAATTTACGATATTTGGTTTTACAAAATGGTTCGTAAAATATCCCACCTAGTCCTTGAACTGCTTCAGAAAGAACCTGGTAACTATTTGCATAACAATTAAAATATTTAAATTAAACAAATCAAGATATGACTGTGAAACAAGGAAGAACCCAATATTTGCAAGGGACTCTTGGGTTTTTCTGTTTATCTAGGAATACTATGAGCATAATTTCAAAGCACTTATTAAGTCCAATATATAATATGCATTGTTACTCTTTCCAATAAAAAGTTTATTATTGCTCCTCAGCCATTCTTAAAAATTTTTTATTATATTCTGCTTCTTCATCTCTTAGTTCTTGTAATAGCCTTGCCGATGTCCCTAGTTCACTTCTACGTTTAATCCATTCTCTACACCAGAATCTTCTTTTGCGCCGCACAGTTTTACTTTTAACAATATTTTTTTTCAATACATATGACAAAGCTTAAATACAGTCAAAAGAAAAATAATATCAACAACAAATAACAAATAACAACTACAATTTAATAAAATTAGATAAATCGTCAATATACAGTAAATAAGATATAAAACCAAAGACAAAAACAATTAATTGCAAAATTTATATACATTGCAAATTGAAAATTGAACATATGTACTTACAACAAATAAAATACAACATTAGGAATTGACAGTTTAAGCTACTGCGTATGAAACCCAATTTTCTTAGTTATTCATTAAGAAATTCTTCTATTGAATAATATGGTCTTTTAGATAGATAGGCTTTTGTCTATCAATCAATTGTCAGTTTACGGAATTTTGGGAAAGATGTTGCAGATTTAAGTTGTAAAGGCAGTTGGTTGTAAAGTTTTTTTGCGGAATATGATATAGATTTCTTTACTAACTCAGTGTATGGGATCGGTAAATAAATATCAAAGATTGAATTTCTGGTGGAGTAAAGATGATTGGGCCTTGCTGGAAAGGCATTAAGGTGTTTACGAATTAAACAAACCGTTTCTAGAATATATTATAAAGAATGAAAGTGTTAAGATTCCGTGATTCCTGAAGTAACTTCTGCAATGTGTAGATCTTCTGAGGCCAAACAGATACCTTATTGCTCTTTTTTGCAATTTAAAAATAACATCAAATTGAGCAGCTGTACTAGAACCCCAAAAAGGAAGACCATATCGAAGATGAGACTCGAATAACGAAAAATATGTTATTTTCGAAGATGCTAAATTGAGTTCCCTTGAGACAGATCTTATTGCATAGCAAGCTGAGGCGAGTTTCTTACTTAACGAATCGATATGAAGGGACCATTTGAGGTTACTGTCTAAAAAATACCAAGAAATTTTCCAGAATCAACGGTACTGATCTGGCTGTTATTAAGAAGCAAAGGTTGAAGAGCTCCTTTATAGGATAATGCTACTGTTTTATCTACATTAAAAGAGAGTAAATTAGAGTCCGACCAGGTCTTTATCGTCAGTAGATCCGAAGTTATAGTTTCATGAAGAGATGCTATAGTTGAGTTGCTCTAAGTGATACTGGTATCATCAGCAAAAAGAAAAATTTTCCCATCAATTTTTAAATTAGTGATGTCATTTATAAAGATAAGGAACAGAAGAGGACCCAATACTGAACCTTGCGGTACTCCACATACAATGTTTTTGAGACTAGAGTCAGTATCATTTGCTCTAACTAGTTGTTTCCTATTATTCAAGTAGGATTGGAACCAATTCAAAGAAATACCTCTAATTCCATAGAAATTTAGTTTTTTAATTAAGATGTCGTGATTTACACAATCAAAAGCTTTGGCATATTCACAGAAAACAGTGGCAGTATAAAGATTTATTGTTTAGTGCTTGATAAACCTCATGTAGTACAGAAAACATGGCATCAGTGGTACAAAGGACATAAGTCGAGTTTTAATGAGTCTCTTAATAATTTTGGAGAGTACCGGTAGTAAGGCAATAGGTCTCTAGTTGCAGGCATTAGATTTTTTGCCACCCTTATGAAGAGGAATAATAATGGCTGTCTTTAGGCACTCTGGAAATTTACCTTTTTCGAAGGAATCATTAATTAGTGAGAGGAGGATTTCCAACACATTTTCTGTGAGATTAGAGAAAATTTTTATAAATTGAAGAAATCAGTACTACAGGATGATTTGCTTTTGATACTATTGATTGTAAAGACAGGGAAGGAAGTCGCATATATACCAACAATAGGTAACCATAGTCTCCATGATATCAGTAACGATAATGGAACAATCTTAATAGACTTTGCAGCGTCCTATAACTTACAAATGAAATGAACAATGTTCGAACCCAAGAAAATACACAAAGAAACGTGGGTCTCTAACGACGGCGTCAAAAGAAATCAGATCAAGCACGTTCTGGTAGATGCCAGGAGGGGTAGTAACTGCCTAGACTCAAGAAGAACAAGAGGAGCGCATTTCATCAAACATAGAAGAGCATATAGCTGAAATGGAAGACCAACAGGTACCCCACGAAGAAGTAACCCAGGCAATTAAAAAACTTTGAAATAATGAGGCACCAGCCAGAGATGGTATACAAACAGAGAAGAAGCAATGCCAGATTAATGGAAAGAATTGGTTATTGTACCAATCCAAAAAAGTAAACAAAAAGCAATGTATTAACTACCGGAGAATAGCAATATTTCAATAATAAGCAATGTCTAAATCAACAAATTCCAAAACCAAACAGCACTTTCATATTATCACATACATAAAAATTTAAGTAGGCGTATAAATGGTTTAATATTTTTATATTAATGTTTACTTACAACTGTTATTTATATTGTTTCAAGATCGGTTTTACTATCAGAAAACAATTTTCTACTAACAGAGAAACGATACTTCACTGCACCGCTATCACCTAATATCTAAACATGATACAATACAAATGATGGAGTGGGTATTGATATATTTCAGAAGATAAAATGTAATAGATTATACCCAATCAAGTTTATACCTTTAGAAGGATATTAATCGATTGATAAGAAGCTGATGATGTAGGTATATTTCTGTGTATAAATTGTTTGTATACATGAAAATTTTTTTGTGATTCATAATATTCCATGAATACCTTTCTAATAGATTAAAGACAGTAAGATTAACTATTACCAAAAAAATTAACGCTTCGAATGTAGATTGATAAGGTGTAATAGAGCCTCTAGAAAACACGGAGTGACAATGGAAATGCGGCGAATAACCTAGAATAAATACTTTCCACACTTTTTCCATCAAATATTATTAGGAGAAAAATAAGGGGAGCACGGAAGGAGCCTCCACGCAAGTGATATTATAAGAACAAAATGTCACAGGCGCTCCCTGGAAACGCCCCTCGGGCGGCCAATCCTTCCACCACTGGATCCGAGGTTTCTACGAGAAACAACCTTCTCCGGAAACTTGTAGCGAGCAAGTGAGGTGCAAACCCCCAGGTCTTAAAGTCAACAGCTGAGGCCTTATGTTTCTCAACAGGGGAATATGCTTGTCCCGTCTGGGGTAGATCTAGACACGCCCAACAAGTCACCACGGCGTTAAATGAAACATGTAGAATAATTACCGGTTGTATGAAGCCTACCCTTCTACCATTACTGTACCGGGCAGCTGGATTTGCATCACCAGACGACCGTAGATGCGCCTCACAATATGTGGAGAAGTTCAGGCAAACTTTCGATGAAAGGCACCAAATTATACGGGTTTGACGAACCGCCAGGAATCAGCCGACTTAAATCAAGGAAAAGGTTTATGAGAAATGTCAGCGTCGAACGACCCGAACTGTTTCCGCTGCATCCAGAACGACCTAATGGAATGAACCTGGACTGGAGAACCTGGCGGACACTCAACCGAATACGCACAGGTGTTGCCCCTGTAAAACAGAACCTTATTAAATGGGGCATCAAGACAGATAACGACGCACTTTGTGAATGTGGGGAAATACAGAGCGTGGAGCATCTGAAAATATGCAGACTTTGCCCATCACAGTGCACCCTCGATGATTTATGGCTCGCAAATACAAAGGGTGTAGACGTAGCCCGATATTGGGCAGAAAAACTGTAGTCGGATCCAGACACGAAAAAGTAAGTAAGTAAGGAGAATAATGCCCTGAATACCTGGAATGAATAAATTCTTCTTCTTGTAGTGCTTATCCGTTTCGAATGTTGGCGACCATCATGGCAATCTGTACTTTGCACACTGCAACTATGAAAAGATTTGTGGTTGTCGTGTTGAACCATGTGCGTAGTTACCTGATTTTTATGGGTATTGATAAATCATGATATTTAAATAGCTTAGTCATTTTTTTAAATGTAGATTTTACTTTCTCTATCCTACAATTGATTTCTAGGAAATGGTCCCAATCTTCATATTTCGTGCCAAGATAGGTGTATGTTTTTACTGTTTCTATTTGTTGACAGTTCACACTGATTCGTCCAAATTGCTGCTACCTCTTAGAGATCCTCATACATTTTGTTTTCTTAATATTTAGTGAAAGTCCATATCTCCGACTTACTTCTGTAATCCTATTCATTAACTCCTGGAGGGCTTCAGAACTGTCAGCAAATACAACTGTATCGTCTGCGTATCTAATGTTGTTGATACATTCTCAGTTAATTCGAATTCCGGCTTCAACATCATCCAGTGCTTCTAGAAGAATTTCCTCACTTTGAACAGCAGTGGTGATAGTATACATCCCTGTAGGACCCCACGTTTGATTTTGATGTCGTCGGATTCTTCTGCCTCTGTGGGGATAGACGATGTTTAATTCCAGTAAAGGTTGCTAATAATTCTTATGTGTTTATTCCAATATTATTTAAAATCTCCATCAGCTTGTCGTGCTTTACTGTATCGAACGCTTTATGGTAATCAATGAAGCATGCATAAATTTCGCAATTTACGTTGAAACAGTACTTGTATTACTCTCTCGTACCCAATGTATTCCGAACACCAAACTGTGTATTGTACCCTCGGAGATCGCTGGGAAAATTTACACTCAAAATAACAAAATTCAGCTTGGCAACACTGTGTGAATGTTGATAGTAACATATTCCTTTTTTTGCCAACAAAAATGAGATTTTTCAACCAAATGATGTTTCAAATATGATGTGCAAAATAATTTTTAATTCTGTTCTGCTAATCAGCTTGATTTTTTTTGTCATTAAAGTAGAAAAAACATTAAATTTTACTCATTAAATCATTATCGTCCAGTTATCGTCCTAATTATTTTAACTGTACTAATATCCGTCGACTACTTCTGAATGATTAATGGGTTGTTAAAACATTTTATCTGCAGCGGCTTCTAGAATGTCTTAAAAATATCGAATTTCAGTGATAAAATGTGCATATCCCACCGATCTTCGCTTCGATCATACGGCTGCTTTTTTCCTGGTACAGTCTATAATATATCCTTTGATGTATAAGTGTGATAAAGCAATAAACGTCGACCTCAGCCATATTCTTGGTATTGATTGGCTTAAATTTATGTCACTAAATATTTTTGTTTGGTGTTGAGTACCATCGGTCTTAAATAGTTTTATGAGTTCAGCATTTGCATGATCAGGTTCAGGAGTTTTGCCATCTTTTAGTTGTAATATTGCTTTTTCCAATTCATCTGATACGATTGGGAAGTGGTCATAACATATTTATGTAGGATGGAGGTTGTTCGGATCTATTATCATCAAATAGTTCTTGTATGTATTTGTCCCATATGAAAATTTCTTGATTTTTATCAGCGATGATGTGCGAATCAATGTGACAATGAATCAATTATTACAATTATTATAATTACGAATAACAAAGAGAAAAGAAATAGATATAAAAAGAGACAAAAACTACACTTCTACTTAAACTGAAAGAGACTGATAACTACTCTTCTTAATGTCATCAGCAAAGAGTTTAGTACAAATGACCAATTCCTAATAATGAAAGCCAATCATTGAATATGGCATAACTCTTTTTGTGGAATGGATTTATCCAGTTCTTTGTGATTTATTGACAACAAAAATTAAAATCTGTCAAAGAGCAAACAAAGTTGGAAACTGGATAAATAGTGTGGTGGACACTATTGATCAGGGTTCAAATATGCCACAAACAAGATCATATTTAACCCTTAACCACTAATATTCAGTATGCTATACTGCGCCGAAAAGATATTTTGTTGTAAAACCTGTTTTATAAAAGATTCCTAGAACACCAACTGCGTACCTTCAAGGTACAGAACGACAACTGCTACGCACAATTAAACAGAGAAAAACGGCATACTTGGGCCACGTAATTAGAAACGAAAGATACCAATTTCTGCAAGCATTAATCGAAGGAAGAAGAGGAGTGGGCAGGAAGAAAATGTTATGACTCCGTAATGTCAAACAATGAACAGGGCTAAGAAACATCCATTAGTGGATTGCATAAGAAGAAGAAGAAGCACCTTCAAGTGGTGTGTAATTGTACCTGCACTCAACTGCTGCAGTTTTAGTATAGTTTAGTCTTTGAGTTAAGCTGGCATCAAGTTTTCTTGCGGTATCACGTACCACATTTCAGTGTTTACGTTTCTATAGTTAAATTCCAGTGTATTATTTCGCTATAATATCTAAAAAACAACAAGAAATCTATAATAATCGAAGAAGACAACAAATAATCCAACCCTGGTGAAGTTGAGTAAGATAAAATTAAAATAAA
This sequence comes from Diabrotica virgifera virgifera, assembly GCF_917563875.1. Taxonomy (NCBI): domain Eukaryota; kingdom Metazoa; phylum Arthropoda; class Insecta; order Coleoptera; family Chrysomelidae; genus Diabrotica; species Diabrotica virgifera. The sequence goes on from NC_065450.1 coordinate 186,540,536, forward strand.
TAAAATAAAATATAAATTCAAAAATAGATATTTACAATTATAATAATAATAATTCAATATAAAACATATAAATAAAAATAATAATTCAATAAATAATTCATTAAATTAAAAAAAAAGACTACCAACTCTCTTCTGAAAATAGAGGGACTGTCTTTATAACTTAGAAGGGAGTTGATAGTACCAAAAATATTTTAACAAATATATATTGTTTCTTTAAATTTGTTAAATGTAATTAATAGATTATGGCAAATTAATTAATAAATTGTAAAAATAGATTAAGTAGTTTAGTAAAAAATGTAAAAATCTAAAAAAATATCTGTAATCCCATCACGAAAAAACGACCTGGATTAGTCACTAGAGGCCAGGTCATATGTATAAACAATAAATAAAAATAAAATAAATGTATTATTTCGCTATTATTATGGCAGAAAGTTCATCCAGGTTTAGACCAGGGCGCATCTGTAAAAATATTAGTACATTTGGACGTTGAGAGGTGACTCAAATTTTTTTGCAGAAATTGCTTGAAAATGACTCAGATATTCATATTTGAGTTATCCTCCCTCTCAAAAAGGTCCGGAACATTGTTTAAATAATCAAAATGTCAAAACATGAAGGAAAAATTCGATTTTTTTCTTCGTTTTTTGATTATAACTTTAAAAGTATTCATTTCCGAGAAAAGTTATACTGACATAAAAGTTGCGTAATTAAATTTCCTACAATATAGAATTAGTTAAAAATTTAAAAAATAGTCAGCCTTTTTGCAAAATAGCAATAATTGCAAAAAAACCATACAAAAACAAGTATTCGCATTTTACGTTTTTCAACCATTTATGCTACACTTAGGACTTTCATATTTCACCCAGAAAAACTTTATGATACAGTTAAAGAATACTGTAAATTTCATTAAAATAGGTTCAATAGATTTTGGAAAATAAATTTTGCAATCCAGCTTTCGCAAAAATAATTCATTTTTTCAAAATGTTACAGGACTGAAAATAAAGCAGATAGCAAGTTGAAATTTTTTTGCGAATAGAAGTGTACTGTATCTTTCATTTGCAAGTTGCAATGTTAAAATCGATTAAATACCATGGTGTCAGGAATTTTTTTAAATAAACATTAAATTATTGGTGCTACGCGCAGGACAGCGGATAGTTTGCTCTGATTGGGCATTCCAATGACCTTTGATAATGATTGATACATTTTAATTTTTATAACATTTCGTTATAAATAAATAAATTTGTGTATTGCAAAATAAAAACAGATACTCTATTCTTTAAAATAACACTTTTTTAGCAAAAACTTTCTTTGTTCATATATTTTAACTTAGAGAATAAAAGTTTATTATTTTTAAACATTTTTATTGTTTAAACAATATTTCACAAAGAATAATAAAATTAGTTTGTTTTTTGTGAAATTAAAATATTAAAATACACAAAATATAGAGTAAGAAAATAATATATTAGATAAAGATTGGAAGAAATTTTGGTGGAAATCAACTTGTGTGAATCGAACACCGCTGTACTGCGCGTAGCACCAAAAATTAATGTTTATTTAAAAAATTTCCTGACGCCGTGGTAATTAATCGATTTTAATTTTGCAAATTGAAAATGAAAGGTACAGTACACTTCCATAAGCAAAAAAAATTCAACTTGCTATCTGCTTTATTTTCAGTCCTGCAACATTTTAAAATAATGAATTTTTTTTGCGAAAGCTAGATTGCAAAATTTATTTTGCAAAATCTATTAAACCGATCTTAATAAAATTTACAGTCTTGTTTAACTATATCATAAAGTTTTTATGAGTAAAACATGAAGGTCCTAAGTGTAGCATAAATGGTTAAAAAATGTAAAATGAGAATACTTGTTTTTGTATGTTTTTTTCGCTATTATTGCTATTTTGCAACAAAAGTGACTATTTTTTAAATTCTTAACCAATTTTATATTGTAGGAAATTTAATTACGCAACTTTTATGTCAGTACAACTTTTCTCAGAAATGAAGTTTTAAAGTTATAATCAAAAAGCCAATAAAAAAATCGAATTTTTCCTTCATATTTTGACATTTGGATTACTTAAACAATGTTCCGGACCATTTTGAGTGGGAGGATAACTCAAATATTATTATTTCTGCAAAAAAATTTGAGTCACCTCTCAACGTCCATCTCAAAACAGATGCGCCCTGGACTAGTTATACTTTCAACTGCTTTCAACGTTATTTTACTATTTTTTAGTTACAAATAATTAAGTTTTTTTGTAATTCAGTTTATAAAGGATTTTGTAAGAACCTCCACCATTTTTTTTAAATATGATGCATGCGTTCATAATTTTCTTAAAAAAAATAAAATTTATTTTATTTGGAGCAGTATTTAATTATACTTTATTCATAAACAGATTTGTTACCAGTAGCGACCATAGAATGGTACGAGGTAAAATAGAAATTAGCTTACAGAAGGAGAGGTATAAGATGATTAAAAAGAAGAACAAATCAAAACCATGGATGAAACCATCAGATGTAGATAGTTTTCAGCAATGTATTTCAGACATACTTAGCAGTCCTGAAGCAGAAACTAATATAAACGACTTAAATAATAAATTAACAAGTGCCTGACTGGAAAGTCAAAACAAATTCTGTCCTAGAACTCAAAAAGAAGAGAAGATCAACCAAAATACCAGGCAACTAATGCAGAACAGAAGAGAAATGAGAAGCGACACGGAAACTAAAGCTAACGAACTACAAAAATTAAATAAAGAAATATCCAAAGCTATTAGACAAGACACTCGAAAATACAACCAAGAACAAATCGAACATACCATTGAGAATAATAGAAGTATGAAAGTATTGAGAAGAAGACTAAGGACGGGGACAAGGCAGATAATAAAGATTAAAGTTAGAAATGGTCATCTTACAACCAACAGAGAGGAAACCCTTAAAATAGTTGAAGACTTCTACAAATTGCTGTACACAAGCCAACACAAAGTAAATAGCAAAGAAGATCAAGTACCAGAAATATTAACAAGGAAAAAGGGCATTGTTAACCAAGGATCAGAACTGCTACCGGAAATCACAATAGACGAAATAAAACTAGCCCTAAGAAAAGCTAAGAATAACAAATCTCCAGGCGAGGATTGTGTAGTTACTGGAAGGCACCTGTCTTCTTAAGAAAATAAAAACCTTTTTAACATGTGCCTTTTAGATAGTAATATACCCGACAAACGGCACAATGCTGAAGTAATTCTATTGTACAAAAAAGGAGATCCCCATGAATTAGAAAATTACAGACCTATAAGCCTTCTTAGTCACTTATACAAACTCCTTACAAAAATAGTAACGAATCGCCTTGAGAAAAAACTTGATTTCTACCAGCCAATGGAGCAAGCGGGATTTCGTACCGGATTTGGAACAAATGATCACCTACAGAGCATTAAAACGGTAATAGAAAAGACTATCGAATACAATCGACCACTCGTTTTGGCTTTTGTAGATTTCCATAAAGCCTTTGACACGGTAGAATTTGACAAAATTCTGGAAGCACTACAAGCATGCCGCATTGACTACCGATACACAAGGTTAATTTACAATACATACAAGAACGCAACTATGTCGGTGAAACTACATAAAAACACGGACCATATCTCAATCGGCAGAGGAGTCCGACAGGCGATACCTTATCGCCTAAACAAACTGTTTACCGCAGTACTAGAATATGCTTGTAAAAAACTTAACTGGGAAGAGCGAGGCCTGAATATTGACGGTAGAAGATTAACAAATTTGAAATTCGCAGACGACATAGTTTTATTCTCTGACAACCTTAAGGAGATATGTACAATGCTACATGAACTTCAGTTAGTGTGTGCCAGTGTAGGTTTTAAAATAAACATCTCCAAAACAAAATTCATGACAAACCTAGTACCTAGCGGAAATATTAATATTGGAGACAACGAAGTAGAGCTAGTGGAAAAATACATATACCTTGGACACGAAATAAAGATTACAAGACAACCAAACATGCGAACTACGAAGAAGAATAAACCTAGCATGGGCAGCCTATGGAAAACTCAAAGACATCTTTAAAAGCGATATACCAATTTCTTTAAAACGTAAAACATTTGACCAATGTGTGTTGCCTGTGATGACTTATGGTGCCGAAACTTTGACATTGACAGCTACAACTTCTAAAATGCTGCAAATAGCCCAGAGGAAAATGGAAAGGTCAATGCTGAATATATCGCTTCGTGACCGAGTTAGAAATGAAGACTTAAGACGAAGAACAGGAGTTGAAATGAAACTGGGCCGGACACGTCGCCCGAATCAGTGATGGGAGATGGACGAAGAGATTACTTCAGTGGAGGCCGAGATTAGACAAAAGAAGTAGATGAAGACCACCTACTCGTTGGACTGACGATCTCAAGAAAATGTCTAGAAATTGGATGCAAAGTGCTCAAAATAGAGCACAATGGACAAAAATGAGGGAGGCCTATGTCCAGCAGTGGACGCAAAGGGCTGGATGATGATGAGTATTTTATTCTACAGCAGTGTGAAGAATCATTCCGTAGTTGATGTAAAAAACAAATACAGTGATATAATACAAATTCATATTGAAAACAAAGAAGAATAGGCAACGGTATGACATACCCCACGTAATAGTCTACGTCCCGAAACATCCACGTCAGTAGTTAAGGGTTAATATAAATTTGACAAGTTATTGCAAGAATGTGGATTTATTTCCTTAAAACTTCTACCGTCTTCTACCATATCATCCAGACTTAAATCCTATAGGAACAGAAATATGCCAGAAATATAACAGAAAGTAACTGTAGATAACTATAAGAAAATGTGTGAAGTGAAGCGGATATAATATATCGATCGGATATAATATAATATACTATCTATAATCTATTATAATCTATTATATCGGCAAAATAAGTATTGAGCTATAGTATGGTATAACTAGACCCAAACCCAGACATCCAAAGTGAAAGTTATCCTCCAACACCAAATTGTTCTATATGGTCCAAACATAATGTTCAGAAAAAAGTCAAACCATTTTGAGCTTCGGGTTTGGGGGGGGGGGGAGAGGGGGGAGAAATCGGTAAATTCGTAGTTTTTTACGTTTTTCGTAAATATTTCCAAAACTATACGATTTAGCATAAACAACCTTCTATACAAAAATGTTCTACATTAAATTTGAAATAAAAAAGGTCCTATGCATAATCCTTGTAAAATGAACGGTTTCAAAGTTACTGAGGTAGTATAGTATAATTGGTCCAAAAAAGGCCTAACCCAGACATCCAAAATAAAGTTTTCCTCCTACACCAAATTGTTCTATATGGTCCACATATGGTTCAGTAAAAAGTTACACCATTTTGAGCGTCCGGTTTGGGGGGGGGGGGAGATGGGGGAGAAGTCGGTAAATTAGTCGTTTTTCTTTCCGTTTTTCGTCAATATTTCTAAAACTATACTTTAGCGTAAACAATGTTCTATAAAAAAATGTTCTACATAAAATTAAAAACAAAAAAGGTCCTATACATAATTGTTATAAAATCAACGGTTCCAGAGTTACGGAGGGTGAAAAGTGGAGGTTTTCGATACTTTTTATATTTTTTGGGCAATTTCCTACTAATTTTCTTTAACAGGATTATGTTTTATAAATAAAATTTGCTATTTTAGTGGCCGATGGTATGTTAGTGATAAGCCCTTGAAGAAACGTCAACCTCACCACCCAAAATCATCATCAATTGCCCAAAAAATATAAAAAATATCGAAAACCTCCACTTTTCACCCTCCATAACTCTGGAACCATTGATTTGATAACAATTATGTATAGGACCTTTTTTGTTTTAAATTTTATGTAGAACATTTTTGTTTAGAACATTGTTTACGCTAAAGTATAGTTTTAGAAATATTGACGAAAAACGTAAAAAAACGACTAATTTACCGACTTCTCCCCCATCTCCCCCCCAAACCGGACGCTCAAAATGGTGTAACTTTTTACTGAACCATATGTAGACCATATAGAACAGTTTGGTGTAGGAGGGAAACTTTTATTTTGGATGTCTGGGCTAGGTCTTTTTTTGGACCAATTATACTATACTACCTCCGTAACTTTGGAACCGTTGATTTTAGAAGGATTATGCATAGGACCTTTTTTATTTCAAATTTAATGTAGAAAATTTTTGTATAGAAGGTTGTTTATGCTAAATCGTATAGTTTTGGAAATATTTACGAAAAACATAAAAAATTACGAATTTACCGATTTCTCCCCCCTCTCCGCCCCAAACCCGACGCTCAAAATGGTGTGATTTTTCTCTGAACATTTTGTGGACCATATAGAACAATTTGGTGTTGGAGGATAACTTTCACTTTGGATGTCTGGATTATGCCATCTTTTGGATCAATTCTATCATACTACTAGGAGAATTCCTTAACATCTATGTAACAAAGTTGCTGGTTTTCATCAAGAGCACAGGATTTCTTGATTAAGGTAATGAAGCAAGAAGAAATGGTACCATGGTCCTTAGAACAAGTGCCAGGGAGAGAAAGTGATCTGATTTAATAAGGAGAAAATAAGTATATAGAGAGAAAATTCGAACAGTTCAATATTTAACAACTTACAAAATCAAAGAAAGTTATCAGACATTTTTAATATTTTTTTTAATTTCAGATTTTCTTAAAGCAATATTAGTTTCATTTTTAGCAACGTTTAGTTAAAAGTAATGAAACAATGGTAATCCTCTTGTTTTATAGTCGATTTGGATCGTAATATACATAGACAAATGAATAATCGTGATATAGACAAATGAATAATAACTTAGTCATTGCATGAGAGATATCATAGAGACACTAAGGCGGAAAAAATGTTGGCATACCGAGAAAATCAAGGTGTGACTATTTATATAACATAGGAGACAAAGAATAAAAAGATAATGAAATTAATTTCATATAACATGGCCACAGATAGGTACTACAAAAAGGAAATTCAAACAACACACAAAAGTCCACTACCAATCGAAATTAAGACTTAAAGTGTAAAATTTCCTTGCAACACTTTCTGAATGCCAAAGGCAAACTTTTTCAAATTGCAAACGATTAAAAACTATGGAACTCTTATTCTTCTGCTGATATTGGCCCCTAAGGCCAATATGACCCGATTAAACTTCTAAACATAAGAAAAACTGTACCACAATTGCCATATTATTCTGAAGTTGTAAATACTAAATAAGTAATAAGTCTATATCCACAGACGTAACAGTGGTGAATGTCTTATAAAAAATACGAGTACCACGCCGATCGGTACGATTTTTATCCCGCAAGGTTATTTTAGTTCCAAGGTTACAAATACCGTTTTTAACCGACAGACAATATAGTCTAGGGGAAAAGGGGGGTTTTGTGGCCGACTGGGGTCCATGAGATTTTACAACTGATTTTTATGATGTGTGTATTTTGACCAGCTGAATCAGAATCTTCAACATGATAATAAGAATTTTTGAGCAGGAATTTCTTATTAACAATTGAATTGTTTAAGTGCTTATAACTAACAAACTTTAGAACAAAGATATAGGTACCTACCCTTTTTTCGAATCCTGTTTTGTTTCTTTAAAGAAAAAACAAACTGAACCAACTTTGTAAAATTAAAATCGGTCCACTAGAACAGGGATCACTAAACCAAGTATGTTCCCTGAGGGTCCGTTTCGAAAACCTACTACCACTAGTAGATACTACTAACCAGGCAACCAGGACACCTCGTTTAGGGGTATGAAATAAACTCAAGGAAAAAGAAGATAATTTTAAAGCTATTGTACAGTTGAAATGTTCATCTGTTAACCGAGATCTTTACCGATTTTTAGTCAAATTTATTCTTGAAAAAGCGGCTCGGCACACATAAGTTGAGCCAAATATAGTACACAGTTTTATTACCAAAGATTTTAGTTTTGGATATTTTTTGTTACACACATATTTAACCCAAAATTTGTCCCACGCAAGTGTTTCTAGAACTTACATATACACCAGGGTGGGCTGAAAAAAACTTTTTTTTTATTTCGTGTTGCTATACCGCGGAAAAGTTGCTACTAGGATAGAGTTTTAAATTACAAAAAGAATTTTTCGAATTGGTTGATATTTTCAGGTCGCGCATTGGTCGTAAAGTTTGAAAAATTGGTTGTTTTTGAAATTTTTTTAAAAACACAAAAACATTTTATCCCGTTTTGCTATACCGCGTACATCTTTCCTTGAGGGGCCAGGATTAAAATAAAGCAAAGAAAAAAAGATATATTGACATATTCCGGTCGCGCATCGTCCATAAAATATTAAAAAATATCGTTTTTTGCTATTTCTTCTTTGAAAATACAACGCTTTTAATAATATAAAACCAACTTAACGGCCCTACTTTTCGTGTGCCAGGCACAAGACTTAAATAAATAAAAAAACAACGGAATTGCAATAAAAATGCAATAAAAATTTCAAAAACAACCAATTTTTTTAAATGTTACGACCAATGCGCGATCGGAAGATATCAACCAATTTGAAAAATTATTTTTGTAATTTAAAACTCTATCCTAGTAGCAACTTTTCCGCGGTATAGCAACACGAAATAAAATAAAAATTTTTTTCGGCCCACCCTAGTATACACTTCTTTTAAAACGGAATCTTCCTGGTACTCGTTCATTTCCATTTGAAGGGCAGCTTTGTTACTCTTAAAAACGTGTGCCGCTTCGCTGGCCCACCATGAGGCTTGACTGAAAAACTCTTGCTTTACTCTTGCACATTTTCAATTTTTTGGAAATCAGCAAATCGTTTTTTTTTTAATTCCAAATCAAGTTCATTAATAAAACATGAGATCAAGATAACATTAATATCTTTATTATTATCACAAACGGATTTAAGGAGAGGAAAATGCAAAAGTTCTGACTTTTGGCTCAGAACACGCATAGGTGGAATGCATGCATGAATGGGTGGAAATGCATAGTTTGTTGCATTTTAAAGTGCATAAAATTCATCCAAAATTGCATAAATATGTCAAATTAAGTGTATTAAGGGCCATATTTTGTTACTCGGGGTTTTTGGAGTCGCTGAAGACGAATACGCCATCAGAACCGACCACCGGAGCACCTGGTACCCAGGTTCACTGCTGAGGCACGTCATCTGAAGTTTCGAGTGATTTCGGTATTAAATTGATGCAAACAGACTACTCGGGGTTTTTGGGGTCGCTGAACAAGAATACACCATCAGAACCGACTTCCCGGTGCACCTGGTGCCTAAAAATCTTCTAAACTCCCGAAGATAACATGCCTTAGTAGTGACATTGGGAACCAGTTGGTCTGGGGGTGTGTTTTGATTGCGTATTCGTATTCAGCGACCCTAAAAACCGCCTAGAAGTCTATTTGCATGCATTTAAGGCCGAAAACCTTTGAAACTCCTGAAAATGACGTGCCTTAGCAGTGACACTGGGCACCTGGTGTTCCGGGGGTCGGTTCCGGTGGCGTATTCGTATTCAGTGACTCCAAAAGCCTCCAAGTAATCTGTTTGCATCAATTTAGTGCCGACGTACCAACAATCCTCGAGCCTCCTGATGACGTGCCTTAGCAGTGACCCTGGGCACCAGGTGCTTCGGAGGTTGGTTCTGATGGCATATTAGTGTTCAGCGACCCAGTGGCGTACTGGGCATGGTTCCGCGGGTTTTGTGGAACCAGGGCCCCGTAGGGGCCCGCTCTAATGCGTTTTTTGGTTCTTTTGTTTCTAATTTGATGGGGACATTTTGAATTACACAAGTACATACTTAACTAGGAAATGTAACTGTTTAATAAATTTTAATTCTTGTGTTGGTACTTATTAATAAAAACGAAGAATACCGATTCGTCAAAAAATTTGAACAAAAAAATTTATTAAGAAAGACAGGGAACGCTTTTGTAAGGTTCTTCAAATATGAGTGGCGTTTATAATGGCGTTCAGGGCAAAATTTCAAAAAGATATCAAAACGCTCCTTATTTTCACTGCGCTTCAAATAGTCTTAACTTAGTTTTAATTAAATGATTCAGTTAAAAATATTGATTCTGCAAAAAATTGGTATGATTTTATTGAAAAGATTTTTTTAAATACTTTCACAAAGTGGGATTATAGTATATGATATAGTATCCAACTGAAAAAGACAGCAAAACAATAACTTTAAAAATATTAATACCCACAAGATGGTCTCCTAGACACGATGCCTTACATGTGCTTCGATTTAATTTTATAAATATATTAAAAACACTGAAAAATTACTTTAACAGCTAAAATAAAAAATGAAATTGATCTAGCAAAATCGCTTAAAAATTGTTTGGAAAATTTTAAAACTATTTTTTTTAATAGTATTGGAAACTAAGATTTTGCAATCCATAGATGTTCTCTCCAAATTACTTCAAAAAAGTCTCTATATATAAAAAGTGAAGCTGCTAAATTATTTGAAAATGTTTTAAAAAATATGAAACAACTGAGGGAGCAGTTCCAATGTGTTTAAAGTGAACCGGAACAATTGGCTATTAGATGGGAATAAATCCAGTGTTTTCAGAAAAACGAAGTTCTCGATCAAATTTATTTTACAACGAAATAACAAATCATTACAATGTAGTAAGCAATGGAGAACATTTTAGAATAACGTTTGTTTGAAAACGCTAGACATTTTGATTTTGCAATTAGAAAACCGATCCAAGGGTATTTGTCATATTAATAAAACATTTAAAACTTTAGATAAAGATGTACTAATTAACAGTACAAACAATCAATTATTCGAAATTTCACAAAATTTTTAAACAACATTCAAAAATGACGTTACATAAGCAATATCTGCTCAAATTTTATCTTTTCAACAATGCTTCCGCGAACAACTAGCCAATATTAATTTTGTAAAAGATCTTTTAAAACTTATACTGATTGATAATTTCTGATCAAGCTGTAGTTTTTCCAAAAATTACAACAGCCTGTACATTGTTTCTTACAATTCCTGTAACAGTTGCAACAGCAGAGCGAACGTTTTCAAAATTAAAATTAATAAAAAATTATCTGAAAAGTACAATGGGTCAGGAACGGCTATCTAATTTAGCAATTATTTCAATGGAAAATAAGATTATGGAAAAAAATTTGAATGTATCTAGCCTTATAACATCTTTTGCTACATCAACAGCAGGAAAAAGTTTAAATAATTATAAATATGCTAATTTACGATTTTTGTTTTTTTTTCTCTCGATTTTTTGTTTGTTTATTTGTATACCTATATTTGTTTGTTTTCAAATTTCAAATTTATCCAAAAAATATGTTAGTATGAAAAACGACAGGATAAATATTAATTTATGTTTTAAATTAGCTTGAGTTTTTATAAATATTATACAGGGTGGTTCATCTTAATCGCCTCGGTGTCTGTACCGAAAACCACTTAATATTTAAAAAAAAAATTCTTCACAGAAATATACAGGGTCATTAATACTACAATCTAAAAATAATGTGAATTATACAGGGTGTTCCAAAAAAAGTGGTATATCAAAGTTATATTTTTCTTTATGGAATGCCCTATATCTGATAACATTATTGAATTGACCTTAAAAAATAAGCTATACTTTCATAAGGGTTCCCTATATCTAAATACAGGGAGTTTCGATTTATTTCGATTTTTATAAAAATGTAAGGTTTTAGAAAAAAATAAATATCTACGAATCTAAGAATCAGTAACAAATTCTTTCTTGGATCTTAATAATAGACTATTTAGCATACTTAAAGAGATGCTCATTGCAACAAAGTTTTTTACAGGGTGGTCAAAATATGAGATTGTTCTATTAACAAATTCAAGCTGTAATAACTTACTTATTTTAAATAGAACACCCTGTATCTTACTAGTCTATAGCGTAGAAAATTTACTTAGCTTTCAATTTGTATTAGGGTTTCCTATACCTATCTTTTTACAGGGTGGTCAAAATATTAGATTGTTCTATTAACAAATTCAAGCTATAATAACTTACTTATTTTAAATGGAACACCCTGTATCTTACTAGTCTATCGCGTAGAAAATTTATTTAGCTTTCAATTCTTATTAGGGTTTCCTATACCTATCTCCTTTCATTTTTTATATATTTAAAGATTTCCTAATTTGTAAGCTTTAAAAATTAGAATTAAGTACCTAATGTCGTGGTTATGTACACCGGCAATATACTTAGACAAGATACTGTCATTAGTAAAATTTTCATTGTTATCATGTAATGACACAGAATGTTGTATTATTTTAGTTGATTTTGGCCTACATGTGACATTGAATAATATGTTTATATTAAACTGCATACCCTATATTAGATGCCGTATTCTGGAAAATATTTAAATTTTATTTCATTCCGTATAAGTATTTTCCATATCTTAAACCAACGGTTATTAAGTAAATTTAAGAACACCACTTTTTGTTTGAATATTTGAATCGTAATTACAAACAATTAAGTGCAATGGCTACTATGACGAAAACGAGCCTATTGTACAAAAATATGTAAAAATGGGTATTTACAGAATAACATGGGAATTTATATTTACAGAATAACATTGTATTGAGAATGTTTACATGGAATTGAAGAGATTTTAAATATCTTCCATTATAAAGAATAGAATATCGAGTATGTTATTTAAAATAAGAACACTCTGTGTGATTAAATGATAAAAATGTGAATTTTATTAACGAAAGTATCTTGACTAAGATATTTAATTATATTGCCGGTGTTGGTGATGTGATGTACATAACAACGACATAGGTACTTAATTCTAATTTTTAAACCTTACAAATTAGGAAATCTTTAAATATTTAAAAAATGAAGGGATATAGGTATAGGAAACCCTAATAAGAATTGAAAGCTAAGTAAATTTTCTACGCTATAGACTAGTAAGATACAGGGTGTTCCATTTAAAATAAGTAAGTTATTACAGCTTGAATTTGTTAATAGAACAATCTAATATTTTGACCACCCTGTAAAAAGATAGATATAGGAAACCCTAATATAAATTGAAAGCTAAGTAAATTTTCTACGCGATAGACTAATAAGATACAGGGTGTTCCATTTAAAATAAGTAAGTTATAACAGCTTGAATTTGTTAATAGAACAATCTCATTTTTTGACCACCCTGTAAGAAATTTTGTTGCAGTAAGCATCTGTTTAAGTATACTAAATAGTCTATTATTAAGATACAAGAAAGAATTTGTTACTGATTCTTAGATTCGTAGATATTTATTTTTTTCTAAAACCTTACATTTTCATAAAAATCGAAATAAATCAAAACACCCTGTATTTAGGTATAGGGAACCCTTATGAAAGTATAGCTTATTTTTTAAGGTCAATTCAGTAATGTCATCAGATATAGGGCATTCCATAAGAAAAAATATAACTTTTATATACCACTCTTTTTTGGAGCACCCTGTATAATTCACATTATTTTTAGATTGTAGTATTAAAGGCCGTGCATATTTCTGTGAAGAAATTTTTTGTAAATATCAAGTGGTTTTCCGTACAGAGACCGAGGCGAATAAGATGAACCACCCTGTATATATGGTGATTTATACGATATTGATTAAGAACTACAATGTGTGTTTTTATTGGGCAGGCCCACATTCCAACTGGAACCAGGGCCCGCTGATATATCAGTACGCCACTGCAGCGACCCCAAAAAACCCTGGGTAACAAAGGCTGGCCCTTAATATGCTTATTTTGAGATGTTTACGAATTTTATGCGTTTTGGATGCATTTTATGCACTTTAAAATGCAATTATGCATTTCCACCCATTTTTCTGTAGTAGACTTATTTCCTGATATCATTCTGAACCTGAACACAATGCAAAAGTTGCAAGTTTCTAGGTGATGTATTTAAATATCGATTTATTCCGATGTCTTTAGTGCTAAATGCCCTGGTCTTAATTTGCCCTAGGCCCTAGACTAATATAAACAAGAATTTGAAAAAAAAACCAACGGAAATTATTTTCTTAATGAAATCAATTTCACATATTATATATGCAGAACTCGAGAGTTTCCGTAAGGATGATTTATCATCTGAATAATAATTGATTTTCTTTCATAAATATATGGTATTAAAGAGTTTAATGTTGGATATTAGTATAATTTTATAATAAATTCTTCTAAATTATTTGCCTTCTAGCTGGTAAGCCGGGTAAAATCCGCAGGAACAGATAAGTAATAATCGTTGCATGTTTCTCACCAGGCAAAAAATGATTAGAGTAAGCTATTTTCTTTTCTTATATTTTGGTCTTAATCATAAGCGTAAATGGTCAAAGTCTCTGGAGGGAGATTGGTAGGACCCTCTCCAAAGGAGAAGTCCATTAATTATGTGTCATCGGTGGTATAAAACAAAATGCTAATTTGAAGGCTAATATACCTACATAGACAGTTTATTACAATTCATTATTACTGTCAAATCCTACGTCAGCTACAAAACTATGAGACTAAAAATTCTCAAACGGTTTCTCTACCTCTTTATTTCCAAAAATAAGAGTCCTTCAAGAATGAATTCGGGCTCCTTTTTTGTATATTAAACACAATAGCGATCTAAAAAAATCAAATATCCTACTCAAACAATTCTCTTAAAAATCGCCTGCACCTGATGAAGGAGAAGCGTGTGCTAACTCGACAGTGTACTAATTGGGAGTAATATTTACGAGGAATCTAAATTAGAACACTAACCCAAAGGCAACTTAGAAAGGCTAAGGAACAGAGACCCAAAGAGAAAAAACTTCCCCATCTATCCATTCTACTATTTTTACAAACTCAGTTTGAGTTTCATTATTGGACAACGATACCTCCTCTTTCCCTGAGGTGTTACCACAGGGTAACATATGGGGGCGATGATCGTGGTACAGGTAAGATATGCCAAAAGAAAACAATGAAAGAACGTAAGTTTTGAGACTTACTTGGACGGAATAGCTCGTTAACAGAAGTAATCGAGCCATTTTGTTGTGGGTCTGGCATGGAATCTGTGGTCTAGAATAGTCTGGCAAAATGTTAAATTAAAATGATTTTACATTTAATGTGTTGCCTTCCTATCCCAAGCCAATATACTCTTTAAATGATAATATAATCAAAACCTTAAAAAATTAATGGATGAGGGATGATGAGGGAAGTTGATTTGTTTCTTAAGATAAATTTCCATGGTTCTAAGTTTGACCGAAATATTAGAGGACTAGAAAATTTTGGGAAGAGTAAGCTATAATTTATAAACAAATTTTGGTTACGATTTATTTGTTGAATATTCGGGCAAACTAAAATTTCACCTGAATAACGATGGAGGTTAAACGTTGAAGAAAAGGCATATATTACAATTAGAAAACGCCAATGGCGATGAATTGGTTATAGATCATAAAAACCATCAACAACTAAGTATTCTTAAACATTGCTTGCATTACAGGGTTCATGGAAAAAGAAGATAAGGAAGACTAAGAACGAATACAAAAGGAATCAAAACAAACTATGGATTTGAATAAAATGATAAAAAATAGAAGAGAATAGAAAAAGCTGGCAAACAAGGTTGGAAGGGACACCAAAATTTTTCGTAAATGAAACACCTTTGCTCCACTGGTACCTGTTACGGTATATGATCATGAAAATGATTTATTATGTAAATAATAATCTAGATTATTCACAACAAAAATTGCCAAACTCAAATAGAGCTTCGCAGGTCGCACTGTTAGACAATAATATCAACGTTGGAAGGCCACAATACGAAATTGGAGACCTTACAAAGGTAGAAGAGGAAGACCACGATAAGATGGGTAGATGAAATAAAAACAAGAGCTGGAACAAATTAGAAGTAGGTTTCTCAGGATAGAGATATATGGAGCAAGTTGGTAGAGACCTATGTCCAAAAATTTATGATAGAAGGCTAAGAAAAAGAATCTAAATTATTTAACTATCATTAGTGAGTATTTTCACATGGAATTTACAAAGCTTTAATTTGACTAATTTACTAGTCACTTTTGTTACCAAAATATGTATTGTAATACTTGGCAACGATTCCAAAACATACTTCTTAAAAATAGGTGGACGTATACTTAACAATCGTTACGTAATGAGACAATGGTTTAAATACAAAAATAAGAACAAAAATGTCTTTATAAAAGCACCTCAGACATTTGAAGTATCAGTATCATGTTGGTAACTGAGAAACATCGGTTTAAAGAAAAATATATTTAACTATTAGATACTGGAAGCCTACTGGAAAAATATAAGAGAAAATAATGAAAATATAACTGTATACTATTGTATACTGTATTATATACAACTGTATACTATACTCGATATTAGTTGAAGAAGCAGATATTCCTCTTGATGGTAGGAAGATTGAAAACGTAGAAGAACATGACATGTGTACTTGCAGACATTAAAACCAAACTGCAGAAATAGCCAGAGGAATAAGAATGGCTAGGATAGCAGTTTGGTAAATTTAAAAGCTTTATTATAAAAGATCCAAAATTCCCAGTTAATTTAAAACGAAAGGTTCTTGACACATTTATCCTTCCTGTCATGGTTTATGGAATGGAGACTGTGACACACTAACAAATCTCTCAATAGGCTTAGAACAATTCAAAGAGATATTGAGAGGTTTATGATAAATGTAAGCTTAAGAGATCATATGAAAAACGAAGATCTAAGAAGAAGAACCAAAGTAAAAGATGTTATTGAAGCTATCGCAAAATCTAAATGGAAATGGGCAGGACATGTGGTAAGACAAAGTAAAGAGAAGTGGACAAAAAGCACATAAACGAGGCATACAAAGACCACAAAAAAGATGGATTGACGACATTAAAGAAAAGGCAGTGAGAAACTGTACTATATTATAACTGTAACTAAACATATTTAAACATTTTTCAAAAAGAAAATTGAAAAAGAAGAACTCGTGGGTTGCACATCATCTTATTTCTTCAATAAGTATCTATATTTTGAGGTTATGTATGATATTAAAGATCAAATTTTGAAGTAAGTAGAGTAAGTACTTATTTCTTGTCTGCTTAGCGTATGACACATAACACATTTGAAATAAATTAAATATTTCAAAAAATAATTTCGAATAATTTGAAATCATTAAAGAACATTTTAGAATACTGATAATATTAGTATAAGAGCTAGAGCCGAAAATCATAGTCATAAGTAATATGGAGTTTGGCATGTGAAATTTGTCTATTGTATATTGATAATTATGACCCCTTTCCGGCTGACACCTCAGTGGACACAGGAAGTAGCAATAAGGGATGAAAGGGGAAAGTTAGTGTAGTCTTTAAAGGTTTTCACCTCCTATTTTGTTAAACCTTCAGAGATTTGCATGAAAATTGGTGACTAGTTAGAGCATACCCCAAGAAATAAAAATGATTTGGTGCCAACTTGCACTTTTACCCTGGGGGTGGATACCACTCCTTCTCGGAGGTGAAAACTATTTTATTAAAAATAACCCCACAAAATGGTAGAGGGACAAATTATAAGTAAAATTTGTTATATCATGTTATTAAAATAAATCAATACTTTTTGAGTTATTAAAGATCAAAGATTTGTCGGTTTAAGATTACATGCGTGAAGTTACGGATGATAAAAAGAACATATTAATTAATTGCATGTTACTAAAATATTATTTTTATATTATTTCGATATTATAAATTTAGCAAAAGTGTATTCGAATATGTCAAATGTACCCATTATTGCACACCCCCAGTTTCTGGACATATTCAGTTTATATTGATAGAAAGAATTCAATTAAATATCGAAATAATATAAAAATAATATTTTACTAACATACAAGTAATTAACATATTCTTTGTATCATCCGTAATTTCACGCATATGCTCTTAAATAGACAAATCTTTGATCTTTAATAACTCAAAAAGTATTGATTTATTTTAATAACATGATATAACAAATTATACTTAAAATTTGTCCCTCTATCGATTTGTGGGGTTATTTTTAATAAAATTGTTTTCACCCGCGGGAAGGGGTGGTATTCACCACCAGGGTAAAAGTGCAAATTGGCACCAAATTAGTTTTATTTCTTGAGGTATGCTCTAACTAGTCACCAATTTTCATGCAAATCGATGAAGGTTTAACAAAATAGGAGGTGAAAACCTTTAATGACTCCACTAACTTTCCCATTTCATCCCTTATTGCTACTTCCTGTATCCACTGAGGTGTCAGCCTGATAGGGGTAATAAATTGTCAATATGCAATGGACACATTTCACAGGAAAAAGTCCATATTACTTATGACGATGATTTTCATCTCTAGCTCTCCGTCTATATGGGTTAAAATAGCTAATTAATTAGGTTTATTAGACAGAACGATTTTGATGGCGTGCACATTAGTTTTTCTTAATATCGACAAACGTTACAATGAAGGATGAAGAAACATTGTATAAAAAAATTAAAATTTTGTAACAAGTTTGTGTCTTATTTTAAGTCAAAGAAAGATCTACAAGGACTCAATCATTTTTAAAAGTAGATATACATTTAGACTAGGTATTCTCTAGCTAGATGAATACTTATGATGAATACTAATATTTTCCTAGTTTATTTTTGTGTTTTCTAGAATGTTAAGAATCACGTTTAGCATTTTTTAAGAAAAATATGTAAGGTACAAATAAATCTAACGAATAAGTTAATTAAAAATATATTTAATATTCTAAATTGTAAGGGTCTGACGGTCTCAAATGCTAAAAATAAAAACATCCTTGACATTATTCTGCTTCAGATTTAAGAACAGATGAGCTAAATGCTTATGGGGATTATTTATTATACTTCATAAAAGAAGGATTTTTACTGAAAATGCCCATGTTAAATTCCAACCAATTGATATTCTTAAGCATACGTTAACAACAAACGTTAATCACATTATAACATTGGTGGGTTAAAACAAAAAAATTGTATTCTGCTCCAGATTTATGAAAAGATGAGCTAAATGCTCATATGAATTGTTTATACTTAATAAGAACAATTGTTGTTGAAAATGCCGACGTTATGTTGCAACTAATTGATACTTGAAGCATGCGTTAACAACAAACGTTGATCACATACAATATTGGTTGGTTAGAACAAGATAAGTGTAATTTCACAAAGTTAAGTCGAATAATAACGAGGAAAACTGAGTAAAACTTACCGAAAGAACTCAAAGAAAGTACGAGTTACCCGTTGACACTACACACGGTCTCGGAGCGACTAAAGTTGAACGTTACGACTTACGAACCACGGAGGTGCTATCAGTTTACGTTTGGCCTGTTGCCTCCATGCCTCCTTACCGGGCGCTCGCCGTCTCGGTGCGTCCCCACCACCTCCAAGAATAGACCGACGACGACGACGTCCGTGGCGGAGAAGACGCTGCCCACCCTTTCGGGATGCTAAATGCGGATCGTGGGGAAATTATGTGCTCCGAGGAGGAGTTCTCAAAATGTTCGGTTTTTAGATCATAATTTTAGTTAAAATAGCATGTGTGCTATTTAAAAATTATACTGGCAGTTTAGTTTATATCGTTTTATAATTTTTTTTCCAGTTTAAAAAATGGTTTTTTTTTGATAATTGCTTCTTCGTTACTATTAAATTTTTAAATATTGAAACAACCTAAAATATTGCTTTACTTTTTTTTACTATTTTCTTACTAATTCTTTACTATTTTTATTCAGTAACTATTTTAAGGGAACCTTCTTCTTCTTTGATCACCGTACCCAAATTTAAGGTGTGGGTAGCTAAGGTAGCTTTCATGAAAATTTGCCGATATTGTTCTCGATCTTGCGTGGTATGTAACAATAATAATTAATCTGCTGATAAGCCAGTCCATTGACGAAGATTTCGGAGCCATGAATATTCCTTTTAACCAATTCCCATTTTTCTCGATCTTTCCGTTGAGTCCTCCTCTATCTTTTCTCCTTCGTAAGGATGTAGTGGCGTCATGTAAGTCGTTTGACTATTTCTTCCAGTACTCTCTCTTTCCTGCGCGTGCTGTTTTGCTTCGGAGAATGAGTAACCAGTCATGTCCTTTATTTGGTCCAACCATCGTAATGGAGATCTTCCTCTGGATCTTCTGCCCTCTACGTTGCCTTTAACTATCATTCGTTCCATGCCTTCTCTTCTTCTAGTTATGTGTCCAAAATATCGTAGTATATTTTGGTTGGTGGTGAGTCTAGTTTTTATGTTAAGTTCGGTTAATATTGAATTATTTGTGCGATGTGCGGTCCATGGTATGCGCAACATTCTCCGGTAGACCCACATTTCAAATTCCATTATACGTTTTGAATCTGCTTTTTTGATGGTCCAAGTTTCTGAACCGTAGGTGGCGATAGGAAGTATCAGCGCTTGAACAAGGCGTAATTTTGTGTTCTTTGTAATGTCAGTATTCTTCCATATTTTTGTGAGTTTGGCTGTTGCCGATCTGGCCATTATGATGCGTCTACGGATCTCGTCTTCGCATCCTCCACTGTTGGTAATAACGGATCCTAAGTACTGACTTGTCTGACCTCAACGCTGAATAAACTAATGCCAAATATAGGGGGGCCCGGATCCCAGAAGAGGCTAATGATATTACAATCAATATTATCCATAATATTATACGGGGCCCCAATGTGGCATGAGGTCCTCCGGATGAAAAAGTATAAAGACATGCTTCTGAGGGCTCAAAGGAAACCCCTGATCAGGGTGTGCAGCGCGTACAGGACTGTATCAACCATTGCCTTACAGGTAGTGGCTGGTTCTCTGCCGGTGCACATCCTGGCCAGGGAGAGAGTCCAAATGTACAGAAGGGGCAACGGGGCGATAGGTTTAGGGCCACTGGAGAGAGCTAGAAGTTTAGAGACGTGGCAGAGGGAATGGGCAGCCGAAGTCGGAAGGGCCGCCTGGACGAGATCCCTGATCCCGGATGTATTGAGGTGGTACGGATGTTGGCATCGGCGCGGCAACTACTACTTTACACAGTTTCTGACGGGGCATGGATCGTTTCGACAATATACCCACCGTATTGGGAAAATTAGGGACGATCTATGTCCCGAGTGTGGTGTGGTGGATGACGCGCAGCATGTCGTGTTCGTATGCCCTGCCTATCGCGCGGGGCGTATCGAGCTGCAGCTGGGCCTGGGATCTCCACTAGGCGAGCCTCATGAGCTGATCGATAGAGCTATCGACAGCAAACGAGACTTTGAGCTGATCATTGCCTTCGTCACAAAGACAATAAAGCACAAAGAAGAAAAAGAGAGGCGGCTGCAAGCGGGATGACCGCTTTATATTTATTTTCTTAAAATGTGTTTGTGTTGTGATCGGGCAGCCAGCGGGGGGCGGACCCTTTACATCCAAACCACGCTGACTGCCCATTTTTATTTTTATTTTTTTATTTACTTATTTTACTTTTTCATATTTTTAGTTATTTATTTTATCGTATTTTATTTATTTACCTCTTTAATTTAATTTACATAAGTTAATATTTCTTTCGAACAATTTTTTATTTTCGGTTTTTCCTGTCTATGTGTTCTATCTTTTCTTTCTTCACTGTCCTTTCTTTTTTTTCCTTTTTTGTTATGTCTTTTCTCTTTCTTTTCTCTTCTCTCATTGTATCTCTGCTCTTTTCTTCTCTTTTTCACTCTCGTTTCATCCTTTGTGTTATGTCTTGTATCGTTTTCTGAGACAGTCAGTGTGGAAGGAACTTTTACATCCGACCTACACAGACTGTCCCATTTTAATTTCCGAATTGAATAGGTGGATGAGTAAGCTTACATAGATGAAAGTATGAATGATTGGAGTTGAATGAGAGAAAGTATGAAGGAGCGGACGAGAAAGAGTGCATAGATGAAAGTATGAACGACTGGAGTTGCTCGTAACTGCCAACTGACATCTTCTGGCTGTTTTCATCCGGGATTGGGAGCCTCCTTGTCGTCCTACCTGCGCACGGGTTGCGCCAGACGGTCGCTTCGCTGACTGGCCTGGTACGGGGCGTATGCGGGGTTCGGCCCGGGGGCCAACTGATTCATGGAATGCACGCTAGGAGTGCCGGAGGGGAGATATGAGTAAGGTCGACGGGTCAGATATGCTCGCTAAGAGCGGTCCCAGACCCGTCGGCTGGAGACAAGAGGGAGTGGGTTTAGTCGGTAGGCGGCCCGTGATACAGATAGGATGGACCGAATCCGACACACCTGGGACACCTTCCTAGACGGTGTTGAGAAGATTCCCACCTCCCAAAAAAAAGGCAATTAAAATAGATCTATGGCAACCAAGACGCCTATTTAACTGTTTAACTAAAAGCTGCATACTGAACAGACAACTGAGTTGAGTTGACTAGTATCAATCATCGGACGAACTGTACATTTTTCGAACAGGGACATATATGTTACCTTAAAGTGAATCCTTTTACATCGATCTCGTGTCATCATAATTTTATATTTTAAGAGGTAACAGAAGCGATTAACAGGTTGCAATAAACGCGGTCCAAGATTGCGGCTGTAATTTTGAATATTTTGTCGAGATATTTGGCACACATATTCGTAATATAATAATGCCAAATTTGAGAAATATGTTAGTATGTGGAAATTATTCTACAACTAAATAAAATATTGCAAAAAGGAGCCTGTACCGCCATTAAGAAGGACAAAAATACACTTTCTTCAAGTAAACTTTTTTATCCCATGCCTAGATTTTGTGTCACATTGAATCTACTAAAAATCGATTCTCTAAACAAGAAATCGAACGTGACTGACTCAATTCTTCATTCTTCATCAAAATTATTCATTTTGATAGTGTAATGGCACTGTCAGTATCGAATTACCGACGCACTGTTGCCTCACTGTTGAAAGTTCGCAGAACTTTCGAAAAACAAAAATATTAATGACGCGCTTCTGTTTACTCTTAATACAACTGTCATATGTAATTTGAACGTTTTTACAATCAAAAATGTGGCTAGATGGAAGAGATGAAAATGCTCATAAGAACTACAGGAAATAATCTGAGAGATCGAAAAAGTAGTGAAGACATAAGAAGAAAATGTATAAATGTAACGTACATTGTATAAACGAATTTACACTAAATAGGAAGAAAAAGAAAGGAATCATCACATAAGCCAAAATGGGGAGACCCGTGTGGTCAAAATAACAAGTGATAAATCACCAAACGGTAGAAGTATCGGTCGACCGCGCAAAATATGGTGTGACAACCTTCCAGGAGGTATCAATCCGCCAATGAACAAGCAAAATTGCTTATAAAGGGAAACAAGAGGAAGAAGAGGAACCAAATCACAGAAATACATTCCGAAAAACATGGAAACTGCTAAATACGATAATACTGATGTCTGTTTGATAAGTAATCTTTAATTATTAGCCCAGTAAATGAACGGGAAATTCGGCGATACCGTGTAATTTTCAGGGGCAACTCCGAATTGCATGAAAATTTGGATTTAGGTTCTACTTACCCTCCACTTCAAAGTTGAAATTGTGCCGTTGGTTGCTTTTACTTGGGGGGTGGCAGTCACCCCTTCTCGGGGGTGAAAAAACATACGTTCAAGATAAGACCGGAAATTGATAAATTGACTGATTTTAAGCAACTTTTGTTCTATAGAGTTTTTTACGTAAGTTAATATTTTTCGAGTTATTTGCCATTGAAAATGTTGATTTTTCGACAAAAAAACTACGTTTTCAGCAGGCGAATTCTATAATTTTCGTTATTATCGCGAAAACTAAGCTAAACGATAGCGAAGTTGATTTATGTTCATATTCTATAAGGTTAGTTTTCGCTTTCGCTTCGTTATCATAGCGGCATACGATAATATACGAGTTTAAACGACGTATGAATAAATAATTACGGCAACATTGCAAATATACGTGCAGGGAGTAAAAAAAAGAAGAAGTAAAGAAAGAAGAAGAGTAACTAGCAGTTACATGACGTATTTATATAACCTTATTGGCTTATAATCACAAGTTTGATTGAATTATTTCCTTGAATAACTATATTTTTATTATATTTTAATAAAAATGTTGCCGGTGTAATTTGTTCTATATTATGGAAAACTCGCGAAGAAACCATCTACGGTTAACGCGAGAGGAAAGCGGGCTCCTTCGAGATAGAAGTGACCCATTTGGCTTAACAGATATAAGGTTTATTGATATTTTTCGCTTAAGCAAAGAACTAGTTCGATTCCTTTTTGATGAGCTACAGGAACTTACGGAAGATATGGTGTAAGAGCATCACGAATTCATTATCAACAAAAACACAGAATTCTTGTGGAATCAACAACAACGAACAACCCGCTTAGCGCTTGTGTACCACGTGAAAATGATCGACCAATCACAATCACTATTGAAAGCGAAACGAAACGCAAGCCAAAAGTTATCGCTTTCGCTTTGTAATCGGCTTCGTGATCTGCTTCTCCGGTTCTTCCCGAATGGGCTTACAGAATAGCAAACCGTCGGATAACGAACGTAATTGTTTCGCGTTGATCTTATAGAATCGGTCCACAGACGGTTTTTCACAAATAATTCAAGAAGTAAATATTTTATCGAAAAAAATATCCTTAGCAAAAGTGTAGCTTATAAAAAACCCAAAAAAATGGTGTATCAGTAAAGTCTATCAATAAAATAAAAACAAAGTTGTAGCTCATGAAAAATACGTTCTTATTCGTCTAATTCCAAATCGAATATTTCAAGGTGAAATCACCGAAAAATTAAGCACTTTTCGGGTAAACCCATTTAAACTTTTTTAAAGTGTTTATAAAAAGCTTTGTTATAATTGCTAACAAAAGTTTTAGCATTAAAAATAAGCGAGTTATGCTTAAAACAAAGTTGGCCCTCTTTTTTTTTGTAAAAAATCATGAAAATCTGGCCGTGTTTAGCTCCCCAAATGAAATTAATCGCTACCGCTTTACAAACAATTTACTTACCTATCTATTTTTTATATGATCTGTTAGTCTCACCGGTTTGAAGTGTTTATGTTTGAAAGGGTTATAATTGAGAAAGCTTGAATGGGTCACTAATCACTAATATATGCAAATTTTGAACAGCCATATCTTAACCAATTTTTGTCTTACGGAGAAACAAAATGAAACTAGCATATTTATAATAGCAAAACCTACATTTTTTTACTCTTTAAGATTTTGCTTATCACTAATACTTTTTAAGATATTTTGAAAAAATGAAATTTTTCAAAAATTTTTAGAATTTTTTTTTACTATAAAACCAAATCTTTTCAAACATAAGCACTTCAAACCAATCAAACTTATAGATCATATAAACAATACACATACAGTTAAAATAGATGGTAAAGCCAAACGATTAATTTCATTTAGAGTGCTAAATAGAGGGAGGTTTTCACGATTTTTTTTACCAAAAAAAGGGGCCAACTTTTTTTTTCAGAGTAACTCGTTTATTTTTGATGCTGTAAACTTTTGTAAAAAACAAATAATAAGCTTTTTTTTCGATACTTTAAAAATGTTAATAAGGTTTTCCCGAAAAACTCTTCTTTCTTCAATGATTTTGCGTCGAATTTTTCGATTTGGAATTAGACGAATAAGAACGTATTTTTCATGAGCTACAACTTTGCTTCTACTCAATTTGTAGACTTTACTTGTACACCATTTTTTCGTTTTTTCGTTTTTTATAATTTTTGCTGAAAACTTTTGCTGAAAATATTTTTTTCGATAAAATATTTACTTTTTGAGTTATTTCGGAAAAACGGTCTGAAAACGTAGTTTTTTTGTCAAAAAATCAACATTTTAAATCGCGAATAACTCGAAAAGTATTGACTTACGTAAAAAACTTTTATAGAACAAAAGTTGTTTAAAATAAGTCAATTTATCCATTTCCGGCCTTATTTTAAACATGCGTTTTTCACCCCCTGAGAAGGGGTAAATGTCATCCCCCAAGTAAAAGCAACCAACGGCACAAATTCAACTTTAAAGTGGAGGGTAAGTAGAACCTAAATCCAAATTTTCATGCAATTCGGAGTTGCCCCTGGAAATTACACTCCAAAATGGTCATTTATTGGACTATATTGTAAGTCTGAAAAGGCGTAAGTATCTATATACAGTGCGTCCATAAAGTAACGCATAAATTCATTATTTCGTAAACCGGCGATTTTAAGGAAAAATTCCGGAGCAGGTCGATTTTTATTTTCAAATTACAATTTTTTGGTATATATATCATACAACTGACGTCATCCATCTGGGCTTGATAACGTAATCGATGATTTTTTAAAATGAGAATAGGGGTCATGTGATAGCTCATTTGAAAGGGTATTTAATTCTCTATTTACTAATACAAACAATAACATAATTATTTATACAGGGTGTCCAAAAAGATTTTTTTAATTAAATTAATTGAGACAAAAAGAAGAATGTATGTAACTGATTTAATTCAAAATTCGTTTTACTTTTGTCAGAAAACAGGAATACATGTTTATTTGACAAATAATAAATATTGCTTTTCGCTTAAATTCAATGTTAGAGCTGCCACCCACCTGCCTCTTGGAAGTTTAACATTACGCTTAAGCGAAAATCAATGTTTATTTTTTAAATAAAACATTTTTATGTTTTCTGGCACCAATAAAATATATTTAGAATTAAACAAATTACATACATTCATCTTTTTGTACCAATTAATTTAATTAAAAAAAACATTTTTTGGACACCCTGTATAAATAATTATATTAATGTTTATTTTATTGAATAGAGAATTACATACCCTTTAAAATGAGCTATTATATGACCCCTATTCTCATTTAAAAAAATCATCGATTACGTCTTCACGCCCAGATGAATGACGTCACTAGTATGATATGTATGCCAAAAAATCGTAATTTAAAAATAAAAATCGACCTGTTTCGGAATTTTTTCTTAAAGTCTCCGGTTTACGAAATAATGAATTTATGCGTTACTTTATGGACGCACTGTATATGGTCGATGAAGAGAATAAAAAAAGGGGGAAACGAAACAAATGCTTGGAAGACGCCTACTGAAAATTTCGCTTGAATAGCGATTATATTCTGAAGAATTCTCGATGTGATTCGATTTACTCGAGAATTAGGTCTTAGCCGCAGATCCATATTTTATACGATTTATACTATTTCTTTTGAGAAAAATCTGAGAATCAAAAACACAATAAACTACGCACATCCATAAGTGACTCCGCTACCTGCTGAGCTACCGAGATGGTTGTACCTATGAAGTTTCACCATCATGCAACCTCTTCTGTCCACTGCTGAACATAGGTCTTTCCCATTTTCGGCATTCTCCACGGTTCTGTGCGTCTTGTTGCCATTTCTTGGATATTCATTTAATGTCGTGAATCCAGCGTGTTGGTGGTCGTCCTCTGCTGCGTTTATCTTCTCTTGGGCGCCAGTCAATTAGTTTTCTGCTCCATCTTGAGTCTTTCAGTCTCTCTATGTGACCTGCCTCAGGTTTACAGTCTTATATTATCACTAATATTTAACAAACATGAAGTGAGCGGCCGTAGTGTAATGGCATAATCGCTGGCCTCATACGCCAGTGCACGTGGGTTCGAACCCTGCCAAAGACAAACAATTTTTCATTTCTAAAAATGATACGAGCCGTCTCACCGAGCACGTTAAGCCGTCGGTCCCCCTGGGCTAGTGTACATCGACATTAGTTACTTGAAACAGGGTTAAAGATGTTAAATGGCGCCGGAACAATCCGAAAGGATCTCCCCGGCAAAAATGCCATAAGATATTATTATTATTAACAAACATGAAGAGAAGTATCCATAGTTCACAAATGTGGTCTAGAGGTAACAAAGTACTAAACTCTAAGAAGGCACCACAAAAATTTTTGAAGTTATACTTCTTTAGGCGCGTTGGGTGTAAATTTATATGTGCGCGAATTCATCAAAAGTCTTCGTCCTGAGCGCAGCTGAAACGTTAAACGTGCTCTGATTGGGTAATTACAATGAACTGTCAATAATTGTTCAATATGTCGGTTATGAGTAAACAAATGTTGTGTATATTAGTTTTTATTGTTGTGAGGGCAGAGAAAAAAGCAAGATTAAAATTGTAGTGACTTTTGAAATAGTTTTTAAAAGCAACAGGTACGTAATTCTGAATGTTTCAGTGGCGTAATAAAAAATTACATAGTTACCTACCAACCTATTTGGAAAATGTAAATAAACGTACCTAGTATGTAATGGTTTGATTTACATAATTTGATTACCAACAAAATTTCTACCAATATTCATCTAATATCGTTTTCTTACTCTGTTTTGTTATATTTTAATATTTAAATCCCACAAAAATCAAACTAAGTAATTTTGGTAAATTCAGAACTGTCAAAAGTTTAAAACGTTCAATTGGTCTATCTTCCAACATAATGCATATGTCTCCGTAGCCAAAATTTAAAAAACTTGAATTTCAAAACTGACCGCGCCCATGGTTCGCGGGTTCAATCCCCAATACAAACTTTTATTTTTTACTTTTTTTTAACACATTTTATGATTGGAAGTATATTATTATATAATTTTTTTCAGAAAATACGTATTTAGTTAAAATTGTTCCAACAATTATTGTTCAGAAATCATTTGTGGCACTTTTCAATGTGTTTGTGTGTGTTTTATTCTTTTATTTTTTTAATTCTTGGTATTGTTTTAATAAAATTTTTTGAAAAGTAGTAAGTATTAAAATTAGTTAAATATTTAAATAAAATATAAATAAACTGTTTAAAGTATATTAATTTCGTTGAAATCATAATAATAGAAGTACAACTTCTTACGTGCGTACTAAGTACACACACATTCTTTTTTTATTAAAATGTTCAATCTTAAAAAAGGACGCGTTTCGGCCCAACATCAGAAGCCCAAAGCCATCATCAGCTAATACAGGAACACAATAACAAAGAACTGAACCAACAGGAAGGACGAAGAATCGATTGGTTCAAAAACAAATGGTACTAAAATCCACAAGGTACTTACACAAACATTCTTAATTATGTTAGAATAGAATAGAAATATGCTTTATTGTCGTGAAAAATTTAACAATTTTATAGACAAAGCTTACAAGAATCATAAATAAGAACAATAACAAATAACAAATACAATTTACTAAAATGATATAAATCGTCTATATAAATAAAAATAATGAAGAGAAACAAAAAAAAACTGTAACAATCTATTGCAAAATTTAAAAAAAATTTGCAAATTGCATAATCTACCTTAAGAAATTTAATAAGTTAAGTTAAGCTGCTGCATATGACACTCAAATATAGATTAAGATTATACTTATAAATAAGAATACTGTACTTTCTTAGTTATTGGTTAAGAAACTCTGCTGTTGAATAAGGTCTTTCAGATAAATAGGCTTTAGTCATTTTACGGAACTTGGGGAAAGATGTTGCAGATTTAAGTTGTAGAGGGAGATGGTTGTAAAGTTTTTTTTGCAGAATATAATATAGATTTCTTTACTAACTCACTGGACGGGATTGGTAAATAGATGTCAAAGGTAGAATTTCTGGTGGAATAGTCATGTCTAGGTCTTGCTGGAAAGACATGTAGATGTTTACGAATTAAGCAAACAGTTTCTAAAATATATAAAGAAGGTAGTGTTAGAATCCTGTGATCTTTGAAGTAGCTTCTGCAATGTGTTGTTCTTCTGAGGCCAAACAGATATCTTATTGCTCTTTTTTGTAATTTAAAAATAACATCAGATTGGGCAGCCGTACCAGAACCCCAAAAAGGGAGACCATATCGAAGATGTGACTCGAATAAAGAAAAATATGTTATTTTGGAAGAGGCTAAATTCATTTCCTTCGAAACAGATCTTATTGCAAAGCAATCTGAGGATAGTTTCTTGCTTAACACATCAATATGAAGGGACCATTTCAGATTGCTATCTAAAAAAATACCAAGAAACTTTACAGAATCAACGATACTGATCTAGCTGTTATGAAGAGGTAAGGGTTGAAGAGCTCCTTTATAGGACAATGCTACTGTTTTATCTACGTTAAAAGAGAGTAAATTTGAATCGGACCAGGATTTTATTGTAAGTAGATCAGAAATTATAGTAGCATGAAGAGTTGCGATATTTGAGTTGCTCCAAGTGATACTGGTATCATCAGCGAAAAGAAAAACTTTTCCATCGATTTTTAAGCTAGTGATGTCATTAATAAATATAAGGAAACGTAGAGGACCCAATACTGAATCTTGTGGTACCCCACATACAACATTTTTGAGACTAGAGTCTGTATCATTTGCTCTAACCAGTTGTTTCCTATTATCCAAGTAAGATTGAAACCAGTTCGAAGAAATACCTCGAATTCCGTAGAAATCTAGTTTTTTTTATAAAAATGTCGTGATTCACACAATCACAAAAAACAGTGGCAGTGTGCAGATTATTGTTTAATGCTTGATAAACCTCATGCAGTACAGAAAACATGGCATCTGTGGTACATTTATTATTTAAAAAAATATATAAAAAAAAAATTTTAAGAAACGCTTGTCTTTAGTTACGAGTGACTAAAATTAAAAATATAAAAAAAAATCAACTAAAAAGCAAAAAATAAAAAAAAAATTGAAAAAATTTAACACATTCGTCAAAGAAAAGCGTGGAGCGTCTTCATCGAATTAAATGGTTTTCGCCCCACGCTTTTCTTTAACGAATGTGTTAGATTTTTTCAATTTTTTTTATTTTTTGCTTTTTAGTTGATTATTTTTATATTTTTAATTTTAGTCACCCGTAATTAAAGAAAAGCGTTTCTTAATTTTTTTTTTCATATTTTTTTATTTTTTACTTTTTGGCCTTACACTTTTCAAACATTAAAATATATCATCATGTTTATTAACATATGTATAAAACATAAGATGTACTAACATGAAAAGTAGTCGGAATCGGCAAAAAATTTGAAATTTTGTTGTTTATTTATGAAGCATAACCTAAACAATTAAAGTAAAAAGTGAAATTATGTATAGTTCATATAATTAGTTACAATCTGTAAAAGTTTCAAGTTTTTACATTGTAAAAAACAAGAGAATTTAAGAATTTTCCATTAAAATCGTGTTTTATTATTTAAACAATTAATAAACATAAAAAAACTTTTTATTGACTATTCGTGTATTGTTCCCACGAATACATATGTCTGCAAATTTTCATTCATTTGCATTGGGGAAAAGGCAGTCAAATTAACGTCTAAAAATTTGACGCAAACTATTGAACTAAATAAAAGCGTTTAAAAAGCCGAACTGATTTTGTGATAAAATATTATTATCAACGAGAAATGACATAAGTCGGGCTTTTATGAGTCTCTCAATAATTTTGGAGAGTACCGGTAGTAATGAAATAGGTCTATAATTGCAGGCATTTGATTTTTCACCACCCTTGTGAAGAGGAATAATGATGGCCGTCTTTAGGCACTCTGGAAATTTACCTTTCTCAAAAGAATCATTAATTAGAGAGATGAGGACTCCCAACACACTGTCTGGGAGATTTGAGAAAGTTTTTATGGATAGTCCATCGGTACTACAGGAAGATTTGCTTTTGTTACTATTGATTGTCTGAATCAGTTCAGATTTATCAACTGGTCTTATAAAGAATGAATTCGAGACCTTTCCTGAATTAGGGAGATAGGAAATGGGATCATGTTGAGACACAGTAGTTGATGTTATATTTTTACTCACATTAACAAAGTATTCATTTAGATTTTCTGGGTCTGGAAGGGAAAATGTTTGAGCTGTGTGAGATTTATTACGAAGATCGTTTATTATGGACCAAGTTTCTTTTGCAACACTTTTAGAGCATCTCAGACGATTTTGATAGTATAATTTTTTAGCTGATTTTATAAGTTTTAAATAGATTGCCCTGTACTTGGTCATATATTCAGTAACAGAGACGTTGGTAGTCAATTTCTTGATGTACAGTAGTGAACGCATATTTTTGGCTGATATGCGGACACCTTTGGTAGTCCAGGGTTTGTGATGTTTTGGCTTAATTGTGATTAAAGGAAATGCTTTATTGACGATACAGACAAGCTTATTCAAAATGTCACTGAAATTATTATCGACGTTCATAGAACGAAAGGGCCACTCAGAGGTTAAGCATAAATTTTGGAATTTACGAAAGTTCCGACCGGAAAAAATCCTGCCTAAACGTCGAGTTTTCGAGGAGGACTTGCTAAAAATGTTAAACTTCGTATAAACCGCTTCATGATCAGATAGTCCCGCATTAACAGTTGTAGCGCAGACATCACGGGGTGAGAAATCTGAGACAATATAATCAATTATGGTAGATAAAGGTTTTGTAATCCTTGTAGGAGAGTTAGCAAGATGGTTAATCCCCATGAAGATGAACAAGCCGAGGATGTTCTTCCACACTTATAATTTTATGTAGAACACGATGTTAATCGTTTGAAACTGATGTTAATCGCTTCTTGCTCCTTCCTGTTGGGTCAGTTCTTTGTTGTTGTGTTCCCAGTCGCGTAGCTAGCATGGGTGACACCCGGGGCGGTAATCGTTGGTGTCACCCCAAATCCTAAAAATAAAGATTATTAAAATCAACAAGAATCCCATATACGTATGTTTTGAATAATGAAAAAATTAAGAATTATAGTTAATGAAATTTCAGTAAATAGTACCTATATAACAGTTTATTTATTTTTTGTTTTACATTGTGTGCATGAATTAAAAATTTTTTTTTAGCTTTACTAGCCACAAACTCTGAAATAGTTATTTTCCTAACTACGCGGCATTGATCTGGTTTCAAGTTCAACATTGAATAGGTCAGACCATTCCAATATATCCTTTTGAAGTTCGACTCGAAGTGTGAGTCCTGTATCGGTAGCTAAAACTAACTCACCATGCGTTCGTTTTTGACTTGTTCGTTTTTCGGTGGAAATGTCGTCGTCCTCATATTTTTTCGTGGAAAAATCTAATCTATTGACGCCTAATATAAAGACCACTCAATATTCAATATACTTTGGTCGCTGATTGATCAACGGTTATACCTTTACTGTGCAATTCTATCAGAAAAAAATGTATTTCTCTTAGTACATCATTCCAAAAGAAAAGATAACAAAGAAATGTGAAATTACACACAGCGGGCATAAGGCTATGTGCGGCACCTCTGGTGTCTAAATTTTCTTTATGACATAATTCCTCTATTGCAGCAACAACACTATCAAAATGGTCTGCTAATACTTTAACTGCAGCATAGTGAGCACTCCAACTCGTTGGGGAAAGTCGTTTAACAGATGCTTTGTTGTGTTTAATAAGCACTTCCCAGCAGCTAGTGGAAGCAGAAAAAAATTAAAAATCGTCTCTACACTTCCGAAAAATTTATTTTTGTGCAAAAGAGTGCTGGCCACATAAATTAATTAAATGATCAATACATCTAAAGAAAATGGCCTTTTTATTTGTTGCTGTAATAACAGCTTGTATTCCTCCATGTACGCCGCTCATAAGAGTTACTTAGATCAACTTCTTTTTTCTTTTAACGGTTCAAATCCACTTTGATCTAAACTTTTCTCGGTTTCGGGTGTTCACAAAATAATATCGAATTGTATTTTGATTGTAAAGTGAGTAGTTACAAATTAACGATTCAATGTTTTGTGATCGTGTCCCTCGGGGGTCACCCCCGAAAGGATGACACCCGGGGCGGACCGCCCCACCCTAGCTACGCCACTGTGTGTTCCTGTATTTGCTGATGATGGCTCATGTTGGACCGAAACGCGTCCTTATTTAAGATTGAACATTTTAATAAAAACATTTTTGTGGTACCTTCTTAGAGTTTAGTACTTTGTTACTAATATTTTATGTAAAATTTGATGCAACCCTCGTTTATTATTTAACCTTTCTGATAGAATTTCACTACGAATAGATAAAACATTATTTATCGGACATTAAGCTCGAGACTCCGTGCAAAAACTTCCGTTGTTAAACTTTCAAGCTTTGAGCTATATTATGACATTTAATATTATAGTAGAGGAGGTATGCTAAATTTGTAGTTACTCGAGCGTTATAAGGACCTTTTGGGTTGTGAAGTTTAGGTCCTAAAACCAAAAAAAGTTAAGTTAAGATTATAACGCCATCTATCCATAATTTGAAAAAATATCTCGAATAAAAGTTCCTTATTTTTACGTGAGAAATCCAAATCTGGAATAAACATTTGGGGCTTCTATTTAAGATTTTCAAGTAATTCTCCACCCCTCTCCGTGGGGGTCGTGTTTGGTATCATTAGATAAATTTTTGAAAAATATTGAACACGTATTTTTCGATCTGACGTTCATTTCGCGAAATATTCCCTTTTGTCTTGTGAAAATTTGTGACTAGCCCATTTCCTTACGCCCCGCTCAAATCGTCAGATTTTTGAAATAAGTATACACTATTCTGCATGCAGTTAACTTACCTTATCTTAAGAGGAAACAGTAGCGATCAACAGGTAGCAAAAACGCGTTCCAAGATTGCGGTTGTAATTTTTCTATATTTTTTCGGGATATTTGGCACACATATTCGTAATATAATAAAGAATGGCGGTACAGAGCTCAATTTGAAAAATATATTAATATGTGGAAATTACTATGTAATGAATTACAATATTAAAAAAAACGAGGCTGTACCGCCATTAAGAAGAACAAAAAAATACACTTTCTTCAAATAAACTTTTTTATCCGATGCCTAGATTTTATGTCATTTTGGAACTACTAAAATTTTTTATTTCATTAGTAGTTCCAAAATGACACAAAAACTAGGCATCGGATAAAAAAGTTTATTTGAAGAAAGTGTACTTTTTTGTTCTTCTTAATGGCGGTACAGGCTCGTTTTTTTAATATTGTAATTAATTACAAAGTAATTTCCACATATTAATATATTTTTCAAATTGGGTTCTGTACCGCCATTCTTTATTATATTACGAATACGTGTGCCAAATATCTCGAAAAAATATTCAAAATTACAGCCGCAATCTTGGAACTCGTTTTCGCTACCTGTTGATCGCTACTGTTTCCTCTTAATCTGACGATTTCGAGTTTTTCTAAAGATAGATTTTTTTTCGGACCCCCCTTAACGAATTCCCCTGTTAAGAGTGTGTATATATATGGTAGGGGTACATTGACAGTGTACAAGGTTTCTCCCCATGGGATTTTCTGACGCGCTCGAGTAACAAAAATCCCCGCTTTGGCTCCCCTACCATTAAATTATGAAGTGTATTCTGGTTTAAGCAATTGACTATAAATAGATTAGTTGATATTGCGAGATATATCAATTTTAGACTTCAGGGCGACACATTTTTATATAAAATTCAGCTTGTTAACTACAAAATAATCAACACATTTTTTGACCACAAAGACCAACAGATATACATTTAATAACATCCGTGGACAAAGATCTATGATATGTTGTAACCAATAAATATCCATAAAAAATAATTGACGTAAGATGCTTCAACTCACAAGATGTAGGTAGCGACCATAGCCTATAGTAAAATTACAATAAATATGCACTAGAAATAAACAAACCAAGACACGTTCAATGTTACGAGGAGCACTCCCAAATCATGATTTACAATGTATAAACTTGTGTAAATCATGATTTGGGGGTGCTCCTCGTAACATTCAACGGGTTTTGTTTTGTTTATTTCTAGTGCATCTTTATTCTGATTTTAGTATAGCATTATGTAAAATAAGAATCATCACCAACAAAAATCAGCGTCGAAGGACTAAATATCCACAGATACTTATACAGAAAATGAATATAAGAGAATATTCCTGAGAATGAAGTATTAGCAAACGATAACTTCGAGGAAAGCTGGGAAAACTTTACCTTACATACGATAACCTTATATAACATAATTAACGCAGCAACAGAATCACTTGGAGAAAGGAAAGTAATGAATACTAAATTATCAAAAAAGAAAACCGCATGGTTTAGAGAGGAAATGGAGATAAAAGGTGAAGAAACGAAGAAAGCCTTTTAAAATACCGAACAAAACAAATATAACAGGCATACAACCACTATAAACGAATCAGAAACGAAACGAAGACAAAATAAAAGGGTCAAGCAAATAAAAAGGGGACATTGGGAGAGCTTCTCAAAACAGATGGAACACGACTTCTACGGAACACAAAAAGAAATATGGAGAATAATCAGAGGACAAAGTAAATAGATGAACGACCTAATAAAAACGAAACACATTCAGAAGGAAATATGGTCCGGCTACTTTCAATCTCTATTTGCTAAAGGTGACGATAATATACCACCAACACTTGAAGTGACGACAAACGAAGACATAAATATTGAGAAGGGAGAGGTAAAGGAAGCATTAAGCAAATTAAAAATTAATATCGATATAATATGGAATAAACTCCTAAAGTTCGGAGGACAAGATCTGACTAAACAACTATTAAAACTAATCCAAAAAATAATGGAATAAAACAGAATAGGTACCACAAGAATGAGATGAAGCATCCTAATACCTCTCTTCAAAAATAGAGACAAATCGGTCCCGGAGAATTAAAGAGGAATTAACTTATTAAACACTACATTAAAATTAACAACCAAAGTGATAGCGAGCAAACTGAAACATTAACAGAAAAACAACAAGCTTTTAGGTCGGGAAGATCATGCGCCGACGATATATTTGTAATGATGTAAGTTCAAGAGAAATCATTAGACTACAACAAACCGGCATATTTATGTTTCGTGGACCTTAAGAAGGCATTTGACAGGGTCACATTAAAGGACATTCTCCATTTGTCGTACACAAGAGGAATAATTAAAACGATCGAAAATATCTACCAGGACATCACAATAAAAGTAAAAGTAGAAGAATACCTAACTAACTCAATTGAAGGATTGAAGCTAGAAATGGGATAAAACATGGGGATTCCTTGAGACCTCTATTGTTCAACCTGATCATGGATAAAAAAATGTTTTTTTTTCTTTTAATAGTAACGTCTTTCTGGGCATTTTCCAACGTTGTTTCCATAATTCAATTTAAACTTACAGTTACTGAGATATGCTATTTGTTTATAACCCAAAAAAATATTTACACTTATAACAAATGTTAAAAAATTGGCAAACTTCTATATGATTTTTTTATGCAAGATTTTAAAGAATTTAAAAATTGGGCACTCCTAAAATTTGGGCACGGTACTTAAAAAAAAAGTCGAAAAAAACGATGTTTTTCGACATTTTTAAAAACTTAAATTTTTTATTAATGTGAAATGACAGGTTATGTTTCCTTTCGATCCAGAGGCGATGCACAATCTCCAGACAGCTGTTTCTGCCTTACGGTGTCCTCAGTGGAGCTGCGTGCACACCTCTGAATCAAAACGAAACCAAACTGTCTATTTAAGTGAAATTTGAAAAATGGTTTATAATGCACTATTAGGACGCTGCAGCCACATCTCTTAAAGAAAAGAGAAAAGTCTGATCCAGAGTTTAATTCAGAGCTGTGCAAGCCGCTCCACTGAAGACACCGTAAGGCAGAATCAGCTGTCTGAAGATTGTGTATCGCCTATGAATCGAAAGGAAACATAAACTGTCTTTTCACTTTTATCTTTACTTAGATTTTGAGTAGTAGGAACTTTTTTTCGGATCTTTTTCCTAGACGAATTAAAGCGGAATGTGACTGCATATTGTAGAGTCCTTTTCGCTTTCTCTTTATTCGTCGTCTCTTGTCTTATAAATTGTAAAAGTCAGAGATTGAAGACGTCACCAGAAGGGGGTTCCAATAAGAAAATTTTCAGATTTAAATAATTATTTACTAATTTAATTTTTATTTTAATAGTGAATTTTGTATCTGGGACTTTTCTCTCTTCTTTTATTAGTATTCCCGACTTATTTCAGTGGGAGGAAAAGTCAGTTATTAATATTGAAGTTATCACACAACTTCGTCTACAAAAATCAGAATGCCACATCTCATATCCACTTCAAAACAGATCCGCCCTGATCTATTTACTTTATTATGTAGTCTAGAGTCTAGATACTCCAATAAGAAAATTGCAGTGAGTTAAAAATACATTTCTAACGGCTTCATATGATTTGGATTATTTTTAAGCCCATGAATAAAGTTCTGATCAATGAGAAAGCAATTCTTAATTAAATAATATACTAATAGTCTGGGCTGATTATCGGAGAATATGCCATTTTTGGGAAAAGTTATTTACCAGCAATATTATTGCTGGAATCGAAGCTTATGATTATATACATATATTAACAATATAGGTATGCAAAGTCCGCAGATAGTGTGCTACTTTTTTTATTAACAAAATGGCGCCTACAATACGTATTTTTTTTAATTTTTGCTCCATAACTCCAAACATTTTAACTTTACAATAAAAACACCATAATAAAAATTCACCGAAATTAAATTCTGCATAAAGAAATGTTTTTTCCGATCTGCTCCGACGAAAATTTTCCTCGGAAAATTGGGGTTTTCCCAACAAAATCTTTAAATTTCAAATAAAGTTTTAGATAAGTAATTATCTACCAATAATTAAATAACTCGGTGACGTAAAAGCTCTCTTGGTTTAGATTATAGTTCCAGAAGCCGGTGAAAATTAAACGAACAGTTTAGCAACAATTCAATTGTTAATTAATAATTTACGGTCGCAATAATAACCAAAATAATTATGATACACTGACCAAACTTTGAAATCTTATAAAGATAAGATGCCTATTTAATATTTTGTCGACAAAATATTAATTTTTAATTTTTTTGAATAATCTTTAAATGTTTAAAAAAAATTGTTATAAACAAATTAACGTTTCTCAGAAAGTTTTTATTATATTCTAATTTTAAAAAATAAGTAAAATGCGTATTTTAAAGATCTTGAAACCGAATGCTTTAAAACTTTTTTGCAACTATTTGCAAAAAAGTTATGAAACATCAAAATTAACATACGATTACTA
Organism: Diabrotica virgifera virgifera; assembly: GCF_917563875.1. Lineage (NCBI taxonomy): Eukaryota > Metazoa > Arthropoda > Insecta > Coleoptera > Chrysomelidae > Diabrotica > Diabrotica virgifera. The sequence goes on from NC_065450.1 coordinate 186,579,375, forward strand.
CCTTGTTTATATATATTTTTTAATTCTTTCAAAGCGTAAAAGTGAGTTTAAAGTACAAGCTAATTACTTACAAAAAATATCGATTATTAGTTTAATGGTTATATTTTAATTAAAGATTATATATTTTTTTGTAATTTACAGGGGCGAAAGTAGACTAATACAGTACCGTAGCTAAATTTTCACTCGAAGCGACCACCGCACCGCCGCGCGACGTAGTAGTATTTGTATGCTGCGTGTCAATCGCTTCGAGTGAACATTTTAGCTCCGGCTCTGTATCAAGCCTACCTTTGCGCTAGAAATTACAAAAAAAACATTTTTAATCTTTCAATAAAATATAACCATTGAACTAATGTTTGATATTTTTTGAGAGCAATTAGTTTCTACCATAAACTCACTTTTAAGCTTTTGAAACAATTAAAACAAATTATAAACAACGGAGTAATCGTATGTTTATTTTGCTGTTTCATAACTTTTTTGCAAATGGTTGGAAAATTTTTTTAAAGCATTCATTTTCAAGACCTTTGAAATACGCATTCTAAGTATTTTTTAAAATTATAATATAATAAACAATTTCTGAGAAATGTTAATTTGTTTATAACTATTTTTTTAAACATTTAACGATTATGCAAAAAAATGGAAAATTTATATTTTGTCAACAAAATGTTAAATAGGCATCACATCTTTATAATCTTTCTAAGTTTAATCAATGTCTCATGATTATTTTGGTTGTTATTGCGACTGTAAATTGTTAATTAACAATTGAATTGTTGCTAACATATTCGTTTAATTTTCACCGACTTCTGCAGTTATAATCTATACCAAGAAAGCTTTTATTTCACCAAGTTATTTAATTATTCATAAATAATTATTTGCCCAAAAAATTTATTTGAAAATTCGAGATTTTGTTGGGAAAACCCACACTTTCCAAGGAAAATTTTCGTCGGAGCAAATCGGGAAGAACATGCCTCTATGTAGAATTAAATTGGGGTAAATTTTTATTTGAGTGTTTTTGGCGTAAAGTTAAAATCTTCGGAGTTATAGACCAATAATTGAAAAAAAGCACGATTTGGGGACGCTATTTTGTTAATAAAAAAAGTAGCACACTATCTGCGGACTTTGCATACCTATATTATTAATATATAGGATCATAATATTCGATTCCAGCAATAAAATTGCTGGTAAATAACCTTTCGTTGTACTATACTAATTAGACCAGCGTATTATAACTATTTTTTTTTCAAAATTTAAAGATTATGCAAAAAACGAAAAATTTATATTTTGTCGATAAAATATTAAATAAGCATCTCATCGTTATAATCTTTATAAGTTTGATCAATGTATCATGATTATTTTGGTTATTATTGCGATCGTAAATTGTTAATTTACAATTGAATTGTTGCTAAAATATTCGTTTAATTTTCACCGGCTTCTGGAATTACAATCTATACCAAGAAAGCTTTGATGTCACTAAGTTATTTAATTATTAATTAATAATTACTTACCTAAAACTTTATTTGAATATTAGAGATTTTGTTGGGAAAACCCGCAATTTCCGAGGAAAATTTTCGTCGGAGCAAATCAGGAAAAACATATCGCTATGCAAAATTTAATTACGGTGAATTTTTATTTGGGTGTTTTTGATGTAAAGTTAAAATCTTCAGAGTTATAGAGCAATAATTGAAAAAAAATACGATTTGTCACCGCCATTTTGTTTATAAAAAAGTAGCACACTATCTGCGGACTTTGCATACCTATATTATTAATATATAGGATCTTATAATTAGATTCCAGCAATAAAATTGCTGGTAAATAACTTTTCCATGAATTTTGCTAATTAGCCCAGAGTATAAGTATAATAATTGAAATAAGTCGTGATTATAAAACCCATAATAATAATAATATTACTCTGATTCAATACAGTTGAGGTGACCTCGCGCCTTGGGATTTTTCAATATCACTTATTCCATATAAAGTCTTCTTCTTCTTCTTTTTTTGTTTAGACATGACTATGTCTGTTTTTCCATGTGCCTCCAGTAAGTTGTTATTCCATCGTTTTCGTGGTCTTCCCACTGATCGTCTTCCTATTGGGGAACCGTCTCTCGCATTGACATATTAAGTCCAGACTCGGCATACTCCCCAAAAAAGCGTAACGTGGAAACAGTCGATCGGTGGTCTATCTATCTCTTTTAACCAAACTATCCCGCGCATGTGACTGACAAAGATGGCTAGACCACTCAATCCTATGTCGGCGTTACACCTCGATGCATTGAGTGGCATATTCCTAGCCAAGTCTATTCTCTTTACATGTCTCTGGTCTCTCGTCGTCCTTACTACTCTATTTCTTGTCATTCGGCTTATGTGGTCGTTCCATTCTACTCTTCTGTTTTTCACCCAGTCATTAATGAACCTCCTTTCACCCTTTATCCATAATGATTGTTGTCATAATCATTAAATTCAAATTAGAAGCTAATAAAATTTACCCTTAATTTCTTTTTACTTGTCCCAGTAAAAGAGATAAGACAAATGTAATTACAACTAAAGGTTATTTGGATGGTTATTAGAAATAGTTAAGATGGTGTTAACGTCACTCTACCCATAATTTATATTTACCTTTACTAATTTGTTTAAGGGATGAAAATTATTTCATATCAGACTATCAGACTGTACAGTACAGTACTGACTCAGGGCCGCCGCTAAAGTGTTGGTCGCCCGTGTGCAACTTAATATTTGCCGCCCCCCTTTTAACACTTTAGTCGTTTCAACATAGGTAGTAGTATTTAAAGAAATGTGCAGGAGATACATCGTAACCTTAACGTGTATATGAAAAATAATTGCTCTGATCTCGACGTTACTTTTAGACCTGGATCCCGCGTACCAAAAAAAAGTTGATTAATAGCAAGCTGAAAATTTGTTAATAGCTTAACGGTGTCTGGTCGGACAAATTTTGATGTATGGGAACACTGGAAGAGGAGAAGTTTTAATTGTGGAACAGGTTAAAATTTTGGAACGTCAGACTACGAAAACGTTTCATGTATTTTGTCGGAAATAACTTCCAATTGATTTGTTACCATTTTATTAAACTCTCATGTAAAAGTCAGACTGGTGTCTATGACCAACTGGTCATTTTAATGAGTGAAACACGAAGAACATGTCAAATGACAGGAATCATGTTGGTTTGTAATAGCAGTCTGATTTTTGCATAAGAGTTTAATGAAAGGGTAACAAATCAATTGGATGTTCTGTCCAACAAAATACATGGGACGTTTTCGTAATCTGACGTTCCAAATTTTTAAACTGTTCCACAATTAAAACTTCCCCTCTTCCAGTGTTCCCGTACATCAAAGTTTCCACGACTAGACACCGTTAAGCTATTAACAAATTTTCAGCTTGCTATTAATCGACTTTTTTTGGCACGCGGGATCCAGGCCTATTTGAAATACAGTAGTGTGCAAAAGAAACGGGCACACTACTATAAATATATTACAAACAAAATCGTTTAACAAAAGCGTGTCTAAAATCATCAAATTCTCAATTTAGACTGAACTATAATCCATCTATAACCATACATAAACATAAAGGAACAATATTATAACAGAGCAACCATCTAGTAATAAAAAAGATTTTTTTAAACCATCGAGTAATATAAAAGACTTTTTTATTATTCAATGAGAGCAACTTAACAAGCACTTATCTAAATTTTCGGAAAGTATCCTATTGTCGTGTCGTACTCTCTTAACAAATCATAAATGTTCAGAATTTCAAAAATTTCGCATATGGACCACGCAGATAAAAATATCGTTAAAGTCCGAAAACCGCCAGCCACTTTGAATTAAAAAGCATTCCCGGAACTACTTTATGCCTACAGCTGCAAAAGGGCAGTTCATATTAAAGAACATCTTCTGGCATTTTTGTTTAGATTGTTTGGAATATTAGAGTATATAGAAATATCTGAATCATTACTTTTTGTTTTTTGAATTTATTTTCGTTTAAAAAAAATTATCATCAGCGGACTGCTTTTGGCCGCCCCTATAATCGGCCGCCCGTGTGCGATGCACACTTTGCACACATGGTAGCGGCGGCCCTGAGTACTGTACTGTACACAGTCTATATATAAAATAATACAAAAAAAAACACAATAAACAAAAAGACAGATATACAAAATCTTAACATAATTTACTGCAATCTTTTTTAATTTATGTACCATTTCGGTCTAATGCTGTTCGGTCTAGTGAGGTTTCGGTAAAGTGCTTTTCGGTCCAATGAGTTCGGTCTACTGCTTTCGGTCTAATGATTTCGGTCTAATTGTCGTGTACCACTTACCTGACCCCAAGCTACATGCTACATCACCAACCCTCCCCATCACAGGACATAACGAATGGGAAGGCTTTGTACTGAAGGTTACGTTGGATGCCCTGGGTAATGGAACATCGTCTCTTTTACTTTATGTAGTTAAGCCACCTAATTTTAGGGGTAGCTAAAAGAACTTTCTTTCCTATTAATGACTAAATTTACTTATTACTTGACTTTGCACTGGTGTCCTAAAAATGCTTGTTCCGTGCAGCGTTCCACTAGTCGGTGCCTCGCTGATCCTGTGTGTTCGCTTCTCGGTCACTCAGCCATTGAATTGGCAAAATACAAAATGTTCTCCGACAATAAAAATTACAATTTACACTAAGGTAGGCTGGGAATCGAATCCCAATACTTGTGAGAACATCTAGACCAGTGTTTCCCAACCTTTTTTGGGCCATGCCCCCATTAGCCTTTCGAAAATTCTTATGCCCCCTCCTAAGTAATATATATAATTTTTAATACCGGGTGTCCACCTATATTTCCCCCATTTTAGATTTTTGAAAAAAACGTTGTTGACTTTTTTTTAATGGAACACCCAGTATGTTTTCTTGTAAATTGAAAGAAAGGTCATTCATTTATCCAGCGATATAAAGTTTTTCAAAATCGGTTGTCAAATCACTGAGTAATTAATTTTTAAAATGAGGGGTGCAACGTGGATATCACATACCTAAATAACATAACTGAGCAAAATGATATTATGTTATGTGATTTCCACATTGCATCTCTCATTTTAAAAATTAATTGCTCAGCCATTTGGCTACCGATTTCAAAATTTTTTATATCGCTGGATAGGTAAATGACCGTTTTTTCAAGATATAAAAAATATACTGGGTGTTTTAATAAAAAAAGAACGTTTTTTTTTTCAAAAATCTGCCATTTTTTATTTAAAAGCGATATAAAAAATGATCACTTACCTAAAAACTTGAAAAAACGATCATTTATCTATCCAGTGATATAATTTTTTTAAAAGTCGGTTGTCAAATGACTGAGCATTTAATTTTTAAAATGAGAGATGCAATGTGGAAATCACATAACTTAGTTATGTTATTTAGGTATGTGATATCCACGTTGCACCTCTCATTTTAAAAATTAATTACTCAGTGATCTGACAACCGATTTTGAAAAACTTTATATTGCTAAATAGGTGAATGATCTTTCTTTCAATTTACAAAAGAATATACTGGGTGTTCTATTAAAAAAAAGTCAACAACGTTTTTTTCAAAAATCCGCCATATTTTATTTCGTATTTGAAAGCGATATAAAAAATTCAATCCATTCAGACAAAACTTTTACTAAAATAAAACATTTCGGTGAAAACCGCACATTTATCTTGAGCCGTTTAGAAGTTATAGGCAGTTAAAATGGGAGAAAATATAAGTGGATACCCGATATTAAAAAATTTAATTGCTCAAAGATTTTTCTATATTAATTTATTATTTTACTTGGTAAGCTTCTTGTACTTGAAGCTTTCTGCACAGAGATATTATATTAGGTTCCAATTTGGTTTGCTTCAGTATCAAGCCTTTACGTTTTACATCATTTACAGCATTGAATTCACATTCAGCTAAATATGAAGATGGAAATGGTAGCAATAGTTTTCTTGCACATTTGGTTGGATTTGGATATTTGATTTCTGTTCCTCGCAAAGCCATGCCACCGTTCCTTTTTTATTAAATACATTTTTACCTGACTCATTATTTTACAATTCTGTGAGTTCTTCTTGATACGGCACATTTGATATATCAGACAAGTCCTCTAACAGTGGCTGCATGTTAAAAATCAATTTGTTTTAAATCAGAAAATATTTCTTTTAAATCAGGCGATAGAATATTCAGATGGTTGACAATAACAAGTGGTATCAGTTGTATCAGTGATATCAGTGTTATATCAGTGGTATCAGTGGTAACAAGTGGTATCAGTTATTTCACATTTTTGGAGTCAATGAAACTGTTCAAACTTTTTTTCAAAGAGTATTAAATAGTTCCTCAAATCTGTTCATGCATCTTAGGTAGCCATCTTACTTCAGCATGAAGTAAAAGTCTCATGTGGTCTTCATTTTGTTCTTCACAAAATAGCTTGAAGAGACTTTCACATTTGGTATTAGTTTTAATAGCATTTACACACCTTATTAATGAATTCATTACTTCAATTACAATAGGCGAGATGTTTTTAGCTACCAAGTTTTTCCTATGGATAACACAATGCACAATAATCATTTCTGGATTCTCATCTTTCATCAATTTTAAGCAGTCATTTTTTTGCCCAACATATTAAGAGCACCATCTGTACCACAAGATTTTATATTTTTTATTGGTATATCATTGATTTCAAGCAGTTTTTTAGCTTATTATATATCTTTGGAGGTAGTAGTGCTTTCTAATCATTTACAGAACAACAATTTTTCAACAAACTACTCTTTATCAGCACATATTACGTAAGTTATCAATGCTACCTCACTGTCTCTCAAAGTTGATTCATCCATTTTCACTGAAAAAATTCTTATTTTCAGATTTTAAACAAGTTGTTTTTCAATATCTTCCCTCATTTTGTCTATTCTTCTGCTAACAGTATTATTACTAAGTTGAAAAGCCTTCAATATTTGTCATCTTTTTCAAGAACCGTTAAGAAATGCTCAGGGGCGTCATTTGATAGGGGCAGGGGGGGCACTTCCCCTCCTAGCCCTAAAAATGACTGAAATTTACAAAAAATACATCAATTTTCATCATTACATCATATATAATGTATTGTATATATAATGCTTGCCCCCCCAATCAAAAGTTCAAATGACGCTCCTGGAAATGCTTATATTGATGGACTTATTTATTCTCCCCTATAGTATGATTTTTTCCTGTCTAAGCGATTGATAAAGAAATTTGATAACTAGCCTCGAGAACACGATTATTAGTTGAAGTATGAGCAGTAAACAGAGTCTTTAATGTTGATCTTTTTTCAAAATTTTAAGTTTACTTGACGCCGAATAACTAAGTTGATATTTTGGTCTAACGAAATACCTAACAATTATTTACCGCAATTATTTAAGAATTTGTTTTTTTCCTTAAATTTGTTACCTAAACCTAGCACTGAATTTAAATGACCAATAGCGAAAGGGTTAAACTCGTGTCGAGTCCATTTTCGAATTGCCCCCCTTAACAATCAAATTGCCCCCCTGTGGGGCGTGCGCCCCACGTTGGGAAACACTGATCTAGACATTTTTTAAAATGTATATAACCAAGTCGACTCAGGACTCAGCCTGAATAAAATGAGTACCTTGAGTAAAACCAAGGGTAATAATAGGCGGTTGAAGCGTAGCACTGGCCCTGTTACCTTCCTTGTATACCGTAGGCCCTAGATATAGCAGACTACCCTGCTATAAACCCAAAGCCGCGTCAGCGGTATAAAACGGGAGACTATTATTATTAATTAGTTAAAAAATACATTTCTAACGGCTTCATATGACTTGGATATTTTTAAGCCCGTGAATTAAGTCCTGATCAATGAGAAAGCAATTCTTAATTAAATATACTAAATATATGGCCCAATTGAAATAAGTCGTGATTATAAAACCCATAACAATAATATTACTCTGATTCAATACAGTTGAGGTGACCTTGCGCCTTGCGATTTCTCAATATCATTTATTCCATATAAAGTAATAAAACAAACTTGCCCTCAAAACAGTAATCGTCACATAGGATATTATTTGTATTAAGTGGTTTTTATCAAACATTTTAAGTTGTTGGTGTAGTTTCCGTCATTTCCAAACTTCTTTCTTGAATGGACGTCGGCGATAATCGGAGAGATATCCACATTTGCAGATCTATCTGTTTTTATTAGCATGCAGGTCACTAGGCCGCGGCATCGTGCATCTCGCACAATGTCACACTTTCGCTTTTTATGGTTTTGATTTTATTATATCTGATCAGAATGGAAAAAATAGATACAGTGACGGAGATCCAACGGAAAAGGATAATAGTCCATCCTTTCACGGTTTTTGCTCTAAATTTTAAAGAAAACCGCTTGGATTGACATGAAATTTGGCATACGCATAGCTTACATGTCAAAGAAAAAAAGTGATACTGTGCCGATGTGTGCTTTTGCCTTGGGGGTGACTTTCACCCCCTCTTGTAGGTGAAAAAATATAAGTCTAAAATAAGTCCGTAAATGGATAAACTGACTAATTTTAAGTAACTTTTGATCTATAGAGCTTTTTCGCCAAGTCAACACTTTTCGAGTTATTTGCGAGTGAATATGTTCATTTTTCAACAAAATAACTACATTTTTAGACGGTTTTTCGCAAATAACTCAAAAAGTAAGTATTTTGTCGAAAAAAACATTCTCAGCAGAAATATAGCCTGTAAAAAAGTAAAAAAAAAATAAAAAATGGTGTACGCGTTGGGTCTCTGGACCTCGTAAAACCAGAGTTATAGAAAATGAAAAATAGATTCATATTCACCAAATTTCAAATATAACACTTCGAAGTGAAATATCCAAAAAATTAAGCATTTTTTGGGTAAAACCCACTATAACTTTTTTAAAGTGTTTAAAAAAATCTTTATTTCTGTTTTTATAAAAAGTTTCTAGCATTCAATTTAAGCAAGTTACGCTCAAAATAAAGTTGGCCCCTTTGTTTTTGCAAAAAAAAAATCGGGGAAACCACCCCCTAATTAGCAACTTAAATGAAATTAATCATTACCGCTCCACAAATTATTTTACTTATGTTGTGTTTATATGATCTGTAAGTTTCATCGATTCAAAGTGCTTATTTTGGAAAAAATTTGGTTTTAAAGTAAAATTTTTAAAAATTTTAATTTTGAAAAATATGCTTTTTTTCAAAATAACTTTAACATTATTAGAGACACCAAAAATCTCGAAAAACAAAAAAGTCAGCATTGCTTTTATGAATATCATGTATTTTTTTGTTTTTCTGTTAGACAAAAATTGATTGAGATTTGGTGTTTCTAAATTTGCATACATTCGTGATGAGTGACTCGTTTAACTCCTTTTAACTACAGCCCTTTCAAAAATAAGGACTTTGCACCTATGAAACTTACAGATCATATAAACAATACATACACGAGTCAAGAAACTTGTGAAGTCGTAACGATTAAGCTTATTTGAGATAGTAATTAGGGGGCGATTTTCCCGATTTTTTTACCAAAAAAAAGGGACTAACTTATTTTGAGCGTAACTTGTTTACTTTTAATGCTAGAAATTTTTTTTATCAAACAAAAATTAAGCTTTTTTAGACATTTTAAATAAGTTGTAATGAGTTTTCCCCGAAATGTGCTTAATTTTTGGTTATTTCATGTTAAAATATTCCATTTGGAATTTGACGAATATGAACCTATTTTTAATTAGCTATAACTCTGCTTCTACTAGGTATAGAAACGTGATATATACACCATTTTTTTTTATTTTTTACAGGCTGTACTTTTGCTATGAATGCTTTTTCGACAAAATACGTACTATTTGAGTTATTTGCAAAAAACCGTCTAAAAGTGTGGTTATTTTGTTGAAAAAATGAACATATTCACTGGAAAATAACCCGAAAAGTATTGACTTAGTGAAAAAACTCTATAGAACAAAAGTTACTTAAAATTAGTCAGTTTATCAATTTCCGGACTTACTTTGGACGAATACTTTTTCACCCCCAAGAGGGGATGAAAAGCACCCCCGGGGTAAAAGCACATATCGGCACAATATCACTTTTTTTCTTGCACTTGTTAGCGATGTGTATGCCAAATTTCATGTCAATACAAGCGGTTCTTTAAAATTTAGAGGTTTTGCAATATTTTACCGTTAAAGAACGGACTATAATGCACAAAACAGGAATAGAAGTTATCATCAAAATACTAATATTTAACAATAAAATACTGAAAACGTTTGTTTTTTATACTTCCACAAAATTTATTATAACTATGTGACTACAGCTGTTTCGACAGAGTGCCTTTCTCAAGTGATTTAGTTTACTATGGGTTTGCCTTTTTAAAGTCTTTAACTGAAGAGGTTGAGGAGTGGGGAGCTGTTTGTCTCGAGTTGGTCATTCAGAATTATATCTGTATTTTTTAATTTATTAATTTCCATAGATTCTAATTAAGATAGCTTAAGGCCTTTATTTTGAATATGCAGAATTTGAAACTCTTCATTAAAAGAATAATTATGATCTAGAAGGTGAAGTGCGTGTGTAGAAGTGCCTGTTTTTCTATTGTTGAAAGCCCTTTTGTGTTCTGCTATCCGTTTGTCAAAGGTTCTGCCAGTTTGACCGATGTAAGTTTTCTGACAGTCACCACAAGTTGGTTTGTAGCCGAAGAGAACACATTTAAGAACAATAAGAGCCGAAAGAGAAAACAACTACAGAGTGGAGTCTACAAACTAACTTCGTGGTGACTGTCCGAAAACTTACATCGGTCAAACTGGCAGAACCTTTGACAAACGGAAGGCAGAACACAAACGGGCTTTCAACAATAGACACTTCTACATACGCACTTCATCTTCTAGATCATAATCATTCTTTTAATGAAGAGTTTCAAATTCTGCATATTCAAAATAAAGGCCTTAAGCTATCTTTATTAGAATCTATTAGACAAGGCGAAAACGGCGGGTTTGTTGGGAAAAATATTCCCATGAGATTTTTTTGCATAATTACATTCGTGAGACATCCCAGATTAAGGTTCAAGAAGTCGCCACGTGAAAAGTGGGCCAAATTTTTTTTAATATTTTTTTAATCAAATTGCAAAAATCAATATTTTTTTCCCGGACAATTTTTTTGTAGGTTTTTTGGACCATTCTGGATAAAAAAGGTCTCCTATAATTTTTCTCTAAAATTGATCGTTTTCGAGTTATAAGCAATTTAAAATTGAAAAAAACGAAAAATGGCGATATTCAAGGCTTAATAACTCGGTTAAAAGTTATTATTATGAAAGTCAGAAAGTGACTAGATCAAAGTTTAATGCCCCCCTACAAGATCCCGAAGAAATTTTTGGCATTATTTTATTACTAAGCCGTTATTTTTAAGTAATAATATTGAGCGCCATGCACGTGGTAGGCGGTCGTAAATGTGACTGCAAGTAAGATGCACAATTGGACTGCCGGCGTGGCATCTCCCTCGCACTCAGCATTTACGGTCGGCTACCACGTGCATGGCGCTCAATATTATTACTTAAAAATAACAGCTTAGTAATAAAATAATGACAAAAATTTCTTCGGGATCTTGTAGGGGGGGGGGGGGGCGTTAAACTTTGATTTAGTCACTTTCTGACTTTCATAATAATAACTTTTAACCGAGGTGTTAAGCCTTGAAAATCGCCATTTTTCGTTTTTTTCAATTTTAAATTGCTTATAACTCGAAAACGATCAACTTTAGAGAAAAATTATGAGAACTTTTTTTTCCAGAATGGTCCAAAAAAACCTACAAAAAAATTGTCCGGGCCTAAAATATTGATTTTTGCAATTTGATTAAAAAAAAATTGTTAAAAAAAATTTGGCCCACTTTTCACGTGGGCGACTTCTTGAACCTTATTCTGGGATGTAATTATGCACGATTCACGAATGTAATTATGCAAGAAAATCTCATGGGAATATTTTTCCTAACGAACCCGCCGTTTTCGGCTTGTCTATATGGAAATTAATAAATTAAAAAATACAGATATAATTCTTAATGTTGTTCTGAAGCTATTTCCTTGTGGCATTTTTATAATTACGTATTTTTTATGGGAAATAAGCCACAATTTTACTAAAAAATGAATTTATTAACGTTTCGAAGCCCAAATCGGGTTTCGTTGATTAAAAAAAAAAACAACGAAACCCGATTTGGGCTTCGAAACGTTAATAAATTCATTTTTTAGTAAAATTGTGGCTTATTTCCCATAAAAAATACGTAGATATAATTCTGATTGACCAACTCGAGACAAACAGCTCCTCACTCCTCAACCTCTTCAGTTAAAGACTTTAAAAAGGCAAACCCATATTAAACTAAATTACTTGAGAAAGGCACTCTGCCGAAACAGCTGTGGTCACATAGTTATAATAAATTTTGTGGAAGTATAGAAAACAAACGTTTTCAGTGTTTTATTGTTAGATAAAATGAACTTCCATCAAGTAACGGTCTAATCCATCAAAATACCAATAATTTAAATAACATCTTTTCCTCGACCTACGAGAAACTATGCAGAGACTACTAGAAATGCATAGAACTAAAAGGAGGAATCAGCCAAGGAGACTCGCCAGTCCATTGTTATTCAATATGGTGATGAATCAAATGATTCATGAAGTAAGAAATCGACATGGATACCACATGGGAGCGCATAAAATCACGATAGTATGCTATGCCGATGATGCAGTACTAATTGCTGATAACGAGGATGACCTACAAAGGCAGCTCCACGCCTTCAGTATCATACCAAACAAACTTAATATGAGAATATCAGTAGAAAACACTAAATGTATAGGGATCAGTAAAGAGATTAAATAGCTATTTGTATAACAAGGGAGGAAGGTGCTACTTTTCATCCCAAAAATGAAATTTACTCCCCGACGCGTAGCGGAGAGCAGTAATCATTCAAGGGAGGAAACGGCACTTTACTCCCATGTTACACATATGGTTTTTCCACTTTCCTCAAATAACAAGTAATTTTTTCATTTTTACTTAAGGCCATCGGTACATAATTCGCAAATATTTTACGGATATCCCTACTTTTTCTGTGTTTACACGGCAAATTACGTGTAGTAAAATTCACACTAGTATGATGGATATGTAAACATTACTAGAACGTCATTCTACTTGACAATGCCATCATTAACTTTAAAGAGATGGCTTTTGAATGTTCTTGGATAATAACTGTTATTTGTATAATTGCAAATTATTAATTCAGTTGATAAATGTGATAATTTTTTCCCTAACCATGTATTCAGTGATTCAGTGATTGTAATAATTTATATGTGGAGGAATACCTTGAATATTTCAAGTTTCATTGAAGTTCATGGAAAGTACTCATCTATCTAATATCTTTTATTACTGATCTGTGATACAGTAGTTACATAATTTTATACTATTTAAAATTGAAACTTTTGTGATATACTTGTGTGAAATTATTATTTGTATATTTTAGGTATTTTTTGTATATTTTAGGTATTTTTTGTGTATTTTAGGTATATTCTAATATTTTATGTATAGATAGGTTTTAACTTGTTTATTTTTAATCATTGAAGTCTGACTTGCTACAAACCTTGTAATTGTGTAATGTAGTTAAATAAATTCATTCATTCATTCATATGTACAACAAAAACTACAGTGGAACCCCGATAAGTCGGCCTCCGATAATCCAGAAGTCCGGCTAACCCGGACCGATTTTCATCAGACAAAACAAACATTTTTTCACGTTGACTGAGGTTTATACCAAGAAATAAACAATACTGGATACAATTGTACGTAATTTAGATGTACTGTGCATATTTATTTCATGTTTTTGCAATTTTAATGTAGTTTATCTGTGTAAGTATACCATATATTATTATTTTTACCATATTCTCCGGCTAACCTGGATTTTCGATAACCCGGATCGGCCGCGGTCCCGATTAATCCGACTTATCGAGGTTCCACTGTAATACTCAATCGAGAAAAGAGGAAAAGTGTTAAAGTGATTTTTTAATAAAATATTGTTACTATGGAACGCTTACAATTTTGAACATCTTTAACAAAAAAATACTTGGATTACAGAATATATCCTGTTGGGTTGAAAGAGTCACAAACCTTTAAGTGTTACGAAGGATAGGAAAAACCCAGAAATTTTGTTAACGATAAAACGAAGAAAGCTCGAATATTTGGGTCACCTGATGAGAGGACATAAATACGCATTACTTCAAAATATAATGCAAGGAAAAATAGAAGGCAAACGGAATAGAAGAATGTCATGGTTGCGGAATTTGAGAGAGTGGTTTGGCTGCACCACTAATGAACTTTTTAGGTCAGCTATAAACAAGATAGCCTTGATGATTTCCAATCTCCGATAGGAGTGGCACATGAAGAAGAAGTACTCCTCTGTTTTTCTTCATTCATCTGAGGACATTCTCATTTCTGACCTGGTCAGTCTACGGGATTTTAAGAATTCTCCGATATAGGCACATCTCAGATGGTGTTATTAAGTTTTTTATAAAAACAACTGACTGTTGAACAGAAGACTGTTCATTATCTTTCGTAAAACTTGTGGACGATCTTTAACACTAGATTTTGATATAATTTTTCTCACCTTTTGACAGTAAATACTAAGATTGTATTAACTTTTTTTATTCTACCCCTTCTTAGGGATTTTATTGTTCTCCATACTTCGCTTGCTCTGCTAAAGTCTATGCGCTAGTCTACTTGTTTACATTGATTGGCTCATATTTCATTTTTTGCCTTCATGCGTTCTTTTCTTGAGCATTTTTTTAATGCCATTAAGAAGCTGGATATTCAATACTAGACTATCTAAAATGGAAAACTTAAGTATTGTTATATAACAAATATTTTTGGTTTACGACACCCATTGGATAATGTATACCATCACGCCACTGCATTAAGCAATTGCCGTGAAACAGACGCCGGTATAAATATTAACTTGAAGACTAGAAATAAATGGACAGTTTCTGGGTAATTTTGTAGTACTTAGTTGGAGTAGCTCTCCCTGACCTTAGTAGTAATGGTCTACATACCATAACTGAAAAGGCGCAAAAAATATTTAGGCGCCAAATATATAAGATTACATAAATATTTTCATTGCAGTTATGCTTAGAAAGTAGCAGTGTAGTTTCCAGAAAACCACCATCATCTGATATACAGGGGTGGAAAAAATATACAGTTCACAAATACATTTTTGTATTTGTGAAATATTTGAATATAATACTGCTATTTGTAGTCCAGAGAAATAAGGTTTTTGTCGCGACACTTGAGCAGCCAGGTTTCAAATGGGTTTTTGGGTACTATATACCTAATACATTATAAATACAAAAATGTCCGTCACAGTTCGGACGAGAATTTTAGTTCTTAACAAATAAGGGTCAAAAATGGCACTTTTTTCGTATAAATCGCTACAGATAAAAATAGGAAAATTCCATATTTTATTTATAATATTCTTCTTTCAGTAGATGAGCCAAGGTTTAAAATGGCAGTTTTTGAATTTTGTTCCGATCATTTGTTGCCTCGGAAATTGCAAAATAAAATTAAAATTTCGAAAATAAAAAATTTGCTATAACGTTTGCGAAAATTAGCTTGAGTTTCATGTTGCACAAAATTTGAGTCAAACAGTCCATATAATGCACAAAAAATTTTAAGACGATTCGTCAATTAGTTTTGATTTTATTCAATTTGTTTATCCCAATGAGCTTTTTTCGCAATGTTATTGTTTAGAAAATAATAATGATATAGCAATTCTGTGGAAACCGCATGAAAGAAGAATAGCTATATTTTCAAGGCATTGAAAAAAATTATTAAAAAGTCATTTTTATCACTCCGATAACATTTTACTAATGTAGAGTCATTTTTGGCTTATAAACAATTTGAATAGCTTTGTTATTATTGACTGTAGAGTAAATCTACTTTGGAATTTCAAAAGCTGGTATTTTTACACAAATTTTCAAAAGAAAACTTTTTACCTAGGTTAATTACGGTCAAAGTTAGCCGCTTTTAT
Source organism: Diabrotica virgifera virgifera (assembly GCF_917563875.1). Taxonomy (NCBI): domain Eukaryota; kingdom Metazoa; phylum Arthropoda; class Insecta; order Coleoptera; family Chrysomelidae; genus Diabrotica; species Diabrotica virgifera. The sequence continues at coordinate 186,595,385 of NC_065450.1, forward strand.
TATTTAATTCACATCTACTTCTATATACATAAAATTCTCATGTATTAACAGTGTTAGCTACCCTACTACTCTGAAACGGCTTTGCCGATTTGTATGAAATTTTACACGTATATCCTATAGGATTGAGAATAGGTTTTAATCTATATTTCATACCCATAAGTTATAAGGGGGTTGCTCCCCTGACTTTTTTTAAATTATTTTTGGACAAAATTGTCTATCTTAATTTTATATGATGTAGAATTAAAAAATCCATACAACCCTTTATTTTCACTCTTCTATCAGCAACCCCTATTTGTTAATAGCCATCTATATATTAACATCTATAAAATTCTCCTGTTACAGTGTTAGTTGCCATACTCCTCCGAGACCGCTTGACCGATTTTTATGAAATTATATATCTACATTTGGTAGGTCTTAAAATCGGACGTAATTTATTTTTCATATCCCTGAGTGATAAGAGGGGTTCCCCCTAACATTTTTTATTGTTAGGTGGGGATATGTGTACATAACGTACTCTATAAGACTACGAGTACATACAAATTTAAAAAATTATGATTGGAATCCATTAACAAGCTCCGGAGATATTAATCGCAGCATACCTTTGAAGAATCGGTTTCATTTTTTGAGTGCACGGATTTTAATAATTCCCCTCCACCGACCACGATTCGATTTTCTTAGGACGTCAATTGTAAAGCTTTATTAACCCCTCTGTTGAAGTTCAAACTTTACTCAAACTTTTACACATAAACTATATACCTTCAAGTTCAAAATGGCGCTAGTTAAGTTGCTTAATTGTTATAAAAAAAGTAGCCGTCAATTAAATAAAAAAAAGTGGCTAACTTTGACAGTAATTAACCTAGGCAAAAAGTTTTTGTTCGAAAATTCGTGTAAAAATACCAGCTTTTCAAATCATTTTGTAGTTTTAGCCTACAGTCGATATTAAAAATTTATTCAAATTGTTTATAAGCCAAAAATGACTCTACTTTAGTAAAATGTTTTCGGAGTGATAAAAATGACTTTTTAAGGATTTTTTAAATACTTTGAAAACATCACTATTCTTCTTTCATGTGGTTTCCACAGAATTGCTATATCATTATTATTTTCTGAACAATAACATTGCCAAAAAAGCTCTTTGGGATAAACAAATTGAATAAAATTTAAACTAATTGACAAATCGTCTTAAAATTTTTGTGCATTATACGGACGGTTTGATTCAACTTTTCATACAATATGAAACTCTTAGGGCCGGTTGTTCGAACGCTAATCAACAATGATCATTATCAAATAATTAATTACTGTCAATGTCAACTTTGTTTGGGTTGTTAAAAACATACAACATACATAATTACAATTCTGAGACTATAATCAATTAATATAACAATAATTATTAACCTAATTAATAATAAATCTCATAATTGTAATTAATTATGTTTTCAGCAACCCAAACAAAGTTGACATTGACAGTTTTGGTGACAGTAATTAAATATTTGATAATGATCATTGTTGATTAGCGTTCGAACAACCAGCCCTAAAGGTCATTTTCTCAAAAGTTATAGCAAATTTTTTATTTTCAAAATTTTAATCTTATTTTGCAATTTACTAAGCAACAAATGATCGGACCAAATTCAAAAACTGCCATTTTAAACCTTGGCTCATCTACTAAAAGAAAAATACTATAAAGAAGATATTTAATTACCCTATTTTTACCTGTAGCGCTTTAAACGAAAAAACGTATTAAACGTATTAAAAAAATGTATTAGGTATATATTACCCAAAAAACCGATTTGCAACCTGGCTGCTCAAGTGTCCCGAACATGTAGTCCAGAAAGCCACTGCGCATCCGCTAGGAAAATATTCTAATTCGGATTTTTTGCACAATCTTACTCAAAAAGGACTCCTTTTAACAAATTTGCATGTTGCCAGGACCAAAAGGTGATCAAAAATTTTTTAAACGTTTTTTTTTGTTTTTTTCCTTAAATAATTTTTTTTGCATGGAAAAAAGTTTTTTTAGGTTTTTTGGATCATTCCAAACAGAAAAGGTCTTCAGTGACTTTTCTCTAAAAATGATAGTTTTTGACATATAAGCGATTAAAAATTGAAAAATTGCGAAATCGGCCATTTTTAAGACTCAAAAACTATGTGAAAAACTGAAAATTTGAATGTTGCCAAGGCAATATTCTTTAAACATCGATTGATGAAATCCCGAAGAGTTTTTTGCAATACAATTTTCAAAACTCCTTTGTTTTTTAATTGTTAATCAAGCGTGCGCGACACTATTTTCCACCGACAGTATGGTGCAAATGAAAGGAATAACTTCGTTATTTCGTAAACCGGCGACTTTAGGGAAAGCTCCCGAAACAGGTCGATTTTTGAAGTTATACTTCTTTACCGGCGATAGAGGGTAAATTTTTATATGGGAAAACCTAGCGACCGGGCGCATGCGCATTATAACTTTGTTCTGATTGGATGTTCAAATGACATGTCAAAAATTATTCAATATGGTGGCTGTGGCACAGCTGTAGTTAGATTATTTATGGTTGTTGCGTTTTAAAATTTGTGTGAAAAGAAACAACAAACAAAAGTTAGTTAATAGTTATACTGCCTTTTTAAATAGTTTTCATATACCTATATTTTTGGACTTTTGGACTATTTTGGACAAGGAAAACTCATTCTAATTTGGTAAGTACCTAGTTTTTATTATAATCATATTGTAATTATACATTTGGATTAGGTTGAAATACATACATTTATTTTCTCAAGAATGCGGATTTTAGAGAGAAATCCCAAGTTAGGTTCGATTTTTATTTTTAAATTATGATTTTTTGGCGTAGATTTATTTATCTAGTAGGTATGTAATGCATTGATTTACATACTTAATTTGATTACCAACAAAAGTTCTACCAATCTTCATCTAATATATTGTTTTCTTACTGTTTTGTTATATTTTTATATTTTCTTCCACAAAATTTAAACTACATAATTTTCAAAACAATTGTCAAACAGTAAAACGTTCAGTTACCATATTTTTCCACATGATAAATAATGTGCGATTGGACGAGTGAGTCTACGCTTCGATTACGAGTCAAAGCGGCACGAAATTCAAGGGTTCAATTCCCGATGCAAGTTTTATTTTTTTATTTTTTTATGCATATTATGATTGTAAGTATATTTGTTATATAATTTTTTTTTTCAGCAAATGCGTATTTAAAATTTTTGCCAACAATTATTATCGTCCAGAAATCATTTTTTCTTTGTGGCATTTTTCAATGTGTTTGTGTGCGTTTTATTCTTTTATTTTTTTAAATTTTTGGTATAGTCTTAAAAATCACATAATATGTAGTAGAAGTATAACTTCTTACGTGCGTACAAAGTACACACACATTCTTGTTATTTTTAAGTTATGATATTGTGGCATATATGGTATACTAGTGACGTCATCCATCTGGGCGTGATGACGTAATCGATGATTTTTTTAAATGAGAATAGCGTCGTGTGCTAGCTCATTTAAAAGGTTCTTTAATTCTCTATTCAGTAATATAAACATTTACATAATTATTTATACAGGGTGTCCTTCTACTTCTTTTTTTGTCAAATAATTTAATTTAATAAAAAAATTTTGGACACCCTGTATAAATAATTATGTAAATGTTTATATTACTGAATAGAGAATTAAATAACCTTTCAAATGAGCTACCACACGACCCCTATTCTCATTTAAAAAAATCATCGATTACGTCATCATGCCCAGCCGGATGACGTCACTAGTATACCATATATGCCACAATACCATAACTTAAAAATAAAAATCGACTTATTTCGGGATTTTTCCTGAAAGTGGCCGGTTTACGAAATAACTAATTTATTCCTTTCATTTGCACCATACTGTCGGTGGAAAATAGTGTCGCGCACGCTTGATTAGCAATTAAAAAACAAAGGAGTTTTGAATATTGTATTGCAAAAAACTCTTCGGGATTTCATCAATCGATGTTCAAAGAATATCTACCTGCCTTGGCAACATCCAAATTTTCAGCTTTTCACATAGTGTTTGAGGGTTAAAAATGACCGATTTCGCAATTTTTCAATTTTTAATCGCTTATATGTCAGAAACTATCATTTTTAGAGAAAAGTCACTAAGACGTTTTCTGTTGGGAATGATCCAAAAAACCTAAAAAAACTTTTTTTCATGCACAAAAAAGAATTTTAGGAAAGAAAACAAAAAAAAAAACGTTTAAAAAATTTTTGACCACATTTTGGTCCTGGCAACATGCAAATTTGTTAAAAGGAGTCCTTTTTCAGTAAGATTGTGCAAAAAATCCGAATTAGAATATTTTCCTAGCGGATGAGCAGTGGCTTTCTGGACTAATGGTATATTTTTGCCTTATTTCCCTGGCGTATTGGTTTTGTCTCCCTTTTTATGTATAGAGATTATTACACTTTCGTGCCATTTTGTTGGTATTTCCTCTTCGTTAATTGCTTGCAATGTTTGGTCTATCTTTGGTCTTCTACCGATTGGTCCACTCCAAGGTATATATCCTCTCCATATTCTTCCTATTGATGTATGTTTAGTAAATTTTTGAAATATTCTTGCCATATTTGGAGCAGCTCCTCTTCGTTGATTAGTGATTAGTTCATCCTTATTTTTCCTGAGTACAGACACGCTGTTAGGTCTGAAGTCTCTCTTTTCATTTGGACCGATTTTTAAAATGCTACTACATAGTTGACTGTTGTCTATTCCTTTCCATTTTTTCATATTCCTGTTAGTTTTCTTGTTGCTCGTCGTGATGTTGTATAGTTTTCTTTATTTTCTGCTCTTTCTTGTTGAAGCATCAGGGCCCCCGTAAGGGCTACTGGCGCCTGTGTGCTATAAGGGGATTTTGGCGCCCCTCAAGACATTTTGGATCATGTTTATGCTGTGTTTATTGCTGATTTTTAATGATTTTTAACTTTGAAAAAGATCGCTCGCCAGAAGTTACAGATACAGGCAATGTAAAAAGAATTACTTGGCAAACAAATCATTGGAGTCTATATCCTTATTATTCGGATCTGTCAGTGGTTCTTTAAGAACAGAACATTTTAAAAGATCGCTGTCACTTAATTTGAATATGACGCTAAAAAATCCGAAAATATTAACATACTCATTTTATTAGTCAAACCGGTATTTTAAAGATCTTAAAGTTCGATCTATATTTTTTAAGAAAAAACTAGTTCTATAGGCGGTTTTTGGATCATGAACGATCATGAGCTGACCGTTATTAACGATAAAAAGTCTTTTTCAATTTCGAGAGAGAGTGCTAGTTCTTTCGCTTGTACAAGAATTTCTTGAAATGATTTCTCTATATCCCTGGTTTCTCTATATCCCTGGAAGTGATCAACTAATTGTTTTAGGTAGATTGGCATACTTTAATATTAATTGTACACTTTGCATATGTTTGCTTACAATATTTATGTGAAATAAAACGTCATGCCAAATAATAATTCCACAAATAAATTGAAAATTTTGTACATAACTAGCTGTATGTACCGCATCAATGTGAAAGGAATTATCTTCAGCTACTTCTAGAAGACTTTCGCAAACTTAATTTAATCATTTTTAAGGGGCTTTCTTGAATCAATTCTGCTGGAGCACCTTGTCCCACTTAGAGGCTTTAAACTTAACCAGGGAATATTTTTTCTCATAACGAAAAATTTTCGGATGACGAAAAAAAATTATATAACTTTTGCAAAAGATTAAAAAACTTTAATTATAGCATGTGACACCTTAGAAGCATCATTTATTGTTAAGTTCAAAGTATGAACCGTACAAGGTAAAAAAATGGCTCCGGATTCGCACCAAGACAAGAATAAGCTTTTAAAGCCCAACTTGCTTTCCCTTCATGTTTGCCCCATTAACCATAACCTTGTCCTCTAATATTTTTATATCTAAATTTAATTTTTTTTAAATTTCTGTCACAAATATATATTTTCCTCTGTAGAGTTCCAGCATTGGATTAAACTCAATACAACTTTCCTTAATTTGTTAAGGAAAACATACCTCAGAACAAGCCTAATTTGCTCAGTATGACTAGTGTCTGGTGTACCTACAATATTATTGAAAAATATTTTGAACTGCGAACCATTTCTAAAATATTATTTCTTACTTTAGACGACAATAATTCAATTATTTCATTCTCTATTTTGCATGCCTAAATGAGTCATTTAAACAGATTTTTTTGGGAGTTACACACAAGGCTAACGTGCTAATCTAAAATTATTTTTTTTGTTTTTCTTGCAATTTTTGACCCTATGTTTTGGCGCCCCTAAAGGATGGCGTCCGTGTGCATTGCACACTTTGCACATATGGTAGCGGGGGCCCTGTGAAGCATAATGTTTCGCTTTTTCTCTATGTCTTGTGTAGTTTTTGTTGGCATTTTTTATCAAACAATTTCCTTGTTCTCATCCTGCTTTTTCCTATTATTATTTATGCTGTCCCTGTAATCGATTTTTACATTATTGGTTGCCACAACTTTTCGGCATCATTACTCTGGTTTACCATTTAGATATTTCATTTTCTGTAGCTAATTTTCTGTTATGAGCCTGTCTATAAATGTTTAATGTTGGAACATAGTATTAGTCCAGAGTAATAAGGTTTTTTCCATGACACTTTAACAACCAGACACTTTAACTTTAAAATGACGTATTACAAAGTTTGATAAACTGATTTATTGTTAATATAATTAGGATCATATAGATCAAAATCTATATGATGCCGAAAGGCGCTTTTACCATGGGGGTGGGTGCCGCCCCATCTCGGGTGTGGAAATTTTTTATTATATTTTGACCGCAACAATTGGTAAAAACATTCATTCTCAGCAAAAAACGTTCTATATATTTTTTTGATAAAATTAATAGTTTTCGATTTATTCGCTATCGACAATGTAAGTTTTATACCGAAAAAATAATGTTTTTAATAAGTTTTCTGCTAATAACTCCAAAAGTTTTCGTTTTATCAAAACAACTTTACTTAACAAAAATGTACTCTTAGAAAAAATAAACAAGGCCGTTTTTTAAATTTTCTATAAGACCAAGAGTAATCGAGCTATACTTTATTATATGCTAGCTCTTCTTCGTCGAATGCTAAATATTGTAGTTTCAAAGTCAAAAGACGGGAAAACCATGCATTTTTCGAGGATAACTTGTTTAAGCTAATTTAAAGTATTTAAAAATATCTATCTCCAGAAATAAAAAAAGTCTCTAGCTCAAAAATTAAGTGGCTTATAATGAAAAGAATGTCAGTCCCAATTTTTTTTCAGCAAACAAGTGTTCACAAGCAACCCCCTAATAACCACTAATTAAAATTAGTCATTGACCTTATTTGGTCTTCTTTATTTATGTATTATTAATAGGTTTTGGAAGTTTAACCGGCTTAGGATGATTAGTTTTTAAAAAAATGGAGATAAAAGCGAATAACGAATTTTTGTGGTTTGGAAAAAAATGGCCTTTTCTTCGGAATAGAAAGATTAGCATCAGAGGTACGAAAAATATTTAAATACATGATTGTAGCTTAGTTAGTTCCCAAGAAACTGTTTTTCTAAAAAAATTTATACGACCAAAATTGAGTGAGCTTTTGACAATTAAAACTTGTAATAACATGCAAAAACCACCTTTGCCAACCCTTTCAATGTCACCTCTTTTTGTGACTAAGGATTTTAAAAGGATTTAATATTAACAGCCTTATAGATCTTGTAAAAATCTACCAAATTATTTTTACTGAACTTCCTAAGATAAAAAATAAAAAGTCACAGTTGAAAAATCAATATATTTTTTGAAAAAAAAAAGGAGAAATTCAGTTGGAATCATAATAATGCAAGTTGGCGGTGTTTTAGTCATTTTCCTTATTTACTCTTCTTTATTTATGTATTATTAATAGATTCTAGAAGCTTGACTGGCTTAGAATGATTAGTTTTCAAAAAAATGGAGTTTAAAGCGAATAACGAATTTTTGTATTTTGGTAAAAAATGACATTCTCTTCAGAATAGAAAGATTAGCATCAGAGATATGACAAAATGTTTAAACATGAAATTGTAGGCTATTTAATTTCCAAGAACGTCGTGTGAAAAAATTTTTTCTACGGCAAAAATTGAGTGAATCTTAAATGAGTATACTATCGAAAAACATTGATTTTTTATAATCAAGTATATTCAAATGGGAAATAAGCCACAATTTTACCTAAAAATGATTTTATTAACGTTTCGACGCCCAAGTCGGGTGTTGTTGTCAAAATACAAAATAATACTAAATAAACAAAAATGTTGTTGCTTAATAAAAAATTCTTCTAATAATTTATTTAATCTGACTCATTTATATCGGCAATTCAGACACGTATTATACATTTTAAAGTAGACGACTTTAAAATGATATTGCCAATATTGATGAGTTGCGTTCCTGGGACGACTTTACTAAAAGATAGTTCATTCGATTACATGAAATCAATCCCAACTCAAGAATATCCGCCACAAAAAATCATAGCATGTGATCTGTCTTTAAAAAGACAACCAAATGCAACGGTGGCACTGAAATTCTCGGGTTAGAGATTTCATAGTAAATCACGAGGGAAAACCAGGAAAAAACCTCGTGATACTATCCCGACATCGTAAGTATTTGGGTTTACATTTAGTTTACTCTCAAAACTAATACCAAATTCTGACTTGATATTTTAAATTTTAAATAATACTAAAATACTAAATATGTACTAACTCGATATGTTACTGATTTACTAATTGTGGTATTTTCTTTCTATTGACTTCTTCCTTTAATATGGGTAACCACATCCTACTGCATTCTACCGAGGAATTTGCGACACAATTGGTTTCATTTAGCATAATTAGAGCCTATTTATTTGAATTATATTTAAATTTAATATTTATATATTTTTTTCTATTTGAATATACTTGATTATAAAAATGCCACAAGAAAATTGATTTTTTAGATATACATAAAACTAACACTTTCGATAGCGAATAAATCGAAAACTATTAATTTTATCAAAAAAAGTATAGAACGTTTTTTGCTTAGAATGAATGTTTTTACCAATTTTTACAGTCAAAATATAATAAAAAAATTCCACCCCCGAGATGGGGCGGCAACCACCCCCATGGTAAAAGCGCCTTTCGCATCATATAGATTTTGATCCTTGAACTGTCCACTACTTATTCTCAAATTTTCAAGTAAATCGATCCATTCTGTAAAAATTGCGAGGTGAAAAGCTTCGGTTCCTGGACTAAAAGGTCGTAATTGCAAAAAAAAAATAATTTTGCAATGCCTATTGTAAAAATTAGTGTACAGTTTTGAAATTTTTGTCAAACGAGGGTTCTTTGGTGCTTAATATGTGATAAGAATTTCAAAGCGATTCATTCAATAGTTTAAATTTTATTCAAATTGTTTATCCCAGAGAGCATTTATTTTGCAATAACATAGTCAGAAAAAAATGACGTTAGAACCATTCCACAGATGTCAAGTGAAAGAGAATGAGTTATATTCTCAACTTGGTTTAAAAAAAGTGAATAAAAAATGCATACAGAATACATAATAACGAAACAATCTAGTTTTTAAATTAAATTTGACAAAAATCATTGCAAATATTCATATACAGGGTGAACCACAACAGAATATTAGGATTTTCTCATATTTTTTAAATGTACAACCCTATATTATTTTTCAAAAGATTGCGTTTATGACACTATTTCATTTTGTAAGGCATTTCCTATACCTAAACTCATTTAGAGATATTTTTAGTTTTTTCAAATTTCGGAAGTACCATCAATTTGTGTATGTAAAAATAACATGTCTTGTGTAATAATATAACAAAATTATTCGTATTCAATAAATAAATAATACAAAACATAAATCAAAACAATATGCAATACTTGTAACAATTTGTAGATTAATGTGTATCAACAGTTTTCTAAGCCAATGAATTTTTAGTGAAATATTCATAACTGTCGATTTCAGACGAGGAGTTATTAATAAGTAAAAGGCCACTTGTATCAGTTAACAACAGTAGGCTTTAAAAAAATACAGATTTCATAAATTATTATCTTTTATTTGGTCTGCGTGGCTTGTATTTAATTTTAAAAATTAATTTTTCTTTAGAATAATTCGAGAAATTGCTTACTCTTGCAATTTGCACTCTGAAAAAGTTAAAGATGAAATACAACACAGAGTTCAGAACTTCAAAAATTTTTTGGAGTATTGTGTCCAAGATTTTTCCAATAGTACTGAAAAAAATATAATATATGTGCTATTTTTGGAAAGGTAATTGAAGGACCTTTAAAATGAGGTATCACTCAACCCCCCTTTCCATTAAAGATTTTGGGGACTGTATCCGCCCCCGCTAGATGGTTAATGTAAGATAGTTGAAAACTGGTTTACAAAATGTCCCCCTCACAAATAAATTTGACGTGTTTTTGCATATTTTTGTATATTTTTAGATTTTTTATAGGGACCAGGTTATAAAAGGTGGCACCTTTTCAAATTGACACACTGTATATGGCTTGGTCATTTGAATATTAGTTACATACAAACCTCCATAGATATTGGAAGTGAACAGTTTGAACATTTACTTTGGACTTATTCCCTTAATATGACATTAATTGCTACATTTATTGCAAGTTCACATGGTTTATATTTTGTATTAGTTATTTACCAAATAAAAATAGTTTTGTTATATTTATACAAGACAAGTTATTTCTATAAAACAAAGTTATACCTGCGAAACAGAACCAGAGTTACAGATATTGTGGACAGGGCTTGCATATTGTCATGGAGATGGGCTGGCCACGTGGCACGGATGATGAATGGAAGGTGGACACGCAAGTTAACATAATGGAGACCAGGAACAGATAAATAAATTTGTCTTCTTCTGGGTACACAATTCCATTTTCACCGTGTAAAGGAGGGATTGGTTTTTTATCTTTTCTTAGTATTTTAGATAGCTTCCAGAACACGGATTTATTTGGGATTAGTTGCTGGATATAGTTGTCCCAGTTTTCATTTCGATGATCGTCTAATTGTTCTTTGACTTCCCTATTCAGCTCATTAGCAATTTTTTGTCCTCTGGGTTTCTTGTTCTGTTGGCTCTTCTTCTTTTCCTGTTTTTCTCGTTTATCAGTTCTTTCAGCTCATTGCTGATTTCCCTGAATCTTCCTTTTGTTGTTGCAGTTTTTCTTTTGTGGTGCTGGCCTCGATAGCGTTTTGTATCGTTTTTTCTAGATGTTTAACGCATTCCTCTAGTTATTCTTTTGGATTTATTGTTGGGATTGCCCCAATAGTTTCACTTACTATTCTTTTGTAGTTTGGCCAATTTGTTCGTTTTTTCTTATAGGTTGGCAAGTGGCTTGTTTGTACTGCTCCCAAGGTCAGTACAATTGGGTTGTGATCTGAGTCACCCTCATTCATTGAATATATTTCGTATTGTTGACCCACATTTTGTAGAATTGCTATGTCTAGGAATGTGGGAAGTCTGTTTCCACCATGGAAGTATGTAGGTTTTATGGGTCTCGCCACCATGGTATTTGGTCGTTCTTCGAGATAGCCACAAAATATTCTCCCGTTGCGGTTTGTGCTTCTGTCGAACCAGTTTGGCGATCTTGCGTTCAGATCTCCTATAATGATAGTGGGCTCTAGTGTGTCTAATATGACATTCAAGTCCTCCTTGAAGATTGGATCATTTGGTCAAACAATTTTCAGCATATCTTCTCCTGTCTTGATCCTCACTATGGTGACTTCCATAGTGATGAGTCCGTCTGGTGTAGGAATTACTTTGTGTTTGATTCCTTTTTCACCAGAATCGCCGTGCCTCCTGATATGGCTCTGTAGTTATTTCTATAGACATCATAACCTGGAAATTTTGTTTTTGTTTTTTCCGTTATCTTAGTTTCTTGTAAGGCTATGATGTCTAGTATGAGTCTGTTAGAAAACTCGTCCAAGGTGTTAATTTTCTCTTTTAGCCCATTTGGATTCCATGACCCTATGCGCAGATCGTCCAACCGGTTAGTTAGTTCTGTTTACACCAATATTGCCCATTGCACTCACTACATTGGTCATCCTCTCGAACATGAACATGAAGTTTTTCATCTGTTCCTTTACGGTTGCTATGAGATTTGCCGTTTCGTTGTTTTGTTTAGATTCATCTGTCTTCTTTGATATTTGTGCGTAGCTTTTGTTGATACTTCTGTCTGTAGGTGCGTGTTCTTCTGTTCTGTTTCTTGTTTGTGCCTGTGCCCTGTATGTTTTTCTTTTTAGTGCTTTGGAGCATCCTCTGTAATTAGCTGTGTGGGCTTCGCTACAGTTTGCGCACTTTGGTTCGGTGTTCCTGTCCCTTGTGCATTCGCTGCTAATGTGTGCTCCGCCACACTTAACGCATTTAGTTCCACAGTGACAGGCTTTGGATCCATGGTAGAATCCTTGGCAGTTATAGCACTGCATAACTTCTGTATTTTTTTATTTCTTCTTCGATATATATTTTCATGTAACAGAGATTTGTCAAACTTTTCATTTTTTCTTTATCTTCTTCATTTATTGTAACAAGAAAAGTGGCAACTTTTTCAAGCAGTAAACGAGTCTCCTTCCTACGCTTCTCCTACCCTCTATTTTTCTTTGAATTATGAGTCTCAAGATGTTATATCTTTTGCCTCTCATCACGAGATATTGCAATTTTCTTTCTTTTACTGTGTTTTCGATTTCTCTGTCTCTGCCTATACTCCCTATATTAGTGACTCTATCTACTCATGAAATCCTTAACACTCTTCTAAATGTCCACATTTCAAACGCTTTAAGTGTTCTTCTTTATATACAGGGTGCTTATTTCATAGCGATATCGAAATAAAAATGGTCATAACTAGTTAAATACCCTGTAGTTTGAGTTTAAGACTTTATATTGTAAGAACAGGGATTATGAGAGGAATCTAAATACGAGCAAATTTCCATTATTAATAAATTGTATTTTGCTTTACAACGTAGGTAGTGATTAATCACCCTGTAGAATTCGGTGTATTCTGCACCATAATTATTATAAATTTATCGACCAATGCCAAATTGAAGACTCACTCTCATCGATAAATTATATGATAGAATAATTTGAAATCAGGAAGAATAACTCAGCGTAGCAGTGGTTGCCTACCACAAGAGTATGAAAACAGTAAATACATACTTACCTGAATCTTTTTATTATATTATAATGTTTTCCTTCTAAAAAAACAATAAATACATACCTAAATAAAAAGAGTATTTTTTACTCCTTATTGACTTACGTATTTACTTCGTAAAATTTATTATATTTATTATTTAATTTCTTCCTGGTCGGACTCGGATAACCGTTTTTCTTGGCTCTATGGATTTTAGGGGTCGATGACAAAAATGACCAAAGCAAAGATATTAAAGTCCGAATTGAAACTGCAAGGCAAGCATTTATAAAAATGAAAACACTGCTTACAAACAAAGACCTTCAGTTGCCTCTCAGATTGAGGGCTCTAAGATGTTATATATTTTCTATATTGCTATACGGAATGTAAGCTTGGATATTGAAGAGACAACACATAAGAAGAATAGAAGCGTTCGAAATGTGGTGTTGCAGAAGAATATTGAAAATTCAGTGGGTTCAAAGGATTACCAATGTTGAAGTGCTACGACGTTTAAATAAGAAGTTAGAAATTATAAAGAGTATAAAAACTAGAAAACTGGAATATTTGGGTCACATTACCAGAGGAGAAAAATACGAGTTGCTGAGAATTATGCAAGGAAGGATCCAAGGAAGAAGAAGCATAGGAAGAAGACGCATCTCCTGGCTGAGGAACCTTAGAGAATGGTTTAACTGTAGTTCATTACAACTGTTCAGAGCAGCAGCAAACAAAGTGACCATAGCCATTATGATATCCAACCTCCGATAGGAGAGGGAACTTTAAGAAGAAGAATGGATTTTAGTTGCTTCCTGTTACGGCTTAGTTGTATTTTTCTCGTAGATGTTCTTCTTCTTCTTCTTCTAGTGCCGACTCCACTAATGAAGGTTGGCTATAACCATTGCAAATTCGTCTCAATCTTCTGCTTTTCTGAAAAGCGTCTGTGTGTTTAACCCGGTCCAGTTGCGAATGTTTTTCAGCCAGGATATTTGACGTCTACCAGTAACCCCTTTTCCTTCGATTTTACCCTTCATAATCAGCTGCAACAACTCGTACTTATCATTTCTAAGTAGGTATGTGCCCAAAATATGATGTTTTCTCTTTTTAATGGTGGTCAAAAGTTTTCTCCGTATCCTGCAGTGATTTCAGAACCATCAGCTTAATGAGCCATATTTTATATTTTAAAATTGTTTCTAAAAATTATACACCAAAGGATAATATATAGACTGTGCGAAGAAATAATCAGCCGTACACAGTTTAGTTTTTGAAATGCAGCGGGTACAGGAGAGGCTCTATTTAGTATACAAGTGCTATTTCAACGATGTAGAGACGTAAATTACGATATTTATGCATGTTTTATTGATTACCATAAAGCGTTCGATACTGTAAAGCACGACAAGCTGATGGAGATACTAAACAATATTGGAATAAACACCTGTGATTTAAGGATTATTAGCAATCTGTTCTGGAATCGGAATCAAACATCATCTATCCGGACAGAGGCAGGAGTATACGATGATATCAAAATCAAACGTGGGGTCCGTCAGGGATGTATACTATCACCACTGCTGTTTAACATCTACTCTGAGGAAATCTTTCAAGAAGCAGTGGACGATGTTGAAGCCGGAATTCGAATTAACGGAGAATGTATCAATAACATAAGATACGCAGACAACACAGTGGTATTCGCTGACAGGAAGCCCTCCAAGAGTTAATGAACAGAATCGCAGAAGTCAGTCAGAGATATGATCTTTCGCTAAACACTAAGAAAACAAAATGTATGATGATCTCTAAGAAGGAAACAAATAGAAAGAGTAAAAACATACACCTACCTTGGTACGAACGTTAAAGAAAATTGGGACCACTCCATAGAAATCAAATGTAGGAAAGAGAAAGCCAGATCTGCATTTCAAAAAATGGCAAAGTTATTCAAATGTCATCACTTGTCGATACCCATAAAACTCAGGTTACTACGATGTTATATCTTTCCTATACTGTTGTACGGAGTTGAGTCGGGGACTCTCACAGACGCCACCTGCAATAAAATTGAGGCGTTTGAAATGTGGCTTTATCGTCGAATTCTGAAGATATCTTATACCGATCACATTACTAATCAGGGTGTTTTGCTGAGAATGCAAAAAGAAAAAGAGCTGTTAATCACAATAATAACAGCCAAAATCGAATACCTCAGTCGCATCATGAAGAACAGTGAAAGATATGGACTGCTGCAACTAATCTTGCAAGGAAAAGTAGAAGGAAAGCGAGGACTAGGAGGGCGAAGGATTTCCTGGGTGAAAAATCTACGAATGTGGTTCAACACAACAATCACAAATAATTTTAGAGCAGCAGTGTGCAAAATACAGATTGCCATGATGGTCGCCAATATCCGAAACGAATAGGCACTACAAGAAGAAGAAGAAGAAAAGTTCTCTGTGTCTTCCCATTCTGTGCAACACTATTTCGTTCGTAATATGATCGGTCCAGGGTGTTTTCAAAATTCTCCTGAGAAGCCACATCTCAAAAGCTTCAAGCTTTCTCATTAAGTAAACATTAACAGTCCAAGCTTCAACACCATAAAGAAGAACAGAGTGGATATACCATTTTTTTACCATCCGATATCGGATTTCCTCATCTTCAAAAAAGCTGCTTTTGCTTGGTCTATTCTTGATCGAATTTCCGATTTAGATCTTCCGTATGGAAGTGAAGACAGTCAGACAAGGTGGAAATGTTGGGGTAACACAAGCTATGAGAAATGAAGCAGGTGAACTGATAATGATGGAAACAGAAATCGTAGAGCGATGGAAGGAATACTTTCGGAATTTACTAAATATTGAAAGTGAGATGGAGGAATCAGAGACTACATTTCATTCTGCAGATGTGGAAATACCACCACCAACACTCCAAGAAGTAAAGAATGCAATAGCATCTCTTAAAGATCACAAAGCACCAGGAAATGATGGTATAAATGGAGAATTGATAAAAAAAGGAGGAAACGTTTTACATCAAAAATTGTATGACATTATTCTCAGAGTATGGCAACAGCAGAAAATGCCTAGAGAATGGAATGGAAGCGTTATAATACCCATACATAAGAAGGGAAATAAAGAGCAATTCCGAAACTACAGAGGCATATCGCTTATTAGTACAGCGTATAAGATTCTATCAATTATCTTACTAAAGAGACTCACTCCGTATTCGGAAGATATTCTAGGCGACTACCAATGCGGCTTTCGAAGTGGAAGGTCAACAATAGATCAAATATTTACCATCCGACAAATATTAGAAAAAAACTGGGAATTCAACCGAGATGTACACCAAATCTTCGTAGATTTCCAGCAAGCATATGACTCGATAAAAAGAAGCAGACTATGGCTAGCAATGCTAGAAATGGGAATACCAAGAAAATTAGTGCAGCTCACTCAAATGTGCGTGGCAGACTCATATGCACAGGTAAAGATAGGAAACAGAACATCGATGCCATTTAGTATAACATCAGGGCTTAGACAAGGAGACCCTTTATCACCATTGCTATTCAATTTGGCTTTAGAATACGCAATAAGTAAAATATCGTCTGAACTAACAGGGGGATTCGCAAATCGAGGATCAAAACTATTGTTGGCTTTTGCCGATGATCTAGATGCAGTCGCACATTCTACAAGAGACGTAAGGGAGGTGTTTTCACAGCTCGAGGAGGAAACAGGTAACCTGGGCCTTCGAATAAATGAAGAGAAGACGAAATATATGCTGGTGACCAAAAATCCAAGACCAAGAGTTAGGCAGAACGTAACTATTAATGACCACAACTTTGAAGTAGTAAAAGAGTTTAAATATCTGGGAGCAGTAATCACAGAGGACAATCACATAGAAAAAGAGGTCTCAGCAAGAATAGCTGCGGGAAATAGAGCATTATACTCCCTATCATCATTATTAAGATCTAAGCTGCTGAAAAGACAATCTAAATTAAGACTGTACATATCAATTATTCGCCCAGTTGTTACATATGGGAGTGAAACATGGACTCTACATCAGCGAGAAATAAATAAATTGCTGATATTTGAAAGGAAAGTCCTCAGAATGATATTTGGTCCTCAAAGAGATGAATTGACAGGAGAGTGGAGAAGGCGCCGCAATGCTGAATTGGTGACTCTATATGGTACTGAAAACATCGTCAGACATATAAAAGCTAATCGGATAAGATGGGCAGGTCATGTAGTAAGATCAGAGGAAGACAGAGTGCTAAAGACAGTGTTCTTCGAGAGACCAGATGGTAGAAGATCAGTGTGCCGTCCCAGAAAAAGATGGAAGGATGATGTTGAAACCGATCTATCTAGGATTGGGGTACAACAATGGCAAATCGAAGCGCAAGATCGCAGACGATGGAGGGCCATAGTGGATGCGGCGAAGACTCACCCCGAGTTGTAAAGCCAGTCAAGAAGAAGAAGAAGATCTTCCGTAATCCAGACTCCTATAAGTATTTAATTTTGTCTACTTGTTCGATATCTTCATTGTTTATCTGGATCCTTCTTATGACTTTACCCCTCTTGCTGATCACTATGATTTTTGTTTTCTTTGTGTTTATTGTTAAACCAAACTGTTCCCCAGTATCACAAATTGTGTTTAGAAGCGTCTGCAGGTCTTTCTCACTTTCAGCGATAATGACTGCATCGTCGGCATAACGAATGTTATTTATATTTTTACCATTTATCTTGATCCCTTTTGTGCTGTTTCAAATGCTTGGGTGAATAACTCTTCGGAGTATATATTAAATAGTAATGGTAAAATTACACAGCCCTGTCTCACTCCTCTACTTATCTGTTGCGCATCCGTGCTATTTCTATCTAACGTGACAACGGCCTGTTGGTTCCAATAAACATTTGACACTATGTTAACATATCCTGCTTCTAGCGTTTTCCGCCGTCTCAATAATCTGCTTCCAATACTAACATATCAATTGCCGATTTTGTTCTCTCCAGTTCTGTTCTACTGTTGAACTCATGTTCAAAATACCATTTATACCAGGGGTCGGCAACCTTTTTTGGATGGCCTGCCATGTTCAAAATAAAATTTTTTATGCGGGCTGCATATTCAAATGTACCTTAAATAGTCTTCTTCTTCAGTCTGTTCGCATCAACTCTTGGGGCTTCCCCATGAGTTCTCCACTTCCCTCTGTTTTGTGCTATTTAGTGCCAGTTTCTCCTCACTTTTGCGTTGATGTCGTCTAGCTATCGTTTTTGTGGTCTTCCCCTGTGCTCGTGTTGTTACTCTAACTTATAATTTTTCTCGTCCACATTTCGTTGTTTTGTCATGCCACGTATCCTACCCGTCCCATTTCATTTGCGCAATTTTTCCAATTACATCTTCCGTCTTCGTCCTGCTTCACACGTTCTTATTTTCAAGTATGTTCTTTCACAGATACTCCTAACATAGCTCATTTGAAGGACCTCTAATCTAGATTCTATACATCTATATTCATTTTTCATCTGTTTTAAGGCATTTATAACCTCCTGGTTAGTAATTTTGATAGATTTTTTGATTCTACATTTATTATTTCCATACCGTGGTTTCCATATCTGCTTTTGCTACGCTGGACAAGTATAATTCTGTATAAACAGTAATCTTCAACAATATTTATATCTTATGTTTGTCGTTAATAGTGATTACACTTTTATCTTTTCTCTGGTGTAGGTATTTGTTGTCGGTCTTTACTATTTAGTGTTTTTAACCTTTTCATACTCTTGTTTTTCTCTATAATATTTTCGATTTGTTTGGTATTGTTGTCTCTGATGTCTTGTCTTATTCTTTTTCTCATTGCCTTATTAAGTTCCTTATACTCTAGTGAATTCGGTCCATGTAACTTCTGTCCTTAATCGTTTGTTGTGTTTATGTCTTTAATTTAGTATTGATTTTTCCTAAAATTACATTAGTGCTTCGGCGGGCCGCGCAAAAAGTTTGACCGCATCTTTCCACCTTTTTCCAGGCCATCCTACAGACCTTCTTCCATCTGGCCTTTCCCAAAACACAGTGTTTATAAAGCGATTGTCGTTACTGCGTTCACATGCCCTGCCCATCTGAGTCTATTGGCCTTTATATATCTGACTAGATTTTCTTTTCCGAATAGAGACTCTAGCTCGTTCTTGTATATGCGCCTCCATTCATTTGTCACGCTGTCTCTGCAAGGGCCATATATCATTCGAAGGATTTTACATTCCCACACCAGCAATTTATTTACTTCTCTTTTTGTTAGCGTCCATGTTTCGCTTCCATACGCGACTGCTGGTCGTATTATGGTCTTATATATCTGGATTTTTGCACCTCGTGAAAGCAGTTTTGACATCATTATTAGATGTTTCATTGCAAATAAAGATCTGTTTCCTGCCATTATTCACGTTTCAACTTCTCGCTCTAATTTATTGTCATTTGTGATTGTTGTTCCTAGATATTTATATTCTTTAACCACTTCGAAGTTATAATCGTTTATAGTAATATTTTGCCTTATTCGTCGTCGTTCTTGTTTTGAGACGACCATGTATTTTGTTTTGTCTTCATTATTTTTATACCGATGTTTAATGCAGCTTCTTCAAAGCTCGAGAAAATATCCTTAATTTGTAATGTTCATTGTGCTATTGCGTCTACGTCATCGACAAAGGCGAGTATGATTTTTGCTCCCTGAGCAGTTACCTATGTCTGGTTTGATTTTTGCATAAATTTTTCGCATGACATATTCTAAGGCCAGGTTAAACAACAATGGGGACAACGGATCTCCCTGTCTCAGTCCAGAATTTACGCAGAAAGCATTTGATATTTTCCTCCCTATTTTAACTTGTGCAAAGGAGTTACTTACACACATTTGTGTTACCGCAGCTAGTTTCTTGGGTACGCCGAGCTCGATCATCGCCTTCCATAATGTTGCACGATTAATTGAATCATAAGCCTGTTTGAAGTCTATAAAGATCTGATCTAAATCTTTTCAAGCATTTGTCTTATTGTAAATATTTGATTAATAGTCAATCTGCGAGGCCTGAAACCACACTGGTAGTAACAAACTATTTCTTCGGCGTATAGTACTAATCTTTTTAATAATATCGAAGACAATATTTTATACGTAGTGTTGATTAGTGATATTAGTGTGTGTTTTTTCGGTTATTTATGCGTTTTTATTGGCATAATTTATTTGTTACTATTCTACATGAATAAAACTTTCTATTTTCAAAGTAAGGATTTTACATCAATTACTTGTGTCATTGTATAATATAAGTATAATGAGGAATAAATGTTTTTCTAATAATAAATAATCTGTATACTATTAATATTGCATATAAATCTGTTAATTATCAACGTTTAAAAAAATCCTTGTCTCAAAAATGCAAACAATTTCTTTCCGTGCTCAAGTTTACTCCGACCATAAAACACTTTTGATTTTATATCGGATACAAAAAATCTTCGAAATACTTTTAGAATTCGGGAGTATTTTTGTTCCCTCGCAATATTTTGAGAACGTCTGGCACAAACTAGACTTAAGTCGCTGTGGAAGGGGGTAGGGGAATAACGGGAAAGGAGTAGGTAGAAGTGGCAGCGGAGCTTTTTCGAGCGTCTGGACGCTTGTAGCTTTTAGGACAGCGTCAACCTCCGGTCGTCCTCAGGCACAGGTAGGTGAAGTGATTTTTTTTTCAATGCCAAAGTGTTTTTTCTTTACAATCATTTAAAAAATGTGATATTTTGTGCTATAAATTCAAGAGTGATAAAATGTGAAGAAAATAGGTACATGCATGACTTTTGGTGCTTTTTAGTGAAAATACCGTCAAATTGGAGGTTTTGTGAAACTTTCGATATTTTGGTAAGTTTTGATTTCTATCAAACACATTCCACATCCACTTTCACGGTATTTTCACAAATCGACACTTTATGTAAGTATGTGTGCCATTTTTGACCACCTGCATAACCTCACTTTTGATTGGTCGTGCTATTTTTAATTTTAAGACATTTGGTATCGAGTGTCAAAAGTGGGAGGAAAAATCTGGTATAGTCTAGCGAGGCCTAGAGATTTTTATTTTAATTTTCTATTTCTTTTGCTGGGTTCCCTATCTATAAACCACTGTCAATGTAAAAATATGTTTGCACTGCTTAGCACATCATTTTTAGAGATACTATATTTTTATTAAAATAAAGAATATTTATTGAATTCAGTATTTATAGATTTTTTTATAAGACAGATGTTAACTTATATATGATTTATATTAAGATTACACAAATACTGGTCATTTTAATTCCATTAAATCCATTAATATCATGAGCACTTGAGTGTCAGTACCTAACCCTGTTGTCATTCACTGTTTATGTTCATTTTTAAATCTTTTACACATTTATAATAGTATCTCCTAACAGATTGTTCTATCTATTTTGCTGTGTTCCCTATCTATAAACCACTGTCAATGTAAAAATATGTTTGCACTACTTAGCACATCATTTTTAGAGATATTATTTATTAAAATAAAGAATATTTATTGAATTAAGTATTTTATAGATTTTTTTAGAATTTAGATGTTATCTTATATATGATTTATATTAAGATTACACAAATATTGGTCATTTTAATTCCATTCCATTAATATCATGAGCAATTGAGTGTCAGTACCTAACCCTGTTGTCATTCACTGTTTATGTTCATTTTTAACATTTTTACACATTTATAATAGTATCTCCTAACACATTGTACCCTCTATTATGTTGTATGATAGAAAATTGTAAAAAATTAGTATATTATCTATTTATTCAGGATAAATCTTTTCTTGGTATTATTCTCAGTACATATTCAACCTTATTAGAGGTCTTAGTGTTACTATGTTTATTGAATAATAATTGAAATTGTAATAGATACACCCAATCCTATTGAAATTCTAACCTTTTTACTCTCCAATTTATCATGTACCTAATAAAAATTTAGGCAGTTAATTCTAACTGATGCTTATATGAGAGTACCAAATGCACGATTTTAGTTTGAGCTGCTAACAGTTCTTTACCGTTTTTGGTTTTAAAGGGTTTAAATGGTTCACAACCATTGAACAACTCACCACACAGTGAACATTTTAGATACTGATTCACCAGATGTTATAGTATGACACTGGGATCATGTTCATCATCATTGGCTCGACTTTTATCGGTTTTGGCCTGCTTTAGTCGGAATGTTTTTCCATTCCGACTTCTTGTTCACTTTGTCTCCCAATTGATTTGATTCAGAATATTCAGATCTCGTAACACGTGTCACATATATCTTAGCCTAGGTAGAAGCCTAGGTAGTCTCAGACATAGAAGTACTAGAACAGCTCACATACCTGGGTATAAAGGGTATAAATATATGAGAATGACAGCGAGGAGGAGAAAATATTGAATCGGATAATGCTTGCTAACAAAGCATACTTCACTCTGTCGCAGGTATTTGGATCCAAAGACATTCATAGGGAAGTAAAGTTTAAAATATATAAAACCAGCATACGGCAACATATGCCGTACAGACGTGGATCATGACTGAAAAGACAATAAACCTTATTAATACTTTTGAAAGGAAGATATTAAGGAGGATATTGGATTGGGACCCATTTGCGGCAATGGTATATGGAGAATAAGGTTCAACCTCGAGTTATACCAATATTACAAAGAACCTTCTATAACAAACTATGCAAAAATACAAAGATTGCGATGGGCAGGTCACCTTATAAGAGCACCTATAACGTCAGAACACCTAGTAGAACGCTTAGCGGAACTATGGTGGGACGTCGGCCAGTAGGAAGATCAAGGAGGAGGTGGATAGACGAAGTTAGAACCGATGTTAAAGAGATATTGAGGGTGACAACTGGAGGAGAGCAGCCAGAGACAGAGATACTGGAGGCGGATACTGGAGGGAGACCAGAGCCTGACTTGGGCTGTAGCGCCATAGGAGAGAGAGAGAGAGAGAGAGAGAGGGAGAGGTCTTCCCTTTGTTCTTCTCCCTATTGGTGTCTGTTTAGTTAGTTTCTTGGGTATATCGGTTTGTTTCATTTGTTCCTATATTATACTCGTGGTTTCCATACTGTAAATTTTTGAGCCCACCACCCCTCATTCATTCTGGTCACATGGCCCGCCCAGTTCCACTTCAACAATGCCATGAGTTCTATGACATATTTGACGCCTGTTCTTCTTCTTGTTTCCTCTTTTCTAACCCTGTCTCTATCCAACTAACAACCGTTACATTCTCCTTTGGATTACTCAGAGTTTCGTTGCTATGGCCTGGGTTAAGGAAAGTGTTTAGCCGTCGTAAGTCAAGACTGGAAGCTCATATTAGTCGCACGGCTTCTTTTTCAAATAATATAACATGTTTCTTTTGAAGATGTCTGATTGAGCTCTATATGATGCCCACGATAAAGTGATTCTTCTTTGTGGTTCAGCAGTTTGATTGTACTTGACAATTAGGATTTCATGATCCTAATCCTATGCTCCTATCATGTATTTTGTTGAAGTAGACTTTTGGCTCCTTGCTTGGTTATTTGAAAATTTTAACATCTCTCATCGTATGTTAAGAGTGACTTTATAAGAATTATATACATTTGGCACTTTGTTTTTTTGATAGGTTGCTTTACTAGTCCATTAGGTATAAACTATACGTTCAATATGTATTCCTCTCTTGACTTCTTGTCTAATGTTGTCTGACGTATCCAACCACCACAAAATTGTCAAGTCCCTCACGATTGTTATCTTCTCACGTTATGTTTTGAAAGTATGTACCTTTATCCTAGGCAGTACGGCGTGGCATCGGCGCGCTTCTATCGTTCATAAGAAATACATAGGGCTACCTCCTCAATGTTCTATTCTTAACGTGAAACGCTCTATAGATATCTTGTCCTTTATATAAAATTCAGTAACTTCCCACAAAGTCTTAGAAGAAACGTACCTTAGATATAACAGATAACATTAAGCTTCAGGCCAAAAACACTGATTCAAGAGCCGTTCCAATGTATAGTTGGTAGCATCCAAGGTGCCTTTATACTCATGGTTTGTGGTGGCTTCTCCTTCAAAACAAAAGCCAAAACTCTTAACTTCTAGCCTTCTACCTCCTCAATGTTCTATTCTTAACGTGAAACGCTCTATAGATATCTTGTCCTTTATATAAAATCCAGTAACTTCCCACAAAGTCTTAGAAGAAACGTACCTTAGATATAACAGATAACATTAAGCTTCAGGCCAAAAACACTGATTCAAGAGCCGTTCCAATGTATAGTTGGTAGCATCCAAGGTGCCTTTATACTCATGGTTTGTGGTGGCTTCTCCTTCAAAACAAAAGCCAAAACTCTTAACTTCTAGCCTTCTACCTCCTCAATGTTCTATTCTTAACGTGAAACGCTCTATAGATATCTTGTCCTTTATATAAAATCCAGTAACTTCCCACAAAGTCTTAGAAGAAACGTACCTTAGATATAACAGATAACATTAAGCTTCAGGCCAAAAACACTGATTCAAGAGCCGTTCCAATGTATAGTTGGTAGCATCCAAGGTGCCTTTATACTCATGGTTTGTGGTGGCTTCTCCTTCAAAACAAAAGCCAAAACTCTTAACTTCTAGCCTTCTTGCCTTCAACTTCCTCGCTTCAGTAGCAGTTCTGCCACTCTCCCAATTTTCAATTGCATTGCTGTTCTCCATTCTAGGCTCCCACAACAAACAGAAAGGGAGCAGCTCCACATTGAAGAGGCGAAAGCCTAAAGTAGGAAATACACCATTCAATTCGGTTGAACAATGTGGATGATTCAACCAAAAAGACCCATGTATTTTGCAATTCCATAAATGCGTTCAACAAAATTGAACGCTGAAAGAAGTTGAGACAATTTCTACTTTCGTTCAACTTCGTTGAACAACTGGGATGATTCATCTACATTGACTCGTCTATACAAGTTTGTCGATTGTGTTCGATTCAACCATTTATTTCATTTCGACGTGTGATGTGAATCATCCACATTGTTCAACCGAATTGATTGAAGAATAATTGAAGCGTGTATAGTGTATATGTATGCTTTTCAATTTGATTGAACAATGTAATTGAATCATTGAATCCCGCTTCTTGAAAGAAGCGGGAGTAGATGATAGAGACTTGAGAATCATATATAATTTGTATTACAACCAAACTGCCAATATTAAAGTGGATGACCAATTGACAGAGGCAGTCTCCATAGATAGAGGAGTGAGGCAAGGATGCATCCTGTCCCCGGTGCTGTTTAATATATACTCTGAATGTATCTTCGAGCCAGCGCTGGGAGAACTACAGGAAGGCGTATTAGTCAATGGAGTGCGTCTGAACAACATTAGATATGCCGACGACGCTGTAGTTTTTGCAGACAGTCTAGATGGTTTGTAAAGAATAATGTCGCGCATATCAGATATAAGTAGAGAATACGGACTTGATCTCAATACGAAAAAAACAAAGTACATGGTAGTCAGTAAGCGCGAAATATTAAATACACAGCTTTTGGTTAACCAACAACTAATTGACAGGGTCGACAGCTACACATACTTTGGTACCAACATAAACAACCAGTGGGACCACTCAAGTGAAATAAAACAACGCATAGGAAAAGCGAGATCAGCGTTCATAATGATGAAGTCTCTTTTCAGAAGCCACGATTTACCTCTTGCTACCAAAATCTCTATCATCAGATGCTATGTATTTTCTACGTTATTATACGGAGTAGAGGCCTGGACACTTTCCGAGGCTTCTTTGAGAAAACTCGAGGCATTCGAGATGTGGTGTTACAGGCGCATTTTGAGAATTTCGTGGGTGGATCGTGTGACTAATGTTGAGGTTCTATGTAGAATAGGCAAGGAATGCGAGATTATTAACACAATCAAAAAGCGCAAACTAGAATATCTTGGCCATGTTATGAGGAATGAACAGAGATATAGCTTGTTGCAACTCATTCTTCAAGACACGGTATTTGGAAAGAGAGGACCAGGGAGAAGAAGAATATATCTTGGCTTCAAAACCTGAGAAAGTGGTTTAATGCATCAACAACCGGACTATTCAGAATAGCAGCAAGCAAAGTTAGGATAGCCATGCTGATCGCCAACATCCGGAACAGATAGGCACCTTAAGAAGAAGAAGAATTGAATCATCCACATTGTTCAACCGAATTGAATGGAGTATTTCCGCCTTACGCAAGGTTATCACAATGTTCAGATTCTCTCTATCCTCTATGAGAATTTTTTTATACTTAATTCTTCTTTGATTGTTGATTTGTTACAGTCATAGATCTTTAGCATTTATAAAATATATTATTAATAGTTCCATCTACACTTTATCTAGCCTTTTATCTAATAATTAATGGGTGTTCCAACTTTTGCCATCCTGTAATTTGGAAATATTTTATGTAATTTTTCAAAACCGGAATACGGGATAACCATAAATGTTTCAGATTTCAATTCTGTATTTAATTTTTTTTAGTTTTCACTTTCACAAAGCATTTGTCATTCAAATTAATTGATACTACTTGTGTTCTGTATTGTGTAGTATAGTTGGTCACATAACACTCAGAAGTTACAATAATTTGAAATGTTTAAATCTTGTATGTTCTACAAAAATCATTTTGTTGTTATATTCGGAATTTATATTCTAATATTGATTTGTTTTCTCTAGAATCTCTGTAAAATCTTAAAAAAATAATCATAATGAATCATCAATTCTGTACTTACTGATATTAACTATCGATTACAATTTAATTAGTTCTTTGCGTTGTAAATATTACACGATAAGAATTAAATAAATTTCCAACCGAAATTGCACTAATAATCCGCTAGTTAGCGATACCAGCTAAGCTTACAGCGAATAAACATTTTTGTTCAAAATTATCAGTAGTAATTACACAAGAGCTCTAAAATTATCGATTTGTATTGAAAGAGGGCAAAACAAATCGGTAATTTTAAGAGCTCAAACGTAATTCGGTACGATTATTTCATGAATAAAACTGTCTCTTTATATCATTTTAACTAATGTTTTATTGATATCTTCGCCTGAATATTTACTAAACCTGTTCATGGTGTTCTCTTTGACAAGTTGTAAATGTCACTGAATGTTAATTTTTGCGTAGCAACGAAGGGCATCTGATGTAATAATTGACGACGGGAAATTGTAGAAAAAAATTATCGGCATTAATATCACAAGAGACAATATTGCGACAATTTTTCTAAAATTTATTGTCTGGCAATAGTTTGTAACAAGGTCGTTGCGTTGTTGCTCCAGGTAACTGAATCAGTCGAAGAAAAGTAACAAAATATGACTTTCTGTTAAGTGAAGCCTCCTTTGAGTTTTCCTCAGTTTACAATAAGATTCTTAATCTTTATATTATTTGCATTTATAGATCACCTGCCTCTTCCGTGGAACTATTTTTTCAGAACCTGCTAAATTTGTTAGATGACCTGCCCCATAAAAGTAGAAGAATTTTATGCGAGGACTTTAACATTGATTATGCTGCTGCTTGTGCTACACAAATATCCTTGGTCAACATATTTGAATCGTATGGTCTAACAATGCACGTTGAGTCTCCTACAAGGAGTACAAAAACTTCATCTACCATAATTGATTATACAGTCTCAGATTTCTCACTCCTTGATGTCCACTCTACAATTATTAATGCTGGACTATCTGATCATGAAGCAGTTTATACGAAGTTTAATATCTCCAGCAAACCCTTCTCGAAAACCCGACGTTTAGGCAGGATTTCTTCCACCCGAAACTTTCGTAAATTCCAAAATTTATGCTTAACCTCTGAGTGGCGCTTTCCTGCCATGGACGTGGATAATAATTTCAGTGAATTCTTAGATAAGCTTATCTGTATCTTCAATAAAGCATTTCCTTTAATTGCAATTAAGCCAAAAATCACACACCCTGGACTACTAAAGGTATCCGAATATCTTCCAAGAATATGCGTTCTCTTCTCTATATCAAGAAATTTACTACCAACGTCTCTATCACTGAATATATCACCAAGTACAGGGCAACCTATCTTAAACTTATAAAATCCGCTAAAAAAGTCTACTACCAGAACCGTCTGGGAAGCTCCAAAAGTATTGCAAAAGAAACTTGGTCCATAATAAACGATCTTCGAAATAAAACCCACACTGCTCAAACATTTTCCCTTCCAGACCCTGAAAATCTAAATGAATACTTTGTTAATGTGAGTAAAAATATTACATCAACTATTTTGCCACAACAAGATCCCATTTCCTATCTCCCTAATTCAAGAAAAGTCTCGAATTCATTCTTTATAAAACCAGTCGATAAATCTGAACTGATCCAAACAATCAATAGTATCAAAAGCAAATCTTCCTGTAGTACTGATGGTCTATCGATAAAATTTTTTTCTAATCTTCCAGAAAATGTGTTAGAAGTCCTCATCTCACTAATTAATGATTCTTTTGAGAAAGGTAAATTTCCAGAGTGCCTGAAGACAGCCATCATTATTCCTCTTCATAAGGGTGATGAAATATCTAATACCTGCAATTATAGACCTATTGCACTACTACCGGCACTCTCCAAAATTATTGAGAGACTCATAAAAGCCCGACTTATGTCCTTTCTAGTTAAAAACAACATTTTATCACAAAATCAGTTCGGCTTTTTAAATAATAAATGCACTACTGATGCCATGTTTTCTGTACTACATGAGGTTTATCAAGCACTGAACAGTAATCTTCACACTGCCACCGTTTTTTGTGACTACGCCAAAGCTTTTGATTGTGTAAATCACAACATTTTGATAAAAAAACTAAATTTCTACGGAATTCGAGGCATTTCTTTAGATTGGTTCCAATCTTACTTGGATGATAGGAAACAACTGGTTAGAGCAAATGATACAGACTCTAGTCTCAAAAACATTGTATGTGGGGTACCTCAAGGTTCAGTATTGGGTCCTCTACTTTTCCTTATCTTTATTAATGACATCACTAATTTAAAAATCGATGGAAAAATCTTTCTTTTTGCTGATGATACCAGTATCACTTGGAGCAACTCAAATATTGCAACTCTTCATGCTACTTTAACTTCTGATCTACTTACAATAAAAACCTGGTGTGACTCAAATTTACTCTCGTTTAACGTAGATAAAACAGTCATCATATTCATACATCTCCAAGTGGAGCAAAGGGCACCTTGCGGTGTTTCAAGTAGCATGAGGAATGATGGTGAGGTTGCTAGTCCCACGCATCATCAATTTTGTTTACTAGTTTTCTCCATTCTCTTCTGTTTTTTGCTATCTTTTTTGCATCGTTCCATGTTAAATTATTTTCTTTGAGTTCTTTCTCTATTGTTCTTTTCCACGTATAAGATGGTCTACCCATTCTTATTTTGCCTTGAGCATTGTAATGTAGAGCTTGTCTAGCAATATTTGTTGCTGGTTTTCGTAAGGTGTGTCCTATCCACTTCCATTTCCGTTTTTTTATTGTATGTTCTATCCTTTCTTCATTTGTTATTCTCCACAATTCGTCATTAGCAATTTTGTTTAACCAAAATATTCTCAGTATAATACGTAGGCACCTGTTAATGAAGGATTGTATTTTCTGAAAGAATTTTTTATGGTGTTTCCATGTTTCTGCTCCATATAACAGGACAGACTTTACATTAGTTTCAAATAATCGTAGCTTTGTTCTTCTGCTGATGTTTGTCGAGGCCTTTTAAACTTTTAAACCTTTTTTATTAATTAGGTAGACTATGCATTTGCAATTTATTTAAATCTTTGCAATTGATTATTTTTGTTTTAACTTCATCATTATTATTATTATTTAAATATATTGACGATTTATGTAATTTTAGTAAATTGGATTGTTTCTGTTTTGTATTTTTGACTATTTATAAGCTTTGCCGATAAAATTGTAAAATTTTTCATGGCAATAAAGCATATTTCTATTCTATTCTATTCTAAAAGAGTTCGCTTTTTAAGACATTTTTATTTGGAATCAAAACATTCAAAAGATAAGATAATTAGCCTTAATTACTCGTTAATTTCGTTAATAAAATATATTTATAATCTACGCATCGAGCTTTCTGTTCGGGCCGATGCGATGTGACGATATTTTGTACATGAATGAATGATTTTGACGATCGCGTGAAATAGGAATTGCTTTTATTAATACGACATTAATGTATAAGGAAAGGGAAGAAAGGGAATCTCGCTCAGCTCGCCAGATGAAAAGACATATTAGGGATATACGATCACCGCTCGTATAAGGATAGGTAAAAGGATAGGTAAGAGGAAAACTGCCGGATTCGCTCAGCACGCCAAAACGACAGCGGAAAATGGTCGGAAAATACTACCTACATAAACTCACCTCTTATCCCTCGCTGTTGTTTATTATTCTTCGATCATCGCTCCAAGAATAATAATCAACTAGGCTTTTCGATCCGACTTTTATATCGTCCAAGACGGTACAAAAACCTCGTTTTACTTAATTCATTGGCGTACTCTAGACGATAAAATTATATTATCGTCACAAGTTATTACGCTATTACCCAATGACAACAAG
This sequence comes from Diabrotica virgifera virgifera, assembly GCF_917563875.1. Taxonomy (NCBI): domain Eukaryota; kingdom Metazoa; phylum Arthropoda; class Insecta; order Coleoptera; family Chrysomelidae; genus Diabrotica; species Diabrotica virgifera. Next base: position 186,626,068 of record NC_065450.1, read on the forward strand.
TTTGAGAAAAGAGGGAGCAATATTTTCTTATTTATTCTTACCGTCGTGTGATATTCGTAAGGTTATTTTTTAATACATACATATAAAATTCAAGTCTTTGTATAAAAACAATCAGTGACATTGATCAGAAAAAATATTAGTTAAAATTATTTATAAATACAGTTTTATTCATGAAATAATCTTTTATTATGGATATTTTCTTAAATGTGACAGTTGTCAAAACTAGGAAACTGGTTGCCATTAAACAGAAACAATCTACTAAAAAAATTCCCACTGTAATTTTGTACAGTAGAAAATTACCGCTGTAATAATAATCTGACTGGACAGAATTAAACACGTGATGAAAAATCTTACTACACGATTGGAAGTTAAATTAAACAATAACCGCTGTAATTTCTATTCTTGTGGGTTTCTATTGGTCAGAATCTCTATGAATGAAATAATCTCAGTTATATTTGTTGTTTCCATTTCCCCCTTACGACAGGGGTGGTTTCAGGTGGAAACTCGGGAGTAGGAGAGACAAACTTTTTTGCAAATCGCTGTTTTCCGTTTTCCTCCTTACGACGGGGTGGTTTTAGGGGGAATCCCGAGAGTGGGAGAGGCAAACTTTTTTGTTCTTCTCGTTTTTAGAGCTCAAATCTCTGAGGACTGGACTAACTTTTCATAAATTGAAATTTAATCCACTTCTAAATTAGTTACGATTCAGTATCATAAAGCCGAGGAGAAAAAGTCGACGGATATATGTAATACCCACTAATTCACAGTAAAATGTTCTAAAAGTATAAAACGATGTATACATATCCTACTCAATTGGCAAGATTCCAGATCCAGTTGAAATAGCATAACAAACAGATACAGAACTAGGTATCACTGTACCGGTAACTTAACATAGCAAGGAATGTTGAGAAAATTGATATATGCACTCTTATATACGCCTTATATTATACCAGTTTTGACATACATAAAGTTTCAAGATACTTGCATTATTCCACTTTGTAAAATTGTACTTACAACATTACAGTTCAGTGATTAGGAATACATTTTAATGATGATCAAAAATTAGAAATTAGGCCAATGTACGTCAGTGTGTTATTTTTGAATTGTTTAGATTTATGAAACATCTGCTGAAATATTTCAGCAATATTTTGCTTCAACCGATTGACATTGGGTGGATCCAATGTTTATGAACTCATTTAAAGAATTTTGCGGATATTTGAAATGGGTTATTGGATGCAAAATCGAAAATATCTTCTTCCGCAATGTGAGGTTTAGAGTTTTTATTATTATCATATTGCAATATGGATTTATATCTTAATTAGATGTGCGAATATAACGTAATCATTGTCACGTTTTCATTTTCGCTGAACTGTTCAATCACACTTTCATTCAGCTCCACCATTGTTCTACACGTGTTTCTAGATTTCACCTTTCATCAGAAACATTTTAGTAAATATTTGTGGTAGCTCGAACTGAAATAATAAAATAAAAATAAAATAAAAACATGTATTGCCCTAATAATGTGTACATTTCATTCCATAAGAAATTTTAGTTTTCTTGTGATGTCCCGCTGCTGCACCATCTCCTTTTGAACAGTTTCCTTGTCGAGTACCTGATTCATTATGTCATGGACTTCTTGACTTTTCTGTTGTCTTTTTCTGTTTTAGGTACTTCTTGTATCTACTTTCCTTACCGGTTTTTCAACCACCTGGCTATTAACTGACCAGATGGTCGATCAGTCTGTGTCTGTGTCAGTTATTTGGTTTCTGACGAGGATATCTCTTGTTTTAAGGAGTCTTCCTGTGGCTTGGTGGAAGAAGTATCTTGTCTTATTCTCATCCATCTCCGTCATTGGTGTATACTAGAGCCTTTCTTCGATGCAGTCTCAGTTTTCTTTAGGTTCCTCTAGTAGTCTCAAACTGGAATTTCATCACCGACATCACCGACCTAACGTAGACCTGGTTCAGCTGGATTTTCTTGGCCTTGGAGGGCTGGTCCTAAAAATGTAAAGTTGAATTAGTCTTTTTACTAACATAGCTTTTACCTTGGTTTGCTTTGTATGCATCGTGAAGTTCAGCTTCCCTTTCGAGGTGTACTTCTAGGTAGTTCACGGATGGTCAAACTGAAATAATAAATAAAAATAAATAAAAATAAATAAAAATAAACAAAAATAAAAAATAAAAACCTTTATTGCCTAATTATATGTATAATTCATTATCTCAAGATATTTCATTTCGTCTTTTTCGATGTTCCGCAGCTGAATACGAATACGCCATCAGAACTAACTCCGGACAACCAGATGACCAAGGTCACTACTAAGGCATGTTATCTTCTGAATTTTGGAGAATTTTTGTTTTCTGAATACACCGGGGAAGTGTTCTGATGGCGTATTGTTTTTCAACAACCCCAAAAACCCCCCGAGTAATCTGTTTGCGTCAATTTAGAGACGAAAACATCGAAACACCAGATAACGTGCCTTAGCAGTGAACCTGTGAACCAGGTGGTCCGTGGGAGGGTTCTGACGGCGTATTCGTTTTCAGCCACTCCAAATACTCCCGAGTAAGAAAATCTGGCCACTTATACACTTACTTTAACTTGCTTATTGGATACATTTTATGTACTTTAAAATGCAACTATGCATTTACACCCATTTTTCTATTGTAGACTTTTTTCTTGACATCATCCTGAACATAATGCAAAAAGTTGTAAGTTTATAGGTGCTGAATTTCCAAGGTGTATTTGCTCTTTTAAGAGTAGTTCTGCACTTTTAAGTTTACAAAATTTATAAAAGTTTAAGCAAATTTAGTCATTCACTTTGTAGTTATTTACAAAAGAATTGAAATTTATGGTCAAATTTATGATTGTTTAATAATAATCTGAAAGTGTTTTCTTGTGGCATGTCTAAGTTAAATATTGTGTTTATATAGGAGTAACCCACAATTATACTTGAGAAATCCATCTTTATGATGAACTCAGATATGTTGACACCAGAACTAATCTTCACTGAGAAGATTAACACAATTATACCATCTAGAGAACAAAAAGTCCCAAATCTCAATGGGAACTTAATATGGTTCACTGATGGATCGAAAACTGCCCATGGTACTGGATCAGGAGTCTTTGGGCAAACATGTAACTATAATAAATCTTACAGCATAGGTCAACATACAACGGTGTTCCAGGCTGAAGTTATTGCTTTGGTGGCCTGCATTGATGAAATCATTGATGAAGACCCTAAAGCTAAGAGAATCAACATTTACACAGATAGCCAATCGACTATTCCGGCTTTAAAGAACCCTCTCACCAAATCAAAACTGGTGAGAAACTGCAAAAATCTCCTCAATAACTTAGCAAAAGACAATAAAGTGTCTTTAATATGGGTGCCGAGTCAACTCATTAAGGGGTGCATGTGAACGAACGCGCAGATATGCTAGAGAAACAAGGCTCGAGAGAAACTTGTGAAGGCCCAGAATCTTTCTATGACATTACTAAAGATGTTCGATGACGAGGTTTAGGCTGATAAAGAATAATAAAAATAAATGGAGAACCACTCAAGGGCAAATCCAGACTAAAAAAATAATCAAGAATATTGATAAAGAACTATTGAACATTTTGATGAACCTCAATAAACGAGAGATCAAAACGGTTACTGAAATGGAGACTGGACATTGCCGTTTAAGAAATCACCTATACAAACTAGGTAAGGTGAAAGAACCATGGTGCAGAAAGTGCGAAATGGAAGAAGAGACTGCCATACACATACTATGCCATTACAGTGTGCTAGGTGATGTAAGGCAGGACTTCACTAGTCAAATGAGGTTTGAACCAGAAGAGATCCTAAAACTACCAATAAGAAAACTGTTGGCCTTCGTTGAGGCCACATGACTTATTAGAGTTTAAGGAGAAGAACAAGATTTGGTACAAAGGTCTTATGACCAAGTGCCAGAGACTAATGAGTCTCGCCTGAGTTAGGAAGAAGAAGAAGAACCCATAATTGGTTTGACGTTTCCGTTCCCGTTTCCGAAAATCAAAAAAATTCAAAAATATTATTTAAGAATTTTTATATAAGTGTATAACCGTCATGTTTTTTTCAGTGTTGCCAATCGCATTTCTCTAGATTATCCGATGATCGCTCGAAAAATATCCGATTTGTCACGAAAAGGTACGCTAGGTCAAAAATTATTCTGTCATTAAAATCAATGTTGCCAATGTTATTCGTTTAGTCCCCTTAATAACCATGAAATAACAAAATCCGTTGATTGTAATCAATTATCATTATGATAATTAACATAATTGATTGATTAATTAATTATTAATTAACGTAACAATTATTAACATAATTCATTAATTATCAATTAATCTCATAATTGTAATCAATTATGTTTTCAGCATCCCAATCAAAGTTGACATTGACAGTAATTAAATATTTGATAATGATCAGTTGATTCCATTTCTGATTAGCGTTCGAACATCCGGCCCTTTAATCTACTAGATTCTCTATTTCACAGTTTAAAAATTTTCGTTTATAGATGAAAGCTGTATCTTACCTGCTTATTACCTAGCTGCTTATTACCTAATTCATGTATGTAAATACATACATACTATTTACTTACCCAGATTTAGCCATGCGGCCCGCACTCGCTCTAAGGGGGAAAATTCATTCATCCCAGATACCTAGGGTATCAAAAGGATTGAGCTCTGGTGGGACTCTTTCCGTGTTATCGAGCCCTAGGTGACTTGGTACGCCGGAGTATCTCCCAAAAATTTTCGCACGCATATGTAGGTCGAGAGTAGCATAACTTTCTGCATAGTTTTGTAAAGATGTTCATTTAGACCCAGCTTTTTGATGTTTTCTATGAGGTTCTTTGGAATGACTCCAGTAGTAGAAAGAATAATAGGTATTATCTGGGTACTTTCCATTCTCCATTGTCTCCTTATTTGTATTTCGAGATCTCTATACTTGGCGATCTTTTCGTTGTGCTTAACACGCAGATTATTGTTGTTAGGTATCGCCACCTCTATTAATGTTGTGTGCCTATTAAGTTTATTAACTAGTATGAGATCCGGTCTATTGTGTGCCACTGTTTGGTCTGTGAGCACAGTGCGATCCCAGTATAGCTTGTAGTTGTCGTTTTCAAGCATTCTGTCAGGGACGCATTGATAATAAGGAAGATGGTCGGTTTGGAGAAGTCCAAGTTTGCTAGCTAGTTCTTGGTGGAGAATCTTTCCTACTGAGTCGTGGCGTTCTTTATAATCAGTTCCGACAAACGCCTGGCAGCCCCCGGTAAGATGTTGGATGGATTCTTGGGTTTGACATCCATATCGGCATTTGTCATTTTGGACCTGAGGATCTTTTACAATGTACTTCAGGTAATTTCTAGTTGGAATAACCTGATCCTGGATGGCAAGTAGGAAACCTTCTGTCTCGGGAAACATCTTTCCTGATACCAACCAATAGTTCGACGCTCTACTGTCGACATATTCTTGGTTGACCTCATTGAGATGCCGTCCGTGCAGTGGTTTACCCATCCAGGTGTGCATTTTTTCGTCCTTAGATAGGTGGTTTATGCGAATTTCTTGTTCCCTCAGTTTAAGCGGTGTTAAGTCATCTACTGCGCAGATTGCACGATGTAAAGTAGATGATTCAGCCTGTGCCTGAAAGTAAGTTCTTAAGTTAGCCAATTGTTTATCCAATTGCTCACCTATGTCCATGAGTCCTCTTCCTCCTAGATACCGCGGTAATGTTGTTCTCTCTACTGCACTGCGAGGATGATGGGTTTGTGCCTTTGTGAGAAGTGTTCTTGCTTTCCGCTGAAGACTTTCTATATCGGTTTTTGACCACTTAATAATACCAAATGAGTAGCTAAGCGCGGAAAAGGCGTACGTACGCCTTACTACTAATTTACTTACTATTATTATATTATTCGTATTTTGTATTATCATAAGTGTTAAATTCTAAATAAATAAATAAATCTAAATATTTCATTATTTGGATCGTTATATTAATTTATTATAATTATTTAAGTAAAAAAAAACACTTTTAAATATTATTTTATTAAAACGTAATAACTAACTAAAACTAGGTACTGGAAAAATAAATAATAAATAAATCAATACAAAATAAACTGCAGCTACATTAATAGCATAGGCGCAAAATTTCACAAACCAAAACTTATTTTAACAGACGAGACGTTTACTTAAGCACTGCACTACATAAAATGAAAATAAAACTAAATCATGCGTGAATTAGCTTTCATTAGATTAAATACTAAAAACTAAAAACTCATAAATAACATCTTTTGAAATTTGAATTGGATTAGTATGCCTTAAGTGGATGCACTTGTGCATTTAAATTCTAAACAAAAGAATCGGTACATGTACCTTTTGTCAAAAGATGAAAGGTATCGGATGTCGCTAACATTCATCCCCTATAGGCTATTTATAAAAATTTGGGTGGAACCAAACAAAATTAATGTGTTGTTGTTGTTGGGAATATATGGATGAGAAAGTTTTAGTCGATGGTAGATACACTGAAAAATATCCGCAAATATCCGATTTATTTAAAGATACGAAGAAGATACCACAACTCACAAAAAGGTACGCAAATCAGATAATTATCCGCCGATTGGCAACACTGTTTTTTTTAAGGTTATATCTTCCCAAAAATTGAAAGCTGACTTGGCCGCGGTGTCATGGCAACAGCCATGCTTTGGCTGTAAAGTTGTGAGAGTGGATTTTTGCCCTATGTGCCCTATATTTGTATGTGCTTAAACGTTTGTGTGTGGGTGAGTGTTGTGTATGTATTGTATTTGTGTGTTACATAATATGTATTTTGTATGGTTGAAGATGATGTTCCCTTCCCACTAAAGCATAAACAACTTTTTCATTATTATTCGCATAATCAAAATAATCTTTTTTGAAAATGATTTCTGGAGTGGAGAAAAAAGAATTCTTAATAATTTTAGAAGAGAAACGCTTATAAATGGTCCTAGTATATTTATATTTGAAACATACAATTTTTCACATTTTTATTAAATTATCTTTCATCAACTAGCCAGTTTCTTCAAAAGATTTTTTTATTCAAAATATGAACATGTGTCGCTTGAGATGTGGACACGCCAGCACTAAAAATTCTTGTCTGAAAGATATATAGAGATTCTAATTTTAGTGTCATCTTACTTTAGACTGTGGAAATTTTACAAGTAAACTGAGAACTTCTTTTTGTGTAGATTGTGTTTTATTCGCGACAGTAATATACTATTTTCCATACCACAAAAGATTACTGGTGAGTGTAAAATATGTAGAATAGACACTATAAAATTGAACGTGAAGTTGTCAGAATAATGCTGAAAATAATCATTTATTGTAGTTATTATGGTCTATTTTTAAACTAAGAGGAGTAATTCAAATTTACCGCGCCGTAATACTTGTTTGTAATTGGTCCAACCTCAGGCAAGTTTACTCCACTGTTATGAAATTTTGACAGTAATGACATTTATGAAATTTTGACACTAATGACATTTATGAAATTTTCACACTACTGGCATTTCATAGGTTAATTAAGTTATATCGGCATTTTGTTGTATTTTCTGCTTTATTTCTTTACTTTTTATTAGATATTTAGGGCCGGTTGTTCGAACGCTAATCAACATTGATCACTATCAAATATTTAATTACTGTCACAACTGTCAATGTCAACTTTGATTGGGTTGCTGAAAACATAGTTAATTATAATTATGAGATTAGTTAGTCAATTAACATAACAATTATTAACATAATTGATTAACTAATTTTATAATTGTCATCAATAATTATGTTTTCGGCAACCCAACCAAAGTTGACATTGACAGTTGTGACAGTAATTAAGTATTTGATAGTGGTTAATGTTGATTAGCGTTCGAACAACCGGCCCTTAGTCTACTTTTATATAAAAAAAACAGTTGTTTTTAGAACTCTTTAGCGACGTATTAGTATAATATATATAATATATGGATTACCGTCGTCCGATATGTTCACCCAAAAAAGAAGATATATTTGGTGATTTTTCTAGTGACTTTCTTGGGTGTGAATCTGTCCTTTTAGTTTACTCCTCTTGGTTTATAAACACACCATAGTAATTAGTATATTTATAGATACATTTTTCTACAAACAAAGCTTTCATTTTTGTTTATATTATGTATACGCTATGAGCTCGTAGGTAGAGGGGATAATTAAAAATTCGCGAGTGCCAGTAGTGACTAGTCTGTAAGCTTTTACCTACTGGAAATTTTACATAAATGTCAAAGTGATTAATTTAAAACATTGAAATTAAAAACATTAATAGGAAATAATATTAGTTGGTCAAAGCTGTGGTGTATATTTTTACCTTAAATATACTTACGTTTTAAATACTGAATTTAAGTTTTTTTTAATATTTCGTAATATGTAATTATAAATTAATCTAAGCGCCATCTACACGATAATTGTGAAAGTATCAGAAGTAAGAAATGAATATTTCATTAATAGCACGGTAAAATGATTATAGCAAAATCTTTAAAAAATCGATTTAAGCGATAACAATTAAATAATAAATTTAAAAATTACCGGTGAAAGTTGCATTAGTAATCCGCTAGGAGCGACACCAGCGAAGCTCAGAGCGTATACTACACATCAACTTAGTACATAACTTGAATATGACATTGCCTAAACATTTTCTTATTTATTTTTTTTTAATTCTTTCTCGTCTACTTCAGGTTGCTTTTCTAATTGTTACTTTGAAATATCTGTTAATAATAGTCTTTGTTTTTTAGTGGTTTTCCAATTGTCCTTTGTCTAGGTCTAGAGCATTGTTACTTTTGTCAATTTTTTTGTTCTCCTGCACTGTCACGGAGTGCAATATAAGGAAAACAGATATATTAATAGTAGGTAACATATCCATAGAAAAATTAAAGTAATGGAGCTCTTATTTTATCATTACACATTCATCCACCCTTGGAAATAGGTCTCAACCAAGTTTCTCCAGTTATCTGTGTTAGCTAATCTTCGCATATTTGTGTGATGTTGTTTCAAGTCTTCTGGCATAGTTTATACAGACAAAATCCACATGTAGGTATTATAGCTTACAATTTTTTAATATTCAATTTATTTTCCCAAACAACAACCAAAGAGTTCTAGTAATCCGAACATTTTGGTTTTGTTTATCCAGTTTCATGGTATAACCTAAATACTAAATAAACATACTCGTTGAAGATTTCTATTGATTGACCCAGTGTATAGGGGTCTAGGACGTTTCATCGCCGCCAGTTCATCGCCGTCAGTTCATCGCCGGCCGATTCATCGCCAGTTAATTAGTAGCTAACTGATTTATTTCCGAATTTCCGACCAATTTTCTACAGTTACATTTATTATTTATTTTTAATATTAATTAGGAATTCTAGGAAATGACCTAACCTAACATAACCTGACACTACATAAATTTGACCATATATATTTCTACAAAGGTCATTTAACACTACAAATTTAATACTATTTAATATCAAATTTAGGGGAAGTAGAAATAGAACAGTAAATTAATATAATAATATTTTTTATCTTTTTAATTGTCATAAGTTTTGAACTGAATTTAACGTCGTGTCGTGTCATCTCCCATAATACAAAATCGGCGATGAAACGGACGGCGATGAAATGGACTGGCGATGAACTGGCGGCGATGAACCGGCGGCGATGAAACGTCCCATTCCGGTGTATAGATAGATCATAGTGACTTCTTCACTGATAATGTTTGTTTTGCTATATGTATAGTTATAACATGCCATTCTAGTTATTTAAAAAGGTCTTCTGAGTAAATTGCTGTCGGAATACATTGCTTACCTTATCGAATTCTTATATTTGTATTTTATTTGTTCGAAATAATGAATAAATAGCGTTCTAAAATCTAGAAACGCGTTTTTTATTTTCACGGAACACTTTTGAAAGAGACATTTTTGAAGATATTCTTCTTTAGCGGCGAATCGATTGAGGGTAAAATTGTACATAGATCTGCGCGCCTGCGCACACTGACAGTATGTAGTTCTGACAGTATGTAGTTCATTGCTAATCTTTCAAGATAGGTATGCATGTATCTGTAACCGTGCAAATAAGTCATTAAAAGAATATATTAGTGTTTTTAGGAAATGTATTATTTATTATAATTTTTGTGTTTTTGGATTTGTGTTTCTCTGTAGTAAAATAATAAAATATTATGTAAGCATAACATTTTTACACTATATGTCGCCGTGTAGTGTAATTATATCCGAAACTTACATGTCAATTCCTAGGGCCTCGCTGGAGTAGTGGGTAATGCGTTAGCTCTGAGACTGGAATGACGTGGGTTCAATTCCTGGGCGATTCATATTTTTTTTTATTTTTGGTTGTTTTAATAAAAAATTTTTGAAAGTGGTAGATAAGAAAGTTAGTTTGATTTTTAAATAAAATACAAATAACCTTTTAAGTATATTTACTTCGTTTAAATTGCCTATTATATAATAGAAGAATATCTTCTTACGTGCGTACAAAGTACACACACATTCTTTTTTTATTCCAGTTTATTTTTTCAGTTTTTTTTTATAGTCTTCTAATCTGACCTCTTCATCAACCAGCTTTTCGCGTCCACTGTTAAACATAAGCCTCCTTCCTTCGCCGCCAGGAAATTCCATTTTGCGCAAGTTACAACCAGTTGTGCTAAATTATTTGTATGTTGTCTGTCCATCGCATCGGTGGTCGTTCTTTGTTTGTAATTACAGCTTCAATTTACCGTACACTTCTCGTATACTCTGCCGATAAGATAAAGTCGTGTTGAGAAAACCTGACGTTCCCGATTGCTGTGAAGAGCTTGGGTGACATCGTGTCTCCTTGTCTAATATCACTCTCCAATGGGAACTCCTTAGTTTTCTCATCGAATTGCACACTTGCTATTGTTGATTTTTTTTATAGTAATTGCATAGACCAGTGTATAATTAAATCCACATGACACTGGGATTAGAGTCCTGATTATTGCGTTCGATTCTATCGTATTAAAAGCCTTTTTGAAATCAACAAAAACTAGTACTAGGAAGTAAAATTTTGTAAAGTAAATATTTATTTATTTCTTTAAAAATTATTTGGTTTAATCAACAATTCAGAAATTAATTAATTGCATATTTATAACCTATACAAGGAAGTACATTAAATAAAAAAACATCATTTTCCGTTGATTAGAAAAGGAGAATTGCGACTTTTATAAATTTGAAGTTGGACGAATTAACTTTTTGAAATAGAAAAATCGGGGGTGCAAATCGCTTCGTTTTTAAAAAACTCTTTTTCTTTGGCGCATCATGGACGGCTCATTTTTGAAGCAATCGTTTTCAATTTTTTTATCAAAACTTGAACTAATAGTCTCTCAAATGGTGCTTTTTAATTTCTTATTTTTATTTATTTATAATAGTAGGGGAGGAAAGTATGCTAAATGTGCAGTCACTCGAGCGCTTTGGGGACCTATTGGGTTGTGAAGAGTAGGTTCTAAAACCAAAAAAAATTTAGTAAAGTTTTCCATTTTAGTGGGGACTTTCCATTTTTAATTTAATTTTCCATTTCCAACAATCGTTTTTTCCGATTATAGAGCCATTTATCCAAAATTCGAAAAAATGTTTCAAATAAAAGTTACTTATTTTTACGTAAGGAATCCGAATCAGCAATAAAAAATGGGGGCTCCTATTTAAAATTTTAAAGTAACCCCCACCCCGCATCCGTGGGGGGTCGTGTTTAGTGCCATTCGATAGATTTTTCAAACATATTGAATAAGTGTATTTTTCAGTTTTTCGATCTGATTTTCATTTCGCGAAATATCGCGGGATTCGTATTTAAAATTTTAAATTTACCCCCACCCCTCTCCGTGGGGAGTCGTGTTTGGTATCATTCGATAGATTTTTGACAAATTTAATATTGAGCACGTTTTTTTTAGTTTGTAGATCTATCGTTCATTTCGCGAAATATTCGCTTTTTCCTTGTGAAACTTTGTGACTCACCCATTTTCTTACCCAAATGCCCAAATCGTCAGATTTTTAAAATATACACTGTTTTTTTTCGGCCCCCCCTTAACGAACTCCCCTGTGTTTAGAGCCAATATATGGTAGAGGTACATCTACAGGGTACCATGTTTCTCCCCATATGATAATCTGACGCGCTCGAGTTACTTCAAAAATCCCCGCTTGGGCTCCAGTACCATAAGCAAAGCCCCGAATTTGTGTAAAAATAAAATTTTTACAAAATATTTCGAATAAAAATAAATTAACTTCCTACATTTGACGCGAGTTATTTTAAATGTTTCTAAGCTTAAAATAACAGAACTTTTGTAAAGCTATTTTACGATATTGAGCATAAATTTTTTAATCGTTAAATTATTTAATTTGATAACATAAGTCTTTCTCTCCACCATAAATAAAAGTATTAGCTCCCTTACGAGACTTTCTTTATTCAATTATTTATGTTGAGTCGGACAACTTATAAATTGGGAAAATTTTCGGGAGGGGGCCGTTTCGTAAATATAGAAGTTTCTAAACTTTGGTGCGTCCAACAATTGGAGTAGGTACGCTTAAAAATTTGTCGGACAATATTACCAGTTAATTGTAAATATTTTATCAAACAATCTTGCTAAAATCAGCGGTGAGGATATAAATTTTATGACTCTGTATGATGCGTGAATGCGTGCGCCCCCCCTCCTATGAGGGGCGCACTATGGAGTCATAAATTATGTTTTTGGGCAGGATTGTTTGATAAAAATATTTACAATTAATTGGTAATATTTCCGACAATTGTTACAAAAGAAAATAATATGGAAAAAATAGCAAAGACAGAAAGATCCATGGAAAGACAAATGCTGAACAATAAACTACCAGACAGGAAAAGAAACGAATGGATTCGTAACAAAACAAAAGTTAAAGATGGCTCAACCCAAGTAGTAAAGCTTACATGGAAGTTCGCCGGGCACACCCTACGGTAAAAGGATGAAAGATGGACTAGACTAAGATGATTATACATTCGAGACCGTGGAACGTGGAACCACAAACGAAAAAGGGGAAGGCCACAGCTGAGATGGTCAGATGACCTGAAGAATCACACTGGGTCATAATGGATGAAAAGTGTCCAAGATAGAGAGCATGGAAGAAGGAAGAGGAGGCCTATATCCAAGGATGAATGTTTAGAGCTGATTAGATAGATAGATAGAGATTGTCCGACAAATTTTTAAGGGTACTCCAGTTGTTGGAGGCACCAAAATTTGGAAAGCTCTATATTTACGGCCCCCTCTCGAAAATATGACGAAATTGAATAGTTGTCCGACTCGACATGAATAACAGACTAAAAAAAGTTTCATGAGGGAGGTAATAATTTTTTTAATAGTGGGCCCAAGGACTATTATTATAAAATTAAAAACTTTCTAACGAATTCGCTCAATTTACGAGCGACTAAACATCTTTAGTCCTTAATTTCACCTTTTAGCAGCCGTCAGAGCTTGGAAAAATATTTATGAGTGCTAATTTTAAATTCTGGATTGAGCAACTTCTGTAAATAAGTGTGTAATCGATTTAAAAATACATCTTATACCAAAAGAATGTATTTGCACACGACACGACGTTTACAGGCCGATAAATTTAGGAAATGTTTGTAGGCTTAAAACAATTGACGGGCAATTAAATTGACGTTATTTTGGGGATTTTGTATTGTCAAAATCGTCCTAAAAATATCGTAAACATTTTTTCTTTAAAAACTGTTTAAACAATTTGCAAAGTTAATTTAACCAAAAAATTTATTAACGAACGGTATACCTATTTGTAATGTACGTAAAGAGTAGATGTTCTTCTTCTTCTTCTTCTTCTTCTTCTTCTTCTTCTTCTTCTTCTTCTTCTTCTTCTTCTTCTTCTCCTTCTTCTTCTTCTTCTTCTTCTTCTTCTTCTTCTTCTTCTTCTTCTTCTTCTTCTTGTGCCGTCTTCTAACGAAGGTTCGCGATCACTTCCTTAAAACGCTTCTCTATCTTTTGCAACGTAAAATATCTGTTCAACCTTAAGATTAGTCCAATCTCTGATATTCCTCAGCCAAGATTTTTTCTTTCTTCCCAAGCCTTTTTCCCCTCTATACTCTTTCTTGCATGATGACGTGTAGCAAAGAGTATTTATCGTTTTAAAGTATGTGGCCCAGATACGATGTTTTTCTTATTTTAATTGTGTTCATAAGCTTTCTACCATCTCCAATTCGTCTTAATAACACTTCTTTGTTTGAGACTTTTGCAGTCCAAGCAATTTTGAGAATACGCCTATATAGCCACATTTCGAATACCTCCAATATTTTTACGGATTGGGCTTTTAGCTTAAACAGTAGATACAAATTATAAAAAGAAATGTTAAAATCCATGAAAAAGAACCGGGGATATTTTACGGCTCGAGTTTAAAGTTCATATTTTATTCTTCTCTTGCTAAGGCACTTCGTAGAATGCTTGTAAGTAATTTTTTCTTATTTATATTATTGCAAAAAAAGTTGTTTGCGACAAAAAAATTGAATAACTTTTAAACTAATTGATGGATCACTTAAATTTTGACCACATTTTTAACACTATAATACCCAATTTTTCACACAATACCAATGTTGTAGGTACGTTCATTTTTACAATAATTATTAACATTTATTGAAAATTGAGAACTCTTAGGTTGTTTACAGTTTTCTAAGCAACAAATGAGTACATCTTCTTCTTCTTCTTCCTACTTTATAAATAGGCTCAATGCCTGTTTTACTTCGGTTTTTAGCCTCAATTGACATTGTCTGACCATCTTTTCCTCGGTCGTCCCAATGATCTTCTTCCATTTGGCGATTTGTCTCTTGCTATTCGTACTATTATATTTTCTGTCATTCTTTCTATGTGTTGATTCCATTCTATTTTTCTTCTTTTGGTCCACATGTTTATTTTTTCTATACCACATCTCGCTCGTATTTCCTCACTTCTTACTCTGTCTCTTAGCGTTTGGTTTGTTATTTTTCGTAATACACTTTCATTTCTGCAGTTTCCAGCAGTCTTTGTGTTTTCGCCGTATCTGCTGTTGTTACCGCTGGATACGTCATTATCAGTCTTATTGTTGATTTATATATCCTGGTTTTCGTTTCCATTGTGAGGTGTTTGTTTCTCCAGATTGTGTTGTTGAGACATCCTGCTACTCTGTTCGCCATGTTCACTTGTTTTTTACTTCTTCTTCCACTTTTCAGTAGCGTTACAATTTTATTCCCAAGTATTCTGTTTCTATCACTTGTTCTATTATTTTGTTATTTACGACCAATTTACATCGTCTCGGTTTCGCTGATACCACTATCGATTTAGTTTTCTCTGTTGAGATCACCATGTTGTATATGAGAGCCCTGTCTTCGAATTCTTTAATTAATCTTTGTAGGTCAGCTTCATTTTCGGCTGTTATTATGGCGTCGTCGGCGTAGCAGATTATCTTTATTTCCTTTTCTCCCATTCTATATCCTCTCCTTTTTTTTAACTTTCTTTATCATTTCATTATCAGGTTAAATATTAATGGGCTCAGCGAATCTGCTTGTCTAATGCCAGTTTCATACTTGATAGGTTGCGATAGTTTTCGAAATGAATAAATCAATATTCAAAAATCGCCATTTTAAAGATTTATATCTGTTGTATCAAATAATTACCTCTAAGTGCGTTAAAAATTCTTTAATTTTTATTGGGAGACGAAAGTTCAAGACGGTACATTTCTGGCCTTAAATTTTAAATAATTTAAAAAGTCCACCGAACCAAGCAACGGTAGGAAAGATAGAAGAAAGATAGTTTTGGATATTGAGATCCATACAATTCAAAATCTTGTCAGATACCTACCTAGCGGGGTGTAATGTACCTACCTTTATGTAATATAATGTATGTACCTATATAGGGTGAGGCAGATAACTGGCCTATTAGAAATATCTCGAGAACTAAAGGCAACAGAATCATGAAAATTGGAATAAAGGGGTTTTGAAGGATGATCTATTAAATGAAAATCTTTTCATCTCTTTGCAACTTCCGGTTATACCGGAAGTTGCTTATAACTTGGTTTTTTTAAATGGGACACCCTGTATATTTTTACATTTTTGGATTCTCTTCGATGTCTTCTTTCTTAAAATATAAGGTTTTGTAATATTATATAGGGTATTTTAAAAGATAATTACGTTTTTTTATTAAGTTCGTAGCAACATTCACACCCTGTAGAATTGTAGTAGTTTGACATCTAAAACTCTACTTAAGTTCAAATGATTTTTAATCTACTCATTAGTTGAGTAGTATACTCATATTGTTAAGAATCATTAGTATGTCTAAATTTTTAATTTTAGTATACAGGGTTGGTCGAAACTCGGAATGAGTATTTTCTGAGTTTTCCTAAATGGAACACCCTGTATTTTTGTATTGTAGTGAAATGATATTTTATAGTACTTTTTTATTTCTTAAGTATTCCCTATACCTAACTGCTTTAATTTGTGAGTTATTGGTGATTCAAGCTAAACATTAATTGCAACAAAAAATACGTAAAATTTTATTAAGTTGGCCGTGAAAATACTCAATCCCAAATAATTTTTCAGAAATAAATACATATTAATCCAGACTGGTCCTTAAAATTACCAATAATGGTTTAGCTATCGAAATACCTACGTAGTTAAAATTGTTGGTGCGATTAACAATTAAGCACAAATTAAAGCAGTTAGGTATAGGGAATGCTTAAGAAATAAAAAAGTACCATAAAATATCATTTCATTACAATACTAAAATACAGGGTGTTCCATTTAAGAAAACTCAGAAAATATTCATTCCGAGTTTCGACCAACCTTGTATACTAAAATTAAAAATTTAGCTATACTAATGATTCTTAACAATAGTAGAGTATATTAAAAATCATTTGAACGTAAGTAGAGTTTTAGATGTCAAACTACTACAATTCTACAGGCAGGGCCGGTGATAACGGGCCTGCAAGGGATGCACTGCAGGCGGGCGCCCCTGTTCAGGGGGCGCCAAACTGAGCTTTTTGTTCTGCTGGTGCTATACAAAATATCAATTCAAAAAACCGAAGGGCGCCTATGCTAGTGTTGCAGGCAGGCGCCTTATACCCTAGCACCGGCACTGTCTACAGGGTGTTAATTTTGCTACGAAATTAATAAAAAAACGTAATTATTAAACGTAAATATTAAAATACCCTGTATAATATTACAAAACCTCATATTCTAAGAAAAAAGACATCGAAGAGAATCCAAAAATGTAAAAATGTACAGGGTGTCCCATTTAAAAAAAAAGTTATAAGCAACTTCCGGTATAACCGGAAGTTGCAAAGAGATGAAAATATTTTCATTTAATAGATCATCCTTCAAAACCCCTTTATTCCAATTTCGTGATGCTGGCGCCTTTAGTTCTCGAGATATTTCTAATAGGCCAGTTATCTGCCTCACCCTGTATATTTTATATAGTTTTTAGTCACCTGGTATATGTTGTTTACAATTACGAAAAGTTTCCCACTTACTAGGAAAAGTTTACTAATAATATTTGCTACTGGAAATCAGAATCAATATCTACTCTTCATAAATATTTTTCTTATTTAAAATAAAGTTTCCTTGGTTTATTTGTCGGATGCTTCGTATCTATTTCGTTCAATAAGCCTATTAGTCCATTTACTAACGGTTTTTGCTCCAAATTTTAAGGAACCGCTTGTAGTCTAAGATCCGAATACAGGTCGATCTGCACCCACCTGCTTTCCGGATGAAATATTTTTTTTATTAAATTTCATACATAGACAAAATATTTCTAGCATTAAGAGCATTAAGGGCATAGCTATCCTTAAGGGAGGGCCGTAGGGGTTGAAATCAATATTTCAAGCACATTTTTTTTTAAGTATGGTAGAATTATTTTATTTTTAAATTAAATAGGAATATTCAATACAATTCATAGATTATTCAAGAATAAATTCAAGGAAAAATATTGAAAGATAAGCCAACGGTGGCAAATTTTTTAAGACACCTCAAAATATAATGAATTTTGCGGTGGATATCAGAAATCATCATTGAATCATGGTAAATGTCATGAATGAATACATTCTTCGATGTAATGTTGTCGAGGATTTTTAGTTTTATCGACTTTTGACTTTTTGATATCACTCAGAAGACAAAATAACGAACTTTTTTTGCAAAAAGTGTGAAAATCAACATATTTATTATTCATAGCATATTATTATTATAGAGGACAGTCTAACCACACTCCGCTGCAAATATTTTAATATCTGCAGTTCTTCTTCGTTTCGTTATGGTTCAATTCAGTCTCATTGCAAAGCCTCTTTGAAAAAGGGTAGACCCCGAAACACGGTGTCAGAGAATGGCAAGAGACTCGAATTGAATCAAAACGAAAACGATTATTTTCTTTTCTTATATTTATTATTGTTAAACAAAAAATAAGCATAAAACAAAAAATATCTCGACAGCTTTTCCTCAAGGAATGCCTAAAGAAAATATATACAAAATTCCAGGTGAGTCGGTCGAGTAGTTTTTGAGTTACAATGTCTACAGCCTTTGAAAAAAGCAGTTTTGAGGAAAGAGCATTATTTAAAGTATTACTTTTATTTTCAACTTCTTTTTGTCTGTCAACTCCTAAAATGATACACACCGGAATATCTTTTGAATCGCGGAGTAATTAATAACCTGCTGCAAAGCGAGTCGAAGGTAGGGATATTTAACACTATCTCCCTATCTCCCTACACTCGACTTAAGCTTAGTGAAAAACAGTCAATAGCTGTTCTCATTTTCTTTTGTAAATGACTCCGCGATTCAAAAACATATTCCGGTGTGCATCACTTTACGATTTGACAGACAAAAAAGAAATTGAAAATAAAAGTTGACAATACTTTATACGCGTTTTTCTCAAAACTGCTTTTTTGAAAGGCTGTAGACATTGTTACTAAAAAACTACTTGACCAACCCACCTGGAATTTTGTATATATTTTCTTTAGACATTCCTTGAGGTAAAGCTGTCAAGATATTTTTTGTTTTATGCTTATTTTTTGTTTAACAATAATAACTACATTGATTTTCACACTTTTTTGCAAAAAAAATCGTTGTTTTGAATTCTGAGTGATATCAAAAAGTCAAAATTCGATAAAACTAAAAAAGTTGACAGCTTTACCCTGAGAAACTCATAAGCTAATAAAATCTTTTTGAATATTTGGTAACCATGATCCAATAATGAGTTCTGATATCCACCGCAAAGTTCATTATGTTTTGAGATGTCTTTAAAAATTTGCCACCGTTTGCTTATTTTTCAATATTTTTCGTTGAATTTTTTCTCGAATAATCTATGAATTATACTGAACATGTCTATTTAATTTAAAAATAAAATAATTCTACCATACTTTAAAAAAATGTGCTTGAAATATTGATTTTAACCCCTACGCCCCCCCCCCTTAAGAATAGCTAAGACACAATTTTAGTCTTATTTTATCATAAATTTAATAAAGAAACAATGTTTCATCCGGAAATCAGATGGGTGCAGTCGACCTATTATATATTCGGATCCCGTACTATTGGATTGACATGAAATTTGGCATTCACAAAATACACATAGCTAATATGTCAACGAAAAAAAGTGATATTGTGCCGATGTGTGCTTTTGCATTTGTCTTGGGGGTGAGTTTCACCCCTTCCCGGAGGTAAAAAAATATACCTTCAAAATAAGTCGACAAATGGATAAACTGACTAATTCTAAGCAACTTTTGTTCTATAGTATTTTTTCACTAAGTTAATACTTTCGAGTTATTTGCGAGTGAATATGTTCATTTTTCAACAAAAGAAAAACATGTTTTAGACGGGTTCATAGCAAAAATATAGCTTATAAAATAGTTAAAAAAATGGTTTACACATGAGGTCTCTAGACCTAGTAAAAGCAGAGTTGTAGCGAATGATTAATAGCTTCATATTAGTTAAATTCCAAACCGAATATTTCAACGTGAAATAACAAAAATGAAGCACTTTTTGGCGAAAACTTCTTTAAAGTGTTTAAAAAGTCTGTCTTTGTTTTTTAAAAAAGTTTCAGAATCAGAAGTAACCAAGTTGCGCTCAAAATAAAGTTGGTCCCTTTTTTTGTCAAAAGAAAATTGGGAAAATCACCCCCTAATTACCATCTCAAATAAAATTAAGCATTACTTACGTATTATTTATATGATCTGTAAGTTTCATCGGTTCAATGTGTTTATTTAAAAAAATTGTTTTAAAGTAAAATTTTATTAATTTTTAATTTTGAAAAATATACATTTTTTTAAATAACTTATTAAAAATTATTAATGGTACCAAAAATCTCAAAGAGTAAAAACTTGTAGGTTTTGCTTTTCTGAATATTTTGGATTTTTAGTTTTTCTGTAAGACAAAAATTGGTTAAGATATGGCTGTTCAAAATTTTCATACACTCGTGATTATTGACTCGTTTAAATCCTTTTAACTACAGCCCTTTCAAAAATAACCAGTACGTACACGATACACGAACAATACGTACACGAGTAAAGCAAAGTAACGATTAATTCCATTGGGGATGCTATTTAGGGGATGCAAAAGTTGCTTAATTTTTTGGTTATTTCACGTTGAAATATTCGATTTGCAATTTGTCAAGTATGAACCTATTTTTCATTAGCTACAAGTCTGCTTCTACTAGGTCTAGAGACCTCATGCATAAACCATTTTTTTTTACTTTTTTATAGGCTATATTTTTGCTAAAAATGTTTTTTCGATAAAATATGTACTTTTTGAGTTATTTGCAAAAAATCGTCTAAAAACGCTACACAACAAAAGTTGCTTAGAATTAGTCAGTGTATGTAGTTGCGAACTTATTTCGAACATATATTTTTTTACCCATGAGAAGGGGTGAAACTCACCCCCAGGGCAAAAGGACACATCGGCACTATATAACTTTTTTCTCTGATATGTTAGCTATGCGTATGCCAAACTTCATGTCAATCCAAGCGATTCTTTAAAATTTGGATGTTTTGCAATACTTTAACGTTAGTGAATGGACTATAATATCACTGTATTCGATACTTTAATATTAACATTTGAGTGAACTCTTGTACTCAAATCCACATCGGTAAATAATTATTGTAAATAACATAACTTATAAATTTTTATTTTATGAAATAATAAGTCAGTTCAATTATTAAGTTCAGTAATTGAGTTTGTTAACAGGTAATGTAGTTTTCTTTTTGATATAATAAAATAATACATATCATTTCGTTCAGTTTAATTCCAAAATTAAGTGATAGTCCGGAGAAGAAAAAAAAGTATAGTATTTTCATAACAGGGGCAAAGTCACACTAATACCTTATTTCTCCGGACTATATGAAAAAATGAACGAATTATTAAAGAGCTTTCTCGCAGACACTTAAAATTTTTTAACTTTTACGCACAGAGCTGAATCGCCAAATATTAGGCAAAAACAAAAACTTGTGTTAGTCTAGGCGCCAAATAGAGGTCACCGTGTCCTTTTCAATTCTGATGGACAAACTCAACGGTTTCTTATGGATTTTTGGCTACTAATTACGAATTTCGAGGGTGGATTTCGATCCGAGTGGTCAAAAAATTGTTATAAACTATTTAATTGTTTATAAGGCTCTCGCTCATAAACTAAAAGAGATTAAAAAAATGTTTCAAATAAAATTTGCTCCTTAATAAAAAACGAAGAAAAAACCGTTTACTAAACTTAAATCCAACAATTATATCTCAAGATATTGTAAAACTAGTGCACAATGCAAATTGCAAAATAAGTATTTTTCGAAGCTTTATCGATCGTAACTCGGCTTCTACGCATGATAATGAGCCTTAGAAGGTCTCATTTTAAAAATTAATTAATAGGCTTCCAAACAAAGTTTGTTAAATTCATCATCATCATCAGGGCTTTTCATTCCAGGTGGAATGTTTGCCGCTCTTACTTAGAGCTCTCAGATTCGCTTATTGCGGTGAATCACTCCGCATTCCACTTGTATGTTGTCAAAGTTTGTTGTATGACTTGGCTTTCGTTACTATTTTATTCCACTCATTTCGATATGTGCATAGTTCCCTCCAGTTTCTCACTTCCAGAATTTTGATATCTCTCATGACCTGGTCCTCCCATCTCTCTCTGGGTCTTCCTCTTGGTCTTTCAGTTGCCGGTTTCCATCTGGTGATCTTCTTAATCAGTCGATCGTTTTTCCTTCTTTCTATGTGTCCCAGCCATCTCAGCCTCTGTGATTTAATAAATCTAACTATATCTTCTCCCTTCATTATGTCTCTTAGTTCATGGTTCATTCTTCTTCTCATTTCTCCGTTGTCCATTCTTATCGGGCCCATGATGCGTCTGAGGATTTTCCTTTCGAATATTCTCAATTTTTCTTCATCTTTTTCCGTGAGGCACATTGTTTCAGCTGCGTACGTAACTACTGGTCTGATTGCCACTCTGTATATTTGTTAAATTACTTTATCTTTATTTGTTTTAAAGTTATACCCGGTTGAATTTATAATTTTTTTAAAAAAATTGTACATTAATTTGTTTATAAGGGTTTCAAGCTTTGAGCTATAAACATTTACACTTTAATTAAGAATAATGATAGAAGAACTCAAAAGGAACATTTTGAGCTTACGAAAATGTTCGTAGGTTTATTGTTGGCCAATATATCAATATTTTAATAGCGCTCAATGGGGAGCAAGATCGGCTCACAGCGTAAATCTCTATCGATATCTTGGCCAAAAATAAACCTACGAACACTTTCCTAAGGTCAAACTATTCCTTTTGAGTTCTTCTATTATTAATAGTAACTAAAGTATAAATGTTTATTGCTCAAATTTACTAAAAACCCTTATAAACAAATTAATGTACACATTTTTTAAGAAAATTTTAACTTCAAACGAGTATAACTTCAAAACAAACGAAGATAAAGTAATTTGACAAACTTTGTTTGGAAGTCTATTAATTAAGTTTTAAAATGAGACTTTTAAAATTGAAAAGGTCATTTGCATACGTAGAAGCCGAGTTACGATCAATAAAGCGTCGAGAAATACTTACTTGACTGTGAGCCGATCTTTAGCCTCATAGCGACCATTAAAATCATTATTGTTAATTAAAGTATAAATATTTATAGCTCAAATTTGTTTGAAACCCTTATAAACAAATTAATGTACAATGTTTTTAAGAAAATATTAACTTAAAAGGGGTATAGCTTTAAAACAAATGAAGATAAAGTAATTTAACAAACTTTGTTTGGAAGCCTATTAATTAAGTTTTAAAATGAGACCTTCTTAGGCTCAGTTGCTTGTTGGATCTTTTACAATATCTTGAGTTTTGATTGTTGGATTTAAGTTTAGTAAACGGTTTTTTCTTCGTTTTTTATTAAGGAACAAATTTTATTTGAATCATTTTTTTTGTCTCTTTTAGTTTATGAGCCACAGCCTTATAAACAATTATATTATTTATAACAACTTTTTGACCATTCGGATCGAAATCCACCCTCGAAATTCGTAATCAGCAGCCAAAAATCCATATGAAACCGTTAATAAAGTTTGTTCGGAAGCCTATGGTAGGGGAGCAAAGTATGCTAAATGTGCAGTCATTCGAGCGCTTTGGGGACCTATTGGGTTGTGAAGAGTAGGTCCTAAAACCAAAATAAGTTAAGTAAAGTTTTCCATTTTAGTGGGCGCTTGCCATTTTTTAATTTAATTTTCCATTTCCAACAATCGTTTTTTCCGATTATAACGCCATCTATCCATAATTCGAAAAAATGTTTCGAATAAAAGTTACTTATTTTTACGTAAGAAATCCAAATCTGCAATAAAAAATGAGGGCTCCTATTTAAGATTTTAAAGTAGCTCCCCACCCCACCTCCGTGGGGGGTCGTGTTTGATGCCATTCGATAGATTTTTTAAAAATATTAAATAAGTGTATTTCACAGTTTTTCGATCTGATGTTCATTTCGCAAAATATCGCGGGATTCGTATTTAAAATATTAAATTTACCCCCTACCTCTGTCCGAGGAAAGTCGTGTTTGGTATCATTCGATAGATTTTTAAAAAATATTGAGCACATATTTTTTAGTTTTTCGATCTGTCATTCATTTCGCGAAATATTCGCTTTTTTCTTGTGAAACTTTGGAACTCACGCATTTCCTTACGCCCGGCTCAAATCGTCAGATTTTTGAAATATACACTCTTTTGCATGTACTTAACTTACCTTATCTTAATCTGACAATTTTGAGTTTTTTTAAGGATAGATTTTTTTTTCGGGCCCCCCTTAACGAAGTCCCCTGTGTTAAGAGCCAATATCTGGTAGAGGTACATCTGCAGGATACCAGGTTTGTCCCCATATGCTAATCTGACGCGCTCGAGTAACTGCAAAAATCCCCGCTTGGGTTCCCCTACCACTATTAATTAAGCGTTAAAATGAGATCTTCTAAGGCTCATTTGCATTCGTAGAAGCCGAGTTACGATCGATAAAGCTTCGAAAAATACTTATTTTACAATGTGCAATTTGTATTGTGCACTAATTTTACAATACAGTACAACCTGCCATATCCGGACCTGTCATATCCGGACCTCCCCATATCCGGACGATTCTGCGCCGTCCGGATCTACCGAAATCTACCGAGAAAGGCAGTCCTGCTGTTGGACAACGCACTAAAAGAAGAACTAAAAGATGGCGAAATAATGTATTATAGAATCTATAAAACGTGTCTATCGACGAAAGTTATTGACGGCGTTGATTACTGGAATGTATGAAGGAGAAAACGTTTCAGAGACTATAAAAGAAATAGTGGTCTTGATATCCGGATTTTTTCATATCCGGATCGGTCTGTCGCCACATTGATCCGGTTATGACAGGTTTTACTGTATACCTATTGAGTTCTAATTGTTGGATTTAAGTTTATTAAACGGTTTTATCTTCGTTTTTTATTAAGGAACAAACTTTATTTGAAACAATTTTATTACATCTTTTAGTTTATGAGACGGAGCCTTATAAACAATTAAATTGTTTATAACAATTTTTTGACCATTCGGATCGAAATCCACCCTCGAAATTCGTAATCAGCAGCCAAAAATCCATAAGAAACCGTTGAGTTTCTCCATCAGAATTTCTCAGAATTCTCTTTCCTCTAGTTCTTTTTCAATTCCCTCCCTCCAGCTTCTTCTCGGCCTTCCTCTTTTTCTTCTCCCTTGTGGTGTCCACGTCAAAATCTGTTTAAGGGACCTGTCATCTGGCATTTTCTGTACATGGCCGTACCATATTAGTTGTTTTGTTTTTATGTCGTCATCAATTATTGTATGCCTGACTCCCATCATTTTTTGTATTCTCTCATTTGGTATCCGATCTCTTGCCTTGCTGGTGATCTTGATTTGCCTGCTGCTCTTCTCCAGAAGTCCCTTTCTGTTCTTAGGAACATTTTTTGTTCTTTGTTTCATTGAACAAAACTTCACTGCCATATGTGATTACACTTTTAAGTATGGTATTGTATATGGGCTGTTTGTTCGCTTTAGATATTGTTTGGTCCCACAGAATGCCATTCATCATGGATATGGCTTTTCTACCCTGTATGTTTCTATCTTTTATTGCAGCATCGAGTGTTCCAACTTGAGCTCTCTTCATGTCCAGGTACTTGTATTCATCACAGTGTGTAATTTCTACTCCACTGTCTAATGTAATGGACTGCTTTGTCCCTCCAATACGCATGGCTTCAGTATTCTTAATGTTGACTTCGAGACCCTATTATATTCCAATTCCCAATTAGGTTCCGCATCATGTAATGCAGGTCGTCATGATCCTGAGAAATCAGAATTTGGCCATCAGTGAAACATGTGAACCGCATTTTCCTTTGGTCCATTATTTTTTTCGGAATGGGACGTTTCATCGCCGCCGGTTCATCGCCGCCGTTTCGATGCCGCCGGTTCATCGCCAGTCCATTTCATCGCCGTCATATCTCGCATTTCCTAGAATTCCTAATTAATACTAAAAATAAATAATAATTGTAACTGTCTAAAATTCGGAAATATATCAGATAGCGATTAATTGACTGGCGATGAATCGGCCGGCATCGGCATCGAACTGGCGGCATCGAAACGGCGGCGATGAAACGTCCTAGACCCATTTTTTTGAAGATACTTTTCAGCGGATTTTCGGAATCCTAAAAATGATTTTGTATTGTTAATCTAATAAGATAGAAAAATAGTGATATATGTACATTACACTTTCTTATACTTATACTTATATAAGTTTGAATTTGTATGCACCTTCGGATTTCTGGTGATAGGCAAATAGCATAAAATCGGGATAAAATGATTGTATTAAACAAATTTTAAATACAAAGACTAGCAATATATTGTGTTTTCTATCCATGGACTGCCCTGTATAAATCAAAGAACCAAAAATTGTTTTAAAGATTTGCCTTACTGAAACAAAACTTCTTTTCCAAAAATTACCATTTTAATATTGTATTGCCTTTCGTTATATAATTTTAACATGATTTACGTTTTTAGGAGGTATTAAAAATTGAAAGCATAATCTTATCAATCAATAACTTTACTTTTATATCTATCTATTGTTTCAGTCAATTAACCTTATCATATTTGGTAGTATAGTCAGCACATTGGTTTAGTAAATTCCATATAAACAGTTTCAAAAACTAGAGACACGAATCTGTACTTACCGAAAGTTAGTTGGTAGTTTTTGTTTAGTTAGTTCGTTAGTAGTTATTTCTACTTTTGTTGAAAAAATTATTGTGCTATGAGTGTTTACGAATGAGTTTATCTACGATTTATATTAACAGGTTCGTAATATATTTATTTATTGTGCTGGATAAGTACAATTTATTTTTTAGGTTATGTCTAGATGTATGTAGAAAATTTTTGTATTAATATACATATTTGCAAACCATAAACTTTTAAATAGTTTTCATTTTTCCAAAACAATTTTTGGACAATTTGTTTACTCGATAATTTATTTTTTTTAAATTGTCCCTTCCGTAGACCTTTGGCTTCTTTTTTCATTATGAAGGATTTTGGAGGTTTGGGAAAGAAATAAAGAGGCTTTTATTTCTGATAAAAACACAGTTGTCCTCTTCTTCTTCTTCTTATGGTAGTACTACAACGCGGGGTGAGTCTAAGGGTTTGTTTATATGCAGGCGGTTTGCCAACGTCGACGTCGCGATTTACCTGAAAAACCCAACCGCCGCGGTTCAAGTTAACATAGAAACAAATGCAACCGCTCATCAGACCAGCTAATAAGCCATAGACTAGGGTAATAAGCTAGAAATAGACCATGTTCGGGACACTCAAAGATCCAGGTAGCTGACTACTTTTTTAGTTATTGTAAACCTATAGGATGAAAAGCTACCTGTTTCCTGCCTAGAGTTCGCGTCCGTTTTTTAATTAATAACAATTTAGTGCAAAAATCGCGATTTTTTCGATTTTTTGCACTCCATTCAAAAGCTAAATAATTGACATAAAATTACAAAATTTAATTTTTTAGAACCTTAAAAAACCTTCAAAATGCCGATTTTTGAAAGTTAAAAAGTTAATTTGTTGCTACGCAAACTCCAAAATAAATGAAAATCGTCATTTGTTAATAACTTTTACTAAAACTTCCTTAGAACTTCATTGTTTCACCCAAAGTTGACTACTGGGGTACTTAATAAACCCTCAAAATTTGAGACCGATCCATTAAATAGTTTAAGAGTTATTCTAATTGTTTTCCCCAGAGACCTTTATTTTGCAATAACATAAGACAGAAAATAATGAAGATAGGGCAATTCTCAGTATGCCAACTGAAAGTAGAAAACTGATACTATCAAAATGTACTAAAAAATGATAAAAAGGTTATCTAATATAGTCAAAAATCCTAATGCCAAATTTGTGAAATTTTGTAGTTTAAAAACATTTAGAATAACTTTAAAAATATTGTGTGTAAAAAAATTCATTTTACATATTAAAAAGCTGGTATTTTACACGAATTTTTAAAAATGTAGTTCAATTGGTGACTAGTCGTGGTAAGTGAAGGAGGAGCTGGAAGCCGACAAATGCACGAGTTCAAAAACTAATAAAAGCAACTTAAAACTACTATCATTTTCTATATCTCGGGATCTACTGAATATATTTTGATCGTTCTTTTTTTAATTTGTATGTAATTTTTCTGTACATTACAAATATGTAATTTGTCTAGACATTTATTAATTAATAAACAGTCTAATTTGTTTAAACAATTTTTGAAAAAATAATTTTTTCCCATAAATCCATGATTTTAATCATACTATCCCTATTAATCATAGAAAAAGTTAAGGTATATTTTAATAAATAAATTATCTTCAATAAATAATTATCTAATAGAAATCATTTATTTATTAAAGTGTACTTTAACTTTTTCTGTGATCATTAATGATACTATGATTAAAAATAGATTTTTGTAAAAAAAATATTTTTTCAAGAATTGTTTAAACAAATTAGACTGTTTAATAATTAATAAATTTATAAACAAATTGCATATTTGTAATGTACGTAAAAATTACATACCAATTAAAAAAAAGATCAAAATCCATTGAGTTGATCCGGAGATACAGCAAATTATATTCGTTTGAAATTGCTTTTTCGGTATTTTAACTCGCTGGATTTGTAGATTCCCCCTAGTAATCGTTTGCACTACATTTTTGAAAAATCGTAGAGGGTGCTGTGAAGGTATAATGCTTGTGCAAATTTTTTAAGAAAAAATACAAATCCCATTCTTTAAAATGGCATTGATGAGATTCCTTAATTATTATAAACAAATTAGCTGTGAATTAAAAAAAACATATGGCTAACTTTGTCCCAAATGAGCCCAGGCTAAATTTTTTTATTTGAAAATTCGTGTTAAAATACTATCTTTTTGAATGTATAAAAATATTGTTTCTACGGAGAACATTTTTAAAGTTATTCTAAATGTTTATAAACTAGAAAATTTTAAAAATTTGGCATTAGGATTTTTGACTATGTTAATTATTTTTTTATTTTTTTTTAATACATTTTGATATTATCACTCTTCTACTTTCATTTGGCATACTCAGAATTGCACTATCTTTATTATTTTCTGTCTTATCTTATTGCAAAATAAAAGTCTCTGGGAAAAACAAATAGAATAACTCTTAAACTAATTAATGGATCGGTCTCAAATTTTGAGGGTATGTTAAGACCCCAATGTCCAACTTCGGGTGAAACACTAAAGTTCTAGGGTAGTTTTAGTAAAAGTTATTAATAAATAACTATTTTCGCTTATGTTGCAGTTTGCGTAGCAACAAATTAACTTTATAACTTTCAAAAATCGGCATTTTGAAGGTTTTTCAATGTTCTAAAAAACTAAATTTTGTAATTTTATGTCAACTTTTTAGTTTTTGAATGGAGTGCAAAAAATCGAAAAAATCGGGATTTTTGCACTAAATTGTTAATAATTAAAAACGGACGCGAACTCTAGGCAGGAAACAGGTAGGTTTTCTTCCTATAGGTCTACAATAACTAAAAAAGTAATCAGCTACCTGGATCTTTGAGTGTCCCGAGAAAATCCTTATTACCCTGGACTAATCTGCCCGCGAGTTTTACGCGGTTTACTAGCGTTTAAACAGGTTAATCTTGAAAAGGTTAATGTTAATTATTTTTGTATATTTTTTTAAGTATTTCTTGTTGTTGCACTATAAATACTTCATAGCTATAAGATTGACCTCACGCGTACTGGTAAACATATCAAACAACAATATTAGACAACATACAATACCGCTCTTTAATTTAAACTGATATAATGACCCGCACATTTTCAATAATGCTTACTTATCTTTAATCAATTGGACAACCTAATTATGATCGTTCTATATTATTCCTTCATTATCTGTAATACGTGTAGGAATTGTAAGTATTTAAGACTAATCCATTGCACAAATGTTTGTCCTCATCTGTATTCTAAATATTATCAGAAAACTAATTCCATTTTCTTCTTTCCAGAGGCCCTTGTCTTTTGATCTAGCCAGTACCAAAAAAACAGCGCCACCATGGACGCGATCAAGAAGAAAATGCAAGCGATGAAGCTTGAAAAAGACAATGCGGCTGATAAAGCCGATGCGATGGAAGGTCAATACAAAGACGCCAACGGTCGTGCTGAAAAGGTCAATGAGGAAGTACGTGATCTTGAAAAGAAACTCTCTCAAGTTGAAAATGACCTCACCACCAACAAAAATGCCTTAGAAAATGCCAACCAACAACTTGAAAACAAAGAAAAACAATTAACTCAGGTGTGTATTATCAATAATTGTAATTATGTTGTTCTGAAGCTATTTCCTTGTGGCATTTTTATAATTACGTATTTTTATGGGAAATAAGCCACAATTTTACTAAAAAATGAATTTATTAACGTTT
This sequence comes from Diabrotica virgifera virgifera, assembly GCF_917563875.1. Taxonomy (NCBI): domain Eukaryota; kingdom Metazoa; phylum Arthropoda; class Insecta; order Coleoptera; family Chrysomelidae; genus Diabrotica; species Diabrotica virgifera. The sequence continues at coordinate 186,656,497 of NC_065450.1, forward strand.
CGAAGCCCAAATCGGGTTTCGTTGTCAAAATACAAAATACTATTAAAATAAAACAAACATGTTGTTGCTAAGTAAAAAAATTCTTCTAATAATTTATTTAATCTGACTCATTTATATTGCCAATTCAGACGTATATTATACATTTTAAAGTAGAAGACTTTAAAATGATATCGCCAATATTTATGAGTTGCGTTCCTGGGACGACTTTACTAAAAGATAGTTCATTCGATTACATGAAATCAATCCCAACTCAAGAATATCCGTCGCAAAAAAATCATAGCATGTGATCTGTCTTTAAAAAGACAACCAAATGCAACGATGACAGTAAAATTCACGCGTTAGAGATTCCATAGTAAATCACGAGGGAAAACCAGGAAAAAACCTCGTGATACTATCCCGACATCGTAAGTATTTGGTCTTACATTTAATCTACCTTCAAAAAACTAATACCAAATTCTGACTTTAATATGTTTAAATTATAAATAATATTAATATTTTAAATATCATTTTAAAGTCTTCTACTTTAAAATGTATAATATACGTCTGAATTGCCAATCTAAATGAGTCAGATTAAATAAATTATTAGAAGAATTTTTTTACTTAGCAACAACATGTTTGTTTTATTTTAATAGTATTTTGTATTTTGACAACGAAACCCGATTTGGGCTTCGAAACGTTAATAAATTCATTTTTTAGTAAAATTGTGGCTTATTTCCCATAAAAAATACATAATTGTAATTATGTATTTTATATGCCAGTTCTTGTGATGTGTATTTGTGTATGTGTATATTTTAAACATTTTCATGCAAACATTATTTAAAGTACCACAAATACTTTTAATTTCTATGTTAAAGGTTATCTGTATGTTCACTCATAAATTAAACCCTTAATGTGTAATCTCACATTAATCTTAACTTCCTAACTCCACTTAGTCCAGAAAGCTACTGCGCATCCGCTAGGAAAAATATTCCGATTCGGATTTTTTGCACAATCTTACTCAAAAATGACCCCTTTTAATAAATTTGCATGTTGCCAGGACCAAAAGTGGGTAAAAAATTTTTTAAACGATTTTTTTTTGTTTTTTGCCTAAAATCGGCCATTTTTAACCTTCAAAAACTATGTGAAAAACTTAAAATTTGAATGTTGCCAAGGTAGATAGATTTGCTTTAAACATCGATTGATGAAATCCCGAAGAGTTTTTGCAATACAGTATTCAAAACTCCTTTGTTTTTTAATTTCTAATCAAGCGTGTGCGACACTATTTTCCACCGTTGCATGTGTATACAGTATGGTGCAAATGAAAGGAATAAATTCTTTATTTCCTAAACCGGCGACTTTAAGGAAAAACCCGAAACATGTCGATTTTATTTTTAAGTTATGATATTGTGGCATATAATATGGTAGACAAGTGACGTCATCCGTCTGGGCGTGATGACGTAATCGATGATTTTTTAAATGAGAATAGGAGTCGTGTGGTAGCTCATTTGAAAGGTTCTTCAATTCTCTATTCAGTAATGTAAACATTTACATAATTATTTATACAGGGTGTCCAAAAAATTTTTATTAAATTAAATTATTTGACAAAAAAAGAAATAGAAGGACACCCTGTATAAATAATTACATAAATTTTTATATTACTGAATAGAGAATTGAAGAACCTTTCGAATGAGCTAGCACACGACCCCTATTCTCATTTAAAAAAATCATCGATTACGTCATCACGCCCAGATGGATGACGTCACTAGTATACCATATATGCCACAATATCATAACCTAAAAATAAAAATCGACCTGTTTCGGGATTTTTCCTTAAAGTCGCCGTATTACGAAATAACGAATTTATTCCTTTCATTTGCACCATACTGTCATGTCGGTGGAAAATAGTGTCCCGCACGCTTGATTAACAATTAAAAACAAAGGAGTTCTGAATATTGCATTGCCAAAAACTCTTCGGGGTTTCATCAATCGATGTTTAAAGAATATTTACCTACCTTGGCAACATTAAAATTTTTAGTTTTTCACATAGTTTTTGAGGGTTAAAAATGTCCAATTTCGCAATTTTTCAATTTTTAATCGCTTATATGTCAAAAACTATCAACCTTAGAGAAATGTCACTAAAGACCTTTTCTGTTTGGAATGATCCAAAAAAACCTAAAAAAACTTTGTTCCATGCAAAAAATTTATTTTAGGAAAAAAACAAAAAAAAAAGTTTAAAAAATTTTTGACACACTTTTGGTCCTGGCAACATGCAAATTTGTTAAAAGAGGTCCTTTTTGAGTAAGATTGTGCAAAAAATCCGAATCGGAATATTTTTCCTATGGGATTCGCAGTGGCTTTCTGGACTAACTGTATATAATTGTAATAGATATCTATAATATACTTTAATTACGAGGTTATTTACCTTCCGGTAGAACTGAATCAATTGCTAACTTCTGCTGCAATAATTTCCTAGTTCGAATTATTTGTGAGTTTGTAGTCTATTAGAATATTTACCTCAGTCAAGTTATATGTATAGTCAGTTGGAGTTTACGTCAAGTATTTTTATTTTAAAACTACCAACAAACCATTTACTCCACGACTTCGAATTACACTTGTCCAAGAAATTAACGCGCCACCTTAAAAATGGGTCATTTTTGATGTCTCGAATTTCCTAAACCTGTTGTCCGATTTAAGTGATTTTTTAATATGTTGTAGCCTTATTCTTTAACAATATCGCTTAGATAGTTCATCATGATTGATAAATTGTTATTGTATTCCGGGTGTTCCAATCAAACTGTGATTTTTTCTCAAAGTTCGCGTGACCCTGTGGAATATTCTAGCATTTATAAAATACTAAAATTAAAACCCAACTATAGCCTCTTGTTTTCTTAACATTCTGTTGCTATGTATGTAACATAGCATTGTAATTAAATTTGGTAAGTTTTAAGAGGTAATTATTGCGCATTTTTTGATATACCATTAGAAATTTAATATTAACAATTGGCGCGCATACGTGTAATATGACCCTCATGTGCGCCAATGGTAAACATAAAATTCTTAATTGTATGTTAAAAACGCACAATAACTATCTCTTAAAACACACCAAATTTCATTTGCATATCTTAACCAGTTTTAGAGCAATAAATAAATCGTCAGTTCGTAAGAAAAATTTCAACATGCCCTATCTCGGAAACGAAGCATTTGCGGACATGCAAAGATAAAGCAAACTGTCATTATTTTTTCATGCAGAATTACCCCTTAAAGTTTGCCATACTTATTTACAAACACCCTGTATTGATGACAAACAAGGCTAGTTGTTAAAGTATCTAACTTTTTTATTATCTAACATAAGCAAATGAATCAAAAAACAGAATGTTAGGAAAACATGAGGGTATAGTTGGGTTTTAATTTCAGTATTTTATAAATGCTAGAATATTCGACAGGGTCACGCGAACTTTGAGAAAAAATCACAGTTTGATTGGTACACCCAGTATATAATGACAATTTACCTGTCTAGCAACAATATTATTACAGCGATATTGTTAAAGAATAAGTAGACAAGGAGAAAACGTTGTAGGCGAAATAAGTAGAAAGGTTCGTTGGAAAAAATATTCCCATGATATTTTTTTGCATAATCACATTAATTTGTAATACACCCCAGAATAAGGTTCAAGAAGTCGCCCACGAGAAAAGTGGTCCAAATTTTTTTTAACAATTTTTTTCTAATCAAATTGCAAAAATTATTATTCTTGGTCCATACAATTTTTTTTTAGGTTTTTTAGATTATTCTGGATAAAAAAAGGTCTCGTGTAATTTTTCTCTAAAGTTGATGGTTTCCGAGTTATAAGCAATTTAAAATTTGAAAAACGCAAAAATGGCCGTTTTTAAGACCTAATAATTCGGTTAAAAATTATTATTATGAAAGTCAGAAAGTGACTAAATCAAAGTTTAAAGCCCCCCCCCCCCCCCTACATGATCCTGAAGAAATTTTTGTCATTAATTTATTACTAAGCTGTTATTTTTAATTATTAACAATAAGCCGCAAGTAACAGCGTATTGACGCGGCTGTAAATGTGAGTGCGAGTAAGATGCTCCATTGGACTGCCGGAATGGCATCTCTCTCGCACTCACCATAGACGGCCGCCTAATACGTGCTGGCGCTCATTATTATTACTTAAAAATAACAGCTTAGTAATAAAATTATGAGAAAAATTTCTTCAGGATCTTGTAGGGGGGCTTTAAACTTTAATTTAGTCACTTTCTAACTTTCATAATAATAACTTTTAACCAATTTATTAAGCCTTGAAATTAGACATTTTTTCTTTTTTTCAATTTTAAATTGTTTATAACACGAAAACGATCAACTTTAGAGAAAAATTAAAGGAGACTTTTTTTGTCCAGAATGGTCCAAAAAATCTAACAAAAATTTGTACGGGACAAAAATATTGATTTTTGCAATTTGATTAAAAAAATTGTTAAAAAAAATGGACCACTTTTCACATGGGCTACTTCTTGAACCTTATTCTGGGATGTCTCACGAATGTGATTATGCAAAAAAATCTCATGGGAATATTTTTTCTAACGAACCCGCCATTTTCGCCTTGTCTAAAGGTTTAGGTTTAGAATAAGGATTAAGAACACATTAAAGAAATCACTTAAATCGGACACCAAGTTTAGGAAAATCGAGACATCAAAAATGACCCATTTTTAAAGTGGTGCGTTAATCTCTTGGATAAGTGTATTTCACATCGTCTATCGAGAAGTCCGGACATAGGGCAATCAAATTTATATTCTAAATATACTACAGAGTGTTCCAACGAAAATTTGACCCCCACCACAGTAACTCAGAAACCAAAAGTTTTTTCAGAATTTAAAAAAACATGTCAATTTGTATTGAGGGGGAACGAATTTTCATGCAAAATTCGTCCCCCTTTCCCTGCCCCACATCAGCCGGTATAAAATGACCTTTACCTGTATAGCAACAATAATATTACACAGATTTTCTTAAATAATAAGGCTATAACACACTAAAAAAATCACTCAAATCGGACAGCAGGTTTAGGAAATTCGAGACTTCTAACGTGTACAATTCAGCAAGTGAGTCGATTATTTTGCTCTCAAGTGTATTATGTTTTCCATCTTTTGCGTTATTCTGCCGTTTATTAGCGCGCTCATCACTGTATTCGAAATTACACATCGCATTTATACGTTGGTCCTTCGAGCCGGATATGAATAAGAAACAAGCAAATGTATTTTTGAACCTTTTGTTTTGTAGTGCATAAGCTATGGCATGTTGGCATTTCTTTACTTAGGTTATCTATTAAATTTCTTATTTTCTTCCTAACTTGTCCCATTCTATTTTGCCCCCTATCTTTCTTGCTTTTTTAAATTTGTGTATATAATTTTAGGAATTACGATTTTAACCATTTTAGGATTAACCAAATCTATTTATTTCTAATATTTTAGGCTGAATCTGAAGTAGCCTCTCTTAACCGTAAAGTACAACTTATTGAAGAAGACTTGGAAAGATCCGAGGAACGTTTGGGCACAGCTACCACTAAATTGGCTGAAGCTTCCCAAGCTGCCGATGAAAGCTCCCGGTAAGTGTCAAGAGAATTACCTTTTGTAATATGTAGATACTCTTTATATATATCCAATCCTGTTACTCCGTGAAGGAGCATAGGGCATCCACGAAGCTTCTCCATTCCCCTCTATTTCTGGCCATGGTTGCTATTTCTTCCCAGGTTTTCTTCATTCTTTTGTAGTCTTCTTCAATGGTACTCCTCCATGTTTTGGTCGGGCGTCCTCTGCTTCTTCGTCCTACTGCCCTCCATTTGAGTGCTTGTTTTGTTATGTCTGCATTTTCTTTCCTCAGGGTGTGTCCCAACCAGTTCCATCTTTTCCTCTTCATTGTTGTTCTGATGGGTTCTTGTTTAGTTTTCCTCGGTAATGCTACATTTGTTATGGTATTGGGCCAATATACCTTTAGAATTTTACGTAGGCATCTATTTACAAAAATTTGGATTTTATTTACATTTCCGTCAGTTATTGCCCATGTTTCACTTCCATAAAGTAGCACAGTTTTCACGTTACTATTAAATAGCCTTATTTTATTATTTTGACTAATCTGTGTTGATTTCCATATATTTGCGACGGTTCCAAAGGCATGTTGTGCTTTTCGTATTCTCTGTTTAATATCTGCTTGAGCTCCACCTTTTGCACTGATTATACTGCCTAGGTAGCAAAATTCTTGAACCTGTTTTATTTTTTGTTGGTTGATGTATAGTTTGTCACAGTTACATACTCATATTCTCATCTCTACTGTCTTGTTCGTGTTGATTTTAAGACCCACTTCTGCCGATTTTACCTCTAGCTTCCTTAACATGCTCTTCATATTATCTATTGTGTTCGCTACGAAACAGATATCATCTGCGTATTCTATATCTGCTAGTTTCTTGTTCTGAAGGTAGTTCCAAGGGATCCCGTTTTTTTTCAATTGTTTTTTTCAGTATATGATTAATACATATATTAAAGAGCAAAGGTGACAGTATGCAACCTTGTTTTAAACCTACTTCTATTGTTATTTTATCTGTCATTTGCCCTTTATGCAGTACCTGACATGTTGTTTGCTGATACATCATTTTGATTATTCCAATGATCATAGGAGGTATTTTATTTAGCTGTAAGATTTTCCTCAGGGTTGTATGTTTTATGCTGTCGAAGGCTTTAGCAAAGTCTATAAATTTAGATAATAGATACTCTTTACTTTGTGGTTATTCAGATCACCTCGATCAGTCTTCCTTATACTAAAATGATCTTAAAGTTACGCCCAGATATCGCATGGTGAAATGTTATGTATAGTATACATCATCCTGCCTTAAGACTGGAAAGATTTGAGATGTGAGTATTTTGCCGCATTCCATGGATGGACTAATTGAGAAACGAAGAAATTATAAGGCAAATGGGCATGGATAGAAAAATTTTAGGAATCGTAAAATATCAAAAAACAGCTCATCAAAGGTGAAGACCAATTTTTAATTAGGAAAGTAGTTAGGGGGTTGTTTTCACTGATTTTTTCGTAGAGAAAAGCAGGTACCGACCTTTTTTTAATTATAAGTCGCTAAATTTTCATGCTAGAAACTTTTTATTATTATTTTTTGAAAGGTCTAATTGTATACTTAAAAAAAGGTTATTTAAATTTTCCTCAAAAAATGCAAAGTTTTCTCGTTATTTGGCTTTGAACATTAAATATTATGCATTTGACGAAAAAAGCTAACCTTTAACATGCCGTATCTTGGTTTGTATTGGTCTTAAAGATATAGAAAAAGAATTTTATTTGTTTTACTAAAAGATACAATTTTGATATCTACAGTTTTTTTTATTAAATGTATATGTTTTGAGGCATTCTCAAAAAACCCTCTAAAGAAGTTAATTTTTGTGTCGAAAAACTTACGTTCAAGCGCGAATAACTCAAAAAATATTATTTTTTCGAAGAAAATGTAAAAAACATTTTTTTCTTAGAATTACTTTTACATCGATTTACATGGTTAAAATGTAACAAAAAATTCCCATTTATAAGGAATTAAAAGATTTAAAATGTTTTTTCCCAATAAACCTTAATACTTTAATATTTACAAATGATATGGAAATTCTTCATCTCATTTATAAACATGTTAAATTATGTAAATACAAGTTGTAAACGTAATATAATAGGCATAATTTGTTAATGTGGTTTGAAAAAATTAAAAAAAAATAATAAATAAAAAAAAAGAAAAAAAAATAGAAACAAAAATAAAAAAGAATAAAAAAAAAGAAGTAAAAAAAAGTGTTTCGCACAAATTAAAATATATATTAAAAAACAGTAAAATAATTAAAAAAAAAACAAAATAAAAAAAAGCTACACAATGTACCAATGTATCTATAAAAATAATATTGTAGAATGTACTTATGTTTATAAGAAATGTATGACTATGAATCTGCAATCAATCACAAACAAGTCTGGCTAATTGGCTCTGCCAAAGCCATTTTTCAAAAAAAAAGAAAAAAAAAATTCCCACCCCGAGATGGGGTGACAAGCACCCCCAAGGTTTTAGCGTACAGCGGTATGATATAGAAAATGATCCTTGGACTATTCCCCACCTTCTATGAAAATTTCAAGTAAATACATGCTGAACGAAAAAATTGCGAGCCAAAATGCTTCATTTCCTCGACTAAAGCTTTGTTCCAACTCGATACAAAACCGTTTTTGAACGGTTCGTGAACCGCGCAGTAACGAAAAATGTGTTACTGCGCATAATTATTCGTTATTGCGCACGCGCGTAACGATTCAAGAACGGTTTTGTATCGAGTTGGAACAAACCTTAAGTGAATTAACTGATTTGTTAGCAAACCTGTGTCCATGAACTGGTAATGTACGCCCATAAATAACTCTATTATGTCAAATTTATTATTGTATGTCATGCTGACGCACAAGTGGAATGTCTTAAATATTTTAAATTCTAAAATGGAAGGGTAATTTTTTATAGATTTTCACGTTAGTCAAAATTTACTAAAATGTATCAATCTCTCTTTAACAGTATGTGCAAAGTATTGGAAAACCGTTCCCAACAAGATGAAGAACGTATGGACCAACTCACCAACCAATTGAAAGAAGCCCGTCTCTTGGCTGAAGACGCTGACAACAAATCTGATGAAGTATCCCGTAAACTTGCCTTCGTTGAAGACGAACTTGAAGTAGCTGAAGACCGTGTAAAGGTAAACATACCTATAATTATACCTTTTTTTATATGCCTTCATCTTATTCATTCTTTCTAATAGAAAAGTGTTTGTTAAATATTTGGTAGCTCCTATACGATCACACCAGCGTTTATTAAGTCACAAATTGCTTCTTCACCCTACTGGTCTTAAGATATTCTTACTCCTTTCCTGACAAATTCCTTCTAAATAAGTCTGTTAGATATTCTATCCATAAATATGTACTTTTGTTTACTTCTTTCTTTTTTATGTTGATTTTCTATTATGCTCCATACTGTTTTCTGCGACATGTGTGGAAGTCACTCTCCAGATCTCTGTCTGACTATAATCTGGATTGTCATTCACGGTTCTTTCAGTATCATCTAATAGTTTTTTGCAGTATTGTCTCCATCTGCTTCTTCTTGATGTGTCTATCTGGGACGAATGTTGACGATTATCATGGCAATCTTTCACTTTATCTGCAGCAACGCGGAAAAGCTGCACAGATGTTGTAGGTCTGGATCCCGCGTACCAAAAAAAGTTGATTAATAGCAAGCTGAAAATTTGTTAATAGCTTGACGGTGTCTAGTCGGACAAACTTTGATATATGGGAACACTGGAACAGGGGAAGTTTTAATTGTGGAACAAGTTAAAAATTTGGAACGTCAGACTACGAAAATGTTAGATGTATTTTGTCGGACAGAATTTCCAATTGATTTGTTACCCTTTCATTATACTCTCATGCAAAAATTAGACTGCTATTACTAACCAACATGATTCCTGTCATTTGACATGTTCTTCATGTTCCACTCATTAAAATGCCCAGTTGGTGATAAACACCCGTCTGATTTTTGTATGAAAGGGCAACAAATCAATTGGAAGTTCTGTCCGACAAAATACATCTGACGTTTTCGTAGTCTGACGTTCCAAATTTTTTACCTGTTCTACCATTAAAACTTACCTTGTTCCAGTGTTCCCATATATCAAAGTTTGTCCGACTAGACACCGTCAAGCTATTAACAAATTTTCAGCTTGCTATTAATCAACTTTTTTTTCTTATGCGGGATCTCGACCTATTGTGTTGAACCCGGTTCTGATGTTCTTTAACCAGGATATTCTTCTTCTTCCTGGACCTCGCTTTCCAAATATTTTTCCTTGCGGGATGGCTTGTAGGAGGGCATATTTCATGCTGGATGCTGGATTCATTTCGCATAATGTGTCCAAAGTATTCCAACTTTCGAGATTTGATGGTGGTTAGTACCTCTCGGTTCTTCCCCATTCTTCTCCCCATGTCTCCATACTACAGCAATATTTTTGGCATATGTTATTGTTTCTCTGTCATTAATTATAATGTATGCTTGTAGTTTGAATTCTCTTGACAAATGCCTAAGTTTGTTATATAGTTCGAGTGGACTATTGTTTTTTTGCATGCTCTTCAAGTTCTTTGCATTCTCATCCCCTATCTTTTCTCCCACTTAAGGATGTAGTAGCGGCATGTGAAGCTAGGACAAATAATCCCCGGACAAATAATCCTGGACAAAAATCCCCACAAATTATCCCTGGACAAAAAATCCCCGGACAAATAATCCCCGGACAAAATATCCCCACAAAAAATCACAGTCAAAAATCCCCAAGAAATATTTGCTGTTAAATAGTTCTCTAAAAGTTTTCCTAAAATTTTAACAAAATTCGAATTCCAATTCCATGCCGAAAACTTTATTTGTTTTATATTTTTCCCAAAAATTGTGGAAGATATGGGGAATGAGCTAAGGCCCCGTTTTCATGACAGACGCTTAACGCGCATTTTGATAACGCGCGATTACAACTACATACATTTTACTTGAGACCGTTCACATGCCAACGCGCGTCTTAATGACCTAAAACGCGCGTTAACATGTGAACTGTCTTCAGTAAAATGTATGTAGTTGTAATCGCGCGTTATCAAAACGCGCGTTAAGCGCCTGACATGAAAACGGGGCCTTAGCTCATTCCCCATATCTTCCACAATTTTTGTAAAAACTCAAACTTTTTTGTCATGTTTAAACAAATAAAGTTAACAAAAATATAACAAAAATAAAGTTTTCAGCATGGAATTGGAATTCGAAATTTGTTAAAATTTCAGGAAAACTTTTAGAGAACTATTCGACAGTAAATATTTCTTGGGGATTTTTTGTCCGGGATTTTTTGTGGGGATATTTTGTCCAAAAAAATTTGTGGGGATTATTTGTCCGGGATTTTTTGTGGGGATTTTTTGTCCTGGGATTATTTGTCCGGGGATTTTTTGTCCGGAGATTTTTTGTCCAGGGATCATTTGTGGGGATTTTTCGTCCGGGATTATTTATCCGGGGATTATTTGTCCGGACCCCAACCAGTCATGTCCTTTATTTGCTTCAAACATCGTGCTGGAGATCTTCCTCTGGATCTTTTTCCTGCTACTTTGCCTTCAACTATCATTTGCTCCATGCCTTCTACTATTTATATGTCCAAAATATTTCAGTATATCAATAGGAAATATTAATGCTCAAACAAGACGCAATTTTGTATTTTTTGTAATTTCAGTGCTTTTCTATATTTATTGAATTTGTTGCCAAACTGGCCATTGTGATGTGTCAACGGATCTCGTCTTCTCTACTATTGGTAACGAGGGAGCCTAAGTAACTAAATTTGTCTGATTAATTAAAATAAATGCATTACAATTGTCTGGCCACTTCGTAACCTGCCATTTTTGTTATCTCTGTTTGATTATTTCTGTTTGCCATGCTTCTTAGCTCTATTTGGTTATTTCTGTTTCTATCGATGATCATTACTTTGTGCCCAGTTAGTTCCAGATCTTCTGGTGAAGACGCTAAAATAACAGTGTCATCAACTCTGGTTTTTGACTTTGCTTCCTCTTATAGTTTTTCCACCTTGTCATTCCTCATATACAGGGTGAGTGGGCAGGGACGCGCCAAACTTTAAGGCTGTATAATATACGTAAAAGTAATAACAAATAACTCATATGTTGTTATTCGATTTTCATTTGTTTCCGAGATAAGGGGTGTTAAAATTTTTCTTACAAACTGACGATTTATCTCTTTCTCTAAAACCGGTTGAGGTGTGCAAATGAAATTTGGTGGGTTTTAAGACATAGTTATTGCGCATATTTTGACACACAATTAAGACTTTTATATTCACCATTGGCTCGCATACGGATAAGGGTCTGAAATTTTAAAGAAAAAAAAATAATACGCCACTGGGATATTTCAAATTAGAAATTATTTTTGAATTCCCTGTTCAATTTCTGACAAACCATCTACTCGTATCTTCATGTTTGTTCATATGACGCTCCGTTTTCATGCAAAAAATAAAATATCTTAACGCTTACAAAGTAGTTATTCGAAATAAGTTTCTACACATTCATATAGGAACTTCGTCGAAAACTTTGTAAGCGTTAAGATGTTTTATTTTTTGCATGAAAACTAAGCGTCGCCGTCGCATGAAAAAAGGGAAGATAGATTTCTTGTCACAAATTGAACGAGGAATTCAAGAAAGATTTTTAATTTGAAATATTTTAGTGGCGTACCATTTTTATCTTTAAAAAATTTCAGACTATTACACGTACGCGCGCCAATGGTGAATATAAAATTCTTAATTGTGTGTCAAAACATGCGAAATAACTACGTCTTAAAACCCACCAAATTTCATTTGCACACCTCAATCGGTTTTAGAACAATAATTAAATCGTCAGTTTGTAATAAAAATTTTAACACATCGTATCTCGGAAAGAAATGAAAATTGAATAACAAAATATGAGTTACTTTTGATTATTTTTACGTATATTATAAGGTCTTATAGACGCGGGGACGTTGGGAGGAACGCGCCAAGTTTGGCGCGTTGCTCCCCACTCACCCTGTATGTTGAATAGAGTGGGGGATATCATACATCCCTGCCGAACTTCAGATTTCCATTTGAAGTTTTTCGAAACCACATAAACTCTTACATTAGCGGTACTATTTACGTACAGTTCGTGTTATCAATATGTTCTGGCGTACCCATTTATCTAAGTATATGCCATATTTTATCCTATTCTACGTTATCGAAGGCCTTGAAGAAGTCAATAAAGCACAAACATGTTTCTGTATTATGGTTCTTTGGTATACAGTGATGAGCGCGCTAATAACCGGAAAAATAGCACAAAAGATGGAAAACGTATTAATTTGTGAGATAAAAAGAAATGAAACTAGTCGAGCTGGGAAATTTAGCGATGTTAACCTATACATTTACATTATATGGATTGTTTCCCACTTTAGACGTATCGCACGAGTTTGGAAACTACCACTGTCACAGTGACAGTTTTAGTTGGCATACTCCTCTGATACGTGTAAAGGTGGGAAACAGTCAATGTAATGTAATTGTATAGGTTAACATCGCTAAATGTCCCAGCTCGACTAGTTTCATTTCTTTTTATCTCACAACTTAATACGTTTTCCATCGTTTGTGATATTTTGCCGGTTTTTAGCGCGCTCATCACTGTATATTTGGCCCTTTGCATACCTACTCATTTAATATGCTTATTTTTATCTTCCATTTCCTTATAGGCCTTTTGTTCTTTTTGTCTATCATTTTCTACTAAAATATATTTATTTACTGTAACAGGGTGGAGATGCCAAGATCATGGAACTCGAAGAAGAACTGAAAGTCGTAGGTAACTCTCTCAAATCTCTCGAAGTATCCGAAGAAAAAGCCAACCAGAGGGTAGAAGAATTCAAGAAACAACTTAAGAGTCTTACCGTCAAGCTAAAGGAAGCTGAAGCACGTGCCGAATTCGCAGAAAAGACCGTCAAGAAATTGCAGAAGGAAGTTGACAGACTTGAAGGTAACGAGAGTTTTTTCATTCGCTACTTTCTTTTAACGGTTTTAGCAAATTTCTGGCAAAGTCCATAATAAAATTTTATATAAACTATATTTTAAAATAAGGAAGTGAAAAAGTAGTAGGTATTTCAAAATGTTTAAGTATTTATTTCCTTAGCTAAGCGCTTTCGATTAAGTTGTCATTATCGGAGCTAAGGGTCAATAGAAGATAAAAAAGTACCACTACTTAAGGTCATATGCGTGAGCATCTTAACAATTGTAAGCAAAATTTGAAAGCATTTGAGATGCGGCTATATCGGAGAATTCTTAAAATCCCGTAGACTGTAGACTGACCGGGTCACAAATGAGGAGGTCCTTAGAATAATGAGGAAGAACTGAGACTGAAGAACTAACCACCATCAAATCTCGAAAGTTGGAATACTTCGGACGCATTATGCGAAATGAATCCAGATATGCCCTCCCACAGGCCATCCTACAAGGAAAAATATTTGGAAAGCGAGGTCCAGGAAGAAGAACATCCTGGTTAATACCTCAGAACCTGGTTCTGAGGTTTTCCGCGTTGCTGCAGATAAAATAAAGATTGCCATGATGATCGCCAATATTCGTCACGGATAGGCACATCAATACAAATATCTTAATAATTTATAGCTGCATTACAATTTATGATGTATGTGTATGAACCATTTTTGTCCTCCCTGCAACCCCCAAACAGAAAAAAAGAGGAAAAACGGCCACAAACGTTACAAACATATTAAAACTTTTTTCATGGCGTCATTTTCTGCTATTTTATAAATAAATAAATACTTTTTACAGACTTTGACTTACTATTTTTTAACTTCCTTGATTCATTTAAGTGTGCAAAAATTTATCAGTCTTTCAACTATTTATTTTAAAACCTTTTTTATATTTTATACATAAGAAAGTAATAATAGCAATATTTCTCGAAGTCGAAGTCTTGATGAAAATTAGGTAAAATTAATTATTTCTAGATATATTAAAATTATCACAGATGACACATTACTTAAAAGTAGAATGGAATGGAAGTAGAGCAAGATACAGGCTCTAGAGATAAGTTTTTTAAGAAAGAAAGGTTAAAAGCGCTATACAATAAAGAATACTGATATAGGTACTGAATTCGCTTTGCCGAGATTCACTTTGACACATTCCGAATAGGAAACATGCAGCACAAAAATTCCCACCTCACACTATTAACTGCTCAAATCAACTTAATATTTCACTAAAAAAAGAAGAATTATTGGAAATAGTGGGAGTGTATACTAAACCCATAAAATTTTGTGGAATTTATTTCTACAAAATATTTTTATTTTGTATATATATATATATAATGGATTTCTACGGCTGTCGCCGCCTCTCCATACCCAGCTTCCAATTTTTTCTATCGTAACACGTATCTTCATCTAATTGCCTCGAATCCATTGCGTCCTGAATATTGTCCCTCCAGCTTCTCCGTGGTCGTCCCCTTCTTCTTCTCTCCGGTGGGACCCACTCTAATATTTTTCTCGGCCAGCGAGTCTCATTCATTCTTTTAACGTGCCCGAACCATGTCAGCTGTCTCTTTTCAATATCGTCCATTATAGTTTTTTCCACCTTCATACGTTCTCTAATTGTTTCATTTCTTACATGTTCTAATCTGGAAACCTGACAACTTCTCCTCAAGAAGTCCATTTCTGTACTAAGTAGCTTCTTTTTATTTCTTGCACTTATGTCCCAAACTTCTGCACCGTAGATTGTAGCGCTCTTCATTATACTTTCATATATTCTTTTCTTTGTTTCCTTCCTGATATCTTTGTCCCATAAAATTGAATTGAGGGATCTAGTGATGCTTCTACCTTTATTGATCCTGTGTTGTATTTCATCTTCACTATTTCCTCGTTTGTTAAATATAGCTCCCAAATATTTGCATTGTTTCACACCAACAATATGTCCTTGTTCCAATGGTAGGTTTTCAATGTATTCGTTTCCCACTATGAAGTATTCTGACTTATCCATATTTATTACTAATCCTGCCTGTTGGTAATGCTCATTTAGCTTCCGTATCATATAGCTTAAGTCATCTTGATCTTGGGCTATTACAACTTGGTCGTCCGCAAAGTATAATGTAAATAGGGAGTCATCTCCCACTTTCAGTCCCATCGGTTTTACTGCTTTTGTCCACCTCTGTAAGGATTGGTCAAGGTATATTTTAAAGAGAGTGGGAGATAGACAACATCCTTGTCGGAGGCCTTTTGAAGTATTAAATGCCTCAGTGAAATTTTTGCCGTTTTTGATTCTGGTGTTAGTGGTCTCATACAATATTCTAGTTGCTTGTATGAGTTTTCCATCGATACCGATGTCTTTCATTGAATTCCATAGTTCTATAATGGGGACACTATCAATAGGCTTTTTCTAGGTCGATAAGAGCGATGTGGATTTCCTGATTTCTTTGTATTCTTTTTTCTAGTGCTATTTTTAAAGTGAAGAGATTGTCTACCGTTGAACGTCCCGCACGAAAACCAGCTTGTTCTTCAGCTTGCTTTCCTTGAATTTCTTGTTCTATTTCATTTCTTAATAGCCTGGAGTATAATCTTCCAATGGTGCTGATGACTGCAATTCCCCTATAGTTTTTGGGGTTATTTTTAGGTCCCTTCTTATGTATGGGAGTAATATGTGATGTTAGCCATTCATCTGGTACTTTTTCTCCATTCAGGCATCTTTCGAAAAGATTTTTAAGCATATCCCATAGTTTGGGTGGTCCATATTTTATTAATTCAGGATTAATTTCTCCAGCTCCGGGTGCTTTCCGGGATTTCATATTTTTAATAGCTTCTTCCACTTTGGTTTTATCTAGTTGTATTTCGTGTTCACTCTGTATATCATTTTCTTTTTCTTGTATTCTTGTTATGTATTGTGGTCGTTTTTCTACCAATAATTCCTTAAAATGTTGTTCCCATTCGGCATCAGATATACTCTTAATTGTGTGTCCACCTTTATGTGATGTTCTGACATTCTTTATCATCTTCCATGCTTCTGAACTCCTAGTTCCTCCTAATTGTTGATCTATGTATTCACATTTTTTGATCCAGGTTGCGTTTTTTCTTTTAATCACTTCTCTTTTTACTTCTCTATTTAGGTCCCTGTATTGTTGTTGAATCTCAACGTTTTCCTGATTTTGTAGACGTTGTAGGTGAAGTTGTTTTTTCTTCTCTATTTTCTCTTCGATATCTTTATCCCACCATTCTGGTTTCTTTCCGTTTTCTAAGTTTCCTAGTGCTTCTTGTGCTGCTTGTTTTATGCATGCTTTTATGTGATTATATTCTTCTTCGGTTGTTCTTTGTTCTTGACTTAGTTTCTGTTCAAGTCTGTTACGGTACAGATATTGTGTACTTTCATGTTGTAAACTATTAATATTATATTTTTCTATTTCTGGATCATATGAATTCCTTTTGTGTTCTTTTTCTTCGGAGTTTTTATTTTGTACAATCAATAATTTTTTCATAATTTGTTATCAATACATTATAGTGGTGTAAATAAATAATTATTGATTGGCGTTAGGTTTATGTTATTTATGTCCGTTTACTATAAATCATATTGGCTGTGCGCGGATATGTTTGGTTGTGTAATAATTTCCAGTAACGTCTAGCAACTTCATTTCCCAAAAAAAAATTAATACCAACGTCACTAGACAGTTGTGTCTCGTGTCTCGGCAAAGCGAATTCAGTATATAAGGAATGAATTAAAAATACAATTCACATTGTAGTTTATAACAGAGATAGCTGAGGTCGTTTGGCTATTTACACGGGATGAATTACAGTGATGATTGTGCTAATAACCGGCAAAATAACGCAAAATATGGAAAATATAATACATTGTAAAGTAAAAAGAGATGAAACTAGTAGAGGTCGAAATTATTGATATAAACGTACCTATAAATTAATTACCATTACATTACATAGTTTCCCACCTTAGACGTATCGGAGGAGTATGACAACTGTTACTATGGCAGGATAATTTTATAAAATACTTTAGTCCTGTCGCCAGTGGGAGAACAACGGCCTCCTTAATTCAGATGGACTTACCCAAGTTTTTTTATGTATTTTAACCCATAGAACACGAATTTTTTGGGTAACAGTCGATCCGGATGTCGATAAGATTGTTATAAACAAAGAACTTGAGGAATCACATAACAGCGATTTTTCGCAAAACAAAACATTTTTTTGTATTTTTTGAGTCGTTCTAAGCAAAAAATGTTTTTACAAGTTTTTTCATAGGATAAATAGTTTTCGACATAAACGCGGTTGAACTTTCAAAAAATCGAAAAATTGCAATTTTTGAACCCGAATAACTTTTGATTGAAAAATAAAATAGCAATTCTGCTTACCGCATTTAAAAGTTCAAGTCAAATTCTATCGGTTTTGATTACTTTCATTGCTAAAAATAATTTTTTTTATTGTTAAACAAAGATATAAACACATAGTGATTGAATGATGTTTTCAATGCATTTCTCATTTCTCAAATCCAACGAGTAGGCACGCATACAGACAATTTCTACGTAGATTACATACATTAAAATGCATGCATTGGGCACGGGAAACACTATGTGTTTATAGCTTTGTTTAACAAATAAAAACTTAATTTTTAGCAATGCAAATAATCAAAACCGACAGAATTTGACTTGAGCTTTCAAATGCTGTACGCAGAATTGCTATTTTATTTTTTAATCAAAAGTTATTCGGGTCCAAAAATTGCATTTTTCGATTTTTTGAAAGTTCAACCGCGTTTATCTCGAAAACTATGCATCCTACGAAAAAACTTGTAGGACCATTTTTTGCTGAGAATCACCCAAAAAATACAAAAAAAATGTTTTGTTTTGCGAAAAATCGCTGTTATGTAATTCCTCAAGTTCTTTGTTTATAACAATCTTATCGACATCCGGATCAACTGTTACCCAAAAAAATCGTGTTCTACGGGTCAAAATACATAAAAAAACTTGGGTAAGTCTATCTGAATTAAGGAGGCCGTTGTACCTCCCCCCCCCCCCCGGGCGACAGGACTACTTCTGTCACAGACGTCTAAAGGTGGGAAACTATAACTAGAGTATTAATTTATACGTTTATATCGATAAGATCCTCCTCTACTAGTTTCATCTCTTTTTATTTCTCAGTGTATATTTTTCATGTTTTCAATGTTTTTATCTGATGCGTTATTTTGCCGGTTATTAGGGCGGCCATCACTGTATATCATACCAATCAGAAGAGTATGGGAAGCAAATATATGGAAAAACAAGAAAAGACGGACACATACTACTAGAAATTTTCCGATATAGATCAAAATGCTACACTACATTATCATAATTCTGCTTTTGCAAACAGGTCAAGTCATATTATTATTATTCTTAGACACAATTGTAGGTGTATTTGTTGCTTGTAAGTAATTTTAGTATACTCTAAAATTTTAACAACTTGTTAAAGCGACACTTAATTTATTTTAATAACTGGTTTCAAGTAAAGAACATCAAAGAACATAGACATTAAAGTTACCAATATGTTTGGGACCAAAAATATTGACACATATAAAAATATTATGTACATGAAGCAGATTATGAGTTATCTTGTTTTTTGATCTTTTCTTTCTTTAAGCTACAATTAATTACATATAATGAAAATTCCATTTTTAACTAAAGTTTGACGTTTCTGTTTCCATTTTCTAATTTTTTTTTCAACAAAGATTGTTAAAAATTCTGCGAAAATGTATAACCAAAAAGTTGCAAGTGTATTTTGTTTTTTAAACATTGATCGTTAACTTACTTGGCCTCGATTTTGTAGGCAATAGCCTGCCATACATCAAGAACAGAGAATTTAAGAAATCCTAGATATGCAAACGTGCCTGCGACAACGAATACAGAGTACAATCGAAAGATGTATCAATAATCATGATAAAAACAAAGATAAAAAAGAGAAAAGTCAAAGAAGCAGCTCAGTCAAACCTATAAGCAGAATGTAGCATTCTTTGGTCGCCAATGCTAAAAGAAAAAGTTAACAACAAAAATATGCCAATAATAATTGATTAATAGAAAAGTGGAGACAATTCATCTACAATTTGTACACAATAAACAACACAAAATACACAAACATATTATCTACATAAATAGACATTCACAAACAAATAATACAAAAGAAAAACCACAAAACAGTTAGAATTTGATATCCCAAGGGTAAAAATATTACCATAAATTTTGAAAAAAACAACCAACAACTTGATGACTATACAGTTTTGGAGAATTTTTTAAATAACCTTTTTTTGAAAACGATGGGTCAGGTGAAAAGCGAAGAAAATTAAATGGTAGAAATGTCAATGAATACAATAAGTTGAAATATAATATTTTGAAAGACACTTCTAGGAAAGCATAACATAGTTCAAGATCCAAGATCTTAATAAATGGGTAATAAATGAAAAACAGAGTAGAATAAACGTGTTCACAGAATGGGATAATAAAGAGTAGTGATTAAGGAAGAAGAACACAATAATGACATAATATAAAAATCGGTATAATAGCAATATTTGATATTGTCAGGCTACGTTTAAAATTCAATTTTAAAATATTTATCAATTGGATTAACCATCAGTATACCAAATAAAATGGTTTGCTTAAATACATTTGTCATTTTTACTCAATAAAAATAAAATTTGTATTTTTTCACTTTTACCTAATTTTCACAGCAGATACTGCTCTTTTAAAAATACCAAATTTTCCTGTTATTTTTATAATGCAACTTAAAGTGTTACGATTAAATAGACGTTCTGTCCACCAACGTGTTAAATAGAAAAAATGCTATCTTTGCAGTACTGATAATATTTACTTATACATGCTTCATACAGCTTTATTTAACTGCTTTTTTGCTTTTCAGATTTTGTGCTAAGGGAAAAGAACAAATACTTTGGCATTATTACAGATATCGACAAAACTTTTGTCGAAATGTCTTCGCTTAGCCAAAAGAAATAATCTGCTACTAATCATAGCTTAAACTAACACAAATTTTAATTATTTTAACACGTTACACACCACTTTTATTCAGACCTCAGAAGTTTTCGTACTTAAAAAGAACAATAGGAAATATGAAAACAATAAGTAGTAGCAAAACGCGTTACGCACAAGTCGTTTACCTTTAAATGTCGTTCTGTAGAACTTAGGTAATCCACGTAGACGAAAAGTGACTACTTAATTCATCATTGCACAACTCTCTAGGTAATTTCCAGAATGAGTGTTAGGCTAAGGCCATACAGGCGATAATTTAACGCACCCATCTTCGGCGTCGTGTTGCAAACGAATGGACCTGGGTCCAAATTTGTAGCTCATCTAGCCACAACAACGGCCAAAATACTGTATTTACATCTCGCGACATACCGTAATTTACATCCCCGTCTGACCATGCTTTTTACTGCAGCTACTGCCGCATCATTTTACTGCTCTTACGGCGCCGTAAATTATCGCCTGTCTGGCCTTAGCCTTAGATTCTTCCATGAAATCAACCAAAAGCACGTCGCGTTTACAGTACCGTCAGTGTCACGAAAGCTGAAGCTAACAGCTCTCTTCGTAGAAGTCGCAGTACCTTCAGATAGCTTTTTTTCTATGGCAAAAGGAAAATGCAGTATAATCATGAGTACTGTGGCTTGATTCAAGATCTTTAATTTCTTCTTCATATCAAATAGA
This sequence comes from Diabrotica virgifera virgifera, assembly GCF_917563875.1. NCBI lineage: Eukaryota > Metazoa > Arthropoda > Insecta > Coleoptera > Chrysomelidae > Diabrotica > Diabrotica virgifera. Next base: position 186,677,768 of record NC_065450.1, read on the forward strand.
GATTCTCTATCAGTACTGATAGTGAGAATAATCGACTTATTGGTCTATCCTTGTGATAAGACTGGTCAATTTTTCGTTGCTCATTAGAATAGAATGACAGAAGGAACCAATTGCCTGCACAAATATTTATTTGTGAAGGATAATTGTTGGTTGTTAAAAAACAGTAATTCTATAGTAGTTTATTACTATAGAAGAGACGGGTATAGTATATACAGACATTTTTTGTGCAGTTCTTAATAATAAATGAGTGTCTATGGCTGAGCAGACTCTTACATCCTTCAACAATGAGAATTTTCTTCTGCCTAGGCTGCTTTTTCCTTCAATCTTCCTTTCCGTTATGAGGCGTAAAAATTGTATTTTTCTCTTCTGCTTCATTGAAGAGGATATGGTGGTAAAAATGGTGAAAACCTTTAATTATCCATGTCTGTCTGTCCGTCCGTAAATATAACTCCTCTGTTATTAGAACATATAGAATAACAAAACAGAAGCACTTTTGTAAAGTCGCCATGCGTCTTAGCAAGGCGAGAACAAATATATACTTCAGGTTTTTATATCACTTCTGGTTAAAAAGTTATGACCGGGAGTTTGGCAAAAATGACTCCAAATTAGAGAAATCGTATATCAATCGATGCAAAGTTACACAAAAAGTTCAAAGATCGACTTCCAGTTCTAGTTCCGGTCAAGTTGGGTGAACACCTAGGACTTACGAAGTCCAATTTCTTGTTTCTGCATGATTTTGTTCGCCTGACATGACATCGCTCTCTATACGCTGTGAGCTCGTACGTAGAGGGGATATTTACAAATTCGCGAACGCCAGTAGTGACAAGTCTGTAAACCTTTACCGGAAATTTGACATAAATGTCAAAGTGATTAATTTAAAATTAAAATTAAAAACATTAATTATAAAAAACTTTAGTTGGTCAAAGCTGTGGTATATATTTTTACCTTAAATATGCTTACGTTTTAAATACTGAATTTAAGTTTTTTTAATGTTCTATTAATCTATTAATCCATTAATCTTAGCGCCATCTACACGATAATTGTGAAAGTATCCGAAGTAAGAAATTCATATTTTGTCAATAGAACGTCAAAATGATTAGCAAAATCTTAAAAAAATCCATTACAATTTAATTACTTTTTTGCGTTGTAAATATTAAGCGATAACAATTAAATAATAAATTTAAAAATTACCGGTGAAAGTTGAATAGTAGTCCGCCAGGAGCGACATCAGCGAAGCTCACAGCGTATAGATAACTATATAAATATTTATAAAACCAGTCAATATTGCAGACTATTTCACTCATCTTAAAATTTTCACATAATCTGACCAATCACAAACCAAAGACAGCTTGTGTTATCGCGAAAACACCAACTGTCTTTCAATTCTGATTGGTCTATCAGCTTCGTGTTTTCAACGACGTAACCATGGATACCTGATGGATACCGATCGCAAAGCAAAGTTTGACGTTTGCCAAAAAAATTATTGTAGCTGTATACGTCAAAATGAGTCGTTTCGGTGGTACTTCAAACGAAGTTATAAACCAAAACATTGAAGAAAATATACCGAGTAACACAAGAAAATCTAAATCTTATATATGGAGACAATTTATGATGTTCTGTGTGGATCGCAACTACAAATTAGATGCAGAAAATAACAACGAAAGACTAGCATTCATTCTAAAAGACTGAGCCTTCAACTATTTATTGTTATAGGTAAAAAATAATTATAACAAATTATTTATAATTACGTATTTTTTATGGGAAATAAGCCACAATTTTACTAAAAAATGAATTTATTAACGTTTCGAAGCTGTTAATTAAACGATTTGGGCTTCGAAACGTTAATAAATTCATTTTTTAGTAAAATTGTGGCTTATTTCCCTTAAAAAATACGTAATTATAAAAATGCCACAAGGAAATAGCTTCAGAACAAAATTATTTATAGTTATAATAAATATTTCATGATTATGACTAATTGTGAATTATTCAAAGAATGGGTAGATTTGGGTTACCTAGATCAAATGTATTATTATTAAATTCCTTCCTCTCATTCTTCTGAATTTTTGACCTATCACTTTGTTCGTGAAATAGTCTAATAAAATACCACTCGTGATTTAATTTATCTTATAAGTCTGTCTTTTATTTCTAAACTCAACTGAGTTGCTTAAAGAAAACACCACTCGTCCTACGGACTCGTGGTGTTTTCAAGCAACTCAGTTTCGTTTAGAAGTAAATCGACAGATTTATCGCGAAAATTGAATCACTAGTGGTATTACTATTGAAAACTCTGGGGTAAACTGAAAACAATAGTGTGTAGCGTGTTAAATGATCAAAAAAATAGCTTTTAGTACAACAATAAACTAATAGCTACTTTTTCCAAAAGTTGAAGGGTCTCTATGTCTTTGATTTTATACTGGTCCTTGTAAATACCTATAAATTAGTCTGATAGTATTGTAAATTATAATTTTATATGTTAATATGTTAAATGCTGAAAGATAATTCGATTATTATAAATCAAATGTTTGAATGCATTTCCGTTGGTATACCAATTTCTATCAAATCAAAGTATTATAAACATTTGTTGTTACATACCATGTACCAGCTTGTGTTCACATAAATATACAGGAGGATTGGAGTCCATATTGGCACCATTATTCAAGGCGACCACCTAATACAATGAAATATTTTATCGTGGTACGAAGTGGGATTCATTTTTGGCTTTATTTTCATTTTAATCGCCAAAAAACTCCATAATAAGCCTCAAATTTAGCTTAAGAATAAACGTAGTATTATAGAGGTGTGTATTTATTTACAAGTGAGCTATATTGAAGTTGTGAAAAGCTTGACGTTAAGTCCGTACACCGGCAGTCGAGGGTTGAAATATATCAACTCGTAATTAAACAAAAATATGTTATGAATCTGAGACATAAGTGATGATAGAAAATTAAAAAGGAAAATTAGAAGTTTTTGAAAGAAAAACTCCGACAAACGAAAAGAAGATATCTAGATCCAAATGTAATCATAAACTTTATCAACTGTTCAAAGAAACATTTATCTTAGAATTTGCTAAACTTCAGAGTCTTCATTGGGCTGATGATATTGTAACAATGGATGATGATATATTGCCAACAAGAGTACTAGACAATAAAAGACGGGACAAAAGACCAAAAATGAGACGAGGTCTTAGAGAAGATGAGAGATGAGTAAAGGGACAGTCGATGTGCAAAATTTGATGGACGTAAGCAGTGCGTAATCAAATGTCAGAAGAAGAACATGTTTAAAAATTCCGTAGATGATCATTTAAATGTTTTGAAGGTATGAAACTAATAAAGACTGGTGTAAAGACTGAATTACTTAATTTAGTATATCTTGTGTTTGTTTTATAACATATTCAATGTTAGAATTACTACAGCTGACGATACCCAGAAAAATAATATGCAGGACAAGAACACAGATTAAAACGTTATTGCACGTATGAAAAATATTCCAACCATTTCTATCAACCTTAAAAACAGCTATTATGGTTTAAGAAAAAAAAACAGCTGAGAATTTTTGGCTTTTCTTTTGCCAGTAGTTGCAGTATTTTCATAATTTGTCTAACCTACACAATCATCAATAGTTGTGCTCAGTTTCTAGAACTCTTGACTTTGCCAACAATTCGTATTAATAATATTCGTACTAGAAGGGAATAAAGCTAAAAATGCAATCCCAGCTTTAAATGTAATAAAATTTAAAATGTCATATGATTAAGAACAATTTTTACAATTGTTAGTTAAACAATTTATCCATTCCATAAGTGACATATTGGACACAAAAACTAACAAACTTTATTTACTAACATTAGCAGCTTTTCATCATTGCTTCAGCTTTTCATCATTGCTTCAGCTTTTTGCAATTTAGGTACGTATGAAATATAGGTATACAATTTCTGTGTTTCTGTATTTGTGACATACGTTATTTACCAATTATATCTAGAGTGAATTTCTATTGTCCTACCTGTTTACTTATATAAAAATTATATCATTCAGTAATAAGTAGAATAGAATCTATACCATACTAATATAAAAACCGAAATCAAAAACCCATGCTAGATCATTGTCCAACGATTATATTTTAATGTGATTTTAAAACTGTTCTCTTTTTGCATTTTTTTATTATTTCCTGTATTTAGCGGAAATTATCCACAATTTTAAATGAAAATATATTTATTTTGACGTTTCGATGTCCACTTCGGAAATTGCTCTCAAAATTTCGAAAATGAAAACCGAAACGTCAAAATAAACGTATTACCAATATTAATTATGGTTAATTCTCATTAAACATAGTAAATAAGATCATGTTCTGTCCTTGTTTTAATAAACTTATATAGACAAGGCGAAAACGGCGGGTTCGTTGGAAAAAATATTCCTATGAGATTTTTTTGCATAATCACATTTGTAATACACCCCAGAATAACGTCCAAGAAGTCGCCCACGAGAAAAGTGGTCCAAATTTTTTTTAACAATTTTTTTTTAAATAATTTATTATTTTTGGTCTGGACAATTTTTTTTAGGTTTTTTAGACCATTCTGGACAAAAAAGGTCTCTTGTAATTTTTCTCTAAAGTTGATGGTTTTCGAGTTATAAGCAATTTAAAATTTGAAAAATGCAAAAATGGTCATTTTTAAGACTTAATAACTCGGTTAAAAATTATTATTATGAAAGTCAGAAAGTGACTAAATCAAAGTTTAAAGCCCCCCCTACATGATCCTGAAGAAATTTGTGTCATTAATTTATTACTAAGCTGTTATTTTTAATTATTAACAATAAGCCGTAAGAGCGTATTGACGCGGCTGTAAATGTGAGTGCGAGTAAGATGCCCCATTGGACTGCCGGAATGGCATCTCTCTCGCACTCACCATAGACGGCCGTCTAATACGTGATGGCGCTCATCATTATTACTTAAAAATAACAGCTTAGTAATAAAATTATGACAAAAATTTCTTCAGAATCTTGTAAGGGGGACTTTAAACTTTGATTTAGTCACTTTCTGACTTTCATAATAATAACTTTTAACCAATTTATTACGCCTTGAAAATCGCCATTTTTCGATTTTTTTTTCAATTTTAAATTGTTTATAACTCGAAAACGATCAACTTTATAGAAAAATTACAACAGACCTTTTTTGTCCAGAATGGTCCAAAAAACCTAACAAAAATTTGTACGGGCCAAAAATATTGATTTTTACAATTTGATTAAAAAAAATTGTTAAAAAAATTGGACCACTTTTCACGTGGGCGACTTCTTGAACCTTATTCTGGGATGTCTCGCGAATGTGATTATGCAAAAAAATCTCATGGGAATATTTTTTCTAACGAACCCGCCGTTTTCGTCTTGTCTAATAATCTATTATGTAGGTTTAGTTTTCTGCATGCGTGTCCCTTTATGTTCATTAAAGAGTTCTTTAAAATAATCAATAGTTATTGGATTTTACTTTTTTCTGATATTGGTACTAATAAATACTTACATACCAGTCTCAGTCCTTTCGAGCAACAACGGCTAGTTGTCTTCTACATATATATACCTGCCAAAATTTAGTAGACCACAAAGTTTACAATTTATGTATTTGTTTTATTCATCATTTCAGTATTTCTTCAATTGATAATTGTGACAAAGTATCTCTTTTGTGTTTCCTTAAGAAATCGTTTGAGTCCATTCTGGTTTGCTTATTGTAACTGTTTGACGTGAAAGGAACTCTCATTAGATGACCAAGATATACAGTTTTCGCTTTTTTTATGATTTGATGTGCTCATATTCTCCACCCGTTTGAAGTAGAACTTCCAAGGTTGTAGTGTAGGTAGTGCAATATATTCGTAACATTCGCCGATACATCCATATTTACAATTTATATAACAACTTACTATATATTTTCCTCTTTGTATTTCTGGTAATCTTTCTATCTCATCCCTTTCTTTTGTTTGAAACATATTCTTGTCTTGTCTCTTCTTTGAGATAATAAATCATAAGTGCTTGAATTTTTCAGTGCCGTTAAATTTCATAACTTCGTCCACTTCCATGGTTCTTAGTGGTTCTTGTTCTGATGTTAAGTATTCGGTATTTTCTAGGTTTGTTCCAGTCCATTTTTTGTGTATTCCTCTGCTAGTTTTCTGAGCATCTAAGAGAGATCTTCTTCATCTTGAGCCGTTAGCACTTGGTCATTTACAAAATTTAATGTGTACAAGACGTCGTTTCGGATTGGTATTCCCATCCTGTTCCATAACTGTAATATTTATTCTAGGAATATCTTGAAAAGCGTCGGAGATTTAGAGCATCCGTAGTAGCAGCACAGTATAAAGAGCACTCTATATACTGTGGTAGCACTAAGCATTTTGTGGTCTTAAATTCGTTCCAATATTTAAAATCATTAGTATTGTTTAGAATTAAGATCTATTGGTCATTTTGTTTGCCTTCGTACATTACTTTTCTTTAAAAGTTGATCCTAACATTTCTTTGTTGAGCTATGGTGCCCCCACCCTCTTTACTGCGATGCAGATACACCAGTAGAATTATAGAATTAATAAGAAGAAGGAAATATTTTATTATCATTATGGGGATTTTATCCATACTTTTAACCAAGATTTCAATGCTTTCCTGTAAAACTAACTTTATTGAGATATGTATATTAGTTACCACTTTTACCACTATTTGTTAAAAAAAATATACCACATTATTCATTGTTGGAATGTTTGTTAACTGTACGTAATACTAACATATTTCTTTTCCGTTTCTAGACGAACTTGGAATCAACAAGGACAGGTACAAGTCCCTTGCCGACGAAATGGACTCCACCTTCGCCGAACTTGCTGGATACTAAGAAAATCTCTTCGTCTTCGTTCGCCACGATTTATCATCTAGTCATCATGGTGTGAAGAATAATTAACTAATTAATTTATATATTGTATTTCAGACATTGTGAAAAGATTCAGAAAGTGTCACACTAATTTGTGAGCTTTGATGTGCCCTTTTATTCTAGTCTATTAAGCATCTAGGAAGCCGTTCAGTTGATTTAAATAAAAAATCTTGTATAATATTCAGTTGCTTTCGTTTTATTTATTGAATTAAATTATTGTTTACTATTTTTATTTGTAGTTTCTTTAGTTTTATGTTTGTAACGACCTTCGTGATGTATTATGAGGACGGGGTGTGATATTAAATACATCTGAAAATACTATAAACGAGAGACTATAAAGAGAAAAAGAAAATAGCTAATAGAAAAAGATACAAACTAAAAACGGAAATCAAACGCAACGTGAAATAACGTTATTTCCCTCAAACTTTGTGATTTACGATCCTTAGGCTAGGGCCGAACCCTCTATATATGACCGGTGCGGATCGGAGCGAGGGCTCCCATCGTTTGTCGGTAATTTTATTGAACACAGTTCAAAGGAAGTCAGGAGCTGATGCAGACTAGGTACGTACCACTCCAACCCTTCCGACTTGGGGACGGTCAATGCCGTGATAATTTTACTATGGAGTGGTCTAACGACGTTGTGTTGAAATTTTTATCACTGTATAAATTAACCAACTTACTAAAATATCTACCGCCAACACTGGGGAGTGTAACCTCAATACTCTAGGGGACACGTTCCATCGAAATGATCCGACCAAATTTATCAAAAAGTAAATACCTATATATATATATATATATATATATATATATATATATATATATATATATATATATATATATATATATATATATAATCGGTTCATAACGTTCTACGACGTCTTCTGATTCCCAATCGCCATTGCTCTCGATCGTAGCACATGTCTTCGTTCAAGCCTCTTTCTCCGATTTCCCTATGGATTCCTTCTATCCAGCTTTTCCTAGGTCTTCCTCTCTTCCGCCGTCCTTTTGGTGCCCATCGTAGCACTTGCTTGGGTAATCTGTCTTCTTCCATACGTTGTACGTGGCCAAACCATCTTAGTTGCTTTGTTTTTATATCGTCCATTATTGTATGCTTTACATCCATTATCTCCAATATTCTTGTATTTCTGATTTTTTGTATTCTTGATATACCAGCAGATCTTCTCCAGAAGTCCATTTCAGTTGTTCTGAGCATATTTTCGGATTTTTCTTTAAGTGGCCAAACTTCGCTGCTGTATGTTATAATGCTCTTAACAATGCTGTTATAGATGTTACGTTTATTTTCTTTGGAGATACTTTGGTCCCATAGGATTTTGTTCAATAATGCGATAGCTTTCCTTCCTTGTGTGCACCTTTCTTGGATATTCTTGTCCAACGTTCCATCTTGTGTAATTGTAAGACCCAAGTATTTATATTCCTGACAGTGATTAATAGTTATTTCATTTTCCAACGCTAGATCCTGCTGTATACCTCCAACGCACATATATTCCGTTTTCTTGGTATTCACTTCTAAACCCCAGTGCCGGTACTCTCCTATAATTTTTCGGGTCATATATTCAATATCGTGATAATCCGGGGCCATAAGAATCTGATGATCCGCAAAACATAGAGTGTATAGCATGTTATCATCATTTAGCGGTATACCCATATTCTTACATTTCCTTTTCCAGGATTTCAAAACTTGCTCTAAATATATTTTAAATAGTGTCGGCGATAGACAGCAGCCCTGTTTAAGACCCTTATTCACTTCAAATCCTGACGAGATTTCCTTGCCTAGCTTAACTTTTGCTATATTATGTTGGTATAGATTTTTTACAGCTTTAATGAGGTTCAGACTGATGTTAGTTTTTTCGAGGGCTTCCCAAAGTTTACTTTGTGGTACAGTATCGTATGCTTTTTTTAAGTCTATGTACACTAAATGCAGTTCTTGATTGTAGGCTATTTGTTTGTCTATTAACTGTGTTACACAATATAGGTGGTCAGTGGTGGATCTGCCAGCGCGGAAACCGGCTTGCTCTTCGGCCTCTAAGTCCTTGTATTCTTCTTCTATTTTATTTTTGGAAAAATTTTTCCGTAAACTCTGCTGATGGTGCTTGTGACAGATATTCCCCGGTAATTATCGCATATGTTTTTACTGCCTTTCTTGTGTATTGTAGAAATTACAGACAATTGCCATTCTTTTGGTATGACTTCGCCATTCATACATCTATTAAATAGATCTCTTAGGTATTCATACAGGGTGTTGCTACCGTATTTGAGCAGTTCTGGTGCTATGTCGCCAGGCCCTGACGCTTTTCTATTTTTTAGGGATTTGCATGCATTTCGTACTTCTTCCAGTCTTAACCGAATCGGTGAGCCACTGACAATTACATTGAAACTTTCGTGATCTTCGTTTTTAATAAAATCTTCTCTATTTTCTACTAGTAACTGCTTGAAATAGCCATCCCACTTTTCCAGAGTAATCGGTGTTATTATATCCCTTTTGGTATCTGTTCTCAACGTTTTAAGGAATTTCCAGCTCTCTGTGTTTCTTGTCCCCCCTATATAGGCGTTAAGTTGATTGCATTTGTTTGTCCACGTTTCGATTTTCTTCTGTGTGATTTTTTTCCGCACTCTTGCTTGTGCTTCTTTGTATAAAACCTTATCGGAATCTTTCTGTGTACTCATATATTTCCGGTACTTTTCTCTCTTATCGTCTATTTCGGTGGCTATTTCTAAGTCCCACCAGTATGGTTTATTTCTTATGTTGTCTTTGTACTCCCCCAATGCCTCATATGCAACTTCGTGTATACATTGCGTTATATGTGTATGAAGATGTTCCGTATTTATAAATGTATATTGTCCTTTCAGTTTCTCGTCCAGTCGCTTTTCGTATAACGTTCTTATGCTTGTTTGTTGTAAGCTTTCTAGGTTGTATTTCTTTTTTGGTGCCAATTTGTTTCCTCCTTGTTCTCGTGGATTTAGATTTTTTTGAGATTTCATTCCGGGGAACAGTACTTCCGCTTTTAGAAGATGATGGTCACTGCCGCATGTTGCTCCTCTATAAACCCTTACATCGTTAATTTTCATTCGACTCCGTTGTTTTATCAAAAGATAATCAATTATACTTTTCTGGTTCATAGTAGGTTGGGTCCGAGTATATTTATGAATGCATCTATGCTGGAAGAAGCCGTGCATAATTCTTAAATTGTTCTGTTTACAGATGTTAATTATTCTTGTTCCATTATTGTTGAGTACTTCCTCGCCGTATCTGCCTACTACGTCATCCTGTTTTTTATTGCCTGTTCTGCCATTTAGGTCTCCTAATAATATAATTTCTCTGGCATTTCCTATTTTGACGATTTCATCGTTGAGCTGTTCATAGAACTCATCTTTGTTAGCTACCAGTGCGTACGTAAATACCTACTCGAAGAAATTAACGCACCACCTTAAAAATGGGACTTTTTGGATGTCTCGAATTTAAGCGTTTTTTTTTAATATGTTGTAGCCTTATTCTTTAACAATCTCATTGTAATAAAATTATTCCTAGACAGGTAAATTGTCACTGTATACCGGGTGTACCGATCAAACTGTGTTTTTTTCTCAAAGTTCACCTGTTCACACCCTGTGGAATATTCTAGCATTTATAAAATTCTGAAATTAAAACCCAACTATAGCCTCAGGTTTTCTTAACATTCATAATAAAAAAGTTAGGAACTTTAACAACTAGCCATGTTCTTCATCAAAACAGGTGTTTATAAATAAGTGCGGTAAACTTTAAGTGGCAATTCTGCATAAAAAATAATGACGCTACAACTTTCAGTACCGATTTCTACACATTCATTCGGGTCCAAGTGCAGTTCTTTCAACGAGTTTAATACTATTTTTTGCACGATTGATCATTTTTGACTGTTTACCGTGACAGATTTTACGTCAGTAGGTGACATTTACTAGCAACTCGACGGTAAGTAATCCAACTCGACGGTAAGTACTCTCTAAGTTAAAAAATCTCTTAAGTTTAATTTATTTTTTGAAAGAATAAAGAAAACTAACGAATTATTTATTAATATTGAAACTTATGGTACAATTTGTTAAATTATTTCATGAAATCCCACTTGTTTGGGCTGTGGTTTCACTTCTAACAGAAACTCCTGCAGAATCGCATACATCAGTAGTATTACTACTTAGTATTAGAATAATTGCGGAACACCCTTCTTCCCAAGCCCGTTCAATTTCTTCAAATTCACTTTCGCTCATATTTTAATTTACAATAATCAAAATTGTACTTAAAATTATTGACAACTAAATAAAAATTCAATTCTCCATTGTTGTTATGCACCCTAGTTACTACCTAACAACCAAAGTATCTATCTTGATAAAATGAATGAAACTAGTCAATATGACGAAAATGTTTAATTTTATAATTTATAATGGTATCAATCGTGCAAAAAACGTTATAAGCATTTCGAACGTTAAGGGTAACCGATCTCAGACAATAATTGGAGTCGTCGCTCCGCTCCTCCTCCAAACAATTGTCATCGATCGGTATAAAACCCTTACCGTTCTCCATACTTAATATACTATTCCACTAGGCTTCTCCTGTCAGGCAGCGTTGTTCTTCCCCCCTCTCTTGATTTTCACTAATTATTTTTATGTTCTCTAAGCGTCAATGAACTTGACAAAGTCTTAACGAATGTTGTTATTGTGTATGTATCTCAAATTTAGAGTTAGGCTACGGCTCCACGGGCGAGAAATTGACGCTAGCAGTAGCAGTAAAATGAACTTAAGGTTCCGCGGAACGGAATAGGAATAGCCGAACTGTACCGATTACAGGACTTGTGCGTAGTCGGTTCAGTTCGGCTACTCCCATTCCGTTCCGCGGAACCTTCAGTTCATTTTACTGCTACTGCTAGCGTCAATTTCTCGCCCGTGGAGCCGTAGCCTTAGCTGTTCAACGTCGGATATGTCGTTCGTTTTGTCAAATATGACAGAGTAATAATTTGCATTTTCAACCTGATTCATTATTTAAGACTCTCATCTCCTGATGCGATTTTAACACCAACCAAACTACATAAATAATAACTTACAGGTATAAAGTTCACTTAATTTAATTAACTACCTAGCGGGTTTATTGGTTGAATTTGTCTGTCGATAGTGTTTCATGTCAGTTAATATATTTCTATGTTTCAATATATTTTTTTAAATTTTGGACACTGTTGAGGGGAATTTCCCCATTCCCCCCTCGTAGATTCGCCACTGGTTCTCTCGATTCAGTCCTTACACATTTTGCCGAAAAGTTGAAAATGGCGGATATTGAACAAAAACAATTGTAAAACCAATCAGGTCTTACGCTCGCGCCTTTACCGCATACGTATTCCCTTAAATATTAATTTTAGCAAAAAAATGAAAGAAAAAAATTGTATAAAATTTTATTCTCTTTATTTTTGTATAGATACATTTTTGTTGTAAAACTAATAATAAACGAGATAATTCAGTAATTATGATCTAACTGTCACTATTTTCCCCCATAACTCGAATAATATCAACCGCACAAAAAAATTGTAGAAAAAGAAATTATAGAAAATCAGATTTTTAACAATTTTAGTTCTTATACTTTTTGTCGAAAACTTGAAAATGGCGGAGATATTGAGCAAAAACGGTTCTTGTTTAAAATCGAAATGTCGGCTAACGCAACGGCTGAATTCAGTCAAGATTTTAAATTTACACTAATATTGACCCCCCCCCTAAAGATTAAAATAATAAAATTTGCGGCAACTCCTAGTGCAAGGCTAGGCCTGTTATTCGTTTAACCCGACTGGACTACTCAGCGAAATAATGAAAGCCATGGAACTAAAAAATATGCGAAATGAAGAAGAAATTAATTCTCATAACTCAATCACCTTTTACAATCCGCAGCACATTTAGGTATTTATATATAATAACTTAAAAGGGATTTTAAATTAAAAAAAAAATTAAAGGCACTCGTGGGAGTGCCGACAGAAGTGAAAACTTCTTATAGTAAATAAATTACGAGCTCAATGCTTTTACCCCATCCTAAAAGAAGTGCTATACCTATATCATATACGATATACGCGATGCGTATGCCCTATGCTATTTATGTATACATACACATAATTTATATATATGTACAAAATTTATTTCAACGAAGTGATGACGGTCGCAAATTCAATACTTTTTCCCCATCCAAGAAGTGCACAACGTCCCTAAAGAAATTTTCAATTCAAAAATTTATTTCGTCGAAGCGATAACGGTCGTTAATTTACTAATTTTTCCCCATCCAAAAAGTGCACAACGTGCCTCAAGAAGTTTTCACTTCAAATATTTATTTCGTCGAAGCGATGATGGTCGCTAATTTAATACTTTTTTACATCGAAAAAGTGCACAACGTCCCTAAATAAGTTTCACTTCAAATATTTATTTCGTCGAAGCGATTACGGCCCTAATTCAATACTTTTCCTCCATACAAAAAGTGCACAACGTCCCTATAAAAGATTTCACTTAAAAAATTTATTTCGTCGAAGCGATGACGGTCGCCAATTTAATAATTTTTCCTTATCCAAAAAGTGCACAACGTCCCTCAAGAAGTTTTTACTTCAAAATTTATTTCGTCGAAGCGATGAAGGTTCGCTAATATAATATTTTCCCCATCCAAAAAGTGCACAACGTCCCTCAAGAAGTTTCCACTTCAAAAATTGATTTCATCGAAGCGATGACGGTCGCTAATTTAATACTTTTTTACATCCGAAAAGTGCACAACGTCCATAAATAAGTTTTCACTTCAAAAATGTATTTCGTCGAAGCGATGACGGTCCCTACTTTAATAAGTTTTCCCCATCCAAAAAGTGCACAACGTCCCTAAAGAAGTTTTCACTTCAAAAATTTATTTCTTCGAAGCGATAAAGGTCGCTAATTTATATTTTTCCCCATCCAAAAAGTGCACAACGTCCCTCAAGAAGTTTCCACTTCAAAAATTGATTTCATCGAAGCGATGACAGTCGCTAATTTAATGCTTTTTTCCATCGAAAAAGTGCACAACGTCCCTACAGAAGTTTCACTTCAAATATTTATTTCGTCGAAGCGATGACGGTCCATAAGTCAATACTTTTCCCCCATCCAAAAAGTGCACAACGTCCCTCAAGAAGTTTTCACTTCACGAATTTATTTCATCGAAGCGATAACGGTCGATAATTTAATACTTTTTCCCATCCAAAAAGAGGACAACGTCCCTAAAGAAGTTTTTACTTCAAATGTTTATTTCGTCGAAGCGATGACGGTCGCTTATTTATTACTTTCTCCCCATCCAAATTTAATAATTTTTCCCCATCCAAAAAGTGCACAACGTCCCTAAAGAAGTTTTCACTTCAAAAATTTATTTCTTCGAAGCGATAAAGGTAGCTAATTTATATTTTTCCCCATCCAAAAAGTGCACAACGTCCCTCAAGAAGTTTCCACTTCAAAAATTGATTTCATCGAAGCGATGACAGTCGCTAATTTAATGCTTTTTTCCATCGAAAAAGTGCACAACGTCCCTACAGAAGTTTCACTTCAAATATTTATTTCGTCGAAGCGATGACGGTCCATAAGTCAATACTTTTCCCCCATCCAAAAAGTGCACAACGTCCCTCAAGAAGTTTTCACTTCGCGAATTTATTTCATCGAAGCGATAACGGTCGATAATTTAATACTTTTTCCCATCCAAAAAGAGGACAACGTCCCTAAAGAAGTTTTTACTTCAAATGTTTATTTCGTCGAAGCGATGACGGTCGCTTATTTATTACTTTCTCCCCATCCAAATTTAATAATTTTTCCCCATCCAAAAAGTGCACAACGTCCCTAAAGAAGTTTTCACTTCAAAAATTTATTTTGCCGAAGCGATGACCGTCGCTAATTCAATACTTCTTCCCCATCTAAAAAGTGCACAACGTCCCCAAAAGAAGTTTTCACTTTAAAAATTTATTTTGCCGAAGCGATGACGGTTGCGATGACGTTGGCTAATTCAATACTTTTTCCCTATCTAAAAAGTGCACAACGTCCCTAAAGAAATTTTCACTTCAAAAATTTATTTCGTCGAAACGAAACGCTAATTTAATACTTTTTCCCCATCCAAAAAGTGCACAACGACCCTCAAGCAGTTTTCACTTCAAAAATTTATTTCTTCGAAGCGATGACGGTCGCAATGACGGTCGCCAATTTAATACTTTTTCCCATCCAAAAAGTGCACAACGTCCCTAAAGAAGTTTTCACTTCAGTACATATACGTACAAAATTTATTTCGCCGAAGAGATGACGGTCGCGAAATAAATTCTGTTTTCCTATCGAAAAATAGGTTTTACATTTATTTTAAATTTAAATACTTCTATACAATTTATGTATAGATACACATAATATAGATACGTACAAAATTTACTTCGTCGAAGAGATGACGGTCGCTATGACGGTCGCGAAATAAATCCTTTTTTACCCATCCTAAAATAGGTTTTACATTTATTTTAAATTTAAATACTTCTATACAATTTATATATACATACAAATAATATATAGCATAAGCGATGACGGTCGCAATGACGGTCGCGATGACGGTCGCAATGACGGTCGCGAATTCAATGCTTTTTCCCCTATCCAAAAATCGCACAACGTCCCTAAAGAAGTTTTCACTTCCAAAACAATAAAATCCTTTATAAAAGGTATATATTTAAAATCCCTAAAAAGGCTACATCACAGACAGAACTAGTTTTCGATTGGTTGACCAATCCTCATCAGTACTTACGTGATCTAACATGCTAACCACCAAGATATAATATTACAAAAATATGTGGGTAAAAACCCTTTAAAAGTAATCCGTCAAGGAAACATCGATTAAAAATGCTAACTTAAGCATGGATGTTTAAAATATTTTATTTAATATGCCCTAGGTAACATCTCAGCTATGATTTGACTTGTTCACATGAGGACAGTATCACAGCATAATAAACGAAACCAGCAAGGACACTCCCTGATGCCGCCTTTGAAAATGAAAAGTACAGGGTCGCCATTTTTCGCGTAGTACATCTCAATGGTGATGTGAGGTGTTGGTTCATCAGTGTTGCCGATGTCACCAACTTTATTACCCGTAAGAGATTCTTTTTGAATGTTTTTCTGGAATTTATGCAAAAGAATAACAATACAATCGCCATTCATCGTCAATATTTTGTGTTATGTCCCAATTATTGACATAATTCCCACAGGCATACGTATAAAATTATGTTAAAAAATATGAATGTCACAAAAGTTGAGTAAATCTGATAATTATGTACAAATCGGCAACACTGTCGATTTTCTACATTGTCTGGTACTACGCACAAAATGGCCGACGATCTGCGCAGTAATAGTGCGCGAACTTTTCCCGCCTACTAGTGTGTCACTGCTGTTGCGTTTTCTATGCTGTGACAGTATGGTAGCAAGTGACAATGAAATGGATGGGGACTCCTGAACGATGACATGACATTACATACAGTGCACTGGAATAAGTGTTACCCCCTTCCCCTTAATAACTTATTTATTTCTAGCACATAAGCAAAACGCTCAGACAGGTCGATTTCTAAAATAATCAAAGTATATTATATCATCAATGTTTCGAACTTTACGCGATGCCTCTTCAGGTGACAGGCAAAATTTTGATTTTTTTAAATGGGAAAGTACATCATATGATAGCTCATTTTAAAGCGTTTAAAATACTGATTACAAAAATGTATAATACTTTAATCCTTTTTAAGAGCGTAGGCGCAAAATTTCGAACAAATTGTTTTTAAACGCATTAATTTTTTTCGAATCCTGAGAAAACTAATAAGTATTTTTTAAAAATTTAAACGCAGAATAAACGATTACATTATTACCAAGGGCTGAAAGTCCCTTAGAATAAACAAAAATTTCTTTTGAATGATATATTTGAAATTAAAAATCCGACTAAATTTTCTTTTTTTTTTTTCACCCCTGTGACTTATTAAAATAATCATTATAGAAGTTCTCAGAGACTTTTGACCCTCGATATTACTGTTATATTTCATTCTGCGTTTCAATTTTTCAAAAATACTTATTAGTTTTCTCAGGATTCGAAAAAAATGAATACATTTCAAAATAATTCGACCGAAATTTTGCGCCTAAGGTCTCAAAAAGGATTAAAGTATTATACATTTTTGTAATCAGTCTTTTCAAAGCTTTTAAATGAGGTGTCACATGATGTACTTTCCCATTTAAAAAAATCAAAAGTTATCACTGTCACCTGAAGTTGGACCGCGTAAAGTTCGAAACATTGATGCTATAATTTACTATGATTATTTTAAAAATCGGCCTGTCCGAACGTTTTGCTTGTGTGCTAAAAATAAATAAGTTAGTAAGGGGGGAAGGGGAACACATATTCCAGCGCACTGTCTGTACCATTTATAAAGGCTTTTATTGTTTTTTTTTTGTATAATATGGTATACAGCCAACTACAGGAAAACTTTTTCCTTGTGGATTTTAAATTAATAAAACTTTATTATATCGTAAAGAAAACGGTCAAGGAAAATTACAGAGAAACCATATTTTTTCCATTCTTAATGTAATGGACAGTTAATTGAAAACTTGTCTTGGAAAGCCTTTATTTATTTCCTTTTACTTGTGACATCCTTAATGATACCCTATCCAAGGTTATGTTAAAGTAAAAATCAATTGTATTAACTTAATTAATGATTAATGCCTAACAACGTCTTCAATGTGAGTTGATAAATATGATTGGTAAATAAAAAATAGAGGTGAAGCGATAAAGTTTTCCGATAATATTACTTTTTTGTAATATGTAAGTGATTATTATACACGTGGACTAAATTCAATATACTTTAAATAATTATAGTCTCTCTATAAAAACGAAAATATTAACCATTTCGTGCGGAAAAAATATAAATAAAAATAAAGATAAATAAAAAATCACTTCATAATATACGTTATTATTAGTTTCGAAATCGACATGATGGCTGGACGAAATCGAAACAGGTATTATCAGGAGCTACAACGAAATTTTTGAAAATCCAGCGATAGATAAATTTTTAATTAAAACCCTTATGCCTGGTTGCACCAACAGATCTTATGCTCCAGCTTAGCTAAGCTCTGCTTATGGATAGGACCATCGGAAGTATCACTTACGTTGCACCATAAATTTGGATTCTTACCTTATTATCAAGTATATCTATTATTATATTATGATATTCCTATTTTATTTTATAGTTGCACTGTTGAAAGTTTGCAGATATTTGGAAAACAAAAGTATTAATGACACCCTAATCCCTCTTAATGATACCCTATCCAAGGTTATGTTAAAGTAAAAATCAATTGTATTAACTTAATTAAAGATTAATACCTGACAATATCTTCAATGCGAGTTGATAAATAGGGTTGATAAATAAAAAATAGAGGTAAAGCAATAAAGTTTCCCGAAAATATTACTTTTTTGTAATATGTAAGTAATTATTATACACGTGGACTAACTTCAATACACTTTAAATAATTACAATCTACAAAAATGAAAATATTAAGCAGTAAGCATTTTTTACGGAAAAAATATAAATAATAATGAAGATAATAATCATTTGATATTATACGGGATTGCTAGTTTCAAAATCAATAATGCCTAGAGCTTGGTTAGATATCTTCTTTCATTTTCTTTTATTCTGTGCCTTAAAATTCCAATTTCTAACATTTATATTAAATTACAAAGGGGTAATACATATTTCCATTATTTCGTTATAAATTGGACCAAGTTATGCAACAAGGAACCCATTGCCATTAACTTAATTTTGGATTAAATTAAGAAAAAGGTTTTATTTGGATTTGGATAATTCGCACTACTATCTTGTTGACTGCTGGAACTAAGCTAATCTGCCTGTAATTTTACTGAGGTTCTTTCCTGGCTTCCATGTCATGATTAGGTATTGTTGTTCTAGTATAACTTCTCCCATGCGTCACGATTCATTTTCAAGCTTGTCGAATAAAAAAATAAACTGAAACGTATGTCGATGTGTAGTATTGATACGTAGTGTCAGAGTGTCAGTGGTAATCATTAGGAAATGACTATTATCCCGTGAAAGTAAAGTTAATTTATTTAAGTGTTTAATCTTTTTTCACTATTGAGGAGATTGACACAACAGCTTGAACACCTTACAGACTACGGTAATAAATAAAATTCAAAAAAGTCACAATAACAAAGTTAGTATTGTTAAGAAAATTTAATATTACCTAAGATTGAGAAATACAAAACTATCGAGTGAATTACATAAAAACACCATTAATGTTTTTAATATATCCAACCTTTGGGGAAACAGTGATACAAAAAATGCAAATTTTTTTTAAACAGAGTTATCAACACTACGATATTTAGGTACTTAATAATCCTAATGCTCGTCTTTTTCTGGGGACCCAAAAGACACTATTGCAACTCTTCCTTTATTGAACTGAAATAAAACCAAATACAATAAACTTTATTGATAAATAAATAAAACTTTATTGATTTATAAAACCAAAGAAACAATATGTAAATGTAAATAAATCAATAATGATAACTTGTCACTGTTATTGAAAATTACAAACGTCAAAATTCATAAGCTATCAAAGACCAAGGTTCTTAGACATTTACTAATAAATTTAGTAAATTTACATTTAGTAAATGTCTAATAACCGTGATCAAACACATTGAATTTTGTTTATCCTTGTTTAACTTATTGTGATTTCTATGGAAAAGCGGATTAATTATGCGATACTAGTTTCAGTGAGTTAAAAAGAGAAGTATTATAAAAAGTAGTTCGTGAATAATTTCGTGCATGGGAAAAGTTATTCCATTGACGAACAGTTGCTGTTTTTTTTTATCGTAGATTAAATATTGTATGAAACTCTGCGTAAAGTACTTTTTGTCCACTTACGCGATGTATAGCACTCGCTTCGTTCGTGCTCTAAACATCGCCTGCCTGCGCAAAAATCATACTTCACGAACTGTTTCATAAATAACTATTATCTATTCTATGTCATATTATGTATAAGTTTTTAGTTTGTGAAAACTGTCATTATAGATAGCAGTGTGTGAAGGATTTAAAGTGTGCGTGAAGTAACAATGTATTTTAAATGGGATTTACTTTTTCGCACTGTTTGTAACTTTCGAGTTGTCATGGTGACAATCCTTAAGTTTCGCGTTGTCATGGTGATGACAATATGAGCAATGAATTACAACAAAAGTTTTGACAGTTTTGTGGTTGAAAGTAGTTAGAATTTTTAAATGTCAAAGTTCTAAAAATTGTAGTATAGAAATGAATTCCAGTGACGAAGAGTTACAGCTTTTTTTTATTTGTTTACCGTAGATAAAATATTGTATGAAACTGTGCGTGAAGTATTTTTTGCGAACTTACGCGATTTATAGCACTCGCTCCGTTGTCGCTCGTGCTCTAAAAATCGCGTGCGTTCGAAAAAAGCGTACTTCACGAACTGTTTCATAAATAACTATTTTTAAACAAATTCAAAAAATCAATTTTTCACTTCGTACAATTTTTTTTAGATTGTATGGGTCAGTCATTCTGAGCAAAAAAGTTCTCTTGTGTTTTATTCTATAAAATTGATTGTTGTCGACGAAGTTTGTGCAAAAAAATGGAATCGGAATAATTTCACTAACGGGGGCGACGGTATAGCCCCATCTAAGGTATAAATTTAAAATATCGGCTCCTATTACATACATACGTACAGGTACGATTCCGACATCGACGGTAGGCGGCAGATGGCAACTGCAGGCGGCAGTTGCTGTTGTCGCCATGTCAGACGTCACTAATTTGCACCAATAATTTGTAAGATAGTGCGGCCGATATGTGAAACAATTGCACATTTAATGATACAAGCATATACTTTGGACCACACACACTACACACACACAAAGATTTAAATTTAGATATGAGGCCATCTCAGATTTTGTCTTTTACAAAAATGGCGGCCATTAAAAATGAATCTGCCGCATATAGGTACATGTGAAGATACGTTATGCATTTATTTAATGGTAATTAACATAACTAGTAAGTTCAAAATCTTTCCTAAAAAATATTTTTACACTATTTTTAATGGCGGTATTACCTTTTTGAAAAATTACTATATACAGGGTGAAAGACTTGAAAAAAAAAACAACATATTTTTACATAAAAAACAGTAGAAATACAACTTCTGGTAAACCGATTCTTTCGATTCAAGACCTCGATCTTATTCATCAAAAAAAGAACCTTGATGCCAAATTTGGCTGAAATCGGACTTTTCGTTCAAAAGTTATCGTGCTATTAGTTACATATGTATATCTGCCATTTTGAATGCTCGCCATTTTTGTAAAAGGCACAATCTGAGATGGCCTCATCTAAATTTGAACTTTTGTATGTGTAGTATGTGTGGTCCAAATTATATGCTTCTACCATTAAATGCACAATAATTCTTATATTTGCACGAATCTGCCACACATAGGTACATACATGTGAAGATACGTTATGCATTTATTAAATAGTAATTAACATAACTAAAAAGTTCAAAATATTTCTTACGGTAAAACATATTCTTACGGTCTTTTCAATTTTGAAAAATTAATATATACGGTGTGAAAAAAATAAATTATTTACATAATATAAAATAGTTTTACATAAAAACCAGAAAAAAAACAAAGCTTCTGGTAAACCGATTCTTCCAGTTCACGACATTGATCTTGTAAATCACAAAAGAAACTATGTACCAAATTTGGTTAAAATCTGACTTTCCATTCAAAAGATATCGTGCTATTAGTCACATATGTATAGTCGCCCATTTTGAATGACCGTCATTTTTGTAAAAGGCAAAATCTGAGATGGCCTTATATCTAAATTTGAACCTTTATATGTGCAGTATATGTGGACCAAATTATATGCTTGTATCATTAAATGTGCAATTCTTATAATATTTGCACGAATCTGCCGCACTATGAGACTGATTCCAACATCAGATTAGAATTGCTGCCCGGCAGAACGTCAGTTGCTATGCCGTCCGAAAACAGACGTCACATTTGAACGAACACACTACTGCAGTTAGTGCCGTTATATACATTTTCGTGAAGTTGGACGAAATGGAAGCGTTGACAAACGAAGAAAATGATTATTTTATTGATCTAGTGTCTCAATATCCGTGCTTATTCGACCGCAAAGATGCGAATTACAAAAATTCACATGTAAAAGAAAATGTTTGGAAGCAAATCGCCGAAAAAGTGAATAAAACCAGTAAGTATACTTATTACTTTTATTTGTTACTAATAACTATGATGTACAATTTACGATGCCTCTTTGCCAAGATACTTCACCTACTTAGTCCAGAAAGCCACTGCGCATCCGCTAGGAAAAATATTCCGATTCGGATTTTTCGCACAATCTTACTCAAAAAGGACCACTTTTAACAAATTTGCATGTTGCCAGGTCCAAAAGTGGTCAAAATTTTTTTAAACTTTTTTTTTTGTTTTTTTCCTAAAATTGTTTTTTTTTGCATCGAACAAAGTTTTTTTAGGTTTTTTGGATCATTTCAAACAGAAAAGGTCTTAAGTGACTTTTCTCTAAAGTTGATAGTTTTTGACATATGAGCGATTAAAAATTTAAAAATTGCGAAATCGGCCATTTTTAACCCTCAGAAACTAAGTGAAAAAAATGAAAATTTCGATGTTGCTGAGGTAAGAAGATTTTCTTTGAACATCGATTGATGATATCCCAAAAAGTTTTTTGCAATACAATATCGAAAACCCATTTGTTTTTTATTTGCCAATCAAGCGGGCGCTTGATTGGCAACCGTTGCATGTATATGTAATATGCGTAAATATATGTGCGGAAAAATATTTCGATTCAATTTTTTTTCACCATCTTGCTTGAAAATATCCCCTCTTAACAAATTGTATGTCGCCAGGATCAAAAAGTCAAAAATTTTTTTAAACGTTTGTTTTTTGCTTTTTTCTAAAACAATTTTTTTGCATCGGACAAATTTTTTTAGTTTTTTTGGATCATTACAAATAGAAAAGACTTTAAGTGACTTTTTTGTAAATGTGATAGTATTCGAGATATAAGCGATTAAAATTTTGAAAAATTGCAAAATCGGCCATTTTTAACCCTCAAAAACTATGTGAAACACCAAAAATTTCAATGATACCAAGGTACGTCGATATTCTAAGAATATCGATTGATGAAATTCCGAAGAGCTTTTTACAATACAATATCGAAAACCCCTTTGTTTTTTAATTGCTAATCAAGCGGGAGCGACACTATTTTCAACCGTTGCACGTGTATATGTAATCGGAAAACATTTTAAGTTTAAAAAATTGTTTAAATTTTTTTTGACACATTTTTGACCCTGGCAACATGTAAATTTGTTAATAGGAATAGGGAACCTTTTTAAGCAAGATGGTCAAAAAAAATGAATCAGAATATTTTTCCGCACATATATTTACGCATATTACATACAATGTTCTATACATGCAACGGTTAAAAATAGTGTAGCGACCGCTTGACTAGCAATTAAAAAACAAAGGGGTTTTCGATATTGTATTGCAAAAAGCTCTTCGGGACTTCATCAATCGATATTCTTAGAATATCTACGTACCTTGGTATCATTGAAATTTTCAGTGTTTTACATAGTTTTTGAGAGTTACAAATGGCCGATTTTGCAATTTTTAAATTTTCAAACGCTTATATCTCGAAAACTATCACATTTACAGAAAAGTCTCTTAAAATATTTTCTATTTGGAATGATCCAAGAAACCTAAAAAAATCTGTCCGATGCAAAAAAATTAGTCTTAGGAAAGAACAAAAAACAAACGTTTAAAAATTTTTTTGACTTTTTGATCCTGCCAACATACAAATTTGTTAGAGGGAATATTTTCAAGCAATATGGTGAAAAAAAATTGAATCGAAATATTTTTCCGCACATATATATATATATACGCATGTTACATTATACATTCAATGGTTGCCAATCAAGCGACCGCTTGATTGGCAAATAAAAAACAAAGGGGTTTTCGATATTGTATTGCAAAAAACTCTTCGGGATTTCATAAATCGATGTTCAAATAATATCTTCTTACCTTGGCAACATCGAAATTTTCAGGTTTTCACATAGTTTCTGAGGGTTAAAAATGGCCGATTTCGCAATTTTTTAATTTTTAATCGCTCATATGTCAAAAACTATCAACTTTAGAGAAAAGTCATTAAAGACCTTTTCTGTTTGAAATGATCAAAAAACCTAAAAAAACTTTGTTCAATGCAAAAAAACAATTTTAGGAAAAAACAAAAAAAAAGTTTAAAAAAATTTTGACTCACTTTTGCACCTGGCAACATGCAAATTTGTTAAAAGGGGTCCTTTTTGAGTAAGATTGTGCAAAAAATCCGAATCGGAATATTTTTCCTGGCGGATGCGCAGTGGCTTTCTGGACTAACTTGGAAACAAAAATATTCTTTTAATTTGTCTCGAATAGGTAATGTTATACCTCCGGCATTAGCAAAACCACTAATAGTACTCGCCAATCCAATCATATTATCAGACGCAATTTCTTCTTCATTTCGATGATAACTAGGGATCTGGTGTTTTTCAAGATATCCTTCTCGTAGCATATTGTGCAAGAAACATGCAGACACTATTAAGTTGTCACAAGTTTCAGGCATATTTGGTATTGGCACATAAAATATCCTGAATACTTGAGATAACAAGCCGAAAGCGTTTTCTACTACACGTCGAGCACCAGATAGTCTATAGTTAAAAATATCTTTCTCGGTGTCATGTCTTGCAAGTCTCTGGGAATATGGCTTCATCATAAAGGAGTCAAGAGCAAAAGCTTCATCACCCACTAGAAAATGTGGTAAAATATCATTTGAGGCGTCTAATAGCCAAGGGGTATAAGTGCAATTTTGGTCAAGTTGGAGATAAGTACAGTAATAGATAGTCAATACCCATTTTATTGTTGTGTACAAAGGATACAAGTGAATTTAAAATCAGTAGTGATATCTATGGATATTTCACTTATATCCTGAAAATACTTATATCCAACTCGTTAATACCTGTTAGTAATTGTTTAGTGACTCTAAACTAAATCTATCGTCTATTATACCTATCTAGTAATTTTAGTAATTATATTTTTGCGAAGTTAGTTACATTTTAGACGTGGCTGTAAATTATTGTACAACCAAGCACACCTGTTCATAACCAATATTAAGAGTAAACAAACATAAATAAGAAAAATCTTACGTTGATTAATAATACATAATATACATGGTGATTCATTAAGAATGGCCAATCTCTGAGTTGTAGATTCTAGACCTCAAAATATTAAAATTTAACCCAAATCACTTATATAAAATGTGCCTCGTTACTGAGTTACAGGGTGTTCTATTTAAAAATTTAATAACCATTTTTACCCAGTACTTTAAAACTATTTGACATATCCTTGTCATACTTTGCAGAAAGTGTAGTTGCCGTACACCCTACTAAATTATGATAAACAAACGTTTCTGGCTACTACCAGAGACGTACGACAGGGGACAGTGCATGGTTTACCCTTCCCAAATTTTACTCCACTGGCGAAATTGCTATTTTAGAACAATATTTTGATTTTCCAATACTTTCTATGTAAATAATATACTCTTCATTCGTAACGTTAAGGTCGTTAGTTTTCGAGATATTTGAAGTTGAAAATGAAACTTTACAGTTATTTTGATTAATGTATTGTGCCCCTTCATTTTTAACTTCAAATATATCGAAAACTAATGATTTTATCGATACGAATTAAGAGTATATTATTTGCATATAAACTATTGGAGAATCTAAAAATTATGCTGAAATGGCAATTCCATCAGTGGCGTAGAATTTGGGAAGGTTCAACCATTAATTTTCCCCTGTACGCCTTTGGTAATAGCCAGAAACGTTTATTTAACATAAATTAGTAAGGTGTGCAGTACCTACACTTTTTGACAAGTATGATACGGCAATTTCAAATACTTTTAAAGTACTGGGTACAAATAATTTTTAAATTTTTAAATCAAACATCCCTATTACATAAATATTAACTATTTGTATCCAGTATTTTAAAAGTATTTAACATATCCTTATCATACTTAGCAGATAGTGTAGATACTGTACAACCTACTAAAATATGTTAAATAAACCTTTCTGGCTAGTACCAGAGGCGTACGACAGGGGAAACTGAATGGTTGACCCTTCCCACATTCTACGCCACTGGCGGAATTACTATTTTATTGCAATTTTTCGATTCTCGAATACTTTCTATGCAAATAATATACTCTTCATCCGTACCGATAAAATCATTAGTTTTCGAGATATTAAAACTTAAAAATGAAGAAGCACAATACATTAAACAAAATAGCTATGCTGTTTCATTTTCAACTTCAAATATCTCGAAAACTAATGACTTTAACGTTACGAATGAAGAGTATATTACTTACATAGAAAGTATTTGAAAATCGAAATATTGTGCTAAAATAGGAATTTCGCCAGTGGCGTAGAATTTGGGAAGGGTCAACCATTCACTTTCCCCTGTTGTACGCCTCTGGTAGTAGCCAGAAAAGTTTATTTATCATAATTTAGTAGTATGTACAGTACCTATATTTTCTGCCAAGTATGACAAGGATATGTCAAATAGTTTTAAAGCCCTAGGTAAAAATAGTTATTAAATTTTTAAATAAAACACCCTGTAACTCAGTAACGAGCCACATTTTGTTTAAATGATTTGGGTTAAATCTTAATATTTTGAGGTCTAGAATCTACATCTCAAAGAATGGACATTCTTAATGAATCACCCTGTATAAAGATCATCCTGATACATTGTTTTTCAAGAATAGTGTAAGAACTGAATCTCTTTCCGAAAATTTGAGCATGAAACCGAATCGTCGGAGAATACCTCAAATATTACAAAATAATCTACCATGTGAAACCAGAAAGCCTTTATTAAAACAGGCAACATATGCTAATCTTATGGAATTAGTGCAGTTTGTGCCTCCAATCCATCACAACTTCTACATAAATTGGATTTACCAACAACGGGAAAGACAACAAATCCCAGATCAAGGTACTCAGGATAATATTCAGCAAGAACCCGACGAACCAGATAACTGCTTTGAAAGCGATGATGACTAGTTAAGTTTATTTCTAGTGTGCTTCCTACTTTTTACATTTTATATGGCAGTTGTTCACTTTTTTTACAAAAATTCGGTGTTTGGTTAATTAAATTGTATGTATGTAAAAGAATAAAGGTACAAACAAGTACAGTCCAAGTATTTATTTGGAAGACAATGGGTATAAGTGCTCTTTCTTATTATAAAATATCTTCTAAAATGCTAAGTTTTTTTCAATCTGATATAAATAAACTATTACATAAAAGTTTTTAAATTTAAAAAGACCAGCCAATTACTAACTATTTTGAAAAACAAGCGGCAGAATTTAGGAAAGGTGTTAAACTTCAAACTTGATTTTCACAAGTACCAAAAATGCACTTGTATCCCTTGGCTTCTACACGCCTTATTTTATTCCCGGTAAATTTTTCGGTTCGGGAAAATTAAATGTAGAATTCTGTATTTTCTTTCCCATTTCTGACTTCTTAAATATGTTGCTATCCCCGTCTTTAGTTCTTTACCGACACAATTTGGCATGTTCCATTTTTTCCCAAACTTCTCTTTCAATTTTCTTGAAATCGTTTTTAGTAAGAGGGGACACAAATTGGAACGAGTTTTTTTCGAAGAACACGAAGTACTTGTTTAACTATTTTTGATATATATGACCTGATAGTAGGGGAGTAAAGTATGCTAAATTTGCAGTCACTCGAGCGTTATGGGGACCAATTGGGTTGTGATTATTAGGTCCTAAAATCAAAAAAAGTTAAGTAAAATTTTCCATTTTAGCGGGCGCTTGTCATTTTTTAATTTAATTTTCTATTTCAAACAATCGTTTTTTCCGATTATAGCGCCATCTATCCATAATTCGAAAAAATGTTTCGAATAAAAGTTGCTTATTTTTACGTAAAGAATCCAAATCTGCAATAAAAATTTAAGATTTAAGATTTTAAAGTAACCCCCCACCCCGCCCCCGTGGGGGTCGTGTTTGGTACCATTCGATAGATTTTTCAAAAACATTTTGAAAGTATATTTTGCAGTTTTTCGATATGATGTTTATTTTGCGAAATATCGCGGGGTTTGTATTTAAAATTTTAAATTTACCCCCCCCCCTCTCCGTGGGGGTCATGTTTAGTACCATTCTATAAATTTTTA
This sequence comes from Diabrotica virgifera virgifera, assembly GCF_917563875.1. Taxonomy (NCBI): domain Eukaryota; kingdom Metazoa; phylum Arthropoda; class Insecta; order Coleoptera; family Chrysomelidae; genus Diabrotica; species Diabrotica virgifera. The sequence goes on from NC_065450.1 coordinate 186,705,973, forward strand.
AAAAATATTGAAGACGTATTTTTTAGTTTTTCGATCTGACGTTTATTTCGCGAAATATTCGCTTTTCTTTTGTGAAACTTTTTGACTCACCCATTTCCTTACGCCCCGCTCAAATCGTCAGATTTTTGAAATATACATTCTCTTGCATGTATTTAACTTACCTCATCTTAATCTGACAATTTCGAGTATTTTAACCATAGATATTTTTTTTTTCGGGCCCCCCTTAACGAACCTCCCTGTGTTAAGAGCCAATATATGGTAGAGGTACATCTGCAGGGTACCAGGTTTCTCCCATATGATAATCTGACGCGCTCTATGATAGAGAAGCAAAACTTTCTCCAGTTGACATGAATCTAAAATATAATAACCACATATTAAGGAGTTAAAAAAAATACACTTATTTATATTACAGGTGAAAGCTGTAAAAAGCAGTGGAAGACTATACGTGATGGATACATGCGATTTAAACGCATAAACAAACTGCCTACTGGATCAGCAGCTCCAAAAAGTAATCGTAGTAAATGGAAAATATATAGGCTATTATCGTTCCTAGACAATGTTCCGCAAGAGAGGTCAACTATTGCCAGCATATGTGACGACACAGAATCATCACAAAACACTGTTGAAGAACCCGAAGACTCAGCGCAGTATAGCACAAAGGAAGAGGCTCTTCTCACGCATTTTGACCATAATATCGAACAGACGAATGCTAGCATGAGTACTGAAAGTGACGTCCATACTCCTATCAAAACTGACCAGCAACTCGTCGTTACCAGCAGTAACAAACGTCGTCGTAATAATAAAGAAGATATTATATCTTACATGAGAGAACGAGAGAAGTCACGACTTTCTTTGATGAAAAATGTATCGCAAAGTTGTGATGAGTTCAATTCTTTTGCTAGCCATATTGAGCAGGTTTTGAGAAAGCTCCCCACAAAAGTGCTTCAAATAAAAGCAAAACAGGAGCTCTTTCAAGTTCTGACAAAATTTGAAATATTGGCAGCAGAGAACGACGTTTCTTCAACATCTAGCACCCCAACAACTGTATCTGATAACACACAATGTAGTAGTTTGAACGTTATATCACCGACTAATAATAGTTCTTCGGATCAAATTGATTTGACATACAGACAAAATGAAGATCTTCCTTCAATTGATGAATTTCCCGAAAATTAGTTGAATAATATTGTTTATTATTGTAGATTTAGATAATATATTTATTGTTATTATTAGTATTGTAATAAAGAACTAAATTAATTGAGCTTACGTTAAAGTTAGGAATGATTTTTTCCACCTACCTCTACCGAAAGTATACTTTTCCGGACCTGATTGTAGGGAGCAAAGTTGTACTTTTCCTCCCTAGGGAGGAAAAGTAAAAGTGACGTCATGTTATTTCATTCATGAAATATAACTTATTGACGCCCTGTACAATATCTATTTTCTATTACGTAAGTATCTATACGTTTTAACGTTTATTTAAAAACAGTCTGTATTTTGCAGAATGGTAAAAAACAGTAAATTGTTATTCTAATTTTACAATGTTTACATTAATAATTTGACTTATATTTGGCAGTTGACAGTTATATTGTACCTACTTCTTAGTTTTACTTCTAATAAATTTTGTTGGTTAGTTACATAAACAAATTAAGTAAAAATGAAAAAAATGACTTGTTATTTGAGGAAGGTGGAAAAACCATATGTATAACATGGGAGTAAAGTGCCTTTTCCTTCATTCAAGTGAACTTCATTCTCGGGAGGAAAAGTAGCACTTTCCTCCCTTGTTATACAAATAGCTATTCCCTCTCCTTGTTTTTGGAGTAAGATACTCATAAATTACAGAGATAACAAAATTAAATTGGTCTTTATTTAAACGGCAATAACTTCTGAAACTAGCTGCATTTTCATTCAAATGTCAATTCACTATGTCTGTACATAGCGGGGCTCAATGAAGAATCTAAACCCCTACTTAAAAGATACGAACAGCTATATGAAGAAGACCCTTTCTCGGAAGCGACAATACAGGCTGGGGAGGAAATGTTACATGCGATATCCGCCAACAGAACGGAAAGGTGGTGCAAGCTGGTCACGAGTCTGGACATGAAACAAAACAGCAGACGTGCCTGGAAGCTGATTCGGAATCTTGGCAACGATCCCGCTGCTCCGGCAGTCAACATGACAGAAGTCACACCCGATCAGATAGCCCATCATCTTCTAATGAACGGTAAGACGACATCAAGAAAGAACAAGGTGAGAGCTCAACGGAATATCGACGAAGAAAGAGATGTTCTAGGTACCTCTTTTTGTCTAGAGGAGATGAGAGGCGCGATCCATCAAATGAAAGATAATAAAGCGGCTGGCCTGGACGACATACGAACAGAGCAAATAAAGAACTTTGGACTAAAAACCGTAGAGTGGCTCGTAAAAATGATGAATTGCTGCATCCGTACATTACAAATCCCCAAAATCTGGAGAAAAGCTAGAGTGGTAGCCCTCTTAAAACCAGGGAAGGATCCGGCGGATACAAAGAGTTTTAGACCTGTATCTCTCTTGTGCCACCTTTTCAAGGCCTTTGAAAGAATGATACTGAACCGGATCGCAGAATATGTGGAGACTAAAATTATTCCAGAACAAGCAGGATTCAGACCCGGAAAGTGCTGCTGCAGTCAAATTCTTAATCTCACCCAACATATTGAAGATGGTTTTGAACGGAAGGAAATAACAGGAGTAGCGTTCATAGACCTAACTGCCGCCTATGATACAGTTAACCATCAACGGCTACTCGCAAAACTCTACGAAACTACAAAGGACTTCCGACTAACAAGGTTAGTGAAATGTCTCCTCCAGAATAGACGCTTCTACGTAACGCTCCAGTCCAAGAACAGTCGGTGGAGGGACCAAAAAAATGGGCTACCACAGGGAAGTGTCCTCGCGCCGTTTCTATACAACATATACACCAACGACCAACCCATACACCAACAAACAAGGCAATTTATTTACGCTGATGATACAGCGGTGGCAGCTCAGGGAAGAACCTTCAATGAAGTCGAAGTGAAGCTGACAGATGCCCTAGGAGACTTAGCTCTATACTATGATAAAAACCATCTGAAACCCAATCCCACAAAAACCCAGGTATGTGCTTTCCACCTGAGAAACAAGCATGCCCGAAGGTCGCTGGAGGTGGAATGGCGTGGTCAGATGCTGGAACACAACAAGACGCCAAAATACCTTGGCGTCCGTCTGGATAGAACTCTGTCTTACCGATACCACTGTCAAGATGTTAAGAAGAAAGTAAGTGCCAGAAATAATATCATCCGCAAGCTAACTAATACAAAATGGGGAGCACAACCACACACTCTCCGCACTTCTGCCTTGGCATTATGTTTTTCGGCCGCGGAGTTTGGAGCACCAGTATGGGCAAACTCTGCTCACGCAAAGAACGCCGACGTGGCTCTAAATGAAACGGTCCGTATAATATCGGGTTGCCTGAAACCGACACCTATCGAAGAGGTATACCCCATTGCTGGAATTGCTCCACCACCAATCAGGAGAAAGGTCACGTCAGAGGTAGAACGGAAAAAGCAGGAGACGGACCGAAGACACCCCTTATATGACCACCAAACTCAGCCAAGCAGACTAAGATCTCGGAAAAGCTTCCTGAAAACATCAAGATCCATCCCCGAAGCGCCAGAGACGCGCCGAATACACCTATGGCAAGCGTCAACTACTGCGACACATTTTCCTCCCTCGGAGGAAATGGCTGCTGGACACAATTTACCGTATCCGACTTGGAAAGCGCTAAACAGACTAAGGGCCAATTTCTCATATCGAGTTCAACTCCAGTTTAACCTGAACTTCTAGTAAACGTCAGTTTAAAGTCAAAATCGTCTTTCTCAATTCACGATCAACCGATAGCAGTTTAAACTTGAACGATCCTTGAACGGTGGAATTCGGCCGTTCAAAGATTTCAGAACTCAGTTCAGATGATTCCATGGACTACGCATGCGTTGTATTAACACGAACCGCTGTCATAATATAAATATATCCTATTTTATTATATTAAGCCCAACGATAAACGATAACATTATTTTTGTTTTTATAATATTTATTTATAATTATTAAAATGACTATTTGACTATAAATACTTAAATTTAACTTTATTCAAAAACAGCATAAAAATGGTAGTTCAAAATGGCGACAGTTTTTTACCTTTTGCCATCTATTGGCATTTCTCGAAAACTGTAGAACGAGCGCTGACATGAACGGGCAATGAGAAATGCATTTCCAACAAAACCACAGATCACGGGTGAACCTGGTTCAACTGAACCATAGATTAACGCAGGTATGAGAAATCGACCCTAAGAACCGGCGTTTCACGTTGTGCTAGTAACCTGAAAAAATGGGGATACCAGGAGGACGATACCTGCGACTGTGGCGCGGTTCAGACCAGCCGGCATCTACTATCATGCACAGAGATGAGAGAGACCTGCACAGAACAAGACTTAATTATAGCAAATGACAGGGCCATCTATGTGGCCAACCATTGGAAATACAGAATTTAAAGTTGTTGGTGTTCCGGACACGGAAAGTAAGTAAGTATTCAAATGTCTTAATCAATGTTTCATAAGAGCTTTGTTAAAGTCTAGTTAAATATAGTGGTTGTGTAAGATTTCTCCTAGAGTAATAAAATAATAACAAATCATCGTCATCTTCTTCCTCTTGCAGCATTTCGTATTCCATATTTTTTATGTGATAACCAATGTCACCTATTTGATGCCGTTACGTAACTGAAGTTGAAAGACAATGCCCGATTTCATCAGCGATAACTAAACAGTTGCCTTATTAAGTAATTCTTATCGATAGGAACTTCTTAGTCAATACTTAGGAACAATCGCATTTCACAACTAAAAGAACTGCTTATCTAGGAAATGCTTTCCTAGGTATTACCTAGGGTACGTTTGAACTATTTTTGATAAATAAAAAGAAGAATAAGATGACATTTCCTTACTTTTTCGATTATTTGTCATTATTGTTTGTTTGACAATTCGGTTTTATTCAGTTTTGTACTGTTATAGTTATTTTATTTAGTAGTTAGTTATTTATGCATTAAGTTTGTATATATAATAAATTATAGTCTTGTATGTTATTTGTATATGTACAGTGAGATGGAGGAAAAGAAAAGAGTTTAAATTTCACATATTATGACGAAAAATTGAAGTTAGTTGAATTGTCATTAATGAAATAATTTTAAAATAAATAATATGTTGAAAATTGTTTTTTATTATTAATTTTTTAATAACACACTTTTAGTTATATCATGAATGGGTTTTTGAAACACAACACTAGTTTGTTAGGTAGTAGGTAGACTACATAATTTTGTCAACAGACCTGTAAAAACTCCAAAGGATTTTCTATATTTTCCAACACATATTATATTAATAATATAAAAGAAAATACAAAATAACAACTAATATACCTAATATTACAGAATAACAGAAAAATTAAGGTAAGAAGCAAATTATTGACAAACGTCACAAGTACATTAGTCAAAATTGTAAAAATATAACCTGACTGTCAACGATAAGTAATACCTAAAGTTTAGGGAGATCGAAATCCGTATCCTAACGTAAGGTAATGCTTAATAGTCCAGAAAGCCACTGCGCATCCGCTAGGAAAAATATTCTAATTCGGATTTTTTGCACAATCTTACTCAAAAAGGACTCCTTTTAACAAATTTTCATGTTGCCAGGACCAAAAGGTGGTCAAAAATTTTTTAAACGTTTTTTTTTGTTTTTATCCTAAAATTAGTTTTTTTACATAGAAAAAAGTTTTTTTAGGTTTTTTGGATTATTCCAAACAGAAAAGGTCTTTAGTGACTTTTCTCTAAAAATGATAGTTTTTGACATATAAGCCATTAAAAATTGAAAAATTGCGAAATCGGCCATTTTTAACCCTCAAAAACTATGTGAAAAACTGAAAATTTGAATGTTGCCAAGGTAGGTAGATATTCTTTAAACATCGATTGATGAAATCCCGAAGAGTTTTTTGCAATACAATATTCAAAACTCCTTTGTTTTTTAATTGCTAATCAAGTGTGCGCGACACTATTTTCCACCGACAGTATGGTGCAAATGAAAGGAATAAATTCGTTATTTCGTAAACCGGCGACTTTAAGAAAAAATCCCGAAACAGGTCGATTTCTATTTTTAAGTTATGATATTGTGGCATATATGGTATACTAGTGACGTCATCCATCTGGACGTGATGACGTAATCGATGATTTTTTTAAATGAGAATAGGGGCCATGTGCTAGTTCATTTGAAAGGTTCTTAAATTCTCTATTCAGTAATATAAACATTTACATAATTATTTATACAGGGTGCCAAAATTTTTTTTATTAAATTCAATTATTTAACAAAAAAAGAAGTAGAAGGACACCCTGTATAAATAATTATGTAAATGTTTACATTACTGAATAGAGAATTGAAGAACCTTTCAAATGAGCTACCACACGACCCCTATTCTCATTTAAAAAAATCATCAATTACGTCATCACGCCCAGACGGATGACGTCAGTAGTATACCATATATGCCACAATATCATAACTTAAAAATAAAAATCGACCTGTTTCGGGATTTTTTCTTAAAGTCGCTGGTTTACGAAATAACGAATTTATTCCTTTCATTTGCACCATACTGTCGGTGGAAAATAGTGTCGCGCACGCTTGATGAGCAATTACAAAACAAAGGAGTTTTGAATATTGTATTGCAAAAAACTCTTCGGGACTTCATCAATCGATGTTTAAAGAATATCTACCTACCTTGGCAACATTCAAATTTTCAGTTTTTCACATAGTTTTTGAGGGTTAAAAATGGCCGATTTCGCAATTTTTCAATTTTTAATCGCTTATATGTCAAAAACTATCATTTTTAGAGAAAAGTTACTAAAGACCTTTTCTGTTTGGAATGATCCAAAAAACCCAAAAAACTTTTTTTCCATGCAAAAATAATAATTTTAGTAAAAAAAACAAAAAAAAACGTTTAAAAAATTTTTGACTACCTTTTGGTCCTGGCAACATGCAAATTTGTTAAAAGGAGTCCTTTTTGAGTAAGACTGTGCAAAAAATCCGAATAAGAATATTTTTCCTAGCGGATGCGCAGTGGCTTTCTGGACTATAAGCGGTTTAGGCAATTCTTATCGTATGGTGAAATCCGTTTTAGAGTTAGGAAGTACCTAAACCCACTTAGGTAATTCTTAAATATTTAGGTATCGTTGGTGAAATCGGGCATTAGTTTTTCAACCTAATAAAAATATTTGTAAAATAAAATATTTTTAAAAGATTTTTAATTGAAAATCTTATTGGCTAATTTTCCTGGTGACACCTCCAAGGCTTCTACAATATGCAAGCCAGATGGATGCTGCAGTGAAGACAAAAGGGAAGGAATTCTACACTATGCAATTCACAACCCCCGTCTGCCGCTTGGTAAAGTTCCAACGGAAAATGGACCTAGTTACTCTATAGGAGTAATACTAATATAAAATAAAAAATAAAAATGAATATCATTTTTATTCAGTTGCAATGCGAAGCCAAAACCGTCTTAATTTTTACTTAGATTAGAGAGTGCAGCCAGCACTTTTATCGACGATTTCACCTCTTGTTAGAGGCTCTTCATAGAATGCATAGGCTGTTTTCTCTACTCCAGGTAAAAATTTCTCGACATATTAGTCCCCCATTGCAACTGACGTAAAGGTAGTAGGTGCGTAGCGGCATCTGCTAAATGAAAGACTAAGTTTTTCAACCTAATAAAAATATTTGTAAAATAAAATATTTTTAAAAGATTTTTAATTGAAAAACTTATTGGCCCATTTTCCTGGTGACACCTCCAAGGCTTCTACAATATGCAAGCCAGATGGATGCTGCAGTGAAGACAAAAGGGAAGAAATTCTACACTATGCAATTCACAAACCCCGTCTGCAGCTTGGTAAAGTTCCAACGGAAAATGGACCTAGTTACTCTATAGGAGTAATACTAATATAAAATAAAAATGTATATCATTTTTATTCAGTTGCAATGCGAAGCCAAAACCGTCTTAATTTTTACTTAGATTAGAGAGTGCAGCCAGCACTCTTATCGACGATTTCACCTCCTGTTAGAGGCTCTTCAGAGAATGCAAAGGCTGCTTTCTTTACTCCAGGTAAAAATTTCTCGACATATTAGTCCCCCATTGCAACTGACGTAAAGGTAGTAAGTGCGTAGCGGCATCTGCTAAATGAAAGACTAAGTTTTTCAACCTAATAAAAATATTTATAAAATAAAATATTTTTAAAAGATTTTTAATTGAAAAACTTATTGGCCCATTTTCCTGGTGACACCTCCAAGGCTTCTACAATACTTCCTTCTTCTGCACTTCCAAAAGTTGCACTGCAGCTTCCCTTTTGTCTTCACTGCAGCATCCATCTGGCTTGCATATTGTAGAAGCCTTGGAGGTGTCACCAGGAAAATGGGCCAATAAGTGTTTCTCCTGAAACAAGCCATTTTTACAGAAAACCCACAGGCAACTATTGATGAACTCCGTGAAAAAATTTTGCCCTTTCTCAGAAGAATGCAGCAGCCTATTTTTAATAACATGCTAAGCAATCTTGTTAAGCGTTATGAGTACTGCTTGGAAGCACTTTGCGACACATTTTGTATATGTAGAAGCAAAACTTAAAATTCGCATTATTTGAAATGTTGTTATTTAATTTTTCATGTTTAATAAAGCTTTAGTTTTTCATAATAAATTACTTTTAATGGGAAATAAGCCACAATTTTACCAAAAAAATGATTTTATTAACGTTTCGAAGCCCAAATCGGATTTCGTTGTCATAATACAGAATACTACTAAAATATACACAAATATTGTTCGCGACACAATTGGTTTCATTTAGCATAATTAGAGCCGCTTCTTTGATTTTTCTCTTTTTACTATCTGATTCTTTCAGGACTATACTTGAATCTCTCCACTGAACTCTATGTTCATTATCCCATGAATATTGACATATTTGAGATCTATCAAATTCTCTATTTTTAATATAAGATGTTCACTTATTCTAACGTTTAATGGTCTTGATGTTTCACCTAAATAAAATTGTTCGCATTCACAAGGTATTTTATAATACAATTTTTTGTTCTTTCTTGTTCACTGTTAGGTTTAGTTTTAGATAGAATAGATCTCAATGTGTTTGTTGTTTTGAATGTTGTTGAAATGTTGAATTTATTTCCTATTGTTTTAAGTTTCTCGGATAGATATTTTTTTCCTTGTTTTTCCTCGTGATTTACTATGGAATTTCTAGCGCGAGAATTTTGTCTTTTTAAAGACAGATCACATGCTACGATTTTTTTGTGACGAATATGCTTGAGTTGGGATTGATTTCATGTAATCGAATGAACTATCTTTTAGTAAAGTCGTCCCAGGAACGCAACTCATAAATATTGGCGATATCATTTTAAAGTCTTCTAATTTAAAATGTATAATATACGTCTGAATTGCCAATATAAATGAGTCAGATTAAATAAATTATTAGAAGAATTTTTTTACTTAGCAACAACATTTTTGTTTATTTTAGTAGTATTTTATATTTTGACAACGAAACCCGATTTGGGCTTCAAAACGTTAATAAAATCATTTTTTTGGTAAAATTGTGGCTTATTTCCCATTAAGAGTAATTTATTATAAAAATGCCACAAGAAAATAGCTTCAGAAAAACATTTAGTTTTTCAACATTTAGCGTCGTTTGTTTTGGCGCATAATGTATTACGGTTGTTAAATCGGTTAAATACACAATTGCTTTCGATGGAAGATACTTCAGAGCCCTGTTACTCATTTCGTCTGCGCACCAGGTGCTTTCCTTGATGAACTTTTTCTGATCAGTTCACTTATTTCTCTGGGTGATGTGGGATTTATTATTGTTTTCACTTATTTTGAAAAAAATGTTAAACCCTTGAATTATTTATATCCGTCCGTCTAAAAGACTTTATTGAGTATCGAATGAAAGTTTATAACCCAAGGATGGTATTAAAGTGAAAAAGACCTAGAACTTTTGGTTTTACAGTTGAAAATGACTCAAAATTAGAGAAACCATACATCAATCGACGCAAAGTTACACGAAGAGTTCAAATATGGACTCCCAGTTCTACTTCCGGTCACGTTGGGTGAAAACCTAGGACTTACGAAGTTTAATTACATGTTTCTTCTTATTCTTCGGGCGTTTCTGTTTCTGTTTCTTCGACTTCTTCAATCAAATCTATTTTCGTCCTGGTCATCAGTGGCGTACTGAGCATGGCTCCGCAGGTACCGCGGAACAAGGACCCGGGTCCCGCAGGGGCCCGCTCTAGCGCGCTTTTTGCTTTTTTTTTCTAATTTGATAGGGACATTTTGCACTACACAAGTACACAATAGAAAATGTAACTTCTTAATAAATTTTTATTTTTGTGTAGTTATTTATAAATAAAAACGAAGAATACCTATTTATCAAAAAAATTTAAAACAAAATTAATAATAGACACAAGGAAAACTAACTTTTGGAAGGTTCTGTACTTGTTTTACCTACTAAAAGAAAGTGACTAAAACGCAAGTTCTGGTTTCAACACATGTACAGAATTACCGCCTGTAGGTACCTACCTTTTAACTCAAAAACTTATATTTATCTGCACGTTTCATGGATTAGTTTTGTAAACTAGAAAGTTGTAAAATTTTGCAAATTGACACAGTCATTGCAAGTTTTATACTTTTGGCAGGGTTATAAAAATGCTTATCCCAAGACAATTACCTCGACGAAAGATGCTTCTTTTGTTTATATTTATAGCATCATCATTCTTTAGCTTTTACTTTTAATTAATAATTCTTGATAACTGAAATAAATATAAATAGTCTAGGGCGCATCTGTTTTGAGATGGATGTTGAGAGGTGACTCAAATTTTTTTGCAGAAATTGCTTGAAAATAACTCAAATAATAATATTTGAAGTACTCAAATAATAATAATATTTGAGTTATCCTCCCACTTAAAAAGGTCCGGAACATTGTTTAAATAATCAAAATGTCAAAAAATTAAGGAAAAATTCGAATTTTTTCTTCGTTTTTCGATTATAACTTTAAAAGTATTCATTTCCGAGAAAAGTTGCACTGACATAAAAGTTGCGTAATTAAATTTCCTACAACATAAGATTGGTTAAAAATTTTAAAAATTGTCACTCTTGTTGCAAAATAGCAATAAATGGCGAAAAAACCATAAACAAACAAGTATTTGCCTTTTACGTTTTCAGCCATTCATGCTACACTTAGGACCTTCGTATTTTATCCAGAAAAACTGTATAATATAATAAAATAATACTGTAAATTTCAGGATCGGTTTAATAGGTTTTGCAAAATAAATTTTGCAATCCAGGTTTCGCAAAAAAAATTCATTTTTTCAAAATGTCGCAGGACTGAAAATAAAGATAACAAGTTGAATTTTTTTACATATAGAAGAGTACTGTACCTTTCATTTGCAATTTGCAAAATTAAAATCGATTAACTACCACGGCGTCAGGAATTTCTTTAAATAAACATTATTTTTTGGTGCTAAAATTTCTTCCAATCTTTATCTATTATATTATTTTCTTTCTCTATATTTTGTTCCTCTACAGTTTGTTGTATTTTAATATTTTAATTCCACAAAAATCAAACTAATTTGATTATTGTTTGTGAAATATTGTTTAAACAATTGCATATGTTTAAAAATAATAAACTTTTATTCTCTAAGTTAAAATATACGAACAAAGAAAAAAAAGCTAAAAAATTGCTAAAAAAGTGTTATTTCAAAAGACAGAGTATATGTTTTTATTTTGCAATAAACAAATTTATTTATTTATACCGAAATGTACTACAAATTAAAATGTATCAATAATTATCAAAGGTCATTGGAATGCCCAATCAGAGCAAACGTATCCGCTGTCCTGCGCGTAGCACCAAAAAATTTTTTGTTCTATAAGTAGTATTGTTCTATAAGTAGTAAAAAATTCAACTTGCTGTTTGCGTTATTTTCGGTCCTGTAACATTTGGAAAAATATTTTTTTTGCGAAAGCTGGATTGCAAAATTTATTTTGCAAAATCTATTGACCCGGTCTTACTGAAATTCACAGTATTATTTTATTATATTATAAAGTTTTTTAGGTAAAATATGAAGGTCCTAAGCTAAGTGTAGCATAATATGGTTGAAAAACGTGAAATGCAAATACTTGTTTTTTGATGTTTTTTTCGCCATTATTGCTATTTTTCAACAAGGGTGATAATTTTTAAAATTGTTAAACAATCCTATATTGTTGGAAATTTTATTATGCAACTTTTAGGTTAGTACAACTTTTCTCGAAAATGAATATGTTTAAAGTTATAATCAAAAAATGAAGAAAAAATCGAGTTTTTCCTTCATTTTTTGACATTTTAGTTATTTAATGGTAGAGAAACGATAGGATTAATATTAATTTACTGTTTTAAATTAGCTGAGTTTTTATAAAAAATATATATGATGATTTATATTTGATGTTTATTAAAAACTTTTAATATACAATGTGTGTTTTTATTGGGCGGGGGCCCGCATAATTGGGGGGGGGGCGCATTAATGGGTGGGGACCAGCATCATAACTGGAACCAGGGCCCGAGGATCTATCAGTACGCTACTGCTGGTCATAACTCAGTGTACACACTCTTTCTCAAGAGTCCTTCTCATCACCTCGGCTTTCTCTTCTGCAGAGTAGATGATTGCATTTTCTCCGTGTAGTGGGGAATGGGTTTTCTATATATACTCAACCAAACTTATATGGAAGCACTATGTATTTGAAACCTGCAGCTTTTGGAAGCTATACGTGTAAGTATTTTAGTTGAAACGATAAGAAGAGTTGCCATGCCCAAGGACTATATATCAGGAGAAAGTTACGGGATCTCGAGTTAACCAGGCAGCACAGGATTGATCACGTAAATTGATGTCTTCAACACCTAAACTGGAACATTGGAAATCGGAAAGGTGTGCTATTTTCAAACGAAAGTAGGGTATTATGTAAAATCAGATGATTAGCAAGAACAGAAGTAGAAGACAAGCAAGAACGAAAACTGTCAGATTTGTTCACAAATATAAAAGAGGAAGGGTCATGTTCTGGGGAAGAAAGATCGGTAAAAAAATCCTTTAATTTTCATCCAACCAACTTTTATAGCTCGCAGGTATGTTGATTTGGTTCTATAACCTGCAGTTAGGCTCCGGAGAGGTGCAATGAAAAAAAATTAAATTTATCTTTAATTCGCTTAAAATAATAAAAATATCAGATTATTCTATATAAATGTTGAATGGGTTGCATGTGAGACTTCATTTTAAATGAAGAAAAAGACAGACGTACTCTCAATCATTTATTGTAACTTCCGACGATCGGTTTCGCTCTCTGTAGGTTGCAGAGCATCATCAGGTCAACGGTTACAAGTCACTAAATGCTACAAATAAAACCAGAGTTAGAACAATGTCTGGTTGTAAAACATGCTAAAGATCCATAAGATCAAGCCAATGTTGAACAACATACATAAAAGTAGTGAAAATAGCAGACAAATACATATGCATGTAAAATCGGGGGTGGTAACAAACGTCCCCAAGCTTGCAAACACATGCATATGTATACCGTCTATAATCATGCAACTATAACGTGTCGTACTTACATTCGGATACAAGGAGCTACTACCTCAGTATTCATTAACATGATGTTTTTGCTTAAGTTATGCTAACGGGATATGGTGGAATAGACGGAGAATGTTGCAAAGGTAAACAAGTTTATGGGAATTGTGAATTCTTGAGGGTGAAGAGATAGTTGTTGGAAGACAACCACCAAATCTGTGCCTGTTATTATGTTTGTAAAGTAAACTATAGTGAATGTCATATATACATATTTTTAAAATGATGATTTTAATGGTTTTAAAGATTTTTATTTCTATTTATTAAAAGATTTTGTTTTTATTTTTATGCTTTTAATAAATATAAATAAAAACAAAATCTTTTAATAAATAGAAATAAAAATCTTTAAAACCATCACATTTTAAAAAATTGTATATATGACATTCGCTATAGTTTACTTCACAAACATAATAACAGGCGCAGATTTGGTGGTTGTCTTCCAACAACTATCTCTTCACCCTCAAGAATTCACAATTCTCATAAACTTGTTTACCTTCGAAACATTCTCCGTCTATTCCACCATATCCCGTTAGCATAACTTAAGCAAAAACATCATGTTCATGAATACTGAGGTAGTAGCTCCTTGTATCCGAATGTAAGTACGACACGTTATAGTTGCATTTTTATAGACGGTATACATCTGCATGTGTTTGTAAGCTTGGGGAAGTTTGTTACCGCCCCCGATTTTACATGCATATGTATTCGTTTGCTATTTTCACTACTTTTATGTATGTTGTTCAACATTGGCTTGATCTTATGGATCTTTAGCATCTTTTACAACCAGACATTGTTCTAACTCTGGTTTTTTATTTGTAGCATTTAGTGACTTGTAACCGTTGACCTGAAGATGATCTGCATACTTTAGAGAGCGAAACCGGTCGTCGGAAGTTACAATAAATGATTGAGAGTACTAGTTCAGAGAAATAAGGAAAAAAAATATCGTGTTGGTGACACATCCCCCTCCAGGCTGAAACCAAATTTTTCGAGTAATGTGGTCATCTATAATAATAACCTATATGTTTCCTGCAGCCGATTTTGATGATATACATAGTTATAAACAAATGAAGATCAAAAAACGGTAAATTTTCGCTTTTTTCGTCTATTACTAAAAAACTGGGAATTTTAAACAAATTTGAGAGTAACAAACTCATAAACCGTATAAAAAACTTCAATATGGCGTTCGCTAAATATGTCTATCCTTATTGGTTACTTAGAAAATTGCCAAATAAATCATAAATTTTGAGTTTTTATAAATATTCATAACTTATGTAAAAATTAACTTAGAGCCTTCTTATTACACGGAATGCTGAGACTTATGGTGCTTAAATTATACCCTAAATTTCAAAGCAATTGGTCAAATAGTTTAAAAGTTATTTAATTTGTTTATCCAAAATTAATTTTTTTTGCAACACTGTAAGTCAGAAAATGATGAAGTTACAGTAATATTTTGGATAGTTTATGAAAGAAGAAAATTTACAGTATTAATTTAATTTAAAAAAAATGACAAAAAATAATTATAAATATTGCAAAATAATTTTCCAAAAACATGTGAATTAAAAAATTGGGGGGGCTAACTTTGTCCCTAAATGTCCTAGAACAGTTGTTTTTCTTTCTAAATGTGTATAAAAATTCAGTCTTTCTAAATATGAAAAAATAATTTTTCTACGGGTAACGGTTAAAAAGTTATTCTAATTGTTTATAAGTAAGCAAAAAATCGACATGTTTTTGCAAAATAATTTTACACTGTTTAAAATTATTTTTTGTCATTTATTTTTAATTAAGGTAATAGTATAAATGTTCTTCTTTCATAAACTGTCCGAAGTATTATTGTAACCTCATAATTTTCTGACTTATAGTGTTGCAAAAAAAATGAATTTGGGAAAAACAAATTAAATAACTTTTAAACTATTTGACCAATTGCTTTGAAATTTAAAATATAATTTAAGTACAAGAAGTCTCGGCATTCCGTGTAATAAGAAGATTCTAAGTTAATTTTTACCTAAGTTATGAATATTTATAAAAACTCAATATTTATGATTTATTTTGCAATTTTCTAAGCAACCAATAAGGATGGACATATTCAGCGAATGCCATATTGAAGTTTTTTATACGATTTATGAGTTTCTTTCTCTCAAATTTGTTTAAAGTGCTTAACTGTTTGGTAATAGACGAAAAAAGCGATAATTTACCGTTTTTCGATCTTCATTTGTTTATAACTATGTATATCATCAAAATCGGCTGCAGGAAACATATAGGTTAATAATATAGATGTCCATTCTACTCAAAAAATTTGGTTTCGGCCTGGAGGGGGAAGTGTCACGAGAAAAACCTTATTTCTCTGGACTATACGTCTGTCTTTTACTTTATTTATTCTATACAGTGCTAGTCAAAAGTCCGTACCCCCCTCGTATCTTTTGAACGGTTATACCTATAATAGTGAAATTTGGAGGAAGAAAATAAACGGACGTAAGCTTCTTAACTACTCATGACAGGTGACGTAATAGTGACAGATGACGTTACAGAGCCGCTGTGACCGATAATTTTAAATGGGACCTTATGGCAAGTGATACCTCGTTTGAAAGGTATTGAAAATACCTATTCAGTCATACTAATTTTGTTTGAGTATAAGCTAATTTTGATGAACAAATGAAATAAATATAAAATTGTAGTTTCGCATTTAATTAATAAAAATTCAAAATTCTGCCTATGATTACTTGTCAAACAGGTTGACGTTGACGTAAAAACTACTAGAGAATTAAAAAACGTCAACTTTTTTGACAAAAAATCCATAGGTGGACATTTGAATTTTTATTAATTAAATTCGAAACTACAATATTATATTTATTTAATTTATTCACCAAAATCAAAATCAACCTAAACTCAAAAAAGTTAGTATGACTGAATAGGTATTCTAAATACCTTTCAAACGAGGTATCACTTATCATAAGGTCCTATTTAAAATTATCGGTCACAGTGGCTCTGTAACGTCATCTGTCACTATTACGTCACCTGTCATAACTAGTTAAGAAGTTTACGTCTGTTTATTTCCTTCCTCCAAATTTCACTATTATAGGTATAACCGTTCAAAAGATACGAGGGGGGGTACGGACTTTTGACTAGCACTGTATAAGTTTGGTTGTGTATATGTTACAGTTCAAGTTGATTCTCAGTTAGAGTTGACTATTCCGAGTTCGAGTCAGCTCCAACTAAAACGAGCAGTAAGGGTTGATTTGAAAAATTTAATTCAACTTTTACCAGTTAAAGTAGACTCTTCCTAACCCTTGTTAGTAAAAGTAGATCACGGGAAAAATAGAATCAACTCTTACTAGTTTGAGTTGACTATTCCTGGATCGATTCAGTAATATACGAGTATAATCTCACGTGCTTTTTTGATGAGTGTGCGTCTCTTTGTTTTGACCGTTTCAACTACTTATCACGATTGGAACATATCGAGTAACATATATAATTTCTAGAATCGGTGGTTTGTGTGAATCAACTCTCACTAAATGGCGTTGGAAAGAGTATAGTTTTTCTAGTTGGAGTCTACTTTTACTAGTAAATGTTAAATAAAAATTTTCATTTTATATTTATAATCAACTTTTACTAAAACCAGCCGTTCGAGTTGACTCGAACTAAGAATAGTCAACTTCAACTGGATAATCAACTTGAACTGTAACATATATATCAAATATAGACCCCTAGGAAGGAGTTTATATTTGGCTTCGTTACAGGGGGCCAAATATAGACGTTAAAAACCACATTGCTAAATAAATTAGAAGCATTCGAATTGTGGTGATATCGACGAATCCTAAAGATATCGTTGGTTTCGCACACTTCCAATGAAGATTAGATTCGCACACTTCTTCAAATGATGAATTCGGAACGTCTGCTCATAAAAATCATAAAGAGTAGAAAAACAGAGTACTTCGGCCATATAATTAGAGGACCATCTACTTCGCATTATAACACAAGGAAAAGTGGAGTGAAAGAGATGGATTGGTCGAAAAAACTTTCATGGCTGCGTAATATTAGACAACGGTGTGGTTTCACAGTAGAAGAATTATTTCGCTCAGCAGCCGATAGAGAAAGGTTTCAGAAAATTGTAAACATGATGACAGTCAACGTCTGAGTATGGAAACCGCAGCTAAAGTTCAATTTCTTGTACGTAATTGTCCCATTTTTATCCTATAATTAAGGCCTGTCTGACTTGTCGATTCAGTCTATTTGTCCTATTTTGGCCTTCCTGATTTCTTGTTCTTCTGGCTCTCTTTTTGACTATTCTTTTCACTTATCATTCCTTTTATTTCCTGGTTAATGTCCGAAGATGCCAAAAAGTAGAGAGTATTAAGCATATTAAGCTAGATGAAAGATCGGTAGATCCAGAAAAACCGCTGGCTATAGGATTTAGAAATAAACAAATCTCAATTCATTACTTTATTATGTTTTTAATAAACAGATATGAATTAAAAGATATCTAACAGTAACTAATAAAGTTATTTTACAAGTTTTATAAAGTATATACATGAATATATAACATGCGACTAAATTATTAATATTTTTAATTCAGGTATTAAACGCTAAAGTTACTTCTTATTTTTACCCATTTTACATAGGTTGTTCTAGCATCAGTTTCAAACGGTTTGAAACCATCAGCGAATAGTGGACCTGCGCGAGTAGAGGAGATAGCACTGGTAACTGTATTATGTTCTCTCACTGACCAACTGTTTGCTGACGGTTTCTGAGTAGTTTGACTGTTTGCTAGAACAAACCTAATATTAAGGTTAAGACGTGCTTTAAGCTCAGCTTATGAAATACACGCGTTGCACCATTGAGTCTTAGATCAAAGCTTGCCACAATGGATTGCCACGTGGATTGCTTATCTTAAACTTCAGCTTAGCCCAGCTCAGCTTATAGACAAAGCAGCTTTAAGGGTCACTTACGTTGCACCATAATTTTCGATTCTTTTCTAAGTAATCCACGTGGCAATCTGTTGATGCAACCAGGCATAAAATGTGAAAACCTTGAATTATCCATGTCTGTCTGTCCGTTCGTCAACACAACTCGTACGTTATTAGAACAGATATAATTAAAAATGAGGTGTCGAATAAAAGCTTATAACCCAAAGATTATAATATTAAGGTGAGACATTTCACCTTGGACTTCTGGTTCGGTAGTTACAACCAAATTTGGAAAATCTGGACTGGAAGATCACAACTAGCGTAATTGAAGAAATTTTATGGAAACTGTAGTACTTATACCGTATGTTGCTTTAATCCGAAAGGATCTCGCTTTTCCAAGACTTTTTGTTAATTTTTGCTCCAAAGCTTGTGCAGAGATGGAAAGACCTGTCGCTTCTAGCTGTCTTATCACAAGTATTACCATTCTTGATTCTTAATATTCGATTAGTCGCCACCGGATCT
Organism: Diabrotica virgifera virgifera; assembly: GCF_917563875.1. Lineage (NCBI taxonomy): Eukaryota > Metazoa > Arthropoda > Insecta > Coleoptera > Chrysomelidae > Diabrotica > Diabrotica virgifera. The sequence continues at coordinate 186,725,120 of NC_065450.1, forward strand.
GTGGACCTTTACAACATGTGTGTACCTATCTAATCAGTGACATTGGATATTTTTCTAGAAAGTACTCGTATATTGTTTATCGATATTTAAGAGTAAGCTCTTAGTTTTAGGTTATATTTTTAATCAGTCTATTCTGGTTGTAAGTATATTTTGTGCAGTGTAAATAAATGATACCCGCCCAATCAATGGGCGGACGTGCCGTTCTCAACCAAATAAAAATTTTGTTTAACCTTTGTCTAACAGATTGTTGCATACCGGAAACATGGAACAATGCAGTAACAATTTTACTACATTAGAAAGGAGACAAGGCGCACTTAGAAAACTATAGAGAAATCAGCTTATTGAACCACATATATAAAATGTTTACTCGAATAGTTACGACAAGACTAGAAAAAAAGTTAGATTTCTACCAGCCACGAGAACAAGTTGGCTTCCGCTCAAAATTCGGAACAAACGATCACCTACAAACAGTAAAAACCTTAATAAAAAAATCGATAGAATATAACAGATCACTGATACTTATCTTCGTAGACTTTCACAAAGCCTTCGACACCGTGGAATTAGACAGCATTATAACTACTCTGAACAGTACTAGAATAGACCACCGGTTCACAAAGTTAGTAGGGGAAGGCGGGGCGGAATGAAGATTGGTATTTAAGTATCAATGACGTGCTGCAGACTAGCAGCGATAAGTAAAAGTACATCAGTGTAGTGTGACTGAAGACCGGTAGGCATGTTTTTCTAGTTCTCTTGACGTTAACAACGTGAATCTAACGTTACGTGGTTTTTCGCTTATAATTTGTAACTGTTTGTGATTTTATGACCAAGGTAAGTTGCACACGCTTGTTTTTTACAACGTTAGTTGGTAATACTTGTAGGGTATTTATTTAGCTTTCGTTTAGTCTAGGCAACTGTTTTCTTACCAATCGTTTTCGAGTGACCATAGCTTGATGAAATAAATCATGTGCTTGGGACGGAATGGGGAAGTCCACTTGGGGCGGAATAGGGAAGTACCCCGTGCCACCCCACTATATTTATTAAACAGGAACTCTATATTTAACTATTTTTCTTCTATTTCAGATGGTTCTAGTTCTAGTATACAAAAGGAAGACGAATAGACAGCCATGGTCTACTAAAAGTATGAATAATGCTGCCGAAGCAGTTATTTCTGGTCAAGTAGGTTATTTGAAGGCTCCAAAGCAATTTAATGTTTTCCAAAGTACCTGGAGATATCCTGCAGAGAAAAGGAAAGATCCGCAGTATCATACTGACAAAACAGCAGGGAAATTTTAAGCTGTTTTTACCGAAGGCAAGAATATGAGCTCATGAGCTATTTGAAAATTATGGAGTATCGATTATTTGGTCTAACGATGATAGATTTGCATACCTTAGCTTATCAGTTAGCTGTAAGAAATGGCCTAGTCCACATATTTACGAGTGAAGTCGCCGGCCAAGATTGGGTCAATAGATTTTTAAAGAAAAATCCTACTTTATCACTTCAGGAACCTGAATCAGCATCTGGCGCCAGAGTTATGGACTTTAGTAAAGTGGCAGTGATGAACTTAGCTTAACATAACTTAACATAAAATTACTTTTCAACGGTACTTAATAATTGGACTTAATAATTACAATTATTCAGAAGTTATTTTTTTATTAATTTCACTAATCTTGTAATGACTACCCCGTTGTGCCCCGGTGCAGGGGCAGAACGGGGCAATAGACATTGTTTAATATTTTAGTAGCAAACTTACTGTTCTTGTTCTTATAAAAAAAATAATATTGTAATATAATGTCAACAACATTACAATGCGTTTTTATAATGATATGCAGTTAAATAATTAATCCTAACTTATTTTTAAAAATCAATTTCAACTTAGTACCCCATTCCGCCCCGCCTCCCCACAAACATTGTACCAAAACGCCACAATGCGTGTAAAACTACATGACACCACCAGAGAAACTCATATCGAGCGGGTGTGTGACAGGGCGGTACTATCTCATCTAAATTATTTATAACGGTCCTCGAATACGCCTTTAAAATGCTAAAGTTGGAAAATAGAGGAATAAAAATAGATGGGGAAATGCTCAATCATCTGCGTTTTGCCTACGATATAGTACATATGATCGAAGATCTGTGTAAAGCACAACAAAGGCTACAAGAATTAGAAAACTTATCTACAACAATAGGTCTAAAAATGAACCTCACTAACACCAAATTTATGACAAATTTAGTTCCCAGCGAACACCTAACCATCCAAAATAAAGCTATCGAATTGACAGAAAAGTATTACATATTTCTCGGTTATGAGATTAGCATAACGCGCTGGTTTCCTCGAAAGCGGTGCCGGCCGTAACACTGCAATGAATGACGTCATAAAAAACTGTACCACGCAAAATAATAGCGTTGGTTTCCAAGGATGCGTTGGAAGGCACCGCTTGCTGAGTTTGCACATTCCATTGCCGCAGTGAAGAACCTTGAATTTTTCACCGTAATCTGACGTAATTCATCGCAGTGCTACGGTCGCAGTTTGTCGGTGCCGCTTTCGAGGAAACCAGCGCTTAAGCAAGGATACTCAGACCTGTGAATTTCAACGACGAATAACACTTGGTTGGGCAAGAGATATATTTAAGAGCAACATCCCAAAAATAAATTTTATTGTTTTTTCGAATTTAACCAGCTTTTATTTGATGGCTATAAATATTTAAAATTTTACTGCATAAAGAAAGATTCCACCAATAATGCGACTTGTTTTGGAATGTTCGAACACATTGTATGGGGAGTGGTAAATTTTTAAATATTTTATGGCGAGATTTCATTTATTTTATGTTTACTCGTAAAAGTTGATTGACAAACTTTGGAGTTCAGACTTTTATCTAGTAGGTACGGTATTAAAATGTAAAATATGAGAAACTTTTGAGAAGTTGTAAAGTTAAAATATACAACAGGAAACCAAATGTGTAACTTTAGAGATGTCTGTAGAGTTGATATGTTTACAATGTCGTATTTACTTAATTTTGTACCAATTCTGTATGCTCAGATATATACAGGGTGTTTGGTAAAGAATGGACCATACCTTAACCTTAGATTCCTGAGGTTAAAATAGGTCGATTTAAGCTAACTTACCTTAGTACAAAAGTTGATAATAACCGAAATACAGGGCGTCAAAGTTAAACTTTTATTTTATTTATTCTTGAATATCTCCTGGCAGGCATAGGATAACAACAGGAAATTTGGTAAGCGGGGATTTTTTGGGATGAGAAATCTAAATTTGCCACCAAAAATGATGTATTGCCCAGAGGGCGCTACATAAACTTTTATTTTATTTATTCTTGAATATTTCCTGACAGTCATAGGATAACAACACGAAATTTGGTAAGTGGGGGTTTTTTGGGACGAGAAATCTAAATTCGCCACCAAAAATTAGGTATTACCCAGAGGGCGCCACATACGTCTTTTAGTGCTCATTTAATACGTTCAGTTTTTTTATCCCCCACTCTACATATTTTTCAATCAAAATTTTTATTCTCTTAATATCTTTACTTAAAAAAGGTATACTAAATTATTTATCTCGCTAAACTCAACTGTTTTCGAAATAAACGCATTTTAATTCTACGATACATACTTGCTTCACAAACTGTTTCATAAATAACTATTTTTTTTAAATTGAAATTTTCATTTACAAAGTTAAAAAGCCCTGACTTAAAAATATGATCAGGGCAAAAGTTGCTTAAAATTGGTTAATAAATTCATTCCTAGTGTTATTTTTAATAAAAAAAATACCCCCGAGAATAGGTGGCATCACCCCAGGGTAAAAGCACCCTACGTCACTGGGTCAACTTTGAAGATGAGGGTAAGTAGAATCTATAGATAAATTTTGGTGAAAATCGGTTCAGGCTCAAAAAATTATGCGAGAAAATGGTCATTAACTGTACCTACTATGAATGCAATCAACATTTTCTCTTATATTCAAATTTAAATATAAAATGACATGCTAGTTCAGTGGCATAACCAGGGTGGGTTTGGGGGTTATAACGCCCCCCATTGGGATGTACTTTGAGCTCTATACGCTTAACACCATAGCCCCCAGAGACTCTCAAGTAGTTGTAAACCCCCCTTAGGATCATCCTGGTTACGTCGTTGTGCTAGTTTAAAAATAGACTCACTTAGAAATTAAATAAAAAATTTAGTTCAGAGAAATAAGGAAAAAAAAATATCCTGTTGGTGACACAACCCCCTCCAGGCCGAAACCAATCATCAAACATCTTTGAGCTATATGCTATATGTTTCCTGCTTGAAATAAGCTATATGTTTCCTGCAGCCGATTTTGATGATATACATAGTTATAAACAAATGAAAATAAAAAAAAGCTAAGCATTTTAAACAAATTTGAGAATAAGAAACTCATAAATCGTATAAAAAACTTCAATGTGGCGTTCACTGAATATGTCTATCCTTATTGGTTGATTAGAAAATTGCAAAATAAATCATAAATTTTGAGTTTTTATAAATATTCATCACTTATGTAAAAATTAACTGAGAACCTTCTTATTACACGGAATGCTGAGACTTCTGGTGCTTAAATCATACCCTAAATTTCAAAGCAATCGGTCAAATAGTTTAAAATTCATTTAATTTGTTTATCCCAAATTAATTTTTTTTGCAACAATTTAAGTCAGAAAATGATGAAGTTACAGTAATACTTTGGATACTTTAAAAAAAGAAGAAGATTTACACTATTAATTTAATTTAAAAAAAAAATGACAAAAAATAATTCTAAATATTGCAAAATTATTTTGCAAGAACATGTGAATTTAAAAAAGGGAGGGTCAACTTCGTCCCTAGTTGTTCTAGGACAATTGTTTTTCTTTCTAAATGTGTATAAAAATTCAGTCTTTCTAAATATGAAAAAAGAATTTTTCTCCGGGTAACGGTTAAAAACTTATTCTAATTGTTTATACGTAAGCAAAAAATCGACATGTTTTTGCAAAATTATTTTACACTGTTTAAAATTACTTTTTGTCTTTTTTTTAATTAAGTTAATAGTATAAATGTTCTTCTTTCATAAACTGTCCGAAGTATCACTGTAACCTCATAGTTTTCTGACTTATAATGTTGCAAAAAAATGAATTTGGGAAAACAAATTAAATAACTTTTAAACTATTTGACCAATCGCTTTGAAATTTAAAATAAGAAGTGTAATAAGAAGGTTCTAACTTAATTTTTACATAAGTTATGAACATTTATATAATCTCAAAATGTATGACTTATTTTGCAATTTTCTAAGCAAAAAATAAGGATAGACATATTCAGCGAACGCAATATTGAAGTTTTTATAAGATTTATGAGTTTCTTATTCTCAAATTTGTTTAGAATGCTTCACTTTTTAGTAATAGACGAAAAAAACGAAAATTTACCGTTTTTTGATTTTCACTTGTTTATAACTATGTGTATCATCAAAATCGGCTGCAGGAAACATATAGGTTATTAATATCATCATCAACTAGCCTATATTTGTCCACTGCTGAACGTAGGCCTCCCGTAAAAATTTCCACCTATTTCTATCTTGAGCTTCTTGCATCCAATTTGTGGTGATGCGCTTGATATCATCCGTCCATCTAGTCGGTGGTCGTCCTCTGCTTCGATATGCCTCCTGCCTTGGTCGCCATTCCAGAATCTTTTTGGTCCATCTGTCATCCGTCAGTCTGGCAACATGTCCTGCCCAAGCCCATTTAGCCATGGCTATTCTTTCAACTGCCTCCGTGACTCCTGTTCTTCTTCTTATTTCTAGGTTTGGTACTTTATCTCTGATGGTAATACCTAACATTGATCTTTCCATAGCGCGTTGTGTAACTCTTATTTTATTTATTGTTCTTTTTGTCAGAGTTAGTGTTTCTGCACCATATGTAAGAACCGGCAAAACACACTGGTCAAAGACCTTTCTTTTTAAACAAACTGGAATATTAGACTTGAAAATGTTATTTAATCTACCGAAGGCAGCCCATGTAAGACCTATCCTTCTTTGTATTTCAGTTGTCTGGTTATCTCGGCCTAAGCGAATCTCATGTCTTAGATATTTGTAAGCTATTACTTGGTCGATGCTATGACTCCCAATCTGAATTTTATCGCTGACTACAAGGTTGGTCATAAATTTTGTCTTTGAGGTGTTAATTTTAAGACCAATTGTTTTTGACACTTTATAGAGCGTGTGCAGCATTTTTGTAGCTTTATCAACTCTATCAGATATTAAAACGATGTCATCGGCAAATCTTAGGTGGTTCAGATCCTCCCCGTTTATATTGATTCCCATATTATCCTCTCCTTCCATTTGCTTGAACATATATTCAAGAACAGCTGTAAACAATTTCGGGGAGATAGTATCACCCTGTCTAATTCCACGTTCTATTCTAAATTTCTTGGTATCTTCATGAAGTCGAACACAAGCTGTACCAGTTTCGTAGATACTTTTAATCAAGGCGATATATCGGTAGTCAATGCGGCAGTCCGCCAATGCTCGAAGCATTTTATGATGATCTATAGTATCGAACGCCTTTTCATAATCCACGAATATAAGAAAGATAGGCTTGTTATACTCTGTGCACTTTTCTATTAGCGTTTTTATAACTTGTAGATGATCGTTTGTTCCGTATCTGGAGCGGAACCCAGCCTGTTCACAAGGTTGGTAACTATCCAGTTTGTTCACAAGCCGTTTTGTTATTATCTTCATGAATAGTTTGTATGTATGGGAGAGCAAACTAATAGGTCTGTAGTTCTTCAGATCTGAAATTATCAGATCTGATTATTAATATAGGCCTATTAAAACTTAAAAAATTTGGTTTCGGCCTGGAGGGGGATGTTTCACGAGAAAAATCTTATTTCTCTGGACCAATTGTACGATTTCCCTATTTGAACATTAACATGTTTGTATATAATATTACCTACTTAAAAACTTGAAAAATACATAATCCAGCCATTATTTTAAAAAATTAGCACTGTTGATACCTTTCAATTACTTTTGTTGGAGGAAACATGGGTACAATCATTGCGATTTTTCAAAATTCAAGTCTTAATGCGGTTGTCAGAGCTGTTCATTAATGATATTTTCTAAATCATTATTCGGGTGGTTGTTGTTGCAGGCAGACATTTGTCGAATTTGGCTCTAGAATAAGAAAAATGCTGTATTAAAATATAAAAATCCACGAGGAAAATAAAATTCCTATAGCTGGCTGTATACCATAAATCACAAAAAAATACTGGATCCTTTGTAAAAGTTATATTTAAAAGACCCTAATAAGAATTAAATCACATTAACAAAACGTTTTCGGATTAACAAATAATCCATCATTAGTGTTAAAAGCTCTAAAATAATAAGTATAACCTAATTAATAAAGAAAAATGTTGAAAAGTTGAGTAAGGTTAAGAATTGCGAGAGAGCCTAGTTACAATAGCATGCATGCGTGAGCCACCAAAATGTTAATGGTAAAAATCCTTTAAATGTAACAATATCTTAAATGGTGCTAACTATTGTTAATAATAATATTGGAAAATCCAAAAAAAATGCATTTAAAAGGTTTTTACCCATAACATTTTGGTGGCTCACTCATGCACGCTATTTTTCTGGCAATTCTTAACCTGAGTCAATTTTTTACAACATTTTCCTTTATTCATTAGGTTATACTTATTATTTTAGGGCTTTGAACATTGATGATGGATTATTTGTTAATCCGAAAACGTTTTGTTAATCTGATGTAACCCTTATTGGGGCCTTTTAGATATACCTTTTACAAAGGATCCAGTATTTTTTTGTACATATTAAAATATGTTTGAAACACACGTAATTTAAAGCCATACACATATATTAGATAACTATACCAAAAAAATCTCCATACAACGAGGACTCAGACCAGGTTGTCTTTTGTCGCGAACATTTTTCAATATTTACTCCGACCAGTTATTTAAAAAGGCACTTCAGAGACAGCAATATGGACAACGTATAATTAGATACGCGGACGATACAGTTATTCTGTCAGATAATATTGAAGGTAAACAAGAAAATCTACGGTTTCGTTTTGATTTAAATCTGTCTCCCTCCATCCTCCGATAGTACTATTTCTAGGTCTACCTGTTATCAAGAAGGCTCTGAGGAAGAAAAATTTACACCAACACGACCGTAGCTTCTCGATATAAATTAAAACTATTTACATATATCGCAGTATAGTTAGAACGCCCTCTATTCATTTCAAATATTTAAGGTCTCCAAATTAGACTATTGATTATGTTCAAAATAAGAGAGCTAAAAGGAACTACAACGTTAACGGGATTTTATTGTCTCATATGGTCAATGGAGCTCTAAATTTGAAAAAACCGCGGAGTGCTACTATTTAAATGGGTGCGTTTTTGAGAAAGGGGTGAATTAGTCCCTAGGCACAGGGTGAATTAGGGTGAGTTCTATGGACTTTTGGTACAAACACTTCTACAGGAAAATTGTTCCAGGGTAAACTTACTATCACATTTTAAAGTCAAAAGTATTTTTTTACAAAAATAACTGCTTTGCTTTAGCAAAAAATAACTTACATCTTTCTTCTTTAAAATGAAGTTTAATAAAAGTCTCTAGAATTTATAGTTTTCGAAATAGGATTGTTCAAAGTTCGCCGCTCACAGCATTTTTGGGACATTTCCCTATTATTTCGCAAACATTGTTCTTTAACTTTTTTCTAGGCATTTCTACGTATATGCAATGGTACAGTTAGTAGAAAGAGAAGTCTATTACCTTTAAAATGGTCTATTGCATAAGATTATACGGCTCTTTTTAAGCAAGTTATGCTTTTTCAAGGTTTTATATTTTAATAATGATTTTTGATATTTTTAATGATTATTTTTTAAATTTCTCATTATGACTTGTTTTCTTTTACATTTAGGTACATACATTGTGGAATAAAAAAAGCTTATTTTCTTTACTTTAAAATGGTTCACTGCAAAAAATTCTAGGACTATTTTTAAACAAGATATCCGTAGGATATCCAAGGGTATCAGTAATTTGAGAAAAGAATTTTTAATTTTATCAATTAGAAAAAAGAAATTGCATAGTATAACACGATTTTTAATTCCAAATAACTTTTCTTAATAACACTTTTCGATATTGTGAAATATAAAGGTATTTTACTCTTGAGCCAAATTCATATTTTTTAACATACCTCGTACACTATTGATAAAATTTTATATCTGATGATTACATCGTGTTGTAGACTATGCAGAGGGTTTTATAAAAAGTAATTGTTTTTCATAAAGTTAATAATAAAACAGTTTTCCATATGGTTCCAACTTAGGTAGATGTCACATTTTGAAAAAGAATGTTGTTCTGAAGCTATTTTCTTGTGGCATTTTTATAATCAAGTATATTCAAATGGGAAATAAGCCACAATTTTACCTAAAAATGTTTTTATTAACGTTTCGACGCCCAAGTCGGGTGTCGTTGTCAAAATACAAAATAATACTAAATAACGACTTTAAAATTTAATACGATGTAGAGACAACAATTTAATACCAAAAGGCTTGAGGTTACGACCAGCATACTCAAGCAGAAGACTCCAAAATATTTTACATAGAGCCAGTGTGTCAATGATCCGGGAAAGGTTACAATTTCATAGATCAAATTTATTTTTTATTGAACAAGACATCGTAAGTATTGAAGATTTGCTTTACGGAATGATATCAAATTCTGATTTTGATCGAATTATTTTTAGTTTACACATAATTTATCAAAATTCATATCAGAAACAAAGAAATATACATTTAAATAAATTTAATGTTCTTTTAGAACAAAATAGTATACACACTTTTGATAACCTAAATAGAAATAATGACATATTAGCGACAGTTGTCAATCTATCAAATAGACATTTAAATGCAACGGAAAATTTGGTATTGTCAAAAGGTTTAAACTATGCTGTCACTCATCCATCTATTCCAAAATTAGACATAATTAGCGCAGTGGAAAAAATATCCCAGTGTTTACCAACTCATGAAAAAGAACAATATAGGGTACTATGCAAACTTGAATTGGAAAAATCTAATAAAATTGAACAGAACATCAGCAAAGAGGAAATGAAAGCTTTAAAAACTTTAAAAAATGATGACTCCATAACAATCCTACCAGCGGATAAAGGAAATGCAACTGTAATAATGGATAAAGTACAATACGAGGACAAAATTACAGATCTAATTACAAATGGACCTTATACCAAATTAACGAAGGATCCAACAAAGACACTGGAAAACAAAATCTATAGAACTTTATTCAAATTTAAAAATGACCTAACGTACTATCAAAGAAAATTAATGACACCTCATTACAGTAAGACACCACATTTTTATGGAGTACCGAAAATTCACAAAGCAAATATTCCACTTAGACCTATTTGTAGTACCATCAATTCTCCTTGTAGTGAACTATCAAAATTTTTATTAAATATTATAAAACCATTTGCAAATAATAATGACACATTTATAAAAAATACACAACATTTTTTAAACAAATTATCAAATATTGAATTTAATCCAAATAATATTTTAGTAAGTTTTGACATAAACAGTTTATTTACAAATGTACCATTAGATAAAACTTTAAACATAATCAAAACGAAATTAGAAAATGATAATACATTAGCAACTAGGACAAGACTAAATGTATCAGCTATAATGGAGTTATTGACATTATGTACTAATAATACCTATTTTCAATTAAATAATGAATTCTATAAACAAAATTTTGGTCTCGCAATGGGCTGTTCTTTATCTCCATTATTGGCTAATATATTTATGGAGGATTTCGAAACTAATATCATTTCTAAACAAAATTTAAAACCCACAGTATGGTGGAGATATGTAGATGATATGTTTTCCATATGGCCTCATAGATCGGAATTTTTGGATACGTTCCTGAATATTATAAACGATCAAGAAGAGACAATAAAGTTTACAATGGAAAAGGAATACAATAACACCCTACCTTTCCTCGATGTTTTGGTCTCAAAGAAAGATACTGGATATGAGACTCAAGTGTATAGAAAACCAACACACACCAACAGATATCTCAATTACAAATCAAATCATAACATCAACGTTAAAAAGGGAATCATTAAATCCTTATATGATAGAGCCAAAATTACTTGTTGTAACGAAAATTCATTTTTAGAAGAAAAACAATTGTTAACATCTGTTTTATTAAAAAATGATTATCCCATATCGTTTGTAAATAAGGAATTGTCAAGATTGGATCGAATGGAACAGAACAACTTAGAACGGGATCCTACAACATTCACAAGAAATAATACGAGGAAAATATCAATACCATATGTAAAAGGACTATCCGAGAAACTTAAAACAATAGGAAATAAATTCAACATATCAACATCATTCAAAACAACAAACACATTGAGATCTATTCTATCTAAAACTAAACCTAACAGTGAACAAGAAAGAACAAAGAATTGTATTTATAAAATACCTTGTGAATGCGAACAATTTTATATAGGTGAAACGTCAAGACCATTAGACGTTAGAGTAAATGAAAATCAGTCTTATATAAAAAATAGAGAATTTGATAGATCTCAGATATGTCAACACGCATGGGATAATGAACATAGAGTTCAGTGGAGAGATTCAAGTATAGTCCTAAAAGAAGCAGATAGTAAAAAGAGAAAAATCAAAGAAGCGGCTGTAATTATGCTAAATGAAACCAATTGTGTCGCAAATTCCTCGGTAGAATGCAGTAGGATGTGGTTACCCATATTAAAGGAGGAAGTCAATAGAAAGAAAATACCGCAATTAGTAAATCAGTAACATATCGAGTTAGAACATATTTAAAATTTAAAATATCAAGTCAGAATTTTGTATTAGTTTTGAGAGTAAACTAAATGTAAACCCAAATACTTACGATGTCGGGATAGTATCACGAGGTTTTTCCTGGTTTTCCCTCGTGATTTACTATGGAATCTCTAACGCGAGAATTTCAGTACCACCGTTGCATTTGGTTGTCTTTTTAAAGACAGATCACATGCTATGATTTTTTGTGGCGGATATTCTTGAGTTGGGATTGATTTCATGTAATCGAATGAACTATATTTTAGTAAAGTCGTCCCAGGAGCGCAACTCATCAATATTGGCAATATCATTTTAAAGTCGTCTACTTTAAAATGTATAATACGTGTCTGAATTGCCGATATAAATGAGTCAGATTAAATAAATTATTAGAAGAATTTTTTACTAAGCAACAACATTTTTATTTATTTAGTATTATTTTGTATTTTGACAACGACACCCGACTTGGGCGTCGAAACGTTAATAAAATCATTTTTAGGTAAAATTGTGGCTTATTTCCCATTTGAATATACTTGATTGAAAAAGAATATATTGTTTAAAAATAGTCCTACAATTTTTTTCAATACACCATTTTAAAGTAAATAAAATAAGCTTTCTTTTTTATTGAACAATGTATATACCTAAATATACAATAAAAAAAAGTTATAATGAGAAATTTAAGAATAATCGTAAAATATATCAAAAATCATTAAAAGCATAAAATTTTGAATAACCATATCTTGCTTAAAAATAGTCATACAGCCTTTTACAATAGACCATTTTATAGATAATTGACTTTTATTCCTATTAAATGTAACATTGCATATACCCTAAGCTGCGTAGAAAAAAGTTACAGAACAATGTTTGCGAAGTAACAAGGAAAATGTCCCAAAAGCGCTGTGAGTGGCGAACTTTGAAAAATCATAATTTGGAAACTATAAATCATAGGTACTTATACTAAATGTCACTTTAAAGAAAAAGGATGGAAGTTTTTTTTCCTGTGAAGCAATGCCTATAGCTATATCCCTATTGAAAAAAGTTTTGGGATAAAAACTTTCGTGTTTTATTCTTACTTTTCTTTTGATTATAGTTTTGTAAACAAAATATTTTTGACTTTAAAATGTGATCATTCGATAGTAAATTTACCCTGGAACAATTTTCCTGTAGACGTGTTTGTACCAAAAGTGCATAGAACTCACCCTAATTCGCCCTGTGCCTAGGGACTAATTCACCCCTTTCTCAAAAACGCACCCCTTTAAATGGTAGCACTCCGCAGGTTTTTCATATTTAGAGGTCCATTGACTATATGAAATAATAAAACCCCGTTAACGTTGTAGTTCCTTTCTAACAGTGGCGTAACAAACTCCGTCGGGCCCCCCCCGCAGAATTGGAAATGGGGCCCCCTTTAAAAAATTACCCAATGCGACATGTGTAACAAATACCTATATATGTTACAGCCCAGTAAATCAACGTAAAATATGACGATACCGTGTAATTTTCAGTGTCACCACCGAAGTGGTCAACTCAAGACTTTTCGAGTTATTTATGAGTAAACATGTTTATTGTTCAACAAAAAAAACCGCGTTTTTAAGCGATTTTTCGCAAATAGTTCAAAAAGTAAGTAGTCGATCGAAAAGAATATTGTTAGAAAAAATGTATCTAGCTTATAAAAAAGTGAAACAAAAATGAAGTCTATCGACTCAGTAAAAGAAAACTTGTAGCTCATGAAAAGTTTTTCTTATTCGTCAAATTCCAAATCGAATATTTCAACGTGAAATAACCAAAAAATGAAATTCTGTTTACAACTCTAGAACTTTATTTGAAGTGTTTAAAAGAAGTTTTATTTTTTACAAAAGTTTCTAGCATCAAAACTAAGCCAGTTACGCTCAAAATACAGTTAATCCCATTTTTTGGTAAAAAATTGTGAAAATCTCCCCCTATTTAGCACCCTAAATGAAACTAATCATTATCGCCTTACAAATTACCTAACTTTTTATATCACCTGTAAGTTTCACTGCTTCAAAGTGCTTATTTTTAAAAGGGTTCTAGTTTAAGGGCTTGAACGAGTCACTAATCACGAGTATATGCAAATTTTAAACAGCCATGTCTTAACCAATTTTTTTCTTACAGAAAAACAAAATAAAGCCAAAATATTTATAAAAGCAAGACCTACCTACATTTCTTTACCCTTTGAGATTTTTCGTTTCACTAATACTTTTTAAGTTATTTTGAAAAAAAGGCATTTTTCCAAAATAAAAAAACTTTTTTAAATTTTTTCAAAAATAAGAACTTTGAACCGGTCAAACTTACAGATCATATAAACAATAAATATTTAAAGTAAATGGTAAAGCGCTAATGATAAATTTGATTTGGGGTGCGAAATAGGGGCAGATTTTCACGATTTTTTTACCAAAAAAGGGGCCAAATTTTGAGCGTAACTCGTATAGTTCTGGTGCTAGAAACTTTTATAAAAAATAAAAAATAAAGCTTTTTTTTGAAACATTTAAAAAAATTTTAAGCATTTTTCCCGAAAATTGCTTCATTTTTTGGTTATTTCAGGTTGAAATATTCGATTTGGAATTTGACAAATAAGAATAATTTTTCATGAGCTTCAACTGTGTTTTTACTGTGTCGATAGACTTCATGAATAAGTACACCATTTTCTGAATCTTATAAGCTACAAATTTTTACAAGTATTTTTTCGAAATCTAATATTTAATTCGATAAATACTTATTTTTGAGTTATTTGCAAAAAACTTGTCTAAAAACGTTGTTTTTTTTAATAAACATTTTCACTCGCAAATGACTTGAAAAGTATTAGCATAGATAGAGAAACTCTATAGCAGAACAAAAGTTGCCTATAATTAGTCAATTTATACATTTCCGGACTTATTTTAAACGTATGTTTTTCACCCCAGGGAGGGTGTCACCTCCCGAAATAAAAGCAACCAACGGCATAAATCACAACTTTGCAGTGGAGTGTAACTAGAACCTAAATCCAAATTGTCAAGCAAATACGTCCGTCGTGACGCTGATAATTTCACTCCAAAAGCTGTCATTTACTAAGCTATTGGTGTATTCATGCATTGTTTATGACGACTTACATTTTTCATCTTTATTGGTATAGAATAAAATAGAACACAAATTACTAAATGATTACATTAGTATTATTCTATGAGATGAACAACTTTCTTCGTGCACTATCTACTATCTATCAGCGAATATATCTACAATTTTGTTATTTCGTATACACAACTTCATTTTCAATACTGCAGTGCTTAAAAAACGTATGTATGCAAATAATAAAAAAAACACATTTTTACATAATATTAGACAAGATGGGCCCTTGACATATTGGGGCTTCATGCTGCGGGGGCTTCTGTTACGCCTCTGGATAATTGTATCGAAATACTAAACGTAGGTAAAGATTAAAGAGAAAACACATTTTGGCAAATTGCAATTCTTAAATCTTTCAATAGTCACGTACAAAGCATTATAGTTTATTGTCGTTACCATAAAATTTCGGTGGCCGGAAGGGATTAAGTTTCTAGATATTATGAGATGATTCACTTGGCAAAAACGTCGATTTAGAAATTTACGTTTTTAATTTTAAACACACAACGTAAAATAATATAACAATAACAGATTTTTACATAATATCAGATGACAAGATGGGGCCCCTAAGCGATTGGGCCCCCCCCCCGCAAGCTTCACGCTGCGGGGGCCTCTGTTACGCCCCTGCTTTCTAAAATACATAATCAATAGCCTAAATTCTGCTTGATCGTATTCACGAAGTAGGAGAGGAAATTGGCATTAAAATACATAACCTCAAACAAAACCAAATTTTTAGTTTTTAATTGTAACTCTCAACCAGATTCAGAGCTTCAATTACCTAGAGTCCAAGTTGAAAAGTTTAGAACTGAGACAAAGAATGGTTAAGTGATGTGATTGGTCTGTAATTTTGTATGGCGCAGAAGTGTGAATACTAAAAGTATCGACCATGCACAGAATTGAAGCATTGAAAATATGGATTCATAGGCGGATGCTGAAGATAACTTGGACAGCAAGAAATACTAATGAGGAAGTACTAAGGAGGATCAACAAACATTGAGAACTGCTATAGATTGTTAAACACCAGAAGCTGTCTTATCTGGGATATATAGTGAGGGGAAATCGATATAGAATACTACAATTGATCCTTAAAGGCAAAATAGAGGGTTGTAATAACAAATAAAAGAATGTGTGTGTACTTTGTACGCACGTAAGAAGTTATACTTCTATTATATGATTATATGATTATAAACGAAATTAATATACTTTTTATTTATATTTTATTTAAATATTAAATTAATTTATACTTACTACTTCTCAAACATTTTTATTAAAACAGTGCCAAAAATTAAAATAATAAAAAAATAAAACACACACAAACACACTAAAAATGCCACAAATGATTTCTGAACATTAATTGTCGGAAAATTTTTTAACTAAATACGTATTTTCTGAAAATAAAATTATATAATAAATATACTTACAATCATAAAATGTATAAAAAAAAATAAGAAAATAAAAGTTTCTATTGGAATTCGAACCAACTTACCACGCGGCTGGTATTTGCGTTGTATTGGGATTCTCTCGCATTAAAACTGCGCCACAGAGACAGCTTGTCATTATGTGCGAAGATCGTCTAACTAAACAGATTAACCTTTTGACATTTTTAACTTATGTAAATTAAATTATTTTGATTTTGAATTGAAATGATTTAGAATTGAAAAAATATAACAAAACATAGAGTAAGAAGACAATATATTATGTAAATATAAATATAAATTATGTAAATAAAAGTATTACATACTACTTATGTATTTTGGTAGGTTCAAGGTAGGTATCGGAGCCCGTATAACGACTAATAAATTTCGCAATCACTTGCGTCGTGCAAAGTGGCTATGTTCAAATATCATAACAAAATTTGATCAACTATTTATAAAACACTTACCAGTGAAAGATTCTTTAGCTTTGAATAAGCGAGATCTGCGGCACTCATACTAGGCACAGTTTGATGAGCTTTCACATTGGCATGAAACAATCATCTCTTCTATGTAAATAAGTCCAAAAATATAATATGAAAACTATTTAAAAAGGCAGTATAACCATTAACTAACTTTTTGTTTGTTGTTTCTCTTCCTACAAATTTTAAAACGCAACAAGCATACATTATAACCAAACGCAGTCCCACAGCTGTGCCACAGCTGCCATATTGGATAATTTTTGTCATGTCATTTGAACATCCAATCAGAACAAAGTTATAATGCGCATGCGCCCGGTCGCTAGGTTTTCCCATATAAAATTTCACCGTCATTACGCCCGTAAAGAAGTATAACTTAAAAAAAAATCTTTAAATAACAAAAAAATGTGCACAGTTGTATCTGTTATAAATAGTATCTGTTTCTGTGTAGTATTATATCCGCTCAATACCGTTTAGAATATTGCTGGAATAAATGTTTAAAAAACTTGAGTGCGGGAACATGGGAGTGATTTGAAAGAAGCCCAAAACGCCAAAGTGGTATAATCGGCTCGGAAATTCGCTAGAAAATTTAAACCGAATATAACAAAATTCATTGGTAGAAAAAAAATTAAATTTCTCTTGCTTAATATTTTATCCTCTAATAATTTTAACTGTACTAATATGCAAGTTGACTACTAATGACTAATCTACATGATTAATGGGATGTTAAAATATCGGCAAGCTCTTATCTTTAAAGGCGGCGTATCGAATTTCTTAAACATTTATACCAAACATTGATATGACCACTTTTTGCACATTCTGGCAAAGTTCCGTTTCTACTATACCGGTCAGTGTCAGTGGCATTAATATTTTAATATCTCAGTAGTTAAGGCTTGGTTGGTAAATAAATCAAACGTGAAAAATGGGACAAGTTACTTATCCTTAAATTCTGACTGGAACTCGCAAAGACATTGGCCAATAGAGAAAAGTTCTGAGGATTGTGATGCGAAAACCTATGTTATGTCTAAGGTGCTTCAATGAAGAACATTAACACGTTCAGTGCTGATGACGCACCGGTGCGTCATACTATTTCTTGTAGAGGGACGGATGACGCACCGGTGCGTCATATACCATATCGAATATAATGTTTAGCTATATGCTAGCACTTTTAGTATGTGTATCGTAGGATTAATAGCACTTGTGGTAATGTGTGTACTTATTTTGGTTTGTTTTTAACTCTTATAATAACACACATATTAACAATAACGGGGAGCCAAAAATTTCAAAAATATGTATCAGGCCGGCAGCAATGTTACTAATATAAGAGTAGCATTGAACGTGTTAAAAAATATACATATTTGCTGATAGAACTATTTTTATGTTTTAACAAACCATTGTACTATTTTTATAGCTTCAGCTTCAACATGAAAGTTGTACCTTACTCCTGTCAGGTATTAAGAGGCTACATCAACGCGTCATCAAAACAGAAAACGCAGTCCACGATTGCAGCTGTAATGTTGAATATTTTGTTGAGATATTTCGCACACCTATTAGTAATATAGTAAAGAATGGCTGTACAGAACCCAATTTGAGAAATATGTTAGTATGTGGACATTACTCTATAATTAAATAAAATATTACAAAACGAGCCTGTGCTGTCATTAAGAAGAACAAAAAAATACACTTTCTTCAAATAAACTTTTTTTCCCATGGCTAGATCTTGTCTTACATTGATCCTACTAAAATTGATTATCTATAAAAAGAAATCGAAAATATTATAACTAATAACTGATTAGGCAATATAGAAAAATAGTCACTGTCATTTTCGCAAACCTGCGTCGGTTTTATAAGTGTAATACATAGTACGATTCTCTTAACCTGTTCTGTTACCTATATCGATATCTGTTCAGTGCAGTAGTGTATTATTTTCTAAGATATTGGAATTCGTTAGTGTTGGTGTTGATTCATAGGGAAGTAGTGTTTGTTTATAATTAATTTATTATATTTTTGTACAATAGAATTAAGTTGTCGATTATTATTAAGAATTGTGAGTTTTGTAGGTAAGTATATCTTACGTAAAAATATTTCGAATTCTAATGCGAGTATATGTATAAAGTTTTAGAAGGATTTTTTATTCTAGAAATATCATCAATAATTTAAAATTTAAATTTTAAAATTGTATAAAAACCAAAATACGCGCTTTTAATAAAATTTTTATCTATATTGGTTTATTTTTATAAATATTTATTTACTTATAATAAAATTGTTTTCTATTGCTCCCATTTAGCGCGCCTATGAGTTAATTATTCGAATTGAAACACCAGATATATTATACAAATAAATCTTACCACAAGGAAATGACAAATCGCATTTGCTGATATTTTGATTTGGGAATCCGGTTCATCTTCGGTTCGTTTTCCAATCTTCCAGCCCTTCGAGAATGTGAGTTGGGCGTTACTTGTATATATGAATAACCACGTTATCAGTAAGCAACAAATTATTGGGTAAAAATTACTTTTTCTAAAAAATAATACATATTAATAATAGGCTTGGATCCCCGCGTACCAAAAAAAGTTTATTAATAGCAAACTGAAAATTTGTTAATAGCTTAACGGTGTCTAGTCGGACAAACTCTGATGTACGGGAACACTGAAACAGGTGAAGTTTTAATTGTGGAACAGGTTACAGGTTTCGAACGTAACACTACGAAACCTTCCCATGTATTTTGTCGGACAGAACTTCCAATTGATTTGTGACCCTTTCATTACACTATCATGCAAAAATCAGCTGCTATTTATCATCAACATAATTCCTGTCATTTTACATGTTCTACGTGTCGGACTTGCCCAACATATTTTTCGGACAAACATTTTTTTATATTTTATATAAAGTTTTCTATTGAATAAACCTGCTAGTTCTCACAATTATAAACTTGTCAGGATGACACGTTCCACAATTAAAATCACGTTTCACAATTAGAACTTCCCCTGTTCCAGTGTTTCCATATATCAAAGTTTGTCCGACTAGACACCGTTAAGCTATATCCAAATTTACAGCTTCATCATCACGTAGCGCTACAACCCTGGATGGGTCCTGGCTGACTGTACAACTTTCTTCCAATTTGTTCGGTCTTCCATCAACATAGGGTCAAATGGAATGTTAATTTTTCGGAGATCTGATTGGATGTTATCTCTCCATCGCATTCTGGGACGTCCGAGTGGTCTTTTGCCTGTAGGAATCTCTTCCTATACCAGTTTTACAAGTCTCTCGTTATGAAGTCTGTGCACGTAGCCTGCCCATCTTAGTCGCAGTGATTTAATTTCATGGACAATATCGGTGTCATTGTAGAGTGCTTTTAATTAGATGTTGGTTCTGATCCTATACTGGTTTGTGTTAATGTCGTGGTGAGGTCTGAAAATTTTTCTAAGTGTTTTTCGTTCAAAATGTCTGAGCTTTTCTTCGTTTGATTTGGTCATGGTCACGTTTCTCATCTATATGTTAGTACAGGTGTGACGATGGATTTATAGATTTTGATCTTGGAACTTGTAAGATTTTTTGATTTTATAAGTTTATTCAGTGCGAATAGACAGCGATTTGCTGATTGGATTCTGTCTTTCAGAAATTTTCAGCTTGCTATTAGTCAACTTTTTTTTGGTACGCTGGATCCAGGCCTATAAGTAAAACAGTGTAACAAAATAGCTAAAGAAAGAGCAAAGAAAGCAAAAGATTTTATTCAGATTAGATGTATCCGAGATGAAAATAATAAAATACAAATGTACGAAAAGGGTGTGAAAAAAATGAAGAAAGTACTTTCACAGTTTATTTATGACGAGTTAACAGAGACAGTAACAGCAATGGTCATCAAAATAACAAACGAGGAAATGGCTCAAGCGCTTCAAAAAATAGAGAAAAGAAAAGCAGTCGGACCAGATGACCTTCCTGGGAAAGTATTCCTGGTCCTGGATTCCAACACAACAATTTGTTTTTCAACAAAGCCACTCAACAGTTCAGTAAATACACAGGATAACACACTCAATGAATTTAGCAATAGAACAAAAGCAATGCTGTCCCTCAGTATTCTTTGATGTTAGCCAAGTTTTTGAGAAGGTTTGGCATGATGGACAAAATATCAAAAATCTTTTCACTCTCCATCTATCAACTGCTTGAATCATACCTTCATGACAGATAGTTTGTTGTAAACGTGAATGATGAATATTCGCAAAAATTCCTAATCAAGACCGGAGTCCCACAAGGCAGTGTCCATTCCTACGTTTGCACACACTCTTATAGGAACCTTTGCTGGCGACACCGTCATCTTAGCAATTCACCACGATCCAGTAGAAGCATCTAACATCCTACAAAATGACTTAATAAAACTAAAAAATTGGGTAAAAAATGGAAAATCAAAATAAATGAGGCTAAATCCATTCACGTCGACTTTACTACAAGAGAAGATCAGTGTCGATCACTATACATAAATAACAAACTTATTCCTAAAAACAACTCCTCCAAATACCTCAGCATACATCTAGACTCTAAACTTACTTGAAAAGTGCCCATAAGAAAGATGAGAAAACAAATCGATATTAAAGTAAAATAATTCTACTGGTTAATAGGAATAAAATCAAAATGAAGCTTGGAAAACAATCTACTGATACTCAACACCATTAAACCAATATGAATGTATGGTATCGAAGTCTGAGGATGTGCAAGGAAATCTAATATTGCTATCATCCAAAGAATCCAGTCAAAAATACTACGTATGATCAGTATGATCACAAACGCACCTTGGTGTGTGTCGAATGTAAGAATACATCAAGATCTAAACGTTCTAAACCAAGGCCAGAAAACAAAACAAAAAAGAAAGTCAAAAATGAATAACCATTTTCAATGTCGTTGCAATACGAAACTACAGCCGCATTATATTCTAGTTCAATCAGAGAGTGCAGCAAGCACCTCTACCGGTTTCGAAATTTATTAGTCTCTCATCAGGAGGCTCATATGCTGCTCTCTCTGACCCAACCAGGACAAACCCCGGCGTGCAGTTACGGATTGCAACGAACGAAATGGCAGGGATGCCCTAGCGGCAACTGCTAGCAAAAGATTAAGTTTTCAATCTAATAGCACATAAAATAATACCAAAAAAAGATCTAAAGGTTCCATTCATCCCAGATGTTATAGAAATAGGTACCACCTACCACCATAAACACCACCATAAACACCACGAGAAACATGAGACGCACAAATGGAATTTCTTCACGCCAATGGGGAACCCAGCTCATAAGTCAAAATTTTAACTTATAGAATGAATATTCTGATTGTTAAATAAATTATGATTAAAAAAGCTTTTTTCTACAACCGTGTTAAAAATTCAATTTTTAGCACTCCATAGGATCGTTAAAAATGCTACTTTAAAGCACTAGTGCTTTAAAATTTTTAAGGCACTGCAGTTAAAAGTGAATTGTCAAATTGTGAAACGTCAAAATATTTATATTTCATTTATTTTATTAACATTAATATTAATAGTACAACATGCGCATTTTGAAAAAGGTGGTTTAAAAGGTTTTTTAAAATTTAATTTAAACTGTATTATTGCATTTTAACACATTTGTAGAAAAAACAAGTTTATGTAACGGAATGGTATTTTCGCTAAGAATTTTTAGACATTCCCCTCGAGTGTAGATAACCAGTCTACCTTTTACGGGTCATAGGTTTTATGGTTTCAGCAATTAACAAAACTATTGTATTTTACAAATTTATAACGTTTGTAGAAAACATATTGTATGATATACGTGTTAAAAAGTACATTTTTAAGGCACTCATGTAAATTGCAGAATTCGCTTCGCTCATTCTGCAAAATTTCACATGCGTGCTGTAAAAATGGTACTTTTAACACTTATATCATAAATAACTATTAAAACACTTTTATTTTCCCATTCAATTTTGTCGGAAAATTGCGTCATTATGGCACTAACTTAACACTCTCAGTTTATTAAAAAAAAAAAATAAACAAAAAAACTTACCTGTTGTTTTGATTCATTACTAAACCGTTTCTTGGAAACAGATACGTAGATCTGGCTTGCTGTGCTGAAAGATAGGGAGAGGCTGATCTTACTTTTTCAGATTTGTCCCTTATATACCTAGAAAATCACAGGCAACACTTTTGTCCAGGGATTTAAATATTACACATAAATAAACATGGATTCTTTGTCAAAGACATTTGCATGTTTTGAATACAGATCGAGAAAATAATATTAAGAAGTCCTACTCAAGTTTTGAAATATAATTCCACCAAAAGTTTTATGCTTAGAATGCATTAATAAACTAGTTCATAATAAGTACATTTTAACGTAAATGATATTTAGACGAATTGGAAATTTCTGATTAAAAACTTTTTGATTCTATTTTGAGGCTATTTTACCGTAAACCCTAAAAAAATGGAAAATCGTTTTTTGGCCTAAAACATTCCTATAGCCGTTGTCTTTATTGTGTAATAATGTCATATAGTTTAAATATCTCAAAATCTAGATATGGCACCTGTGTCGTTATTGGTACACGACAATTAGACCGAAATCATTAGACCAAAAGCAGTAGACCGAACTCATTGCACCGAAAAGCACTTTACCGAAACCGCACTAGACCGAACAGCATTAGACCGAAATGGTACATAAATTAAAAAAGATTGCAATAAATTATGATAATATTTTGTATATCTGTCTTTTTGTTTATTGTATTTTTTTTATTATTTTATATATAGACTGTGTAAATTGTTACTCTGTACAGTCTGACGTAAAATAATTTTCATCCGCTAAACAGATTAGTGAAGTTAAAAATAAATTATAATTTAATAGCTACCGAAATCAATGACGGTTTGTAGCGTAATAGTGTATATCAGGGGTGGCCAAACTGTGGCTCGTGAGCCACATGTGGCTCTTTGAAGAATTATTTGTGGCTCCCAATAAATTTACCTGAATTACTTTAAATTTGTGTGTTTTAAAATCTCATAAATCACTGACAACAAATATAAAAGACTAATAATTAGTCTTTTATTTTGTTAGTTACAATTATTGTAACATCAGAACTAGACCAGGGGACCCTTTATCACCGTTGCTATTCAATTTGGCCGTAGAATATATGTAATAAGTAAAATATATGCGCTGGCAGGGGGATTACCGAATCGAGGATCAAAAGCATTGTTGGCCTTTGGTGATAATCTAAGTGGAGTCGCTCATTCTACAAGAGACGTGAGAGCAGTGGCGTAGCGTAGTGGGGGCGGCAGGGGCGGCCCGCCCCGGGCGGCACTTTTTAGGGGGCGGCAAAATTTAACAGTAAATAATAAAAGTATTTGGTAAATATTTGGACCATTTTATATTTTTATCGCAACTACAATTTCGAACCGATTGAAAGGAGCAAGGAATTTTTCGTTACTTTTATAATTTGTAATATGAATGATATTTTGTAGCGACTGGCAACAACGTCTATACTACCTTGTGGGAAACGTCTATACGATCCTGTACTTCGTGAACATCTTGTAAGATCTAAAATATGTGGCAAAATTTCAATCACTTATATGTCACCACAAATACAAAACGAATTTATTGCCTTTTTTAGAAATAATTTTCGCTAAAATATCATCGGACAAATAAAAAGGCTAAGTATTATTCAATTACCTATATTCGACAGCACTTCAGATCTTTCTCATAAAGATCAAACAAGTCAGGTATTAAGATACGTAGTAATTGAAAATCAGGAAGTAAAAGTAATGGAATCTTCTACAGATTTCATTGAAACTAAAGACAAAACTGCTGAAGGAATTTCAAAGATGATTTTGAACAAGATTCAAGCTGACGGCCTAGATATACGCAACTGGAGAGGCCAATCATATGATAATGCTGCTGTTATGGGTGTCAAGGATTCAGGAGTTCACCAAAGAATTCAAGAAATAAACCCTAAAGCTGAATTCGTACCTTGCTCAAATCATTCATTAAACCTAGTTTGTTTACACGCTGCCTCAGTTGAGGTGGATTCAATAACTTTTTCGGCACTTTAGAACGTTGCTTTTCTTTTTTTTCCATATCGACACATCGTTGGAAAGTTCTGATAGCAGCTACAGGCAAAAGCTTAAAAGGGTTCAAGGCACGCGGTGGAGTGCAAGAAGCGATGCCGTAAATGTGATATGGCATCACTACAAAGACATTCTTGTCACTTTGGAAAAACTGAGGTGAAAGCAGATGAAAAACTGAGGCAGGTGAAAGCTTAAACACTAGGACAGATGCAGGTGCTTTACTAGTTTCGATGCAGTCATTTTCCTATATTTGTTTTTGGGCCTGTGCCAACCGGTGCTACATGAAGTGATGCACAAAATATTTACAAAGAGGACTTGACATAAGATTGTGCGCTCAGAAAGTAAATGCTGGCAGATGATATTGACAAAGAAAAGAGAGACATGAGCAAATGGCGCCGTAGGTTATGCAAAAAATATGTGTGAAGAACTTGGAATTTCCATAAAACCTCGGAGGTGCATAACAAGAAGGCACGTTTTTAATGACGGAACTAGAGATGCTAACTTTTCTTGTGAAAATGAATTGAGACGAAAGCTGTTTTCTTCGTTAGATAGAGTTATTGTAGAAATTCGTGAGTGTGTTCAACAGCTACAGAATTTAACGAATAAGTTTGCTTATCTAACGCCGGCTATATTATTAGATCCAGACAACACTGAATGTAATCTAGACTACGCATCTGATGGAATTGACGAGCAGGATTTCAAGCTGGAAAGACTTCGACTGCGGACTTTCGTTGCTGCTACAGGCAACGAAAATAAATTGATTAATGCAGACTCACTCGAATTATTTAAATTTATTGTTAAATCCAAGCTGGAATATACTCTACCCAATATTTTAATAATGTTCCGAATATTTTTCACATTTGCTATAAGCAATGCCAGCTGTGAGAGAAGTTTTTTAAAATTGAACTTGATTAAAAATTATTTAAGATCGACAATGAGTACTCTAAGACTAACTAATTGGGCTATTTTGTCTATTGAGCAAGAAGTATGTGATGTGATAGACATTGACGGTGTAATAAAAGACTTTGTTCTTAAAAAAGTAAAAGTATAAATTTTTAATTGAAGACGGAAGTTTTGTTTTTAATTCTAACAAATACTCATATTGCTTTGAAATAAAAATATAACATTCTAGTAGCGTTCTAGTTCTAATTAAAAATTGATTTTATTTAGTCTTGTCGGTCGTACCTAAGTTATATGGTTAAAATAAAATAATTTTTGTATTAATAAACGTGATTGTAAAACTTAGATAAATTTTTTATTTAAAATCTACCCTGTATAATGCAAAATTATTATGACTGTTCTCGCCGAAAAGTTCTCTATAATTAATGTATGTAATGCACACTATACATTAAATTAAAATACCTAAACAAGAGGGCGGCAAAATTGTCTTCCGCCCCGGGCAGCCGACACTCACGCTACGCCACTGCGTGAGAGAGATGTTTTCACAACTCGAGGAAGAAACAGGTAGTCTGAGCCTTCGAATAAATAATGAGAAGACGAAATACATGCTAGTACCTAACCAAAAATTCAAGACTAAGAGTTAGGCAGAACATAATTGTTAATGACCACAACTTCGAAGTAGTAAAAGAGTTGAAATAGGTAGGGGCGGTAATCACAGATGACAATCACATATAAAAAGAGGTCTCAGTATGGATAGCTGCGCGGAATAGAGCATTATACTCCCTATCATCATTATAATATCTAAACTGGTAAAAAGACAATATAAATTCAAACTGTACACGCCAATTATTATTCGCCCAATTGTTACATATGGAAGTGAAACATAGACTCTACATTAGCGGGAAATAAATATGCTGCTGGGTTTTGAAAGGAAAGTTCTCAGAATGATATTTGCCCTCAAAAAGATAAACTGACAGGAGAGTGTAGAAGGAGCCGCAAAGCTGAGTTGGTGACTGTGTATGGTACTGAAAACATCTCCAGACATATAAAATCTAAGATAAGATGGGCAGGTCATGTGGTAAGATCAGAGGAACCAAAGTGTTAAAGACAGTGTTTTTTGAGGGACGTTAGAAGATCAGTGGGCCGTCCCAGAAAGAGATGGAAGGATGATGAAAAATCGATGTTACTTGAATTAGTAAAGGCTGCTTGTAGAATTATTTGCATATTTGAAACAACGATGTGAACAATTTTATTTCAAAAAAAAAGTTTAAAATAGTTTTAATTTTTGAAACTGTTTATTCATTTTTAATTTTGTTTCACTTTAAAATTCACAAATCCAAGGAGTCAGAGAAAAATTTAATATGTACATTTTTTTACACTTATTAAATAATATTTAATTGCGGCTCGCGAAAAATTTCAAATTCTGAAAAATGGCTCAGACTATCAAGGAGCTTGGCCACCCCTGGTGTATATCAACGGCTAACCGATTTCAGCACTCTGGTGCCGTAGTATAGGAGCATCTATAAATATGCTCACCGGAGGGGCCCGCCGACTTCAGATACAAGTAGCGTCTCTTTGTAAAGACAATGAAGTAGACTTTACTAAGTAGTAAGACATTTACTCAACACACTAACACACACACTACACATTACACTGATTGCAAAATCAACTGTACCATGCCAATAGCCATTAGTTGTCGAGACATTAAGCTAAATTAAAAAAAAAAGAATTTATCCCCGGTTTTGTATAATTCGGATCATCTATTTAAGAGATATGTAGGTGATGAAAAAGTTGTTGGTGTGAGCACATATTTATGAATGTTAGGGAAAAAAGTCCAATACTCACAATCCTTTAAATCGGTTTTATTACATTTAAAGTAAGATGGGGCGACCGGTTTCGCTGTTTACAAGTTATACAGCATCGTCAGGCCTACAAGAAATTTGCTGTATGGCACACACATAGAATATGTGTCTATGTGTGCGTATGTTTTTACTGTGTTTTGTTTGTTTTTATACACATAAAAACGTGGAGACTGGAAGGCAGGGCGTTTTGACCAAACATACATCAACTTTAGTTAACATTTACCGTATTCTTTCAATGAAACCATACAAAATCTTGTACCGATATGTAAGTATTTTCTTTTTTACATTCTCTCTCTGGTTCACATTGTTCAATTATTCAATTTTTCAATTTTATCAATTACTAAATACATAAAGATTTTTCTCGTGACACATCCCCCTCCAGGCCGAAACCAATTTTTTTGAGTAGTATGGACATCTATATTAATAACCTTTATGTTTCCTGTAGCCGATTTTGATGATATACATAGTTATAAACAAATAAAGATCAAAAACGGTAAATTTTCGCTTTTTGCGTCTATAACCAAAAATTTAAGCATTTTAAACAAATTTGAGAGTAAAAAACTCATAAATCGTCTAAAAAATTTCAATATGGCGTTCGCTGAATATGTCTATTGGTTGCTTCGAAAATTGAAAAATAAATCATAAATTTTGAGTTTTTATAAATATTCATAACTTATGTAAAAATTAACTTAGAACCTTCTTATTACACGAATTGCTGAGACTTGTGGTGCTTAAATTATATTTTAAATTTCAAAGCAATTGGCCAAATAGTTTAAAAGTTATTTACTTTGTTTATCCCAAATTCATTTTTTTGCAACACTATAAGTCAGAAAATTATGAGGTTACAGTAAGACTTCTGACAGTTTATGGAAGAAGAACATTTATGCTATTAACTTCTTTAAAAAAAATGACAAAAAGTAATTTTAAACAGTTTAAAATTATTTTGCAAAACACGTCGATTTTTTGCTTATTTGTAAACAATTAGAATAACTTTTTAACCGTTACCCGTAGAAAAATTATTTTTTCATATTTGAAAACACTGAATTTTTATACACATTTAGAAAGAAAAACAATTGTCCTAGGACAATTAGGGACGAAGTTAGCCCCCCTTTTTTTAATTTAATGTATTTAGAATTATTTTTTGTCATTTTTTTTTTAATTAATTAATAGTATAAATTTTCTTCTTCTTAGAGGCCGGCGTAGCCGAGTGGTAGTGTGCTAGGCTAGCGTGCCGGTGGTCCGGAGTTCAAATCCTACCGCCGGCAAGAACAACTAGACATTTTTAAAAATGTTTATAGGCCCCAGGTCGACTCAGCTTGAATAAAATGAGTACCTTGGGTAAAACCAGGGGTAATAATAGGCGGTTGAAGTGTAGCACTGGCCCTGTTACCTTCCTTGTATACCGTAGGCCCTAGATATAGCAGACTACCCTGCTATACTCCCAAAGCCACGTGAGCGGTATAAAACGGGAGACTATTATTAAATTTTCTTCTTTCATAAACTATCCAAAGTATTAGTGTAACTTCATCATTTTCTGACTTATAGCGTTTTTTGTGGGCCTGACGATGGTGTATAACTTGTAAACAACTAAACCACTCGCAACATCTTACTTTAATTGTAATGAAACCAATTTAAAAGATTGTGAGTAGACGACCTTTTTCCCTAATTAGTCCAGAAAGCCACTGCGCATCCGCTAGGAAAAATATTCTAATTCAGATTTTTTGCACAATCTTACTCGAAAAGGACTCCTTTTAACAAATTTGCATGTTGCCAGGACCAGAAGATGGTCAAAAAATTTTTAAACGTTTTTTTTTTGTTTTTTTCCTAAAATTATTTTTTTTGCATGGAAAAAAGTTTTTCCGCAAATCGCCAGGAAATTTTGACATTCCTGTCAAAATTTCTTGAAGAAAAAGTCAGGACTTCCTTACTGTAAGGAAATGTCATTTCCTTACTGTAAGGAAATGATATTTCCGTACAGTTGTTAGTGTTCTACATAAATGATAGAAAACATTGTCAAGTTTGACAATTCAACCTCAATACGTTTCCATAGTAACCCAAGTAATTTTATTAGGAATTTCAAAGCACCATTTATTTGGGAATAAAATTATCGCGTTTTTTTTAAATCAATCAATATCTGTCGAATTTTAAACGATTTGCGGAAAAATAGTATGTTTACCTCGTAGGAAAAGCCACATTCCTGGACTCTGTGTTGCTAAGTCTCGGCTTGCGCCTCGACTTAGCAATCTTCACAGTCGTCCAGGAATGTTAAGCTTTTCCTACCCGGTAAACAATGTACTATTTTTAGGTTTTTTCGATCATTCCAAACAGAAAAGGTCTTTAGTGACTTTTCTCTAAAAATGATAGTTTTTAACATATAAGCGATTAAAAATTGAAAAATTGCGAAATCGGCCATTTTTAACCCTCTAAAACTATGTGAAAAACTGAAAATTTGAATGTTGCCAAGGTAGGTAGATATTCTTTAAACATCGATTGATGAAATCCCGAAGAGTTTTTTGCAATACAATATTCAAAACTCCTTCGTTTTTTAATTGCTAATCAAGCGTGCGCGACACTATTTTCCACCGACAGTATGGTGCAAATGAAAGGAATAAATTCGTTATTTCGTAAACCGGCGACTTTAAGGAAAAATCCCGAAACAGGTCGATTTTTATTTTTAAGTTATGATACTGTGGCATATATGATATACTAGTGACGTCATCCGTCTGGGCGTGATGACGTAATTGATGATTTTTTTTAATGAGAATAGGGGTCGTGTGGTAGCTCATTGGAAAGGTTCTTCAATTCTCTATTCAGTAATGTAAACATTTACATAATTATTTATACAGGGTGTCCTTCTCCTCTTTTTTTGTCAAATAATTTAATTTAATAAAAAATTTTTGGAAACCCTGTATAAATATTTATGTAAATGTTTATATTACTGAATAGAGAATTGAAGAACCATTCAAACGAGCCAGCACACGATTCCTATTCTCATTTAAAAAAATCGTCGATTACGTCATCACGTCCAGATGGATGACGTCACTAGTATACCGTATATGCCACAATATCGTAACTTAAAAATAAAAATCGACCTGTTTCGGGATTTTTCCTTAAAGTCGCCGGTTTACGAAATAACGAATTTATTCCTTTCATTTGCACCATACTGTCGGTGGAAAATAGTGTCGCGCACGCTTGATTAGCAAATAAATAACAAAGGAGTTTTGAATACTGTATTGCAAAAACCTCTTCGGGATTTCATCAATCAATGTTTAAAGAATATCTACCTACCTTGGAAACATTCAAATTTTCAGTTTTTCACATAGTTTTTGAGGGTTAAAAATGGCCGATTTCGCAATTTTTAAATTTTTAATCGCTTATATGTCAAAAACTATCAGTTTTAGAGAAAAGTCACTAAAGACCTTTTCTATTTGGAATGATCCAGAAAACCTAAGAAAAACTTTTTCCATGCAATAAAAATAATTTTACGAAAAAAACAAAAAAAAAACGTTTAAAAAATTTTTGACCACTTTTTGGTTCTGAAGGAGTCCTTTTTGAGTAAGATTGTGTAAAAAATCTGAATTAGAATATTTTTCCTAGCGGATGCGCAGTGGCTTTCTGGACTAAATATAGTTGTTATTGTTGTTTATTTGAATTTATATGACTGCGGATACTAAATCCATTCCCCAATTTTACTATTTTTTTTTATTTTATTAGTTATTTCTTCGTATCTTATCCTAAAACTAATACTAATATTAATCTCTAATAAACAATTCTACTAATAATTTCTACTAATTTTTTATAATACAGTCGAACCCGCTTATTAGAATACCGGTTAAAGGAATATCCCGGTTTTAAGGAATAGAAATTTGAGGTCCCAAAACGTTTTTACTAGGCTTATAAGATCGGTTATTAGAATATCCCTGTTATAGGAATACTTTTTCTTGGCATATTTTTTTTTGTATTTTTTTGATGTTCTCAGAGTTCCACAGCAAAAACTGCAACATTCTTCTTTAGCCCTATACTTAATTACATAAACCTTGGTTTTCTAAAATGGAGTCGACAAGGGATATAACAAGAACCATTTATGCAGAATGAAATTTAACCACTGTCTTACACCATCATATATATTTAAACTTAATTGAGCTGATTGGTCTAAGAGTTTTCTTGGTCTAACGCAACGTTTTCTAGAAACTATTTTAAGACAGCTGATTCTTTCATATATTGTTCCCTATGCTTCCTCGAACACCGTACCGGCCATCTGGCTACTGATACAGGTTGCGTTCATTACTGCGCAGCACACCTGTACAGGTAAATACAAAATCAGGGTGATTGATTAGTGTGATAAAGCTTAGTAGATCCGCTATAGGAATAGATAGCAATAAAAGTTAATAACAAAACTTATAGCCAACTTTGAGCTTCATATTACAAGATTAGTTAGAATGTTACAGGGTGTTCGATATCATAGTGGAAGACCAAACTTATGTTTTTTTAAATGGAACACCCTATATTTTATTTTACATTCGAAATCCTGTTAACTTCTCCATCACAAAAATATAAAGGTTTGTTATGTTATACAGGGTATTTACAAAGTTATAACCAATGTTCTACGAAAATCGTAAAAAATTCAGCTCCTTGTATAAATAAAAATAAGCAAAACAGCAATGGTTTATTGGTGACATATTTTTTGTTGATTGTCAAAATTTATAAAAATGGTTGATATTGCTAATTTTCTTTATAGCGAATACAGGATGAGTCAAAACGCAAGTACATTATCTTCTCAGTAATTTTAAATAGAACACCTTAATTAATAACTTGCTCTGAAAAATAAAAATATCTCGAAAACTAACAAATATAGGCATTGGGAATATTAATGGTAATGATACTTTTCGATGGTGATATAAAATACAGGGTGTTCCATTTAAAATTTCTGTGAAAAGAATGTACTTGCGCTTTGACTCACCCTGTATTCGATATAAGGAAAATTAGCAATATCAACCATTTTTATAAATTTCGATAATCAACAAAAAAATACAGCAGCAATAAACCATTGCTGTTGTGCTTATTTTTATTTATACAGGAAGCTGAACTTCTTACGTTTTTCATAAAAAATTGGTTATAACTTTGTAAAAGCCCTATTATAATATAACAAACCTTTATATTTTTGTGATGGGAAAGTTAAGAGAATTTCGAATATAAAATAAAATATAGGGTGTTCCATTTAAAAAAATATAAGTTTGGTTGCCACTATGTTATCGAACACCCTGTAACATTCTAACTAATTTCGTAATGTAAAGCTGAAAGTTAGCTACAATGTTTGTTAGCAACTTTTATTGCTATCTATTACTATAGCGGATCTACTGAGCTTTATCACACTCATCAATCACCCTGTATATTGAATTTAAATTATTTTAGGACGCAACATTTTTTGGCATTACTTTTTAAACCACAAAAATGTCTGGCAATTATAGTTCATATTTCTAATAATGTTTAAAAAGTAATGACAAAATAATTTTTCGTCTTACAATAATTTTAAATTCGATATGTTTACCTGTACAAATTTACAAATGTGCTGCGCAGTAATGAACGCAAGCTGTATCAGCAGCCAGATGGCCGGTACGGTGTTCGAGGAAGCATAGGGAATACAGTCGAACCCGCTTAATAGAATACCTGATATAGGAATATCCCGCTTTAAGGAATATAAATTGGAGATCCCGAAACGTTTCTACCAGTCACCAATGGTCGGTTACTAGAATATCCCGGTTATAAGAATACTTTTGCTTGGCACGAAGGCTATTCCAATAAGCGGGTTCGACTGTAATATATTAAAGAACCAGTTGTCTTAAAATAATTTTTTTCTGTCGTTTTCTTGACTTTGTCCAGATAGTCCACAATATATTTCTGTTCAGTTGGGTAACCTACAACACAAAAATTTGACCTGTTCTCTTTTTTCTAATAACGTTAATATGTTTTTAAATCCATTGTATTCTTTGCCTGTTGTCCACCCATTAATTTAAACTATTTATTAACATTAGAAAATAATGAGTTGGTATACCGACTATTGTATAAACATATTTTAGATATTAAACTTAAATTGTAATTGTAAAATATAGAGTAAGTATTTCTTGTAAATTGTTATATTAATATTTTTTTATTTACCCGTGTTGAGCTGGCCCCCCCACTTGCAAAAATTAAAAAACGAATAGCCCTGATTTATGAGCTATTTATGAGCTCTCATATTCCGCAATCTAAAAATTTTGAGCTCGTTCCACTGAGCAGGAATTTAATACTTTAGTGGGGGGGGGCTGAGTCAGCCCCCCCCCCACTACTTAAAAATAGGAATATTGAATCGGTTTTTGCGGCAGAATTACGAGCTATTTATGAGCTCTTGAAATTATATAGTTTCGATTTTTGAGCTCATCCCCTTCACCCCCAAACAACCCTTTAATTGATTTAACTTAAGAGAAAAATGCTGAGAAAACTTAAAATATATCGTATTGAGGATATAATTCCTATAGCGTATATACTCTAAGAATAAACTATTAAATCACGTGCATTTCGATTATTGAGCTACCACCCCTTCGCAAGAAAACCACCCTATCTTTCCGGCTTAAGAGAAAGTTGTACTTGAAATGCATTAAATTAATTATTTAGCGACTACATATCATTTAATAATTTATAAGCTTTCAAATTACGCGCATTTAAATCAGTAAATTGCAATTTATTTTATATAGTGCAGTCACTGAAAGTAAAAAATCAACGATTACCTTCAATTTCGGTGAACCTTCATCTATTTTCACGAAAATTGGTCAGTGGTTAGAGGATACCTCAAGAAACAAAGGTGACATGATACCACCTTGCGCCTTTACCCTGAGGGTGGATACCGCCCCTTCTCGGGGGTGAAAAATTATTTTATAAAAAATAACTGCACAAATCTATAAAAGAACAAATTATAAGCAAAATGTATTATATAAAGTTATTAAAATAAGTCAATACTTTTTAAATTATTAAAGATCAAAAATTTTAATTATTCGTGAAAAAAATGCATGTTTTGAAGCGGTTTTTCGTAAATCACTGAAAAACTGTAAGTTTTTACAAAAAAGTTAATAGTAGTTTTATTCGTATAGCTTATATTCTAAAAATAAACTCTTAAATCACGAGCCTTTCGATTATTGAGATACAACCCCTTCGCAAGAAAACCATCCCATAATCCCGGCTTAAGAGAGAGAGAGAGTTGTACTTAAAATAATTTAAATTAATTATTTGTCGACTAGATATCGTTTAATAATTTATGAGCTCGCAAAATATACGCATCTCAATTATTGAATTGCCATTTTCTTTCTATAGTGCAGTCACTGAAGGTAAAAATCAACTATGACCTTCGATTTCGGTAAATCTGCATTCATTTTCACGAAAATTGGTGAGCGGATTTTGATCTATCAACTTTTTCTTGAGCTCATTTTGGATAGGTATTTCTAAGTACTTTGATAAGTATTTAGTACCTAAGTGTTATAAAATGCATCTCTTTCCCGTTATTTAAGCTTGAATCCTTAGATTTGAACAGTCGCAGAAAAAAATATACATTTAATTACCAATAACTTACTTTAAATTAACATTAAAGGGTTTTTCAAGTAAGCAATTTATTATATTTTTTATTGGCTTCAATTTTAGTGATGAATACTTTTTTGTAAAAACTTACAGTTTTTGAGTTATTTATGAAAAATCGCTTTAAAGCATGCATTTTCTTTTACAAAAATTAAAATATTTGATCTTTAATAACTCAAAAAGTATTAATTTATTTTAATCACATTA
The DNA here is from genome assembly GCF_917563875.1 of Diabrotica virgifera virgifera. Lineage (NCBI taxonomy): Eukaryota > Metazoa > Arthropoda > Insecta > Coleoptera > Chrysomelidae > Diabrotica > Diabrotica virgifera. The sequence continues at coordinate 186,760,618 of NC_065450.1, forward strand.
TATAACAAATTTTGCTTAAAATTTGTCCCTCTCTCGATTTGTGGGGTTATTTTTAATAAAGTAATTTTCACTCCCGAGAAGGGGTGACATATACCCCAGGTTAAAACCCCAAGTTGTTATTGTTAATTCGTGAAAATGAATGGAGATTTACCGAAATCGAAGGTCATAGTTGATTTTTACCTTCAGTGACTGCACTATAGAAAGAAAATGGCAATTCAATAATTGACATGCGTATATTTCGCAAGCTCATAAATTATTAAACGATATGTAGTCTCCAAATAATTAATTTAAATTATTTTAAGTACAACTCTCTCTTACGCCGGGAGTATGGGTTGGTTTTCTTGCGAAGGGGTTGTAACTCTATAATCGACAGGCGCGTGATTTAAGAGTTTATTCTTAGAATATAAGCTTTAAGAATTAAACTACTATTAACTTTTTTGTAAAAACTTACAGTTTTTCAGTGATTTACGAAAAACCGCTTCAAAACATGCATTTTTTTCACGAATAATTAAAATCTTTGATCTTTAATAGCTTAAAAAGTATTTTCTTATTTTATTAACTTCATATAATAAATTTTGCTTTTAATTTATTCTTTTATAGATTTGTGCAGTTATTTTTAATAAAATAATTTTCACCCCCGAGAAGGGGCGGTATCCACCCTCAGAGTAAAGGCGCAAGGTGGTATCATGTCACCTTTGTTTCTTGACGTATCCTCTAACCACTGACCAATTTTCGTGAAAATCGATGAAGGTTCACCGAAATTGAAGGTAATCGTTGATTTTTACCTTCAGTGACTGCACTATACAAAATAAATTGTAATTTACTGATCTAAATTCGCGTAATTTGGAAGCTTATAAATTATTCAATGACATGTCGTCGCCAAATAATTAGTTTAATGCATTTTAAGTACAACTTTCTCTTAAGCCGGGAAGATAGGGTGGTTTTCTTGCGAAGGGGTTGTAGCTCAATAATCGAAATGCACGTGATTTAATAGTTTATTCTTAGAGTATATAAGTTATAGGAATTATATCCGCAATACGATATATTTTAAGTTTTCTCAGCATTTTTCTCTTATGTTAAATCAATTAAAGGGTTGTTTGGGAGTGAAGTGGATGAGCTCAAAAATCGAAACTATATAATTTCAAGAGCTCATAAATAGCTTGTAATTCTGCCGCAAAAACCGATTCAATATTCCTATTTTTAAGTAGTGGGGGGGGCTGACTCAGCCCCCCCCCCCCCACTAAAGTATCAAATTCCTGCTCAGTGGAACGAGCTCAAAATTTTTAGTTTGCGGAATATGAGAGCTCATAAATAGCTCATAAATCAGGGCTATTTGTTTTTTGATTTTTGCAAGTGGGGGGGGGGGCAGCTCAACACGGGTTTTTTATTTTCAATTTTAGCGAAAAATGTCATTCTTGATAAAAAGTTTTGCTTGTTCTAAAACCCCATAAAACGAAATAAAATTGAAGTTTTTCAAAACCTGCTTTATTTTGTAGCCAATTTATGTAAATCTCTATAAATTTTTGCGCTAAGTTCAAAATTATAACAATAATCTAGTGTTGCTAAGCTACAATGCAGCTTAGTAACTGTCAACTCTTTGTTAGTCTAGTTCAATATTTCTTTTGTTTAGGGCTGTATTTTGTCTCCTTTTTTTATTTCGTCCTTTTGGGATCCATTTCAAAATTTTATTCTTCGTCGTTATATTTAAAATTTTATATTTAGATTAACCAAGCTATTCTTAAGCAAGTAATACCATATTTAAGATAAATTTTTTGTACAAATTGGTGGAATTTTTAAGTTGAAAGGAATAATACGCGTAACGCCTTAAGAGTTTTCTTTGTAGAAGATTTACATAGACTTTGATTATATTCCACAAACCAGAAACGACCCTTCAAAGATATTTGCCAATATCTCAATATCTTTCTTCGAATTTTCAAAGCGTGAAATGTGACGGTGATCCCACAGGATTTAAGTTTGTAGGAGTTTTATGAGAAAAGTGGATATTGTACTTTCTCGTAAGAATATTCTTAGCGTATATAATATATTAAGACATAAAAAAATTATTTGTGATCTCGGCATTATTTATAGAATTAGGTACTAAAAAGATCTACTAAAGAAATCTCGAATTACTAAAGAGACCAGGACTAAAATACGAGTTGCAAAAAACATACATCGAAAACAAATGTAGAAATTGAAGAGTTACAGGGAAAACATGATTCATTTAATATGTATAAAAAATAAAAGAATTGACAGGTCAGAACAAAAATCATGCATATAAACATCGTTGATAGAAACGGAAAACTGATTATCATTGATTTGGATAAAATAGACAGATGGAAATAATATATTGAGGAACTGTTTAATGATAAAAGGCCTGAGCTTGAAATTACCGAAGTAGTTACAAGACCTGACATAACTATGGACGAAGAAGACCAGAAAAGCGACGGGACCAGATGAAATACCGAGTGAAATAATAAAGCTCTTCGAAAGTTCAGGTAAAAGATCTTTCTTTTTTTTAATAAAATTTATGAAACTGGCTATATACCAACGGATTGGCTGCTGTCGACTTTTGTGGCAATACCTAAAACAGCAAATGCGAAAAGATGCAGTGACTACCGAACCATCAGCTGGATGAGTCAGGTTTTAAAGATATTTCTACGAATTTTGCACTCGTAGGATGTACCAAAAAATAGAAGAACAACTTGGTGATACACAGTTTGGGTTCCGCAATAACCTTGGAACCAGAGAAGCACTATTTAGTATTCGTTTTATGGTACAGAGATGCAGAGATGTTGGGCATCCGGTTTATATGTGTTTTATGGATTTTGAGAAGGCCTTTGATCGAGTAAAACATACTTAAATGATTGCCATTCTTCAGCAGGTGGGTATTCAGGATAAAGATCTACGCATTATTAAAAATATTTACCGACGGCAACGTACAAACATCAGGATTGGCCGGGACACTTTTGAAGAGCTTCAAATATGAAGAGGAGTAAGGTAGTGCTGCATTTTGTCTCCACTAATATTTAACATCTACTCTGAGTTCGTTTTCAATAAAGCAGTGGATAGTGTTCATTGTGGTATCAAAATGAATGGCGACAATAATAATAATTTGAGATACGCGGACGACACGTTGTTAATTGCAAGCCATTACGAAGAAATTTAACATCTGATTAATAAGATTACAACAACGTGTGATGAATAGAGACTCAAGCTAAACACCGCAAAGACAAAAGGTGATGGTTGTCAGTAAAACGCCAATACAACAGGAAGTGGTAACAGCTTATGGCAGTGGTTTCCAACCTTTTTGTACCTGCGCCCCCCTTTAAAAAAATAAAATTGTTGCGCCCCCTTAACTTTTTAAGATATCTAATTTTATAAATTCTCAACTCAATCTTGAAAATTTGCTATCACTAGATATGTATATTATCATTTCCTGCTCTGCTATCGTAAGGCCAAAATCATCATATTTTTCAATCACAAACGGGTTTCTAATCCATTCATATTTGGACATGTCAAGATATTTAAAGTAAAACGAGAATTGCTTCCATAGACTGGTGAGCAAGACAGGTAATTTTAAAAGTGGAAAACATGTCAAAATTTTTCAAACTTATTATTATCCACAGTCATTATTATTATCACTGTTATTATTACCCACAATTCTAATTTTTTCATAAATGCAGTATTCTTGTCATTCTGCGTAATTGCACGCATTTGAAGCCCTTGGATTGATTTATTTAAAATACTGCGTCTTTGAAGAATATTAACTAAGTACACGCAAGTTTACGAGAAATTTCGTATCATAAAACTAGTTTGCTTATTATCTATTATTATCAGTAAGAGATATGGCGATCGCTTATTTTAGCTAAGACACCCCTTGAAGTACTTTGACACGATAAAGCCAACGTGCCTCACAATAATATAGAAGTGATCTATATTCTGAACCCAAGGCATCACACAATTTTGCGAAAAGCCTTCCTCTTTACAGCTCTTATAATAACTTCAAATACTGTTAGTAGATCTTCACCCATATCTCTTAAAACAAGCGATTGTCTATGAATCATGCTATGCGCACAAGCTGCACGAGGAGCCAACTTTCGAACTCGTGCGTGTAGACTGGCATTTTTTCTTGCCATAGATGGAGCTCCATCTGTGCATAGTTCCACACAGTTCTCCCACAAAATATAATTTTCATTAAAAAAATTATCAGTAGTAATTGCACAAGAGCTCTAAAATTCTATATTAATTTTAGAGACCGAGTGCAATTTGTTGCGATTATTTCATGAATAAAACTGTTCAAAACCAAAATTTTATTGTAATTTATTTATGTAAGTACAAATTAGTACAATTAAACACACAGTTGTTATAAATATTTGACGGTTGAAAGTCATCACTTTTATAATTTTTAAAACATTAATTGTCATTAATGTCACTGAATGTATTTTTTCACAGCAATGAAGGGCATCTGATGTAATATACTTGACGACGGGAAATTATCAAAAATTATCGGGTATAATATCACAAGAGAGTGAGAATAAATTGAAAATAATGCGACAGTTTTTCGAAAATTTGTTGTCTGGCAGCAGACACGAGAGCCCGCAGGGCTCGAGTGGCTATTGCCCAATGACAACAAATTTGAGTAAAAATGAAGCATTATTTTCTTATTTATTCTTACTGTCGTGTGATATTCGTAAGATTATTTTTTAATACGTATATTATGGATACTTTCTTAAATGTGACAGTTGTCAAAACTAGAAAACTGGTGCCATTAAACAGAAACAACCTACTTAAAAAAATTCTGCCGGTAATTTTCTACAGTAGATAATTCTCAGTATAATTTTGATCTGATGGGACAGAATTAAACACGTGATCAAATATCTTACTATACGATTGGAAGTTAAAATCATCAAAAAATACTCAGTTTAATTTTTATTATTTAGCTTTCTATTGGTCAGAATCTCCTATGAATGAAATAATCAATGATATTAAACACTTGCTGTAGTATTAGGCCTGGATCCCGCGTATGAAAAAAAAGTTGATTAATAGCAAGCTGAAAATTTGTTAATGGCTTAAGGGTGTCTAGTCGGACAAACTTTGATATATGGGAACACTGGAAGAGGGGAAGTTTTAATTGTGGAACAGGTTAAAAATTTAGAACGGTCAGACCACGAAAACGTCACATGTATTTTGTTCGACAGAACTTCCAATTGATTTGTTACTCTTTCATTAAACTCTCATTAGACTCTCTCATAGACAAAAATCAGACTGCTATTTATCACCTGTCATAATTCTTGTCATTTGACATATTCTACGTGTTCCACTCATTATAATTCCCATTCGATAATAAATAGCAGCCTGACTTTTGCATGAGAGTTTAATGAAGAGTAACAAATCAATTTGAAGTTCTGTCGGACAAAGTACATGTGACGTTTTCGTGGTCTGACCGTTCCAAATTTTTAACCTGTTCCACAATTAAAACTTCCCCTGTTCCAGTGTTCCTATATATCAAAGTTTTTTTGACTAGACACCCTTAAACTATTAGCAAATTTTCGGCTTGCTATTAATCAACTTTTTTTTCATACGCGGGATCCAGACCTATAATGCCTTCAATAAGTTTACAGAATAACATGTCTTGTCTAACATCAGTTTCCACAACATATCTTACATATTTTATCAAGTGTGCATCCTTAAGAACATCGGTAGCCTCATCTACTTGCAACGCGAAAATAGATAGTTTTATTTTTTCTATTAATTGATCGCAGAGATCTTCAGATATTCGTCTTCCCATCGTATTACCTGCAAGTGGAATGATTTTAAGTTGATCAGCATATGATTCACTGAGCATCATTTTTGTGACACCTATTCGACTTCTTTGGTTTGTATTCGAAAATGATATTTTGGAAACAGCTGCATGCCCCCCTTGTAACACTCTCGCGCCCCCCTAGGGGGGCGCGCCCCACAGGTTGGAAACCACTGGCTTATGGTGAACAACTGGAGAGAACTAACAGTATCGTGGATAAAGTATAGGGATTGCATGGAATATATGATAAGGAAATTGAAGGAAGAGTACGATCTATGGAGACTCAAGACAAATATGTATAAGACCTAATACTTATGTATTGAATCCGAGGTTGCAGATTTAAACTTAAATTTAGATGAGACTATTAAGAGTTATAGGACTTTTAAGAATTTCGGATCAAAATGATAAGTCGATATGTTACGCAACTATTCTAAATGGGAAATAAGCCACAATTTAATTTAAAAATGATTTTATTAACGTTTTGACGTCCACATCGGATGTCGTTGTCAAAATGAAAAATATTAATTTTTTATTTTGACAATGACATCCGATGTGGACGTCGAAACGTTAATAAAATCATTGTTTAATTAAATTGTGGCTTATTTCCCATTTAGAATAGTTGATTACAAAAATGCCACAAGCAAATAGCTTCAGAACAACGATATGTTACTCGAATGAAAGATATAGAAATGAAAAGAGCACAGGGAAAACAAGCCACGAAAGCACTCTATGGAGTAATATGGGACCACAATCCAATTTAAAAAAAGAACCTTTCAGAAAATAGTGCTGAATAGGGAGGGGATTTTCTGCAAAATGCATAATGCTTGCATATTTCACATATTTGAGAACTTTACCAAATTTTGCATATTTTTAATAAATCATGCATATTTTGTGTCTATTTAAAAACATTTTTGTCCAAACAATAAAATTCTAAAAATTTTTAATTCCTTACAAAATATTCCCACGCACATGCTGTCGTATTTTTTTTTTCGAGAACTATCTGAATTCGGCTCATTCACTGCCTTTTCGGTTTTTCCTAGAAAGAAAACACCCGATGTTTACCCACACAGTGCTCATAGTACGCCGTCATAAAATTATTGCAGGATGTTAAAATGACGTTAAGGATGGTTAACCGGGAAATTCGGATTTTATTTAATATTGTTACATTTAATAGGTATAATTTTGGTTATTTTTTTAAATACCCTGTTTTAAAGAGTTAATTTACACCTCTAACCATCGTTTTACGATTCCGTAACGAAATTTAAATATGACTGAAATCAGATCCCGCAAATCAGTAAAATTAGTCACCTTTAGTCGGTCAATGCGAATGTTTAGTTTTTGTGTAAAAGCTCTGTATGTAAATAGTGCAATGTGCCGAATTACTCTAGCCTGGTTTATTCCTGGATCAGAACCTATCCCGAGCTTCTTTACACCAATGGAAAATTAGTCTGCAAAGCATGTTTCCTCTTTTTTCTTTAATAAATAATATTTGGCTGCTTCCTCAACATTTAAAGTTTAAACAGTTTGAAAAAGTTTGTTTTATTGTCGTAGATACCACCTCAGTCTAGAGACCGAACTACATAAGTCAAAATGCAAGAAGATGAGCGAATCGAATGTTGTTCAGTTACCCATTGACAGTAGTGTTGCCCAAATGCAAGACCAAGACGAGACTTAGAGAGTCTTGGTCTTGGTCTTGCACCGATACACCTGGTCTTGTTCTTGGTCTTGGTATTGTACTCCCGGTCTTGGTCTTGGTCTTGGTCTTGCAGCAAGAGTCTTGCAAGTCTCGCAGTTACCCACTAGCATATTGCTATTTATTAAACGTTACTTTAGATCTTAGAATAACGTAACAGTATAGGTACATTTTCAGCTTGACTTAACACACAGGGTGAGGCATATAACCTTCCTATTAGAAATATCTCGAGAACTAAAAACAACAGAATCATGAAAATTGGAATAGGGGGTTTTAAAGAGTAATCTATTTAATGAAAATATTTTTATATACAGTAGAACCCCGATTATCCGGATGCGGATTATCCGTGCTGCGGATTATCCGTGCTATGATTTTCTATTACTCAAGTTGCGTTTTTGAGGTTTTATCAAAATAGCGTCATCGTAAATCACTTGACGGAAACTCTATATGACGAAAGAGAGACTCATAATGAAAGATTTATTTTCTCTGTTATTTTTTATGGTAGGTCCATATGTATGTGTATACGTATTATACATAAGAAATACATGTTCGGATTATCCGTGCTTTTCAATTATCCGTGCTACCCTTCAGTCCAGAGGAGCACGGATAATCGGGGTTCTACTGTATTTCCTACTTCAAGTTATACAGGAAGTTGCTTATAACTTCGTTTTTTTAAATGGAACACCCTGTATATTTTTACATTTTTGAATTCTCTTCCATGTCTTTTTTCTAAAAGTATGAGGTTATGTAATGTTATATAGGGTAGTTTAAAAGATAATTACGTGTTCTTTTTCGTAATTAATTTCGTAGCAACTTTCACACCCTGTAGAATAATTGTAGTTATTTGACATCAAAAACTTTATTTATGTTCAAATGATTTTTAGTATAGTCTACTATTGTTAAAAATTATTAGTATGTATATTTAAATGTTGCATTTTATATACAGGGTTGGTCGAAACTCGGAATGAGTATTTTCTGAGTTTTTTTTAATGGAACACCCTGTATTTTAGTATTGTAATGAAATGATATTTTATGGTACTTTTTTATTTAATCGCGCCACAATGTTAACTACGTAGGTATTTTGATAGCTCAAGCATTATTGGTAATTTTTAGGATCAGTCTAGATTAATATGTATTCCTAGATTAATATGCGTTCCGAAAAATTATTTGCGATTGAATGTTCACGACCAACCTAAAAAAATTTCACGTGTTTTTTGTTGCAATTAATATTTGGCTTGAATCACGAATAACTCACAAACTAAAGCAGTTAGGTATAGGGAATGCTTAAGAAATAAAAAAGTACCATAACATATCATTTCATTACAATACTAAAATACAGGGTGTTCCATTTAAGAAAACTCAGAAAATACTCATTCCGTGTTTCGACCAACTCTTTTTTTTTATTTTATTTATTTTTAATCTAAAATTAAAAATTTAGCTATACATACTAACAATTTTTAACAATAGTAGACTATATTAAAAATCATATGAACATAAATAGAGTTTTTGATGTCAAACTTCTACAATTCTACAGGGTGTGAATAGAGCTACGAAATTAAGAAAAAAAATGTAATTCTTATTAAACCTTATACTTTAACAACGAAGAAATCGAGAAGAATTTAAAAATGTAAAAATATACAGAGCGCCCCATTAAAAAAAAGCGAAGTTATAAGCAACATCCGGTATAATCGGAAGTAGGAAATAGATGAAAATATTTTCATTAAATAGATCACTCTTTAAAACCCCTTCGTTCCCATTTTCATGATTCTGTTGCCTTTAGTTTTCGAGATATTTCTAATAGGACCTTTATCTGCCTCACCCTGTAGACATAGTAAATCGGGAGGGGTTTGAACCCACGATCTAAACACTGTCCCTGCCTATACTCTCACTACTGAGCTATCTACCCTATCCTACACGGGAGTCAGTCTGTTTCTTTAAACATTTGCATTTAATAACCTTATATTACATATTATGTGCTAAAACATGGTTAAAACACAAAAACCAAAATAAATGACATAAACTTGACTATATTAAAGAACATTCTCTATCTAAAGAAAGGGATTTTGTTTGACCCATTGATATAAAATTGCACACTCTGCAGAAAGGTTAAAAGTACAATGTTTAATAGTTATACGATCTGGTATTTAGAATCCTACTAACGGAAAAACAATTAAATGTGTGTTGTATTATATTTTTATCAACTTTAAAAAGTTTCAAGTTACTGTCGGCGTCACATCACAGATTATTTTATGAAAGGACAGCATTCTCAAAATCTATAGACAATTACATACAATTAATTTCAGAGCGAAGGTGTGCGTCGGCGTCGCCGTCGTCTGCTAGGACAGAATGTATTACAAAATATTTTATTTTTACATTTTAATAATTTATTATGACCTCTGAGTACGTGTCAAATAAATATGTCAAGTGTTCTTTTAATGAATATTTTGATTCGCTATGTATGTTTATTGTATTGTTCATAATCCGCATAAGTCCAATTTTCCAAATTTTTGTTACATATTTTTTTGCGTCTCATAGTCTCTAAGCATATACCCGAACTACTATATCCCCTAAAATGACACTCAATCCTAACTGCAAGACGTAAGAGTCTCGCAGGCTTAGTCTTGTTCTTGCTCAAGTCTTGCACGGTCAGTCTTAGTCTTGGTCTTGCTAAAATAAAGCCATCTTGGTCTTGGTCTTGGTCTTGCGAAAACGCAAGAACAAGACCAAGACTGCAAGACCAAGACCGATTTTGGGCAACACTAATTGACATTAGAAAATCGTTGATGATTTCATCCAATGAACAACAGAAACTTAATTCTGATTCAGATCTTCGAAAAATGAACATCCCATTTGACCCTAGGTTGATGGAAGACCGAACAAATTGGAAGAAAGTTGTACAGTCAGCCAGGACCCATCCAGGGTTATAGCGCTACGTGATGATGATGATTTGTGCAAAACATACCTTTGACAAAACTGAAAAATCCTATTTTCAAAAGTTTTTTGAAAACATATTTCAAGAAAAGTGTCGCCGATGAAAGTACATTGAGAAAAAATTACGTACCTCAAATCTACAAATAATATAAAATTTGTTATTTCATTATTTCGTATACTTTCTCTCTCATATACCGACTACAATACTGCGCATAGACGCCATACCCCACCGGCACTTTTAGGCTCTATGCACTGTACTATTAATATCAATTTTTTTTTTAAATGTGAATAAATTGCGTATAAAAAAATATTATTTGTATTTGAAAAATAGAACTACCCTGTATAAAACAGTTTTATTTTGATCTATTTCGTATAAACGAAAAATAAATTTCCGTACTATAAACAATATATTCTAAGCACTTTCTCCGCACCCTTACAAATACTATTTATAAAACCACAGGAATAGATTATATTAGCCTTCTACTAAAACAAACACACCTTAACGTAAAGCCATTTGCCAAAAACACGCAATTCTCCATTAAGCTAACCAAATCGCTTAACTAATTTCCGTTGCGTAAAGAACTTTTCACAAACTTTTACACTTACCCACGTGACATTAAAGTAGTATTTCGACTAGGTATTAGTTATACGCGATTTGAAAACTCATGATAGTACAGTTTTCATGGTAAACGATTACCGCGTTCTTCGTACAGGGCTGTTGAAAGCAGAAAAATTATTAGAATATTTCAGTGGTTCCCAACCTTTTATGTCTGGCGACCCACCTTCTGATGTTTTCTCATATTCGCGACCCATCCCTCACCCATGTTGATACGCTATTCTGTACTCTGTACGCCACTCAGCTACCGTAAGAGCCACGCCGCGACCCACCGGTTGGGAAACGCTGGAATATATTATACTTATACGTAATATAATTGAATCGGTCATTGCGAAAACAATATAAGTCCATATTTTGGGTAAAATGACTTTTCGCCGCCATGATGTATTTAAGATTTAAATCAACCATTCCACACAAAAACCACGCCAGTTACTGTTTATATTGTATGTTTAAATATTGTATGGTAGGTCGGTAGTTTTTCGGTCAGTTCGAAAACAACATATGTCCTTTACTTGTGTATTTTGACTGTTTCTTGCTGAAAATAAGGAAAGTTTTAGTACAAACATTAAAAATCATGGTTTATTTTGAAAACAACATAAGTCCACAAAATTAAAAACTTAATATCAAAAAAACTAAGTAACATTTGGTATTTTTCTTGTACAAGGTGATTCAGTGAAATGGTACGATTTGGCAACGCTGCTGACGATAAAATAGAGGAGCCGCGGGCTTGCGACGTATACGTTGTGAATCTAGAAAGTGGGAAATTTAGTTATCATGGATAAGTGGTAGGGTGAACAACGTGACATCGCTGTGAAAGCTTATTACAAAAATGGTGAAAGTTTTCTACGTGTTCAACGAGCATTTCGTTTACACTTCCATTTGCCGCCCCGCGCTGCAGTTCCGTCTAACATGGTTATTAAGACTTGGGTTAGGAACTTTGAAAGTAAAGTAGTGGTTCAACATCACAAAAAAGATATGCAGTGTCAAAACTGCTCGCACACCACAGAATATTGAAGCGGTGCGAAATTCATTACATGCGAATACGCGAGAACGATCCCTGCGATAACTCGCGTGTAATGAATTTCGCACCGCTTCAATATTCTGTGGTGTGCGAGCAGTTCAGTTCTGACACAGCATCTCTTTTTCATGATGTTGAACCACTACTTTCAAAGTTTCTAATCCAAGTTTAAATAGCCATGTTAGACGGAACTGTAACATCACCAATGGCGCTACAACTCTTCGTGAGTCTTTACCGCGTTTACTATTGCCTTCCATGTTTGTCGGTCCTGTGCCACTAATTCCCATTGTCGCATTCCCATTTTCTCTAGATCTTCTTTGACTGCATCTTTCCACCTTTTTCTAGGCCGCCCTACAGACCTTCTTCCATCTGGCCTTTCCCAGAACACATTGTTTATAAGGCGATTGTCGTTACTGCGTATCACATGCCCTGCCCATCTGAGTCTATTGGGCTTTATATATCTGACTAGATTCTCTTTTCCAAATAGAGACTCTAGCTCGTTATTGTATCTGCGCCTCCATTCGTTTGTCACGCTGTCTCTGCAAGGGCCATATATCATTCGAAGGATTTTACGTTCCCACACCAGCAATTTATTTACTTCTCTTTTTGTTTGCGTCCATGTTTCGCTTCCATACGCGACTGCTGGTCGTACTATGGTCTTATATATCTGGATTTTTGCACCTCGTGAAAGAAGTTTTGACTTCATTAGATGTTGCATTGCAAAGAAAGATCTGTTTCCTGCCATTATTCTCGTTTAAACTTCTTGCTCTAATTTGTTGTCATTTGTGATTGTTGCTCCTAGATATTTAAATTCTTTAACCACTTTGAAGTTGTGATCGTTTATAGTAATGTTTTGCCTTATTCGCCGTCGTTCTTGTTTTGAGACGACCATGTATTTTGTTTTGTCTTCAATTATTTTTAGACCGATGTTTAATGCAGCTTCTTTAAAGCTCAAGAAAATATCCTTAATTTCTAATATTGATTGTGCTACTGCGTCTACGTCATCGGCAAAGGCGAGTATGATTTTTGCTCCTCGAGCAGTTATGTCTGGTTTGATTTTGTGATATATTTTCCGCATGACATATTCTAAGGCCAGGTTAAACAACAATGGGGACAACGGATCTCCCTGTCTCAGTCCAAAATTTACGCAGAAAGCATTTGATATTTTCCCCCCTATTCTAACTTGTGCAAAGGAGTTACTTACACACATTTGTGTTACCGCAGCTAGTTTCCATAGTCTTCCTTTAGCATTCCATAATGTTGCACGATTAATTGAATCATAAGCCTGTTTGAACTCTATAAAGATCTGATGCACGTCCTGATTATATTTCCAATACTTTTCAAGCATTTGTCTTATTGTAAATATTTGATCAATAGTCGATCTGCCAGGCCTGAAACCACACTGGTAGTCACGAACTATTTTTTAGGCGTATGGTACTAATCTTTTTAATAATATCAAAGCCAATATTTTATACGTAGTGTTGATTAGCGAGATTCCTCTGTAATTCATGCATGATTCCTTTTTTCCTTTCTTGTGTATGGGTGCAATAATACTACCACACCATTCTTTCGGCATTATTTCTTGTTGCCAGGGCTTTTCTATTAATTGATAGATTTTACTTATGAGTTCATGACCGCCTGTTTTAATTAGCTCGGCATCAATATTGTCCAGACCAGGGGATTTATCGTTTTTAAGCGTTTTTATGGCATGCGTAATTTCTTCCATGCTTGGTGGGGGTATTTCTAATTCGGCCGTTTGATACTCATGTTCTCCGTTGTTTCCACCATTTTCATTGTTTTCATCAGTGAAATTTTGGATATTCAGGAGCTCTTCAAAATATTCAGCCCATCTTTTTATTATTTTGTTTTCGGCAGCCAGCAATTCTCCATTTTTATCTCTTACGAAGTTGGGTGTCCTTATATACGAGCCTCTCTTATGTTGTTTTACCTCTCTGTAGAAATTTTTACTTTGATTGCGTCTGTGTTCTCCTTCGTCTGTTGCAGATATTGTCTCTTTTTTTGTCTAAGTGTTCTTCTAGTTGCGGCTCTCTCTCTCTCTGTGGAATCGTATACTTTTTTCTTTTGATGGGTTCGACAGATAATGAATTCGTCTTTTGTTTGTTTCTTTTAGTGTTCTTTCACATTCCTCGTCGAACCATTTTTTCTTTTTTGTTTTTTTCGTTCTTTCGATAGATTTCTCTGCTGCTTCTGTAATAGTTGTTATAATGGAGTCCCATCGCTAATCTACATCTTCACTTTCATTTTCATTTATTTCCAAAACCTGAAACCTATTTCTTAATTCTACTTGGTACTGTCTTTGATTATTTTCTTCTTTCAGCTTCGCCACATTCCATGTTTCAATATTTATGTGTTTACCTATTGTTTGTGTTGAAATTGTTGTTCTGAGCTTGGCCTTTACGAGAAAATGGTCTGTGTCGCTATCTGGCCCTCTCATAGTTCTTACGCTTATTATGCTGCTAGAATGTCTCCCATCAATCAATACGTGATCTATTTGATTATTTGTTCTTCCATCGTTTGATCTCCATGTTGCCTTGTAGATCTTTTTTCTATCGAACTGGGTGCTTTTGATAGCTAAGTTGCAGCCTGTCGCAAAATCGACCAAACGTGATCCATTATCGTTTGTATCTTCCTGCCACCGGTATTACGTAGTCTTCTGTGCCTACCTTTGCGTTTAGATCACCTAGTATTATTTTAATATCGTGGTTAGGAGCTTCGGTGTAGAGTTGATTTGGAGAATTTTAACTATTTAGAATGGGAAATAAGCCACAATATTATTAAAAAATGATTTTTATTAACGTTTCGACGCCCAAATCGGGTGCCGTTGTCAAAATACAAAATACTATTAATATAAACAAAAATGTTGTTGCTTAGTAAAAAAATTCTTCTAATTTTTTTAGAATTTTTTTACTAAGCAACAACATTTTTGTTTATATTAATAGTATTTTGTATTTTGACAACGGCACCCGATTTGGGCGTCGAAACGTTAATAAAAATCATTTTTTAATAATATTGTGGCTTATTTCCCATTCTAAATAGTTAAAATTGTAAAAATGCCACAAGAAAATAGCTTCAGAACAACATTGATTTGGAGAGTAGTAGAATTCATTTTTATCATCCTCTGATGCGTCTTCTAGACGGAACTGCAACACGGGCGGAAAATGGAATTCTAAACGAAGCGCTAGTTGTACACGTACCAAACTTTCACCATTTTTGTAATAAGCTTTCACACCAAATACACGTTGTTCATCCGACAACTTATTCATGATAACTAAACTTCCCAATTTCGTGATTCACAACGTTTACTTCGAAAGCCCGCGGCTCCTCTATTTTATCGTCAGCAGCGTTGTCAAATCGTACCGTTTCCCTGAATTACCCTTTATATAGATACATAATATGCCTAAATTTCTATGTATTTTGACTGTTTCCTTCTGAAAATAAAGAAAAAACATTAAAAATTATGATACATTACGAAAACAACGTAAGTCCACAAACTATTAATGACAAAAAATGATGAAGCCCAACTCAGGATATTCGACAAAAAGATACAGAGAAAAGTATATGACCCGGTGCAAGAGGCACATGGAGAATCAGGAGAAACGATGAGATTAATGAATTGAATGGAGGATATGATATTATACGATTTGTGAGAAGTCAAATGCTGTCATGGCTTGGATATGTTTAGAAACAAGAAGATGAAAAACAGAAAAAAAAATATTAAAGTGGGAGCCGACAAGAAGACGAAAAACAGAAAGGCTCTGATCGAGATGGTTAGATGACTTGGAAGACGATCTGAAAACTATTAATGCAAGACAATGGAGGAGAAGGGTCCAATAGACATCTGAATGGAAAGACATAGCCAGATACTCTAACTATTAGAATAGTTACTAAGTATATTATAAAATAAATCATCATCATTCTCATTGCCTTATCCCTATGCGGGGTCGGCTTCGCTAATTGCATTTCTCCACACAATTCCATTTTGGGTCATATCAATGTTAATCCCCTTTACCAACATGTCCTGCCTTACAGTCTCCCCCCAGGTCTTCTCTGGTCTTCCTCTCCTACTCCTTCCAGGAATCTGAACTTCAGTTATTCTTCGTATTGGGTGATTAACGTCTCGACGTTGAACATGACCAAACCATCTTAACCTATGCTCTCTCATTTTGGCATCAATTGGTGCCACACCTAGACATCCCCTAATATACTCATTTCTTATTTTATCCTTCTTTGTCACTCCACTCATCCATCTAAGCATTCTCATTTCCGCCACATGCATTCGTTGTTCCTCTTTCTTTTTCACTGCCCAACATTCAGTTCCGTACATCGTAGCCGGTCTTATGGCTGTTTTATAGAATTTTCCCTTCAGCTTCATTGGAATTTTTCTGTCGCACAACACACCACTCGCTTCTTTCCACTTCATCCATCCAGCACTAATTCTACTGCATGCATCTCCATCTATTTCTCCATTACTCTGTAATACCGATCCTAGGTACTTAAAACTATTGCTTTTCGCAATCATTTCACCATCCAAAGATACCATTTTGTTTGTAGTAACTCCATCTTTAAATGAACATTCCAAATACTCTGTTTTTGTCCTACTAGGACAAAACCTTTTTCCTCCGGAGCTTGTCTCCACTGTTCCAGTTTTTGTTCTAAGTCTCTTTCACTATTTCCTATTAACACTACATCATCAGCATACAGTAGGCACCATGGAATGCTACCCTGTAGTTTCGCTGTTATCTGGTCCAAAACTAATGAGAATAAATAAGAACTAAGCACCGAGCCTTGGTGCAATCCTACTTTCACCTGAAATTTATCAGTCTCTCCCACACCTGTCCTAACACTAGTCGTTACTCCCTCATACATATCTCTCACAATCTTTACATATTCGCCAGGGACTCCTTTCTTATTGAGTGCCCACCACAGAATCTCTCGAGGAACTCTATCATATGAATACCATATGAGCGTTGGTCTCTTTATTCCTGTATTTTTCATTAGTTGCCTTACAACGAAAATTGCGTCTGTTGTTGATCTGCCCTGCACAAAGCCAAATTGATTATCGGATATTTCGGTTTCTTCACGTTTCCGTCTATCAATTACTCTCTCCCATATCTTCATGGTGTGGCTAAGTAGTTTTGTAGCCCTGTAGTTTGTACATTGTTGTATGTCTCCCTTGTTTTTGTAGACAGGTACTAATATACTGCTTCTCTATTGTTATTCTGGTAACCATTGCTGTTACTATCTCCGTTAACTCCACAGGCTGTCTGTCAAATTCTTCATTTAATAAACTGTCAAAATACTTTCTCCATCTCTTTTTGACATCCTTTTCGTGAATTAGTATTTTATTATTTTCATCTCGGATACATCTAATCTGATTAAAATCTCTTGCTTTCTTTGCTCTCTGGCTATTTTATATATCTTTGCTTCGCCTTCCTTGGTATCAAGTCGATCGTATAGGTTTGAATACGCTTCTGCTTTAGCTTTTGCTACTGCTACTTTCGCTTCCCTTTTGGCGACCATATAGTTTTGAAGATCTATGTCCGATCTGGCTTCTTGCCACTTTTTATATAATTTTCCATTCTCTTTTATTTTTCCTTGTTCTTCATTTGACCACCACCAAGTCACTTTATCCTCAAACTTCTTTCCTGACGTTTTCAAAAGTATTTCAGTAGCCGTCTCTCTAATAATGTTGGCCATTTTTCTCCAAATTGTGTTAGGGCTTCCTTTCATGTTCCAACATATTTTTTCTACTACTCTTTCCCTCAATAGACCTTCTTTCTCATCTTTTAGCATCCACCACTTGATTTTTTGTGGTCCTCTCCGATATTCTTGTTTAGTATATATTACTATAAAATAAATAAAAAGCTTAATATGATTTTACACTGAGTAAGCAATTTCTTCAATATCACACGTAAGAACTTTTGGAAACGCGCATATACTTCGTCTTTCCAAATTTTTACCTTGACATTATTCCGACCAGACGCTCCTAAACGTCGTCGATAAAATATCTCCAACTCCAACCCTGGTCCGCGTACAAGCAAAATCTAGACACCCAGCTGAAGGGGAGGCACACTGCAGTGATCAGCGCCGTTCTGACATCGCGGGCCTTACATCGTTTAACAGTCAATTGTATCGCTAAAAAACAATGTCAATCGCTAAAATCAGTGAACATTAGTTTAGATTAGTGACAGTAAGCGTACAGAGCGAATTGGCGGTGAATAGATCCAGGACCTAAGGTAAATAATAGCTTTTCTTGAATGTAGGTCATAGGGACGCGGTTCGTGAACGTCCATGCAAGTTTAAATACCTCCACCAAAACATAAAATTTATGATAACAAAACATTATGGTCTATACATTTACTCCCTATAGTTTATGCCGAGTGTTACCACCCCATTAGTATCGATTAACTAATAATAGTAATAGTCATATCGTTCAAGCATTAAAATTTGATATCCATTTGCCGCTTTTTCATTTTGTAAACTTTCTTTCTGTATGTAAACTGCAAATTACATGGTATTGTATCAGTATGCTTTTGCTATTTTAAAAATTTATGTATTAGAAAGATTCCAGAAGGATCTATTTTTGTAATCGCATGTTTTATTTGAATGAAAAATTGATTAGAATTGTTGCGCAGGTACGTACTCAGACCTAGGATACTAAAAGATATATTGGGCTAATTAAAAAAGACATCAATATCGTTATAGGTCTGGATCCCGCATATGAAAAAAAAGTTGATTAATAGCAAGCTGAAAATTTGTTAATAGCTTAAGGGTGTTTAGTCGGACAAACTTTGATATATGGGAACACTGGAACAGGAGAAGTTTTAATTGTGGAACAGGTTAAAAATTTGGAACGGTCAGACCACGAAAACGTCACATGTATTTTGTCCGACAAAACTTCCAATTGATTTTTTACCCTTTCATTAAACTCTCATGCAAAAATCAGACTGCTATTTGGCTGCTTCCTCATTAAAGTTTACTTACTTACTTACTTACTTAGTCCTGAGCCTTTCTACTTTTAAGGCTGGTGGAGTTGAATTTGGCATTGTAGCCTGCATGTTACCCGATCTTGTGTTAGGTTTCTTGCAGTTTCCAATGCCAATCCTTTCTTCTCGACTTCTTTCCTGATTTCATCTACCCACATAACTCCTGGTCTTCCTCTTTTGTTTTTGCCCTGCGCTTTCGCTTCGAACATTCGTTTTGTTAGTCTCCCGTTCGACATTCTACACACGTGCCCGAACCATCTAAGTTTTCCATCTACTATTTTTTCATTGATTGGTTCTAGTTTTAGGTTTTTGTCTGATTGTTTCGTTTTGTATTTTGTCTATCCTCTTTCTGTTTGCTATTTTCCCCAGGAATCTCATTTCCATAACATTGACTCTGGATTTTTGTCTCCCCGTCCATGTCCATATCTTGCTGCTATACATGATTGTTGATCTAACTACTGATCTAACGACTACCGTTTTTTACTTTCTTCGGTATCTCTTTTTTCCCAAAAATTTGGAAAAATACATTGTAGGGAATTATAATTATATTGTTGTTTTATTTTAAATAGGTAACTACTGGTATCAGTGTTTGTAAAATATGTGGATAAATTGCATATATAAAAAATAATTATTTTATTTGAAAGATAATAAATAAGATTGCCGCTCCCTCTATAAAATAACCCCCTAGAATGGAATAGAACACAAAACTTGTGGTTTCTCGAAATGCGCATTTTTTGAATTTTTGTGCATATCTTGCGCATATTTCGTAATTTTTTACTGCATATAATATATGCATATTTCATCAAAATTGATCGCATATAAATCCGCTCCCTAGTTATTACGCATATGAATCCTAAAATTGTAGATTGCCTTCCTACAGTTTTAATTTAATCTCTCTAATGTTCGATTACAAATTCTTTTTGATAAAATCGGGATTATCGCACTAAAATCTCTCGTAAGGACTGCATTACCTATGTACCCTATACTATAAAGTCAAGGTGGGACGGACTATAGTAACATTCAACGTGTCTTGATTTGTTTATTTCTAGTGCATTTTTATTGTGATTGTAGTATATACAATTTTATTGCATGAGTAGATTTCACACTGTAAAATTTCAAAATTGGACCCTGAAATATTCATAATAACTCTATATGATATAGTCCGTTGGGATCAGGTTGTTAAGGGGCTTATGAAATGACAGGAAAGTGGAGAAGGCGTCGCAATGCTGAATTGGTGACTCTATATTTGGTACTGAACATCGTCAGACATGTAAAAGCTAACTGAATAAGATGAGCAAGGCATGTGGTAAGATCAGAGGAAGACATAAGGTTAAATAGTGTTTTTGAGAGACCAGACGGTAGATCAGTAGGCCGCCCCAGAAAAAGATGGAACGATGATGTTGCAACCGCTTTATCTTGGATTTGGGTACCAAAATGGGAAATGGAAACGCAAGATCGTAGAAGATGAAGAGCTATAGTGGATGCGGCGAAGAGTAACCTTTAGTTGTAAAGCCAGTCAACATGAAGAAGGAGAATTCTTTGATACACATCAGTTTTGGTTACCCAATGGTTTAACCGTAAAAGAAGAAAACCAAAGGATTGGTGTACCCTGTATGTGTATTTGGTGGCCGTTTTAAATGTTGTTGTAATAGTAGTTAATAGAATTTTAATTATTTTTTTTTTGTTTTAGTATATACCAGTACGGCCAAACCTATCCCGTGAAAACCCACCGGTCTACAAAAAGGAATGTATCAGATCTGGAAAATTTGAAACCATATCTGGACCCCGCGCTCCTAAATGCGTAAGTTTTTAAACAAAATGATCATAATATATTAGCATAACTAAAATATCAGGTTTTGTACCGTATTGATCGAGTAGTGGCGCCGAGCATTGTTTGGGCACTTAACATCGAGACGCTTATCACCAAGGACCGGAAAAAATGCACCAAAAAAATGTAAAAAAATGCGCATTTTAATCAATTGATTTGTGAAAAATATGCAAGAGCCTTTATGAAAAATGCAATATTAAAATGTTTAATACTTGTCACTTTCGGCATTTTGGCGAAAAAATTATTCGTTACTCAATTTAAACTATATGTCAAAAATAATACGCAACAACGCACTGCCAATCAAAACACGAAATGAACTTCAGCTTTTATAAACAAATATTAAAATCTAAATTTCTGTACCTGCTTATCCCCCTACAAAGAGCAAACAGGTTTTTACAACCTTTGTCAACTAATTGTTGTTCTACCGACCAAGTTATATTAGGGATTAGACGGCTAAAGGTCGAATCATATTATGCGTTCGGGCACGTAGCGTTTCGTTTCCGAAAATATAAAAACCTGATTTAACAAAGAGTTGTTCGATACTATATGCTCCGTATAAGTATAAATTGTTCATATTTAAAACCATAAAAACAATATTTTTCGGAAACGAAACGCTACGTGCCCGAACGCATAAATATGAATCGTCCTTTAGTCCCAAAAATAGATGATAGAATAAGAATATTAAATACCTGATTTAAACATTTTTCTTGAGAAATGGATTTTACACAGTTATTGAATTTACGACTGATAGTTTTTTAATTGGAAGTGAAAGTGAACCTTTGAGATTTAAAATATCGAAATAATGCAACTTTTCTGAATTTATCAAGAAAAAATGCAAAATGTTTAAAATGTTTGAAAAAATGCAACATTTTCTAATTTATCAAAAAAAATGCAAAAATATGCAAAAAATGCAGATTGCATTTAATCCGGTCCTTGCTTATCACCCATTGCATTACAAAGAATTGATGATTTACAACTTCTCGAAAGGACTAGGAAAGGAACACCAAGGAAAACAGGCTTGGCATGACTTTAGACAGGACATGTCAGAAAAGGAGATTAATACTGGTATCATCCACGATAAAAACAGAGGCATGAACAATAATTATAATTATTATTAATATTAATTAATTATTATAATTATAATAATTATAATAAAAATCATATAAAGCCATAAAACCAAAAAATTAAACCCATTTTGCGCATGTAATGAAGCACTTACAAAAATACAGCTTGTTATATCTAGCGGTGCAAGGAATAATATTCGGAAAAGGCAGGAAGGAATAATATTCGGAAAAGGCAGGAAGGAATATAGGCCGATGCCACATTATGCGTTTTGACCGGATGCGTTTCCGCCGCATCCGGTGAAAACGCATAGTGTGACAGATCGGTCCGGTTGCGTTGGAAACGGATGCGTTTTGAGTCATCGGTACGCGCTTACAAACTGCACCAGACTAAACGCATAGTGTGAACGGTCGGTCCGGTTGCGTTGGAAACGGATGCGTTTTCACCGCATCCGGTCAAAACGCATAATGTGGCATCGGCCTAAGGAGAACGAGATCTTCTTGACTTAAAATAATGAGACAATGGTAGGCACAATCAACCGAATCTCTTTCATCCTCTAATGCAGAGGTTCCCAACCTTTTTTAGCTTGAGGCACACTAACTTAAAAACTCGTTTAGCCACGGCACACTTAAGTAAAACTAATCTCTATAATGAGTATAATCATAATGTATTGTTATGTGATTTTTTTACTATGTTACTTTCTTTAAAAATATAATTCATTGAGTTAATGCTCATTATGGAAACTAATTATGGTAGGGGAGCAAATTATGCTAAATGTGCAGTCACTCGAGCGCTTTGGACCGATTGGGTTGTGAAGACTAGGTCCTAAAACCAAAAAAAGTTAAGTAACATTTTCCATTTTAGTGGACGCTTGCCATTTTTTAATTTAATTTTCCATTTTCAACAATCGTTTTTTCCGATTATAACGCCATCTATGCATAATTCGAAAAGATGTTTCGAATAAAAGTTACTTATTTTTCTATAAGGAATCCAAATTTGTAATAAAAAATGGGGGCTCTTATTTAAGATTCTAAAGTACCCCCTTCCCCACCTCCGTGGAGGGTCGTGTTTGCTGCCATTCGATAGATTTTTTAAAAATATTAAATAAGTGTATTTTACAGATTTTCGATCTGATGTTCATTTTACGAAATATCGCGGGATTCGTATTTAAAATATTAAATTTACCCCCCACTCCTCTCCGTGGGAAGTCGTGTTTGGTATCATTCGATAGATTTTTAAAAATATTGAGCACAAACTTTTTAGTTTTTCGATCTGTCATTCATTTCGCGAAATATTCACTTTTTTCTTGTGAAATTTTGGGACTCGCCCATTTCCTTACGCCGGGCTAAAATCGTCAGATTTTTTAAATATACACTCTTTTGCATGTACTTAACTTACCTTATCTTAATTCGATAATTTCGAGTATTTTTAAGGATAGATTTTTTTTTCGGGCCCCCCTTAACGAACTCCCCTGCAGGGCCCCCGTAACCGGGCGTGCAACGCGTGCGGCGCACGCGGGCGTAACCCCAAAGGGGCGCCAATGCGAAGGTTTGGTAAATAAGAAATATTTATTTTAGATGAGATAATCATTTTTATATACAATTTTAATTATTTCATGAACAGCTAGAGAAATCTCAAAAATCAAATATTGTGTTATTACTGAAAAAATAATTATTCCCGTCCTGAAATGTTGAATTTACTCCGTCAAAAATATATTAAATTTTGTTGTTCCTTCCTAATGTTTTTCTTTAAAGTAGATTGAATTACGCTTGGCATAGCATCCAATCAATTTTATGTTGTAAACTAAAGCGACACTCAAAATAGTCAAATAAACATCAAATCACACTCCTTGACGGGTAGAAACATAAATTAACACCCATAAAACGCAACTTAGCAGTTTTACTCCAACAAAAACAGAACTTGCTGGGTCAAGCAGTTTTACTCGTACAAAACGCCGGCTACACTCTCGCCGAAGTCGATCGAGGTTCAACAAGTACGAGAGTGTAGACGGCCACCTTGTGCAACTTTGCCTCGCTTCGTTCTACTTCCGTTCTCTGTCGGTCTCGCGCGTCCGAGTCAAAGGGATCAAAGTTGGTATCGCACGGCTTGAATGTGTTCCTCACGAAGTAGAACGAGTGTGTAGTGACGGTACTTCTGACTTTGGTCAACTTTGCTGAAGTAACTTCGCCGAGAGTGTGGTGCGCGCTTTAAGTGAATCTTTTACTCGAATTTATGATAATTACCCTTAAGTAAACAAATACTATATGAATTATGATTATGTATTTGACTTGAGTATCTTTTCCCTTCTCGTCTATGCGTTTATTAGGCACAAACATTATTTACTGTTACTGGTGAACGGTTGGTTTCCTACAGTGAAAGGTTTAAAATTTTTATTTTATATTGGTGTTAATAATTACCTACGACTATTATTGCAATGTCCATTGGGTTTGTTCTGCCCTGATTTTAAACTTTTGTTTTCGTCTAAAAAATTTAAGACTGTATAATATACTTAAAAGTAATCAAAAACAACTCATATGATATGTTGTTATTCGATTTTCATTTGTTTCCGAGATTTTGAAATTTTTCTTACAAGCTGACGATTTATTTATTGCTCTAAAACCGGTTGAGGTGTGCAAATAAAATTTGGTGGGTTTTAAGACAGTTATTGCGCATGTTTTGACATACAATTAAGAATTTCATATTTACCATTGATGCGCGTACGGGTAATAGTCTGAAATTTTTTAAAGATAAAAATGGTACGCCAATGAAATATTTCAAATTAAAAAATCTTTCTTGAATTCCTTGTTCAATTTGCGAAAAAAAATATATCTTCCCTTTTTTTCATGCGACGCTTCGTTTTCATGCAAAAAATAAAACATCTTAACGCTTACAAAGTTTTCGACGAAGTTTCTATATGAATGTGTAGAAACTTATTTCGAATACTGAGCGGTAAGATATATTATTTTTTGCATGAAAACGAAGAGTCGTATGAAAAAACATGAAGATAGATTGTTTGTCAGAAATTGAACAGGGAATTCAAAAATAATTTTTAATTTGAAATATATCAGTGGCGTACTACTTTTTTGTTAAAAATTTTTTAGACTATTACCCGTACGCGCGCCAATGGTGAATATAAAATTCTTAATTGTGTGTCAAAACATGTGCACCAACTATGTCTTAAAACTCACCAAATTTCATTTCCACACCTCAACCGGTTTTAGAGCAATAAATAAATCGTCAGTTTGTAAGAAAAATTTTAACACCCCGTATCTCGGAAACAAATGAAAATCGAATGACAACATATGAGTTATTTTTGATTATTTTTACGTATATTATACAGTCTTAAAGTTTGGTGCGTTCCTCCCCACTCACCCTGTATTTAGGGCGCTAAAATATGTCCCGCACGCGGGAGTAAATCAGCCTTGCGGGGGCCCTGCTCCCCTGTGTTAAGAGCCAATATGTGGTAGAGGTATATCTGCAGGGTACCAGGTTTCTCTCCATATGATAATCTGACGCGCTCGAGTAACTGCAAAAATCCCCGCTTGTGTTCCACAATTACACACATATATATTTTGTATTAAAAGAGACGAGTTGATAATAAAAAATAATGGAGTATAAAACAGTAGTAGAGTATATAATTAAAAATAATGACAAAAATTATCTAATGCGATATTTGTGCTTGGCGACCCTTCATTATTAAATCTTTTCTAGGACGTATTGTAGACAAGCACACCCTCAAGTCGTCCTCTAAAGATTTTAGCTGTGAACTATTTTTCTTCTTGATGGCGTTCATCGACGAGAAAGCGGATTCACCGATATAAGAAGTTGAAATAGTTATTTTTCTACAACCACTATTCAAAGTGCACTTTTCTGCACGGTTTTATGTTAGCAAACTTGATATTTTCTCACAGTATAAGATATTTGACATTAGTGTGCAGAAAAGTGACGTTTCTGTGCCGCAAAGTGACGTTTCTGTGCCGCAAAGTTCTTTTCTGCACAGTTGACTACCTCATTCTGAGTAACGTTATATTCTGTTTACATCCGTAGACTACCGCATTCTGAGTAACGTTATATTCTGTTTACATCCGTGGTTAAACTTTAGACAAATATATAACCTATAAGACAATTATTATTTTTAACTATAGCATAGAAACTAAATTATGGATGTTACAACTCTGTATATGGGAGGCATACTATCCTAAGTCCATTTTTTCAGAAAAATACATTATTGCATAACTGGGATCGGAATACCCTATATTATTCAGGGGAATACTATACTAAGTCCAAACTCTTTTAGAAACGAAATTAGACGAGAAAATATGTATACTATGTCCAGTTTGCTTTAGAGGTATATAATCTTATCTGGACTTAAACTTATATTCCTCCAAATGAAATATTATGAACCGGATCCTAAGTCCACTATAGGATTATATGCCTCTCAAGGAAAATATATGAAGTATATAATAAAATATACACACACGTGTGCATTTTCGTGGAACTTAATATTTTTAAAACAAACTCAAGTTAAATGCGTAGTATATTAAGTGCACATCAAGTGGTGATTGTTTATAATATTGGTTTAGTAATTTTATGGTTTACAGGTCGCCCTAATTTATTGTGTTTATGTCTTTTGGAGATTGGATTTAATTATTACTTAATTTATTACGTTGTACTAAGCAGTATTTTAACGAAAAATCGTCATTAATGACAGGCAGGCGCATTCTGAAGATAATATAATATTTAGTTTTTAACGTACCAGCATAGCAAACCGAAAACCGATTTAAAGTCGAAAGCGTGTTATTTTAGAGAAGGTATTTAGTGAGTCTTTTATTGCTTTAACAATGGCTTTTCGCAAAAGAAGTTTAAGGATATTAGATTTGTCACTCTCCGACATACCTAAGTCTTTAAATACAGACCCCAAATTACAAAAAGGTAAGTTTTTATCACTAAATTACTATTTTTTTCAGTCAGTTACTTTTCTAAATGTTAATAAAAATATCTTTAATAATAATTATTTTATTTAAACTCCGCTTCCGTTGTAACGAAACTTTCTATTGCAGGTGAAGATAAAGAAACCCTACCACATCACGAACTTAGCGATATATGCGGCCAAGATGCAGCCATCAAATCGGCTAGTGTTGCAGAAGAAAAGCACTCTTTTTTTTCGAAAAATTCGAATAGTCCGCTTATAGAGCATTTTCAATGTATATGTTACGGACAATGACGTAAATCCGGCCATTAACGTTATTGGCCGGCCAATAACGACAATCGCCGTTTGAATTGGTCATTGTCGACAATGGCCGGACATTAACGTTATTGTCCATAGAAACTGGACATTGATGATACAGTAGAACCCCGTAAATCCGAACCCCGCGAATCCGAACTTTCGGCAAATCCGAACCAACGGAAACTGAAAAAAATTTAAAAATTCAAGACAAAAACTTAAAAGCATGTTTATTATACCGAGTAAAGCCAGAAAATTGGACAATGTAGGATTACTAGGACTTTGGCATTTAAAATTTCTTAAAAATAAATATTATACTTTAATATATATTTTTATAAAGTGTTTATAATGGTTAAACACAAACTTACTTTCGTAGTCAACTTGAGTCCAAAAATATTGTCCACACTCTTGCGAGAACGTTTGGCTACTCAAAATCATAATGAAAGCTTTGAACTACTAGTTAAGGCTAACTTTCGAAGCTAAGCTTTAGAAATTGCAAAGAAAGTTCGGTGGTAAGTGCCAACCTTTATTTAAATGACAGCGATGACTCAATAAAGGATAAAGATTATCAACCAGATTCGGACACTGATTCAGATGAAAGTGGAAGTAGGTTTTCTGTACCTTTATCGGCATTTCCAGAAGGTGTGCCAAGTACATCTAATGCTATACCTGACTCTTTAATTACTACAGTAGGAGATACTAGAAATCCCAATCGTCTAGTGGCCAAAAGGAAAGTCGTCAATAAAACAAAAATAAAGCAAACAGGAAAGAAACGAACACGACATGTTCTTAACTGGAAAGCGAATGAGAGAAAAAGAAACTATGCTGGTGGAAGGGCCTACGTTAGTAAGAAGGGTAAGAATGTTCCTTGCAAAAACTTAAAAGTGTCATGCGGAATATCTTGCCGCATGAAATGTGATTCAAAATTATCTGAAGCTCAAAGGGAAGATATTTTCAAAAAATATTGGAATGATACAGCAGATTATAGCATCAAAAGGCAATTTATATTATCTTGTGTCCAACAGAACGAAGTAGGTTGCGCTCAGGAGATGAATCTAAACTAAGATCAAATACTTTAGTTTACTCTTTTGTAATTAACGGTAATAGAACTGTAGTTTGTAGAACCATGCTCTTAAACACGTTAAGTATTTCACAACAAGTAGTGAAGACTGCTTTATCAAAGCGACAGGATGGCGGCATGGTTTAACGGGATCTTAGGGGCACTCATGAGCCAAGTAATAAGACAACAAAAACAATTATTCATTCTGTGGTATCACATATTTCATCTTTTCCAAAATACGAGTGTCACTACAATCGGGAGAGGCCCAAAAAGAATTATTTAGGGCCTGATTTAAATACTGAAAAAATGTATAAATTATACGAATAGGAAAAAAACAGAGAATAAGGATGCTATTGAAGACATAGCAAAGCCGTGGCTATATCGCGATATATTTAATAAGCAATTTAATTTAACATTTAAACCCCCAGAGATAGACACTTGTGACGACTGCGATATGTTTGCAGCTAAAATACGAGCAATTGATAATGATTCTGAGAAACAACTGATTGAAAACGAGAAAGATACGCACTTAAAAGAAGCAGAAAACAGATATAAATTTAAATCTATTGATATGACCGAAGCAAAACTAAATATAAAGCACAAAGTACTGACTGGTGATCTACAAAAGTGCCTTCCAACGCCATATTTGACCAATTGTGTAAATTTTTATAAGCGAAAATTATGGACTTTGAATTACACTTTATACGATGGATATAATAGTGCTGCGTATTGTGTAATGTGGGATGAAACCAAAGCAAACAGAGGAAGAAATGAAATTGCTTCGGGAATTTTAAAGTGGGCTGATCTAAATATTCCTTCATCTGACGTCGAATGTGTAACCATATGGGCAGGTAACTGTTGGGGCCAGACCAAAAACCTATGTGTAGTTATGTGTGCATTTTACCTCATTCAAAGATATCCCAAACTACAAGTAATAGATTTTAAATTTCTTCTAAAGGGGCACAAGCATATGGAATCCGATTCAGTACACGCTAATATAGAAAGGAAACTGAAAAAACTACCAACTCTAACTATATTAACACCCTGGGACTGGCAGCAATTTATTCGTCAGTGCTCAAATAAATACGAAGCTGTCAACATGAAACTCAATGATTTTAAAAATTTTGAATGCTTATATTCTTCAACAGGTCCATTTATTAATCGGAAAATAAATACTGATAGAGGGGCATTTCAAATTTCAAAATCAGTGATCTTACGTGTTACCAAAGAAAATTTTGGAATGCTTCAATATAAAACATCATTCAACAGTGACACTTTTCAAATGGTTGACTTAAGACGAAATAAAAGAGATGATATCATTTTGACAGAAACTTTACCACAAATGAATATGCAATTGATTCCTATATCAACAAAAAAATATAGTGATCTTATGGACTTACTCTTATACTTGCCATCCTATTGCCATGATTTCTATAAAAATCTGCCACATTCAAACGAAGAATCCGAGTACCCTAACGATAATGATAATATGTAATTTGAAAACTGTATGTTAATTATAACTAAATAAAATAAATAAAGAAATATTGACGAGTTTTTTTACACAGATAACCAATTTATGAGGACTTAGTATATGTGTATTATAAATATAAGGAGTCTTATAACTTAGAGGTAATATATCCTAAGTCCATTATTTTATTATCTTTAAACCCTTACTTTACTTTCAAAATACCACAGCAAACTATATATAATACTATTTTTAAATACCGACAATAGTTTCCGCTACAATTATTAATTACTTATCATTTTTTGAACAAACATCAAATATAATGTTTAAGTGCTCCTCCTGTAAAATTATGAAAATGTGACTTAGGATAGTATGCTTCCTATGTACAGAACTGTTTTATTTTACAATTTTATTCTTATTAAACATTTTATAATTATCAAATAACCAATAAGGATTTAGCAACCTGTGCAAGAGACGTCGAATGAAGTAGGTTTTGTGTAAATCCGTGACTGCGGATACAAATATAATGTGTAATAATTGTTTAAATTTAAACAAATTAAGGCAGTGCATTAATTTTTTAACTGATTTCTGTGCAATTTATTTAGGTATAAGGAATTTAAATTGATTAGTAGGTATTAATTAAATACAGTTTAAAATTTATCACATAGGTACCTATTATAATTAATCGTCGTTTGGAAATTGTGATTTTTATTTTTAGGAAAAACTGTGCTTGTAGAAAAAGTATAGTGTGAAACACGTGCAGAAAGGTAATTTCGCACTCGTTTGAATTGCGGCACTCGCTTGCGCTCGTACCGCAACTTTTCAAACTCGTGAGAAATTAGTACCTTTCTGCACTTGTTGCACAATATACTATTTCCTAACAAGTGCAGAAAGTCATTCTTTTCCGCACGCGACTGCAGTTTGCCGAACGACACGAAGCGGGAGTTCGGCAAGCAGTCGAGTGCGGAAAAGAATGACTTTCTGCAAGAGTTAGGAACAACATTTTTTCTGAGTCTTTAAAAAATTACCAAAATTAATTCTTTAAAAAATTAATTAATTAATTCTTTGACAAGGTTTTCAAAACCAAACTTTCAATATAATTAGTTAGCATGAGGACGATCTTGGTTTCCATGACGATGATTCAAAACGACTGTTATTGTCTACCAATTTGACTTTCGAATATTATGTCAAAATAATTTTATTTCATCGAATTGTCGCGTTAATTTCATTAAAACAGGAACACAATAAGATATATTTGAAATAAATTAGTAAATAACATCTAAATATTAGTTTATTGCATGTATTATAATTACTTTAAGGCCATATTAACATATCTAAATTAACACGCGTGCGGAAAAGTAGAAACCGCATGCGGAAAAGTAACACGCGTGCGGAAAAGTAACACGCGTGCGGAAAAGTGAAACTTTTTAAACTAAAATGCGTGCGCGAAAGTAGACATTTTTGCACGCTCGTAGAAAAACGGTATTATTGCATTCATAGCATTCTTTGTGACCAGTGGA
The DNA here is from genome assembly GCF_917563875.1 of Diabrotica virgifera virgifera. Classification (NCBI taxonomy): domain Eukaryota; kingdom Metazoa; phylum Arthropoda; class Insecta; order Coleoptera; family Chrysomelidae; genus Diabrotica; species Diabrotica virgifera. Next base: position 186,791,842 of record NC_065450.1, read on the forward strand.
TATTCATTGAAGAGGGTAATCCAAAATTATGCAACACCTGCATTAACTTTGATTTTCTTCAGTTTTGACTGAGCCAGTGCTTCTTCAACTAGTTTACTGTACTTAAGTTTAAGTCCACGGTCGTTTTTTATATCTATCAGTTCACCCAATACATCAGTAATGAACAAGGCCGTGTCATAAGCCGACTGGATGTATGGATTTCGCACCCAGTCTATGGATGACGTACAAGGGGAAAGAAAATACTTTTTGATTTTGTCATTTAGCTTACTGAGACTTGTCGAAAAAAGGTCTGACAGATTTGATTCTACATTGCAATTGTTTGTTAACTCAAACATGTCCCACGCTGCTTGATTTTCAACTTTCTTTATCCACATTAAAAGCTTTTGCTGGAAGAAACTGATTTTATCAGTAGAGGTGAGGATGTTTTCTTGCTTTCTTTGCATGCCCTTATTTAAAACATACAATTTCTCAAAAATATCTGCCAAAAACGCAACTTTGGTGCACCAGGTCTCATTACTAAGGAAATTGGCATATTCAGACTGTTTACAAGAAAAAAATACTAGTAAAAAAGACGGTAAAATTTCGCGGCACACCTACAGGGACTTCAGGGCACACCAGTGTGCTGAGGCACACTGGTTGGGAACATCTGCTCTAATGGGACAAATTATTCACCTTTGGTTAATATCAGAGGTACCTACTGTTTCTGATCTATGATTTTTGGCTTCTAAAGAACGAAAGGACGAACAAGGCAAGGATTATAAAATATTATATTATTAGGATTTTTAATTATTGTTTTGTATACAAACCAGTCTATAAATATAGAATATAGTTTCTCACATTTGCATACAAAAATAAAAAATCCGGTTTATCACTTCCATGACCTCACCTTTTAATTGTCAGTTCCCAACCAGATTTTTGACGCGAACGATTCTCGCCATCATTATTTATAATTTCAATATACCAATGATTTATAATTTAGTCTAGTAGCCAGCTAGGTCACCGTGCTATTTTCAAATCTGATGGGGCCACCCAAGATTTTTTGAAGTTATACTTATTTAGGCGCCTTTGGGAGTAAATGTATATGTGCGCGAATTCATCAAAAGTCTTGGTCCTGGGCGCAGCTGAAACGTTACACGTGCTCTGATTGGGTAATTACAATGACCTGTCAATAATTGTTCAATATATCGGTTATGGGTAAACAAATAATGTTGTGTATACTATTTTTATTGTTGTGAGGACAGAGAGAAAAGCAAGTTTATAATTTAGACCAGGACTAAACTGTAAAAAACGTGTATTTTTGGATGTGAGAGGTGGCAATCGGATTTTTGCAGATAAAGTTAGGTGACACCTTCAGTAGTAATAATTGACTTATGCTCCTTCTCAAATATGCCCGCAACATTAAAAAAATTTAAATATTTAAAAATTTCGAAAAACATCGATTTATTCTGCTTTCTTTGCTTATAACTTTAAAACGGTTCGTTTTGAAACAAAGTCATAGAGAAATAAAATAAAGATAATTGATTTTTGTATGATATACGACTGGTCAAAAATGTCTTAAGGTATTACCTTTTCTGCAATATAGCAGTAAATACAAAATAAGGGGGCAAAATACGCCTGTTGTTATTCAATGTTTCTTAACCACTTTGGTGGCACTTACAACCTTAGTAGTTCGCTTAGAAAATTCTTATAACTTACTTAAATGGCCTACCAAATTTCATTAAAATCGACCTAATAGATTTTGCATAATAAATTTGCAAAATAAATGTTTTTAAAAAAGTTTAAATTTTTTAAAATCTTTCTGAACAAAAAGTAGACCATTTAGAAGTTGGCTAATTGTTTTACATATAAAGAGGTGCTCTAGCTATCTAATACACTTTACAGTATTAAAATCGGATTATTTAAGGGGCATCAGCAATGTTTTAAAATTATAAACAATTTTTTGGCTTATAAACAAATAGTTTTGTTTAATAATAAAAAAATTAATTTTTAGCAATGCAAATAATTAAAACCGGTATGCTTTGACTTAAACTTTCAAATGCTGTCAGCAGAATTGCTATTTTATTTTTTAACCAAAAGTTATTCTCGTTCAAAAATTGCAATTTTTCGATTTTTTGAATGTTCCACCGCGTTTATCTCGAAAACTATGCATCCTACGAAAAAACTAGTAAGAACATTTTTTGCTTAGAATTACCCAAGAAATACAAAAAAAGTGTTTTTATTTTGCGAAAAATCGATGTTATCTAATTCCTCAAGTTCTTTGTTTATAACAAACTTATCGACATCCGGATCAACTGTTACCCAAAAAATTCGTGTTCTGCGGGTCAAAATACATAAAAAAAACTTGGGTAAGTCCATCTAAATAAAGGAGCCCGTAGCACCCCCTCCTGGACACAGCACTAATTTGTTTATAAGCCAAAAAATTGTTTACAATTTTAAAACATTGCTGAGGCTGCTTAAATAATCTGATTTTAATTCTGTAAAGTGCATTAGATAGGTGGAGTGCTTCTTTATATGTAAAAAAATTGACAAATCTTTGTATGTTCTAGTTTTTGTTGTGCAAGATTTTAAAAAATTTTAATTCTTTAAAAAAAGTTTAGATTGCAAAATTTTTATGCAAAATCTAGTAAGTCAATTTTCATGAAATTTGGTGGACTATTTTAGCATATTACAAAAATTTTCTAAGCGAATTAGGAAGGTTCCAAGTGCAGCCTAAGTGATAGAAAAACATTGAATAAGGACAGGCTTGTTTTGCCCCCTTATTTTATATTTATTGCTATTTTGCAGCAAGGGTGTTAAATTAAGACATTTTTAACCAATCATATCTGATAGAAAATTTAATTTTCTTAGTTTTAGTCTTGGTTTGTTTATTTCTACTGCATCTTGATTGTAAATTTAGTATAGTAGGTAATGCTTTGATTTACATAATTTTATTACCAACAAAATTTCTACCAATATTCATCTAATGTATTGTTTTCTTACTGTATGTTTTGTTGTATTTTAATATTTTAATTCCACAAAAATTAAACTAATTTCATTAATTCCAGAGCTGTCAAAATTCTAAAACATTCAGTTCGTCTATCTTCCCACATAACGAGTGTGTCGAAGTGGATAAAATCTAAGATGCTTGAATTTTAAATCCAACCGTCCTAACATGCGCGGGTTCGATCTCCAATGCAAATTTTTATTTTTTTATTTTTTTTTTACATTTTATGATTGTAAGTATATTTATTATATTATATTAGTTAAAATTTTTGCCAACAATTATTGTTCAGAAATCATTTGTGGCATTTTTCATTGTGTTTGTGTGTGCTTTATTCTTTTATTTTTTTTATTTTTGGTATGGTTTTTGGAAAAATTAAGATTCAAAAATACAATTTTTGGAAAGTAGTAAGTATGAAAATTAATTTAATATTTAAATAAAATATAAATAAACTGTTTAAAGTATATTAATTTCGTTGAAATCATATAATAGAAGTATAACTTCTTACGTGCATACAAAGTACACACACATTCTTTTTTTATGTATTTTTGGCTGCTGATTACGAATTTCGGGGGTGAAGTGATAAAAAATTGTTATTAACAGTTTAATTGTTTATAAATTGCTTATAAGTCTCTATTGCTATTCCGATTTTTGAGGTAATAGTGCGAAATAAAATATTAACTATATGCGAACATTTGTATAAGGTCATAAACTATCTAAAGTGCAAAAAATAGTGGCAAAAATCGGCCTATAAGTAACTTATAGAACATTTTATGTTAATCAAAACAAACGACATTTTATAAATTCCAGTTCTTTTGACAACAGATAAGAGAACAAGTCTTGATCAAATTAAAAGCGACGTTGCCGGTTTTCCAAAAAGTTTTAAAAATCCAAGAAAGGAAATCAATCAATTAATAATAAACTAAGTAAACAAGATTTCGAAGTAAAAAGAATTTTAATATATTTAAAGTCATACTCAATTATTGCTTGAGAAGTTCTAGAGCCTTCGCCGGGTCGACTGGGGAACTAGAGCTTATCGCTTGCTTTAATATAGAGTACAAATACATAAAAAATGGTGGATAGTGATAATGATTACACCTCAGAAGACAGTAAAAAGAGAAGTCTAGAGATAGATGCAGACAATATTTTTAACAAGAGCAAGAAACTATCCAGAACACCAACCAAACAACAGAAAGATGAAAACAAAATTGATCAGCTTTTAAAAATGATGCAAAATTTAACAGATCAAACACAAAGTTTAACATCGGAGGTAAAAGGAATAAAAGAAGAACAACGAGAATATAGAAATGACCTCCGAGAATTAAGAAAAGAAATAAATGAATTCAAACAAAGTAACCAACAACTACAAAAAGAAAATGATGAAATGAAACAGGAACTAAAGATAGTGAAAATGAAGGTAGAAAAGTTCGAGAAAGAGAGAAAAGCTAACAATGTTATTGTCCAGGGTCTACCGATGGATACAAATAACCCAAATGTAGTCAATGAGGTTATGGCAGATTTCGTGGAAAGAGAATTAGGTATTAAAGTAGAAATAGAAGAAGCTTATAAAATAGGGGACAAAACATGTCTTGTAAAACTAAAAAACAAAAATGAAAAAATAAAAATTATGAAGAACAAAAACAAACTAAGGAATTCAAAGCCGGAAATATATATCAATAACGATCTAACGCAAGAAGAGATGAAAATACAACAAGAAATACGGAGAATTGCAAAATTTCAAAAAGAAAACGGTAAGAACACTAGAGTAGGTTATCAAAAATTAATTATTGACGGGACTGAATGGAAATGGAACAAAGAGAAGAATGAACTGGAAAGGGCAAAGCAGGACACGCCAAAAAACTGATAAAAAAACAAATATTGGATACAACACAAAAAACGGACACGAAAATGGCAAAGGAAAAGGACCTGAACAGATTAGATAAAATAAAACATACGAACACAAAAAAATATAATAAAAAACCGAAAAAATGTGATCAACTAAAAATAAGTACGTGGAACATCAGAACAATGCTTGAACCAGGAAAAATGCAGAATATCGTCTCAGAACTAGAAAGATACCAAATTGATATTGCAGTGATTCAAGAAATCAGATGGGCAGGTCAAGGAGAAATAAATAGAAAAAACTACACACTACAGTACTCGGGACATGAAAAACAAGGTCAATATGGAGTTGCTTTCATAATTATGGGAAAAATAAAAAATAACATTATGCAATTTAAACCAATAAATGAACGTATGGCTTACCTGAGAATTAACGCCAAACCATTTAATATATCAATCATAAACGTATATGCCCCAACTGAAAGTGCTACTGCGGAGGAAAAAGACAAATTGTATGAGGAACTCGAACGAGAAATGGAGAAGTTACCTAGAGAAGACACAATACTGGTAATGGGAGATTTTAATGCCCAAATAGGTAAGGAAGACTACATTAACCAAGTAGCAGGTAAGCACACAATACACGAAAAAACTAACGACAATGGCCAACGATTATGTAATCTAGCATCTAGTACCAATATGATTATCGTTAGTACAAAATTCGAACATCCCAAATACCATAAAGTGACGTGGATTTCCCCAGACCAAAAAACATGGTCACAAATAGACCATATTCTGATTACAAGAAGAAAGCAAACATCGGTAACAGACGTGAGGTCCTACAGAGGTGCACATGCAGACACAGACCATTTTATGGTGACTGCAAAAGTAAGACAAAAAGTCAAAAGAACACTAAAAAACACGACAACAAAAAATAAATGGCACGTAGAAAAACTGAATACTCCAGACATAAGGATTAAATATGCTGATGACATGAACAAAAAACTGAAGGAACAATCTAAACCTACAAAGGATATAGAAACAGAATGGAGAAATATAAAAAAATGTATAAATGAAACAGCGGAAGTACACGTAGGGATAAAAAGAAACAAAAAAAGACAAGAATGGTATAATGAAGAATGCCATAAAATGTTAAAAAAGAAGGTAGAAATGAGACAAATGTGGATAAGAACAAATAGACAGGATTATAGGGAAGAATACAATATAATAAGGCATGCATGTAAGAAAAAAATAAGGAAAATTAGACGTGAGTGGTTGGATGATAAGATAAAAGAAATAGAAAAAGAGAGTAAGAACAGAAACACAAAAGAATTCTATAAGAAAATTAGTGAGCAGAACAAAACGTTTAAAGGAAAGATAAAAAGCATAAAAGATAAAAATGGAAAAGTATCAGAAAACGATGAAGAGTATAAAGAAATTTGGACTAACTATTTTAAAGAATTATTAACAGAACAACAAGATCAAGACCTAAATGAAAACAGAGGAGAAGAGACAATGATGTTAGGAAACCAGCTACAAATACCAACAAAAGAGGAAGTTGAGGAAATTATTAATAGCAGCCGTAATGGTAAAGCCTCAGGATCGGACTGTATCAATATGGAGCTTATAAAATATGGTGGTGAAGAATTAAAAGATAGATTATACAATTTAATAAAAGACATATGGGACGAAGAAAAAATGCCGGAAGAATGGTACAAAGGACAAATTATCACGATTCATAAAAAAGGAGATCAACAGATGTGTAAAAACTACAGAGGACTGACGCTATTAAACACAGCATATAAAATCATGTCCGCCTTAATACAACGAAGACTGACCGAAGCTACCACGAATATCATAGGACACTATCAATGCGGATTTGTTAAGGGAAAGTCTACAACAGATGCCATACATACAGTTAAACAAATTATGGAAAAAGCTCATGGATATAAAATAGAAATTGAACTGCTTTTTATAGATTTTCGACAAGCATTTGATACAATAAATAGATCAAAACTAATGGTAGCTCTGAAAGAAATGGGAATACAACATAAATTAAGAAGATTAATACAAATGACAATGAGTAGAACTGTAGTTAGTATAAAAACTCAAGTAGGCGACACAGAAGAATTTGTCATCAATAAAGGGGTGAGACAAGGAGATTCATTATCAGCAACTCTGTTTAATCTTGCCCTAGAATACGTCGTCAGGAAGATCAACAAAGGCACCCTCCGAACGAGAGAAGGACAAATAATAGCATACGCTGATGATATTGTGCTAATAACAAAAAATAGAAAAACAATGGAACGAATGTTAAACGAAATGGTAACAGAAGGAAAAGTAATGGGATTAAAAATAAACCAAGAGAAAACCAAAATAATGAGATTTGACAAAAACTTTGAAAACAGAAAGGTTAGAGTAGGAGAATACACTTTTGAAGAAGTCGAAAAATTTAAATATTTAGGAATATTAATAACAAACAATGGAGAAAGAGAAACCGAAATCAAAGAAAGGATTATTACAGCAAATAAGAGCTTCCATGCAAATAAAAAATTACTTAAAAATAAGTTATTGAGTAAGAAATCAAAAATGAAAGTATACAAAACAATAATTCGACCGACGATGATGTATGCAGCCGAAACTCTTAGCATGACAAAAAAACAAGAGGAAAACCTTAGAATACAAGAAAGAAAAATACTAAGAGCAATATTAGGACCAATAAAAATAAATGACAATGAATTTAGACAAAGAACGAACCTTGAGTTACTGGAAGAAATTGAGGAGGATATAGTATGTAAAATAAAACAGCAAAGAGCAAAATGGCTAGGACACATATGGAGATCCGGATCAACTACGACGATATACTCAATATTGGAATGGACACCAGCTGGCAAAAGAAGACGTGGAAGACCAAGATCTACATGGTTACAAGAAGTAGTAAGTGATCTCAACAATGCGGGCATACGGCATTGGAAAGGGAAAACCAGAGACAGGAAAGAGTGGAGAAAAATAACAGAGAAAATTAAATAACGAACATGAGGACTGATCTACCTCAAAACATAGATCTAGAGAGCGTAAGCGGCGTAACCCCTAAAGGGGTGTTTAGCCACTATATATATATATATAAGTCTCTAGATCGTAAACTAAAAGAGATAAAAAAATTCAAATATAATTTGTTTCTGTAATAAAAATAAAGAAAATGAAGTTTACTAAACTTTAACCCAAGAATTAGAACTTGAGACATTGTAAAGTTAGTGTAAAATGCTTGTAAAATAAGTATTTTTTCGAAGCTTTTCAATCGCAACTCAACTTTGACGCATGCAAATGAGCTAAGCTTAATTTATAGTTTAAAACAACAAAATAAATACTTAATTGAAACTTTAAATAAAAAATCTACTAATTTTCACAACAAACCAGACACTTTTTGACTATTAAGAATTTGATATCTATTAAATCGGTAATTTCTCATAGCCTACTTTAGGCTTGTCTATTAAACTAAGCAAAAAATGAGGATTTATTGATGAAAAATATGGCTAGTTGTTAACGTACCTAACTTTTTTATTATCCAAGATAAGCAAATGAATCAAAAAAGAAAATGTTAACAAAGCCTAGGGCTACAATTGAGTTATAATTTCAATATTTTATATGTGCCAGAATATTCCACAGGGTGTTCCGAACTTTAAGGAAAAAACACAGTATGATTATTACACTCGGTATAAAATGATATTTACCTGTCTAGCAACAATATTATTACACCGATTTTCTTAAATAATAATGCTATAACATGCTAAAAAAACACTCAAATCGAACAGCAGGTTTAGGAAATTCGAGACATCTAAACATGTCCCATTTTTAAGGTGTTCCGTTAATTTTGCCGCTGTGTGTAGGTATATAAAAAGGTTTTATTATAGTCAATATGTATACATACACCGATACACCCAAATATAAATATAAAATATAAAATACAGTTAACAACCGCAACGAATTAAAATTGGAAGTAAAATATTCCTCAAATGAAAAAAAGGCATTCACTATATAGTCGAGGCGCCAGCTAAGTCACCGTGGCCTTTTCAATTCTGATGGGCAAACTCAACGGTTTCTTATGGATTTTTGGTTGCTGATTACGAATTTTTCGGGCGACTTCGATCCGAGTGGTCAAAACATTGTTATAAACAATTTAATTGTTTATAAATTGTTTATAAGGATCTAGCTCATAAACTAAAAGACTAAAAAAAACCATTTTCGAATAAAATTTGTTCCTCAATAATGGCGTGAAGAAATTTTCATTCAAGTCATTTTCCTCAAGAAAATGGCGTGTAGAACTCAAGATATTGTACAATTAGTGCCTAATGCAAATTGCAATTTGCAAAATAAGTATTTTCGAAACTTTTTCTATCGTAATTCGGCTTCTACGCTTGCAAGTGAGATTTACAAACAAAGTCTCATTTTAAAGCTTGCTTCATAGAGTTTCAAACAAACCCTTATAAACAAATTAATGTACATTTTTTAAAGAAAATTATAACTTCAAACGAGTATAACTTTAATAAAAAAAATAAAGATAAGGTAATTTAATAAATTTTGTTTGGAAGTCTATGAATTAAGCTTTATAATGAGACTTTGTAAAGCTCACTTGCATGCGTAGCAGCCGAGTTAGAATCCTGTTGTTATTCAGGTGTTATCGACCGTCCTACATGTGAGAACGCTGAACCTCAGGACGTGTCCAACTCATGTGAGGAGTCAAATGGTGCCCGGTGCTAAATCTAGGATTATGTAAAACATCCATGTTATTTAAAACAGTCTATGTCAATGTTTCCATTACTGTAACATTTTAAAGGGTCTTTACCCATAAATTTTCAATTTTGGTGGCTTAGCATGTGAACATCTTGTTCAGCGCTGATGATGATCTGTATTCGATCGAAAACGTTCTGCGTTTCTGATGTAGCCCTTTAGGGAATTTTTAATAAATCATATACCTTTTCTAAAGATTTTTAATTAACATTTTTTGTGATATATGGTATACAGTCAGCTACAAACAAACTTTTTTCCTTGTGGATTTATAAAAAAATTTGGGTGGAACCATCAGAATTGATAAGGACACGGTAACATAGCTGGTCTCTACAACATTAATTTCAATATAGACCAGGGCGCATCTGTAAAAATATTAGTACAGTGGAACCTCGATTATCCGTCAGGGCACCGGACCAAGGGTATGACGGATAATCGAAAAGACGGTTAACAGAACATTAAAAAAAAATAAAAATTCATAGTACATATAACTCTCAAATTGTATTTGTATGTTTTATTTGACAATATAAGAGGGATATATGTTAGTACAGTCGAATCAATTTGATTTACAATATTCCGAAATCTTTGGAAATTGATGACTAAATTCTTATTTATGTAGTCAATATAACTTATGTAGGTACTGTAAGAAAAATGAAAGAATACCCATGAATGAACATATAAAACACGCTGTATTTTCCTGTCACCGTGTCAGACAAAAAATTGGCCACCGCAAGTACATGTAATAATTATTGTTACATGTACTTGCGCTGGACAATTTTCTTTGTGACACCGTGACAGGAAAATACAGAGTGTTTTATATGTTCGTTCATGGGTATTCTTTCATTTTTCCGACTGTATGCACCCTGACGGTTAACAGAGGTGACGGTTAATAGAGAGACGGATAATCGAGGTTCCACTGTACATTTGGATGTTGAGAGGTGACTCATATTTTTTTGCAGAACTTGCTTGAAAATAACTCATATACTAATATTTGAGTTTTCCTCCTATTCAAAAAGGTCCGGAACATTGTTTAAACAATCAAAATTGGAAAAATTCGATTTTTTTCTTCGTTTTTTGATTATAACTTTAAAAGTATTCATTTCCGCGAAATGTTGCACTAATATAAAAGTTGCACAATTAAATTTCCTACAATATAGTATTGGCTAAAATTTTAAAAAAGTGTCACCTATTTGGCAAAATAGCAATAATTGCGAAAAAAAAACATAAAAACAAGTATTCGCTTTTTTACGTTTTTCAACCATTTATTTTACACTTAGGACCTTCATATTTTATCCAAAAAAACTTTATGATATAATAAAACAGCACTGTAAATTACATTAACATCGGTTCAACAGATTTTGCAAAATAAATTTTGAAATCCAGCTTTCGCAAAAAAAATTCAATTTTTCAAAATGTTGCAGAACTGAAAGTAATTGCAAGTTGAATTTTTTTTACATATAGAAGAATACTGTACCTTTCATTTGCAATTTTCAAATTTAAAATCCGTTAACTACCACGTCGTCAGGATATTTTTAAATAAACATTAATTATTAGTGCTACGCGCAGGACATCGGATACGTTTGCTCTGATTGGGCATTCCAATGATTTTTGATAATGATTTATAAATTTTAATTTATAGTACATTTCGATATAAATAAATACATTTGTTTATTGTAAAATAAAAACACATACTCTGTCCTTTGAAATAACACTTTTTTTAGCAAAAACTTTTTTTGTTCATATATTTTAACTTAGAGAATAAAAGTTTATTATTTTTAAACATAGGCAATTGTTTAAACAATATTTCGCAAACAATAATCAAATTAGTTTGATTTTTGTTAAATTAAAATATTAAAATACAACCAAATATAGAGTAAGAAAATAATATATTAGATAAAGATTAGAAGAAATTTTGGTGAAAATCAACTTGGGTGAATCTAACAAAGCGCGGTACTGCGCGTAGCACCAAAAATTAATGTTTATTTAAAAAAATTTCTGACACCGTGATAGTTAATCGAATTTAATTTTGCAAATTGCGAATGAAATGTACAAGTATTCTTCTATATGTAAAAAAATTTGCTACCTGCTTTATTTTCAGTTCTGCAACATTTTGAAAAAATGAATTTTTTTGCAAAAGCTGGATTGCAAAATTTATTTTGCAAAATCTATTAAACCTATCTTAATGAAGTTTACAGTATTGTTTTACTATATCATAGAGTTTTTCTTGGTAAAATATGAAGGTCCTAGGTGTAGCATAAATGGTTGAAAAACGTAAAATGCAAATACTTGTTTTTTTATGTTTTTTTCGTAATTATTGCTATTTTGCAACAAGGGTGGCAATTTTTAAAATTTTTAACCAATCCTGTATTGTAGAAAATTTAGTTATGCAACTTTTATGTCAGTGCAACTTTTCTCGGAAGTAAATACTTTTAAAGTTATAATAAAAAACTAAGAAAAAAATCGAATTTTTCCTTCATTTTTTGACGTTTTGATTATTTAAACAATGTTCCGGACCTTTTTGATGGGAGGATAACTCAATTATTATTATATGAGTTATTTCCAAGCAATTTCTCCAAAAAAAAATATGGGTCACCTCTCAACATCCATCTCAAAACAGATGCGCCCTGAACTAATATACCTACTAATGATTATAATTACCTTTTTGTATGTTTCGCGGTGACATTACTATAAATTTACTTTTTATTTAACACTGGATAAAGTTCACATCATGTGTGAGGAACAGTTATCATGTTTATATGCTACTTCTGACAAGGTTGGACTAGGAATAGTTGAAGTTTTGTTATCGTTTATGGCTAATTCTCGTTAAGAATGTGTGTTTGTTTATACAAATTTGTTACTAAAAATTATAAACGGTATATTGTGCATGAATTCGCATGACAACTATTTGGTATTTGTTGCGACTATCGTAAATATCCAGATCCAGTAGTTTTTAAGATTTATGTAGTGATGTGTGTTGTGTGGGAGGTGAAGTGTAGTTGGTTATATCAAAGTAGTGGGCCGGTGTTATAAAAATAAAGATTAACTAATTATTATAACAATTACTTATATATAAATACAATATTGATAACTACTGGTTTAGACCTTCATAATCTATACAGTATAGTGCAAATGTTTGGAATAAATTCGTTATTTCGTAAGCCAGCGTCTAAGGAAAAATCCTAAGACCGATTTTTATTTTTGAAATATGATTTTTTGACATATATATCATACTAGTGACGTCAAACATCTGGGCGTGATGACCTAATCGATGATTTTTTTTAAATGAGAATAGGCATCTATGCAGTAATCTATATCAGTAATTTAAACATTGACATAATTATTTATACAGGGTGTCTAAGAAAAATTATTTTGAATTAAATTAATTGACACAAAAAGAAGAATTTATGTAATTTATTTAATTTTACATTCTACTGTTGTCCGAAAACAGAAAAAAAATTATTTCACAAATAAACATAGTTTTTTTGCTTAAATTAAAAGTTCAAACTGTCAAGAGGCAGATGGGTGGCAGCTTGAACATTGAAATTAAGTGAAAAGCAATGTTATTTATCAAGAAACATTTTTTCTATTTTCTGACAGCAGTAGAATGTATTTTAAATTAAGTAAATTACATACATTCTTCTTTTTGTGTCAATTAGTTTAATTAAAAAAAATTTCTTGGGCACCCTGTATAAATAATTATGTTAATGATTATATTACTGAATAGAGAATTGAATAACTTTTCAAATGAGCTAGCACACGATGCCTATTCTCATTTAAAGAAAATCATAGACTACGTCCAAATGGATGACGTCACTGGTATGGTATATATGTCAAAAAATCGTAATTAAAAAATAAAAATCTATCTGTCTCAGGATTTTTCCTTCGCTGGCTTACGAAATAACGAATTTATTCCAAACATTTGCACCATACTATACTGCATAAAAAAAAGAATGTTTATCTGTATGTACCTCATAGAATCGTAAACTATGCATTTGATCACGTGATGATCTTAAGTAAAGTTGTTGTGCATGCATGAGTAAACCAATTGAGGATCTTCCATTTATTTGGAATGTTTTCATTATGCAGACATAAGTTAAAAAGTGTTTAGATTCGTGACATCAAAAGTAGACCTCCTAGTTTAATTGTCTCAATGGCTACACCAACTTCTCCCGGAGCTCTATTATTATATCTGGTATATGGTATATCCTACGATCCCTCATTCGGTACCTCTTGTATTAGCCGTTCAATGAGCTCTAAAATAACTTAACTTTTATATAATGTTTCATAGAAACTTTTCACTATATGCCTGGACTATCTGAGACTATATTTCCATTTTTGTCTTTAAGCTGGAAAATACTTAAGTAAGTCACCCATTAGCATGCCTTCTTTACTTCTGTAAAAGCATGCGATTCGAGGACCCGTAGCTATGTGTACTTACTTTGACCTGCTGGTAAAAATTCTTAATCTCTTTGTTTATCATATCATTTTCCATGTCTTGAAATTTCATTTCCCAGTTTTCTCGTTTCTTTTTTCTGTCGGTCTGTTTTGATCTTTTTCTTTGCTGCTTCATACATAACTCTTCCTCGTTTCTGCTGTATTTATTGTATTCACTTGTATTTTAGGTTTTCTTCTAATTACTTTTTAAATTATGTATAAAAACCGATCTTTACTGCTTGTTTTATTTATTTTTGGACTGATAAGTTTGTACACACTTGAATGAATAAAGGAAATAAAATATGGGTGATACCTATGCCATGAAAAATGTTTTGTGTTTGTGTAACGTGTAATGTGGACGTTTTTTCTGTTTTTTCTGTTTGGGGTTGTACGGAGGACAAAGCATTTCCAACCAAAATTCATATTTATATTCACAAGATGCAAATGATAACACTTCAATGTTGTAGCGGTACTTTTTTACAATTTGACGTAAGTAAAAAAAAGAGTTTTGTACTTCTTGTTCTTACAAGACCTCTTTTTTATTTTAGCATTAGCTCCGATGATGACGTTTATGTCGAAAGCGCTCAACTAAAGAAATAAATTATTTACACACTTTGACATACTACATTTTTTATTTCCTTTATTTATTTTTCCTACTGTCTTTTCTGTCGCTTCCGTTATTATCTTCTTTATTTGTTTCCATTGGTCAATATCTTTATTTGGGATTGGGTCTTCAAATCTTTTTGTTATTTCTCGATTTCTTTCTACCCCCAGGAAACATCTATGATTTCTTTTGCGACTTTCGCGTTAAATTCACTACTTTTAGATCGTACTTTGGTAGTACTTTTAAAAAGTCTTCTAATTGTTGGTAAGAATCCATTTTTATATCGATGTCTTTATCTTCGCTCGGTGCATGTACGTTGTCTATAAATATTTTAAGGTACTTTCTTCTGAGTCGCAAACAGCAGATCATTGCCGATATTGGTATAAAGTTCTACTACACTTTCCTTATAGCCCAGTAAATGAACGGGAAATACAGCGATACCTACCGTGTAATTTTCAGGGGCAACTCCGAATTGCATGAAAATTTGGATGTAGGTTGTACTTACCCTCCACTTCAAAGTTGAAATTGTGTTGTTGGTTGATTTTACTTGGGGGGTGACAGTCACCCCTTCTCGGGGGTGAAAAAACATATATTCAAGATAAGACCGGAAATGGATAAATTGACTGATTTTAAGCAACTTTTGTTCCATAGAGTTTTTTATGTAAGTCAATACTTTTCGAGTTATTTTCGATTGAAAATGTTTATTTTTCGATAAAAAAACTAAGTTTTTGGACGGTTTTTCGCAAATAACTCAAAAAGTAAATACTTGATCCAAAAAAAGATCCCTAGCAAAAGTGTAGCTTATAAAAACTGAAAAAAATGTGTATCAGTAAAGTCTATCAAAATTAAGCACTTTTCGGGAAAAACCTATTTAAACTTTTTTAAAGTGTTTATAAAAAGCTTTATTAAAATTGTTCATAAAAGTTTCTAGCATTAAAAATAAGCGAGTTACGCCCAAAATAAAGTTGGCCCTCTTTTTTTTTGTAAAAAAATCGTGCAAATCTCCCCGTATTTATCCCCTCAAATGAAATTAATCGCTACCGCTTTACAAACAATTTACTTACTTATCTATTTTTTATATGATCTGTCAGTCTCACCGGTTTAAAGTGCTTATTTTTGAAAGGGTTGTAGTTAAAAAGCTTGAACGGGTCACTAATCACAAGTGTATGCAAATTTTGAACAGCCATATCTTAACCAAGTTTTGTCTTGCGGAAAAACAAAATGAAACTAGCATACTTATTTATAATAACAAAACCTATATTTTTTTACTCTTTAAGATTTTTCTTATCACTAATACTTTTTAAGTTATTTAGGGAAATTTTTCAAAAATTTTGTTTTACTATAAAACCAATTTTTTTCAGAAATACGCACTTCAAGCCAATCAAACTTACAGATCATATAAACAATATACATACAGTTAAAATAAATGGTAAAGCGGTAACGATTAATTTTATTTAGGGTGCTAAATAGAGGGAGGTTTTCACAATTTTTTTTACCAAAAAAAGGTGCCAACTTTTTTTCAGTGTAACTAGTTTATTTTTGGTGCTAGAAACTTTTGTAAAAAACAAATATAAATATTTTTTAGATGCTTTAAAAATATTAATAAGCTTTTCCCGAAATGTGCTTAATTTTTCGGTGATTTCGCGTTGATTTATTCGATTTGGAAATAGACGAATAAAAACGTATTTTTCATGAGCTAGGTACAACTTTGCTTTTTCTCAATTTATATACTTTACTGATACACCATTTTTTTTGTTTTTTTTATAAGCTACACTTTTGCTTAGAATATTTTTTTCGATAAAATATTTACTTTTTGAGTTATTTGCGAAAAACGGTCTCGTAGTTTTTTTGGCGAAAAATCAACATTTTCAATTGCGAATAACGCGAAAAGTATTGACTTACTTAAAAAACTTTATATAACTAAATTTGCTTATAATCGGTCAATTTATCCATTTCCTTATTTTAAACACTCGTTTTTCACCCCCTGAGAAGGGGTGACTGTCACCCCCCAAGTAAAAGCAACCAATGTGACAAATTCAACTTTGAAGTGGAGGGTAAGTAGAACCTAAATCCAAATTTTCATGCAATTCGGAGTTGCCCCTGTAAATTACACTCCAAAACGGTCATTTATTGGGCTATTAACACTTTTATTTATTAACACCCCGTACCTAGCAGTTTACTTGACTCACCACCATTCAACAAAATTGCTTTATCAACTTTTGATATTCCGGTTTTCTTAAGTTTTGTTTCTTGGAGAGCAAAACAGTTCAGTCCGTATTGATTCCTGATGCTGGCTAAGTTTTTCATTCTTCCCTCATAAAATAACATAAATACTTCTAACATTCCATGTGGCTATTTTTAGTTGGTTTTCCATTAATTTATATTTAATAACTAATATAAAATCAACCTGTCATACATAACAACTTGGATCAATATATAGGCCTGGATCCCGCGTACCAAAAAAAGTTGATTAATAGCAAGCTGAAAATTTGTTAATAGCTTAACGGTGTCTAGTCGGACAAACTTTGATGTATGGAAACACTGGAACAGGGAAAGTTTTAATTGTGAAACGTGTCATCCTAACATATTTATGATTGTGAAAACTAGCAGGTTGTTTTTAAGTTTATTCAATAGCAATTTAGCAACTATTCACTTGCACTATAGCACTATCCACTTATACAATTATATGTAACTATAGCAACTATATAATATACAGAGTGTTCCAACAAAAATTTTACCCCCGTCCCATTAACTCAGAAACCAAGAGTTTCTTCAGAATTTAAAAAAACATGTCAATTTGTATCAAAAGCGGGACGAATTTGTATTTTTTTCTCTACAGGATCCTCTAATTTTTTTTAATTTGCGGAATAACTTAGATAATTTTAGATTTAACTAATTTATAATAAATTTGTTAAGTCCAAAATTATCTTCAAACTTATTACATAAATTAAAAAAAGAGAGCGTCGTTTAGAGAAAAAAATTACCTTTCAAATGATGTGCCACTCGACCACACTTGCTATTTAAAAAAAGTGGGGGTCGATGCGGGGCAGTAGGGGATTACATTTGAGGGCTTGAATTTTGCAAGAAAATTCGTCCCCCTCCCATTAAAAATTTAGTGTTTTTTTAAATTTTGAAGAAGCTTTTAGTTTCTGAGTTCCTGGGGGGTCAAATTTTCGTTGGAACAGACTGTATGAAAAAATGTTTATCGGACAAATATGTTGGGCATTTTAATAAGTCCGACACGTAGAACACATCAAATGACAGGAAATATATTGGTGGTAAATAGCAGTTTGATTTTTGCATGAGAGTTTAACGAAAATGTAACAAATCAATTGGAAGTTCTGTCCGACAAAATATATGTGACGTTTTCGTAGTCTGACGTTCGAAATCTGTAACCTGTTCAACAATTAAAACTTCCCCTGTTCCAGTGTTCCCATATATCAAAGTTTGTGCGACTAGATACCGTTAAGCTATTAACAAATTTTCAGCTTGCCAATTAATAATTTTTTTTGGTACGCGGGATCCAGTCCTAATAGCAAAAAAATCTAAAATCGATTATGAGTTTTTATTTTAAAACTTTAATCGAATCAATAGTCTCGCTTGAAGTTATTTATATTTCAATAAAAGTTCCGTTGTTAGGAAACGTTCAATAAAGCTAACCAAATTTTCTAAATATTTAGGCGGATGCCAAATAAACAATCAACAATTTACAAAATGTCAAATTGCTATTTTATTATTTTTTTAATTGCTTTTCCAGAGTTAAAAATAAAAGTGTTGCATTTTGTAATAAATTACGAAACGGATGTAAAAATAAGTAAAAGAGGGGCTTAGAATTTGTTTAAACAGGTCTAGTAATTATAATTATGTTACCTGCTGTAAAAAAAATACACTGCTTCCTACGTGTGTTTTTGTGGTGACGAAAAAAATAAGCAAAAAGTGTTTCTTAGTAAGTATTGCTGTTTAGCAAAATGAACTACTGGCCCAGATAACATTTTTAGTGTGTTTTTGAGCTGATAAAATGTTAGAATATTGATTTATTACATAAACAGTTGAATCGGATGTATATCCAATATGAATGATTATATCTTATATCACAATGCTTTTAACGTTGATAGCTGATCAATTTAGAAAGGAAACCTACGTCAGTTAGTCCAGTAACCGAAGCATTTCACCCCGCAATTTTTACAGAATGGATCGATTTGCTTGAAAATTTGAGAATAAGTAGTGGATAGTTCAAGGATCAAAATCTATATGATGCCGAAAGGCGCTTTTACCATGGGGGCGGTTACCACCCCATCTTAGGGGTGGAAATTTTTAATTATATTTTGACTATAAAAGTCGATAAAAACATTCATTCTAAGCAAAAAATGTTCTATACATTTTTTTGATAAAATTAATACTTTTAGATTTATTCGCTATCGAAGTGTTAGTTTTATACAGAAAAAATCAATGTTTTTCGATGTATACTCATTTACCATTCACTCAATTTTTGCCGTAGAAGAAATTTTTTCAAACCAAGTTCTTAGACATGAAATAACCTAAAATTTCATATAAAAACATTTTTTCGTATATCTGATGCTAATCTTTCTATTCTGAAGAAAATGGCATGTTTTACCAAACTACAAAAAGTCGTTATTCGCTTTTAACTCCAGTTTTTTAATAACTAATCATTCTAAGCCAGTCAAGCTTGTAGAATCTATTAATAATACATAAATAAAGAAGAATGACAAAGGCCAATTACTAAAAACAAAGCTATGAACTTACATTATTATGCTTCCAATTGGATTTCTTTTTTTTTTCTTCAAAAAAATATATTGATTTTTTAACCGTAACCTTTTTAATTTTTATCTTAGAAAGTTTGGTAAAAAATAATTTTGTAGGTTCTTACAAGATCTATGAGACTATTAGTATTAAATCCTTTTAAAATCCTCAGTCGCAAAAAGTGGTGACTTTGAAAGGATTGGTAAAGGTGATTTTTGCATGTTATTACAAGATTTAATTGTCAATAGCTCATTCAATTTTTACCGCAGAAAAAATTTTTGCAAACCAAGTTCTTGGGAATTAAATAAGCTACAATTTCATATTTAAATATTTTTTCGTATCTCTGATGATAATCTTTCTATTCTGAAGAAAAGGGAATTTTTTACCAAACTTCAAAAATTCGATATTTGCTTTTGACTCCATTTTTTTAAAAACTCATCATTCTAAACCAGTTAAACTTCTAGAACCTATTAATAATACATAAGTAAAGAAGACGAAATAAGGTCAATGAATAATTTTAATCAGGGTGGTGATTAAGGGTCTGCTTTCGATCACTTTTTCGCTGAAAAATGTAGGGTCTGACATTCTCTTCATTATAAGCCACTTAATTTTTGAGCTAAAGACTTTTTTATTTCTGGAGATAGATATTTTTAAATACTTCAAATTAGTTTAAACAAGTTATCCTCGAAAAATGCATAGTTTTCCCGTCTTTTGACTTTGAAACTACAATATTTAGCATTTGACGAAGAAGAGCTAACATATAATAAAGTATAGCTCGATTACTATTGGTCTTAAAGAAAATTAAAAAAAAAACGGTTTTGTTGATTTTTTCAAAAGGTACATTTTTGTTAAGCAAAGTTGTTTTGATAAATCGAAAACTTTTTGAGTTATTTGCAGAAAACTGATTAAAACATTAATTTTTTTAATATAAAACTAACACTTTCGATAGCGAATAAATCGAAAACTATTAATTTTATCAAAAAAATGTAAAGAACATTTTTTGTTTAGAATGAATGTTTTTACCAACTTTTGCGGTCAACATATAATAAAAAGTTTTCACCCCCGACATGGGGTGGCAACCCCATGGTAAAAGCGCCTTTCGGCATCATATAGATTTTGATCCTTGCACTATCCACTACTTATTCTCAATTTTTCAAGCAAATCGATCCATTCTGTAAAAATTGCGAGGTTTTGTCCTATTTTAAGCTTCATTACTTGGACTAAGTCCTTTAGTTATTTTTTTTATAAATATGTACTATGATGCTCATTAATCTTACAATCTGATCGGTATTGCTTTTTGAAATAATGGAGGTGGGTTCATTTCAATCTTCAAAATCGACATATTAGTAGAGGAAATGAAGCATTTTGGCTCGAAATTTTTTCGTCCAGCATGGAAACTTCCACAGAAAGTAGGGAATAGTCCAAGGATCATTTTCTATATCATGCCGCTGTACGCTAAAACCTTGGGAGTGCTTGCCACCCCATATCGTGGGTGGGAATATTTTATTAAATTTTAACAATGTAAATCGATGTAAAACGTGATTCTAAGAAAAAAATATATTTTACATTTTTTTCTTAAAACTAATATTTTTCGAGTTATTCGCGGTTGAAAGTAACAGTTTTTCGATGAAAAAATCCACTTTTTTAGAGAGTTTTTTGAGAATAACTTGAAAAATATGCATTTAATAAAAAAACTGTAGCTATCTAAATTGTGTCTTTTAGTAACACAAACCAAATTCTTCTTATATAATATTTTTCCGACCAATACAAACCGAGATACGGCATGTTAAATGTCAGCTTTTTTTTATCAAATGCATAATTTGAAATATTCAAAGCCAAATAACGGGAAAACTTTGCATTTTTCGAGGAAAACTTAAATAATATTTTTTTAAGGATACAATTAGACCTTTCAAACGAAAAGTGACTTATGATCAAAAAAGGTCGGTACCTGCTTTCCTTTATGAAAAAATCAGTGAAAACAACCCCCTAACTACCCTCCTAATTAAAAATTGGTCTTCACCTTTCTGCAATTCCTTATATATTTGTATTGTCAATACACCCAAGAAGTTTGACCCATTTAAAATGCCTAATTTTAGAAAAATTGGAGTTTAAAGCAAAATTGTTTTTTTGCTATTTCGTATTTTTAGCCATTTTCTTCAACATATCTCCGAAAATACTAGAGATACGAAAAAATGATAAACTACTAAATTGTAGCTTTTTTAATAACTAAAATTCCTTTGCGCATAGATTTTTATTACAGTGGATAGATAGCGAGGTATAGCTGTTTTAAACCTCTATTTACGAGCAAACACCCCTTTATTCGAGCCCTTTAAAACCACCCCAATTAAAAACTAAGGGATCTTACGGAATTTTATTTACATAATCTTATAGCTCTTTAAAAATCCTACAAAATTATTTTTGAAAAAACTTTTTATGGCCAAAACTAAAGGAGCTATGTTTATAAAACGGATTTCGCTTTTCGAAAAATTCGAATAGGCCGCTTATACAGCATTTTCAATGTATATAATACCACAGAAGATGACTAAAAAACTAAGTATTTGTATTTTTTTATTTGTACATATTTGGAAATTCGTATTTTTTTGTAAATAAATGTTTCTGTAATTCTTTAATTCTACTTTTTTTTCTGTATAGATCTATTAAATTATCTACTTATAAAAATTGCAACGTGATTAAGGGTAGTTTTTAAGGGTTGAAATATATCCTTTAGCATAAAAGAATCCTTATTTAACTAATCAAAACCAAATTTTACCCATATTAAAGTTTACAATGTTTGTATATAATTTTTGACAATAGAGGATAGTTTACACCCCTAAAAATAATCAACGCCTTTGAACATGATATAGAATATAAAGTACTGGGTGAGATGATCCTAATCTCAAATTTTGTATGTAAATCAATACAAGCCGAAATTATTCTTTTAGGATAAGTAAATTTTTTATATATAGCTCCAATAAGGGTGGTTGTAAGGGTTGAAATATTATGGTATTATATCTTAAAGCATAAAAAAATCATTATGTATCTAATAAGAATAAAATGTTGACAATATTATACTTTAAAATGTTATTTTATAATTTTTTACAATTAGGGGTAGTTTTCACCCTTAAAAAACTAAAAGCGTACAACGGCTCAATATAGAAAATGAACTAGAGGGTGAAATGAGCCTTATCCCAAATTTTTGTACAAATCGATGCTGGACGAAAAAATTATGAGATTTTGCTATTTTTTGTTTCATTTCCTCGACTACATACATATATCCTTTTTCAACAATGTCCCATAGGTCTGGATCCCGCGTATGAAAAAAAAAGTTGATTAATAGCAAGCTGAAAATTTGTTAATAGCTTAAGGGTGTCTAGTCGGACAAACTTTGATGTATGGGAACACTGGAACAGTGGAAGTTTTAATTGTGGAACTGGTTAAAAATTTGAAACGTCATATCACGAAAACGTCCCATGTATTTTGTCGGACAGAACTTCCAATTGATTTGTTACCCTTTCATTAAACTCTCATGCAAAAATCAGACTGCTATTTGTCACCTGTCATAATTTCTGTCATCTGACATGTTCTAAATTTTTTACGTCGCCCATTGGCTTGACTACCTCCTCCACCAATTTTAGATGAAATGATTTCATCGTATCATATAAAAATTGAAAGGATTTCACGAGTATCATATAAATCTTGATACTTATTTTGTTTTAATTTCAATGCCATTTCTTTTATTCGGTATAAATACAATGTGCTAACTAAATAAAATAGAATATTTTATTTCTAATCATTCTGGTAGAATAATTGTTTCACGCAGAGTATTCAGTAAATAAATTAACAGTTTAATATTTATTGCTTCCAGACGTTGTTCTGTATAGAAGCGTTTGTTTAAATACATAGAACAATGTTTTACTGTTTATTATTTTCTACAGAACTGCTAGCAATATTATTAAGGCTGTGAGTGATAAAAACGAAATGAAAAGTATGCGATAAAAGTAATATACCTACTAATTCTTTTTAATCCTACAATAGGGTATATTTTTTATATTCGTGAACATCAAACGACGTTGGATGTGCACTCATGGCCCCCTCCTGCCTGTCGTATACTTTCGTAATAAGCAAAGACCCCCTCCCCCTTTTCAACGTCGTAGTTTATGGATGTTCCCGTACTAGCAGGCCCGGCCCCAGGGGTGGGCGAACTGGGCGGCTGCCCAGGGCGGCAAAATTTTGGGGACGGCAAATTTTAGAGGACAGCCAATTTTTGGAATTGAAGAAATAATAAATTCGTTTTTAATATTATGAACAAGAGCGACAAAAATGCAACTGTAAAAACGAGAATTAAATAAGTGAAACAATAACAATTGCAAGGCCCAATCGACGAGAAATCGACAACACCGCCTTCTTCTTCATCGCATAAGAATAGTGGGATCCGAATAGTGAGGGGCGATTCTGATAAAATTTTTCATCGCAACAATGGTAATATCTTAAAACTTGTTGAGCTCTTTGGAAAAGTTTATTTTGTTTTACAAGACCACGTTAGGAGAACAACGAATGGTAGTAACAAGTAGCATCACTACTTGGGAAACGTATTCAAAACGAAATTATTCAGCTCGGCCACGATCAAATCAAGAATACAATTTTGAACTTTTTGAAATCAACAAAGTTTTATAGCATAATTTTAGATTATACACCTGATATTTCTGGGGTGACTTACAGAAGTTATTTTGCAAAAACTGAATAAACTGGGAAAACCTTTGGAAGATATGAGAGGACAATGGTATGATAATGGGGCAAACATAAAAGAAAGAACTTGGGAGTTCAAAACAGAATTTTTAAAATTAATCCTAGAGCATTTTTTGTCTCTTGTTCTAGCCATTCACTCAACTTAGTCGTGAACGATGCTGCTTAAGCCTCACAATTTGCAGTTTCTTTCTTTTCCTTAGTGACAAAAATTTACAACTTTTTCTTAGCATCTATTCATCGTTGGGCTATGCTAAAAAATCATATTTCTAGCCTGACATTGAAATCTTTGTCCGAAACTAGATGGGAAAGTAGAATTGTTGCAATTACTCCCATCAGATACCAAATTGAAGAAATCTACGATGCTCTTGTAGAAATCACTGTCAATAAAAACAACTATAAAATGGTTGCTTATGAGGCAAGCTGTTTGGCAAATCAAATCCGTGATTTTACTTTTCTTTGTTCTGTGGTAATATGACATGACATTATACTTCACATCAACGTGGTCAGCAAATCACTGCAGAGTATTGATATGGGAGTGTATCGAGCTGTCAGTATTAAGTCTCTCGGAAGTGATTTAGAATTCCAAGGCTGTTTGACAGACGCAAAAAGCTAGCATCAAAGTTAGAAATTGAGCACCCGAAAATCGGAGGTACAGTAATAGCAAGAAAGAGAAAAGTAAAAAGACAGTTTGGCTATGAGGTATGGACCTAGATCCAGAGACACGATATAAAGTTGACTTCTATTTAAAAATTATAGACACAACCGTTAATGCACTAAGTGATACATTTCAGCAAATTAAGAGCCATGGTGAAATTTTTGAGGTTTTGGGTCTACCAATGGCAGGGGGCGGCAAAATCCCTAGGGCCGGGCCTGCGTACTAGGAATCAAATTCGTTGGAGTTTTACCTAATTACCTATTCTTTACCTAATTTTAGCTATTTCCCATATAAATATCAATCATGTATATTAAACTAATGGCGATATAAATACATTAATTACTTAATCAATAAAAATCGATCTTTAAAAATTGCAATGACGCAACTTATAAGTAAATACAGAACGGTTCATGAGTACGTACGATATAAACACCTACTTTTTTTATCTATTTATCTGCTTAAAAACTGGAGATTGTTAAACAATATTAATCGTTCAGAACACATAGATTTCGACCTTCACTCATATCAGACAACATAAAATTATTTAACAAAATTGTAAAAGAAAGGTCGACCACGTTATCTAGGATTACTGCTTTTATTATTTTGAAAATATTCTCGACAGTATGCACACACGTCCTAAAATCTGCTTAAATATAGAAATTATTTGAATAACTTATAACAAAGGCATAAAATGATAATATTTTCAACATTAGCATAGATAAAGCTCAACTGACGAGTCCATATCCTAAATGCCGTTTAATCAATTATAGTGCGGTACACATACTCATGGCTTTTAAATTTATCTCAATTGCTAATTGCCAAATAAAAACAATAATAAATTTCGCTGTCGTTGAGGACTAATTAAGATAAATCGTGAAAAGTGCGGCAAATTTGTGTTGTAAACATGACAGAAATGCCGAGGAAAGTGTCTATTCCATTGAATGTGGTTGTTAGAGAAAACAAGACGTTTGTTCACATTAGAAGACTTAGTCTTCCTGTGCAAAAAGTGCTGAGAAGGACAAAGAGCCTGAAGATTAAAGATCTCTATAGGTAAGAATTACTATATATTAAGAAAACACATCATCATCATTTAGCCCAGTAACTGAACGGGAAATACGGCGATACCGTGTAATTTTCAGGGTCAACTCCGAATTGCATAAAAATTTGGATTTAGGCTCTACTTACCCTCCACTTCAAAATTGAACTTATGCTGTTGGTTGCTTATACTTGGGGTGACTGTCACACCTTCTCGGGGGTGAAAATACGCGTGTTTAAAATAAGTCCGGAAATCGATAAATTGACTCATTCTAAGGCAACTTTCGTTGTATATAGTTTTTTAAAAAAGTCAAAACTTTTCGAGTTATTTGTGATTGAAAATGTTTATTTTTCGCCAAAAATCCACGCTCTCAGGCGGTTTTTCGCAAATAAGTCAAAAGGTAAGTACCTATTTTATCGAAAAAAAAAATATTCTTAGCAAAAATGTAGCATAGAAAAAAAAACGAAAAAAAATGTGTATCCGTGAAGACTATAGACTCAGCAAAAGCACAGTTGTAGCTCATGAAAAATACGTTCTTATTCGTCAAATTCCAAATCGAATATTACAACGTGAAATAACCAAAAAAATGGAGCCTTTTTCTGGAAAAACCCATTAAAACTTTTTTAAAGTGTTTAAAAGCTTTATTTTTATCTTTTATAAAAGTTTCTAATACCAAACTAAGCGAGTTAGGTACGTTCAAAATAAAGTTAGCTCCTTTTTTTGGTAAAAAAATCGTGAAAATCTCCCCCTATTTAGCACCCCAAATGAAATAAATCGTTAACGCTTTACAAACAATTTACTTTACTTTTGCATTTTTTATACTATCTGTAAGTTTCACCGGTTTAAAGTACTTAGTTTTGAAAGGGTTATAGTTGAAAGGGCTTGAACGAGTCACTAATCAGGAGTGTATGCAATCTTTGAACAGCCATATATCTTAACCAATGTTTGTCTATTAGAAAAACAAAATGAAACTAGCATACTTATAAAAGCAAAACCTACATTTTTTACTGCGTGCGATTTTTCGTATGGCTAATACTTTTTTAGTTATTTTGAAAAAAGAGCATTTTTCCAAAATTTTTAGACAAATTTTTTTTACTAAACACCAATTTTTTTCACGAATAAGCACTTCGAACCGGTCAAACTTACAGATCGTATAAAAAATACACATACATATAAAGTAAATGGTAAAGCGGTAACGATTCATTTCATTTCGGGTGCTAAACAAGGGGAAATTTTCACGATTTTTTTTACCAAAAAAGGTGCCAACTTTATTTTTAACGTAGCTTGCTTAGTTTGATGCCAGAAACCTTTATAAAAAACAAAAATAAAGCATTTTTAAATACTTTAATTATTAATGAATATTTCCCGAAAAGTGCTCCCCTTTTGTGGATATATATAAACTAAAACACTTTAAAAAATTTTAATAAGTTTTTCCCGAAAATTGCTTCATTTTTTGGTTATTTCAGGTTGAAATATTCGATTTGGAATTTGACGTTTTTACTGGGTTTATAGACTTCATTAGTTCACCATTTTTTTCATTTTTTTGTGAGGTACATTTTTGCTAAGAATATTTTTTTCGAGAAAATTCATACTGTTTTTCTGTTGACAAATACCTACACATTTTCACTCGCAAATAACTCAAAATACTTATTTTCCTAACTAGTGTGGAAATTGATACTTTCACGCACGAGACTACCATTGACCCGAACGACGCGATAGCGGAGTTCGGGCAAGCAGTCGAGTGCGAGGAAGACACTTTCCGCATGAATTAGGAACAATATTTTTTCTAGGGCCGTACGTTTGGAAAAAAGCCACAACAAATAGAGTTATATCAATTTTTATTTAAGAGTGAAAATACTCAAATAAATTCTTTGACAAGGTTTTCAAAACCAAACTTTCAATATAATTGAAATGTTTGACCAAAAATTGGTTACCGTGACAACGATATTGGTTTCAATGACGACGATTCAAAACTATTTTTATTGTCTACTGATTTGACTTTAGAGTATTATGTCAAAATAATTCTATTTCAATGAATTATCAGTAGTAATAGCATAAGAGCTCGTAGCAACGAAGGGTATCTGACGTAATATACTTGACGACGGGATATTATCACAAATTATCACTTTCATTTTTATTTCTGTAGCTTTCTATTGGTCAGAATCTTCTATGAATGAAATAATCAGTAGTAAATGCACAAGCTACAATTATCGAATTTTTCCCGAGTAACACTTTGGCAGTTTTAATTTCACGACCCGAAGGGGAGTGAAATTATGTCAAAGTGTCACGAGGGCAAAAATTCGATAATAATTTTAGAGATCGAGTGCAATTTGTTGCGATTATTTCATGAATAAAACTGTTCAAAAGCAAAATTTTATTGTAATTTATTTATATAAGTACAATTAGTACAATTAAACACACAGTTGTTATAAATATTTGACGGTTGAAAGTCATCACTTTTATAATTTTTAAAGCATTAATTGTCATTAATGTCACCGAATGTATTTTTTCGTAGCAACAAAGGGCATCTGACGTAATATACTTGACGACGGGATATTATCAAAAATTATCAGTTTAGTTTTTATTTCTGTAGCTTTCTATTGGTCAGAATCTCTTATGAATGAAATAATCGCGTTAATTTTATTAAAACATGTGAATTATTCTGTTTATTTTTGTTGACGTGGATATTAACTGGCATTACAGTTATAATTTAAATTATTTTTATCAATTTAACGAATCAGTACCGGGATAAACATGTTTAACACATTTTATATTTCGTGTTTCACAATATATTAAAAGTCTGTAAACACAAACAAATATTTAAATACATGCAAACTTTTAACAATATTTTTAAAGGTTTATCCCTCTTATTGTTTCTTAAATTTCCACATACCTAGACAAAGGAATAATAAAGTAATTCGTGAAATCTTTAAGCCGACAACCGTCATTAGACATTCCCAGCTTTCTAAGTAAACATTTTGTAAAAGTATTTGTAAAGATTATAATTACCTGTTATTATAATAAACCTTGTGATTGGTTATAGCGTTGCTTGGGGCACAGTATAAAGAGGGACAGTAGAACCACTCTCAGAAAAATTAGAAGTAAAATCTTTAGTCGCGCATGGCGACCGCGCAATGTTCCTAGTCGCTTTTGCCCCACTCTCGCATTGCTAGTCGCATAGAAGCGTACAGGTTTTAAACAGGGAAAAGCCGCATTCACCACTAATGAATTACCAATTGCGTACTGCCGCTATTACTTCTTGAGATCAAAGTGCCGACATGGAAGTGGTTTTACTGTCCCTCTTTATACTGTGCTTGGGGTATTCTGAAACAAGAAATATGAAATGCCTTAAAAATGTTTATCCTGGTATTGATCCATTAAATTGATAAACACAATTTCATTTATAACAATAACAGTTAGTTTCCACCTTAACAAAAATAAACAAAATAATTTAATTTGGACGTTACCAATTGTCCGTTACGAATTGTCCGTTACCATTTGTCCGGTTACAAACTGTCGCGTTACGAGATGTCATGGAACCGTTTTGTTTTGGCCAGTACAAAGTTAGTAAAAAGAACACAATACGTAGATGAAATTAGAAATATGAAAGGAAACTAACTCTTTTGGGAGAAAGTACAAATTTAATGCAGTAGATTCACGTTTTATCATTAATTTCTGTAATATATGTTGGCATCATTCCAGTAATTTTTTGATCCCAACCTAGTTATTAAAAATTATGCATGTGTTTTGATGTTCATAGACTATATTATTATAATAGGCAATGCTTTCTTCGTCATGGTAAATTCTTTTAAAATATCGTTAAATTAATGCGCTTTTAATGTGAAACGTATACGTGGATTACCCTATCAATTGATTTTTTTAAGAGAGTAATTTGTCTCGATTACACAGATCATTGACACAGATACAATAAATATTAACAAAAACAAATAACAAAAAAATTATCAGTTTTTGATTAAAGGTGTAGGTACTTAATGTTTACCATTTTATTAAACCGATTAAGAGTTGAAGGTAACTAGAAGTGTGGCTGATGTACATCGATTGATGCATTCGAATATTAGTCCAATAGTCCAATCAAAAGCCATTTTCTCGTGGAATTTTGAGAACCAAGGTCGATTTCCTTGAAAATGTGGATCTAGGTAGTAATTATAACCTAATTAGGTATAAATGAAATCACATCTTTTGCGTTTAATAATCCTGTCACATTTTAATATTTTTTTTCTGAAATTTTTGCAGTATATATTTCTTACCGTTCTGAAGACAATGGTACCTGTTTCAATATTTCTGTCTCATTATAATAAAAGTTTTGAATCGTTTAAAGTGGAAGGTACAGATTCCTGAATTTCAAAGTTTAATCGCAAAAGTTGTGACAAAGTTTAAAATTTAGCTTTTTAATCAAGTTTATGTTAAAATTTAGGGTACAAGGAATAAAATTTTTTATAGAAAAAAAAATAGTGCAACTTGTAATTTTAAGAAAAACGTGATTTCATTTTTTTTATTTTTAGGGTAAAATTGCGATTTTGACAATATTCCTCCATCTAAAATTAAAAATAAACCTTATTTTTGTTTTCAGCACCATCAAAAACATAAAGTAAGACCAAAATTAGCCATTCATCACACCGTGGTCAGTATCTCGAGAAATAATCTCTTTTTTTTTTGGAAGAGAGCCACTTTATAAATTTACATAACTTTTTTCTTATTGCATATTTTGACTTGAAATTTTCCAGAATACTTCTAAATGTGGTTTTATTGATGTGTTGGTTAAAACTATAAACTAAAAAGTTTGTCACTCAACTTTTTTAAGTAAACATGAAACTAACGAAATCTGTCGACAAAATGTTTAAAAATTAACAACCCGTCTTTTAATTTGTTTAAACATTTTGAATAAATCTCGTCATCTAAATTCTCGAAAGATCATACAGTAAAATTTTCAAAAGCAAATATTTACAGAGACCAAAGATACAGCGAGGTAAATATGAAAAATCATCAAAACTGTTTTTTCGCATTTTTGCATAAAATTTTGATTTTTGAACATGTTCCACCAATTCTAGATAAAAATAAACTTCATATTCGGATTCAGTGACCTCGAAAATAAAAAGAAAAACCAAAATTTGCAATTCACCTATCATGGTCGCATTTTCAATTTCTAAGCCTCAAATTAGGGGTGTGCCGCTCGCCTAATATAAAATAATAAAATTCCTTGAACGCTTACTTTCTTTTGTCTCTTTCAAATGACGCTATAGCCCAAATCGAGCATTGGCCTCCTGCAACTTATGCCTCCAACCTTGCGGGTCCCCCTGTGCCCTCCAGTTTTTCACGTCTTGCAGATTTTGTGCGTCTACTCTCACCTCATCCTCGCACCTTTTCCGTGGCCTTCATTTTGGTCTTGCGACCTGGATTTTACTATCTCGGTCTCTTTTCGGTAATCTTTCAGTCTTCATTCTCACTACATGTCCAGCCCATCGAAGTCTCCGAAGTTTAATGAATTCTGAGATCGGTGTCTCTTTGAACCGTTGCTTCATGATTGTACCTGGAGCTCCATACCTGTACCTCCATACTACGTTTTCGATAACAGGCCCAAATACACACACCCAAACTTATAAGGAATCATCTGATATTTCTTACTATTTCGTGCGTATTTAAAAAACGAACACACGAAGTCAAACAATATTTATTTTAAAGCAATTTAGTAACAAATACATAACAATATTAACAATTAAATAAAACAATAAAGTTTTAACAAACAAATTGAAAGTAGTTGTTTTAAAGTTAATCGCATTTAAAATTTCAATGTAAAACGAATAATGTTTAAATTGTTTTTATTTTTTTTTTTTGTATTTTTTGGTAGTCAGTGTTATCACCTCTAGTCCTTATGAAAGCTTCAGTTTGCGTGGGCACGCTCCTAATCAAATTATCAACATTTGGTTGTGGTAGGTTGCTCCATCCTTTAAGAGCAGCGTGTACTAGCCGTGCGGTGTTTTGTGAATTATCCCGGCGAGCTCTAATTTTTCTTTTAAGCATAATATCCTACAAATACTCTATAGGATTAAGCTCGGGTGAGCAAGCAGGCCACTCCAAACAAGGGATATCTTCTGCTTCAATGATGTCTGTAATCACTCTAATGGTATGTAGAGGTCCATTATCATGCAATAAGATAAAATTTTCTCCTGTTGCACCTCTCCAGAGCCTGACTACAAATTATCAACATACCTGTGAGCAGTTAAAGTTGATTGGATGAAAATTAAACGATTTTTTTACGGATCACAATTTCCCTCTAGAACATTACACTTCCCCTTGTATATTTGTGAACAGATCTGACAGTTTTCGTTCTTGCTTGTCTTGCTCGACCTCTAAGTACACGATTTCGTGGGTCATCTGATTTTACACAAATTCTGACTTTTTTTGAAAATAGCACATTTTGTCAATTCCCAATGTTCCAGTTTTGGTGGTGTAGACACCAATTTAGTCGATCAATCTTGTGCTATCTGGATAACTCGGGAACCCATAACTGTCTCCTGCTGTATACTTCTTGTTACGAAGTCTTCTTCTTATCCTTTCAACTGAAATAGTTACACCCGTAGCTTTCAAAAGCTGCCTTTGGAGCTGCAGGTGAGAAATGGTTGGGTGTCTTCCTACTTTTGGCGACTTTTCCTTGCTTTATTTTTGAGCTTTCCTAGTTCCTGTTACCTAGTTTTGGACAGAACACCCTGTATTACGCCTAGCTCTACAGCTATAACCCGCTGAGAAAGACCAATAATCTTTCCTCGTTGTAAGTTCTATAACGCCACATGAGGCATATTTTCCTTTTTGGACGCAAAAGTTGGTTTATTTATTTTCCTTCAATTTAAAACTCAAGCAAATAACTTATACCGTACCGAGCTGTACTATCCAATTGTCTTATATATTTGTTTATTTTCAATAAAACCCTTTATTCTTCGCAACAATAACAAGTTTTTTCAAATGAAATAAATATTACTTTGAAATACATGGTGATTCCATATAAGTTTGGGTGTGTGTATCTCCTTTAGGACTTATATTTAAAGACTTCCAGCTTTTCAAGACAAAAATAATAATTATCATTAGTAAGAACACCAACATAACCGCCCTAATACAATAAATCGATACACCGCTAGAAAGAGTGAAAAAATATGCTAACTTTGCTACATTATTAAGAATATCTGGGGTCATAGCAACGAAATAAAAACTTGAATTGAAAAAGCCAGAAGCTGTCTTAATGGTCTTGGAAGATTCTCTGCAACTAATACTGTAATCATAAACTATTCTCCAGAAGCAAAGAAAAGACAAAGACCTTCTTAACAAGAACCCTGTAAATAACAGCAAAAATTGACTTGCTTAGGCCACATTATGCGTAATAGTAAATACTAACTTTTATAGTTGATTCTACAGGGCAAGACTGAGGGCAAGATGATCTCTGGACGCATACGTATATCCTGGCTAGCCAATCTTAGGAAATGAACTTGTCAACTGATCTATTTCGAGCTGCTCTGAATAGGGCTTTTCATTCACAGTCATTTGTTTCAAACTTCTGTCATATGTCGTATAATCCGTGTGTGTTAATATTATACACAGATTATACAACATATGACAGAAGCTCGAAACAAATGACAATCGATGAAAAGCCCTATACAGGGTGATTGATTAGTGGGGTAAAGCTCAATAGCTCCGCTACAGTAATAGATAGCAATAAAAGTCATTAATAAAAATTTTAGCCACCTTTGAGCTTCACATTACGAAATTAGTTAGAATGTTACAGGGTGTTCGATAACACAGTGGCAGACCAAATATATGTTTTTTTAAATAGAACACCCGGTATTTTATTTTATATTCGAAATCTCCTTAACTTTTCCATTACAAAAATATAAAGGTTTATTATGTTATACAGGGTATTTACAAAGTTATAACCAATTTTGTATGAAAATCGTAACAAGTTCAACTCCCTGTATAAATAAAAATAAGCAAAAGAGCAATGGTTTATTCATGGCATATTTTTTATTTATTGTCAGAATTTTCAATAATTATTGACATTGCTAATTTTCTTTATATCAAATACAGGGTGAGTCAAAACGCAAATACATTATTTTCCCAGTAATGATAAATGGAGCACCCTGTATTTTATATCATTATTGAAAAGTAACATTACCGTACTTTAATTTTTATAAAACATTCCCTACGTCCAAATTTCTTAGTTTTCGAGATATTTTCATTTTTCAGAGCAAATTATTTAGGTGTCTAAATTTATCTAAATTTTAAGTAAGCTATGACTGAATTGACAATTGACGATTACTGATTATCAATCCGGTAATCAATGTAACAATCTAGCAAATGAAGAAATAAAAATAATTTATTAGTAATACAATTTCCAAAAAAAACACAACCACAACATGCAACATTTTTGAAACAATTAAGAACTACTTTTTTATGTAAATGCAACAAATAAAGAAAATTAGTAATAAATTTTACAAAAAAGCACACAAACACAAAATACAACATTTTGTGAAGACAATTAAATATGTACTACTTTTGTATGTAAATGTAACAATGTAACAAATAAAGAACGAAACATAATTTATCAGTAATATATTTTGCAAAAAAAACATGTTTGAAAAAATTAGACGCTACTTTTAATAAAATATTTTTAATATTTAATTACATAAGGTGTTCAAAATTACCTCCTAACACATTTATGCACGCCTAAAAACGATCATTGAATGAGCTTTCTTACTCTACGAAGCATTTGGGAATTAACACATCGAAATACACTTATTATTCTATTTTTTATCTCATCCCTATTTATTGGAGGTATTTTATAAACTTCATTATTAACGTAACCCCAAAAAAATCAGTCCAGTTTATTAAATTCTGGTGATTTGGGTGGCCACGCTACTGGTCCATTGAAAAATGAAAATATCTCGAAAACTAATAAATTTAGACATAGGGAATGTTATCTAAAAATTAAAGTACGGTAATGGTACTTTTCAATAGTGATATAAAATACAGGGTGTTCTATTTAAAATTACTGAGAAAATAATGTACTTGCGTTTTGACTCACCCTGTATTTGATATAAAGAAAATTAGAAATATCAATCATTCTTGAAAATTTTGACAATACGTAAAAAATATGGCATTAACAAACCATTGCTGTTTTGCTTATTTTTAATTATACAGGGAGTTGAACTTGTTACGATTTTCATATAAAATTGGTTATAACTTTGTAAATTCCCTGTATAACATAGCAAACCTTTATATTTTTGTGATGGAGAAGTTAACAGGATTTCAAATTTAAAATAAAATATAGGGTGTTCCATTTAAAAAAAAAAACATAAGTTTGGTCTGCCACTGTGTTATCGAACACCCTGTAACATTCTAACTAATTTTGTAATATGAAGCTCAAAGGTGGCTAAAATTTTTGTTATTAACTTTTATTGCTATCTATTACTATAGCGGATCTATTGAGCTTTACCCCACTAATCAATCACCCTGTAAAATGAGTAGAGTCAATGTGATCGCCAAAATCACTAGAAGCGTTGATTGAATACACGAATATGATCGATACACGAAGTTGATCGTGTATTCAATCAACGCTAGAAGATAGGCACCTTTGGAAGAAGATTAGAATTTTGTACGCATTTGTAATGACTTTTTAATTTTTTGTTTAAAAATGAAATAAGCAGATTCCCAAAATTATTTATAAAATATTTTAATAACTTGTTATTATTTTTGTTAATACTTTTAATTGCTGATAGATGATTAAACGATAATAAATTATTGCAATTTAGTTTTTTTCTTAAAAACAAAAATAATTACTAAAAAACCCCACTACAACATGATATCATCGATATGTTTTAAATATTTCTTATCAGAGTGACTGGTTAGCTTTTTCATATTCTCAGTTTCACTCCAAGTCCCTTTTAGCTTAATTTCCATAGTATTTTCTTTGTTAATGCTTAACAAATCATCGGCTTACTTCTCTGATCTTTAAGATAAAACATACAAATTACTGGATTGTTACCTTCAGCCCACAAGTGTTAATTTTTGTTACTTTTTGATTATAACTACTGCTAAATGTGCTAAGTTAATCCGGAAAAAAGTGTATGGTGCTCATTTTTGTAAGACTAGTTTCAAAATGGATAAATCATTGGATCGGTTGTCTTTTTCTCTCGCCCCGGTCGTTCATAAACACAAAAAGACTTTTTCTCGAATAAAAAAACTAAGCATCCCATTGCAAAAAGTTTTCAGAAAAACTAAAAAGTTCAAGTTTAGAAAAAATCGAAGGTAAGATTATTGTCAATTACTTTTTTAATGTTTGTCTAAACAATATAATATGACTTAATAAAATTATTGGCATTGGCATAAAAAAATCCAAAACATTGTTGCAAAAAACATAAATGAACTTACCTAATGGATTCGACCGGTAGGTAATACTTGATGGAAGTTCATTTTATCCAACAAGATAAGACTGAAAACTGAAAAGTATGTCAAACTTTCTGTTTTCAATCATCATCAGAAATCAGCCAATCGCGTCCACTGCTGGTCATAGGTCTCATTTCTTTCCAGTGTTCTTTACACTGGGCCGCTTGTAGCCACTTTCCCGCTAGTCTTATTATATCGTCGGTTCATCTACTCCAGTGTTTTTCAATCTGCCAGCTTTCTCGGGGGGTCGCCGACTGAAAGAAAAAAATTGAGACTCTTAAAACAGAATTTTACTGGAAAGGATGTGCTTGTTTGTTTTTCGAAAGTTTATCAAATTTTGGTGCTATTTTTGAAAGGCTAATAATCATATCATTTTATAATTGCAGTCTATTTTTCTTTTTAGTTTTAATGTCTACCATTGAAGAAAATGTCAGTTCACACAACTATGAAGTGGCGATCGCACTAATAATTTAAGGGCTTCCCTTGCCATCTCTGGATATTGGTGTTTTCTTTTCATCCAAAGTACGTCGACACTGCGAATAAAATTACATTTTAAGCAGTCATCAGCAGCTAAATCTAGAAGACATTCTTTCATTTTTTTTCATCTACACCCATTGTCAGCTTCAGAGTGCAAGTCTGGAAATATGTCAAAAGTTGCTCTTGTAAATTGTGCAAGCTCCGAATGATGCAAGGAATGTGAGCCGATACTGGAAAACTTTTTCTGTTGCATTATATTTCTGCATTATGTTTCTGTTCCATATCTAACACATGGAAAAGACTCATTTTGTTTTGCAGAGAGGTTGACCACAAACAAAGTTTTGCGTGAGATGCTGCACTTTATCTTTAGCTGTTAAAATATTCCCTTTTCTTCCTTAAAGGTTCTTGTTCAAATTATTAAGATGGCTAAAAAGATCTGCCAAAATGCTAATTTCAAGAGCCAATAGGGTCAAAAAAACGATAAGCATATTTAGATTTGAAATCTAGATGTGAAATCTTGTAAGAACATTTCAGCTCTCAGTTGTGAATTGTTAATGTTCTGAATAACCGGGTTTGCAAAGGTTTACCTTTGATAGAATTTACAATTTTTATTAGATCCTTGAGCACGTCATTTAAATCAAATATACTACCTTAGAAGCTAGCGCCTGTCGATGAAGAAGACAGTGTGTTCAGGATATGTTTGGCATTGTCGTTTTTATTTTGCAATGAGTCCGCTATTTTTCCAGTCATAGCTTTAGCGCCATCGCTACGAATAGCGATACATTTTTTCCAATCAATATTGTAGTCGCAACTGCTTTCTAAAAACATATCGTACAAACACTGGCCAGTAGTGTTTGCAGGAAGTGCTTTGCAAAATAAAATTTCTTCCATGATACTGTCATCTGCTTCAAAGCCCATAAATATTACAAACTCGGAATCATTAATTTGTAGATTCGTCAAACTGCAAAGCAAAATGTTGGCTGTTCATTAATCGTTGGCCCACGTGAATAAAAGATAAATGTATCAAAATAGGAAAAAAGTTATTACCTAACATATATGTAGTTTTTAATTAATTTATTTCTTTGGTTTTTTATGACACCAGGGGGTCGCCAGAATATTTCAACCTGTAAAGGGGTCGTGAAATCAAAAAGATTGAAAAGCACTGATCTAGTCGGTGGTCGTCCTCAGCTTCTTTTGTAGTTTCTAGGCCTCCATTCCATGATTCGTCGTGTCCACCGTCGATCTTGTATTCTAGCTAAGTGCCCTGCCCAGTTCCACTTAAGCGTCGTAGCTCTTTCGATGACATCTTGAACGCCTGATCTTTGCCTGATTTGTTGGTTTGTTTTGTGGTCTCGAAGGCTCACGTTCAGCATTGCACGTTCCACGGCTCGTTGTGTAACTCTGAATTTATTCGCGGATTTTTGCAACAGTGTTAAAGTTTGCTTCATAAGTTTGTATAGGCAAAACCCATTGGTTATGAACTTATCAACCTTTCGCTTGAGACACATGGGAATTGAACTTTTTAGAATATGGCTTAGTTTGCCAAATGCTGCCCATGTAAGACCTATTTGCCTTTGTATTTCATGTATTTGATTGTCTGCTTATTTTGATCTCGTGTCCCAGATATTTGCAAGTGTCTGTTAGTTGTATGGTATTATTGTCGATAGTTATATTTCCACTCCTTACGAGAGTTGTAAGTTTAGTTTTCTAAAAGTTTATTTTTAATCTCAGACAGAGTTTTAAGCAAATGTATCATAGAAACTGTATCCTGTAAGGTATCTGCGATTAATACAACATCATCCGCAAACCTCAGATGATTTAATCTTTCTCCATCTATATTGATGCCCATATCTTGTATCTTGTCATTGATGCCCATATTGATTCTAGAGCTGCCGTGAACAATTTTGGTGAAATATTGGGTGGTATGAATAAAAATCGAGTATAAACTCCGAGTATGTTCTCATGAGTATAAGCATAAAGTATAAGTTTATACTCCATTTCACATGAATAAAAATATGTTGATGTGATGAGTTTCTACTCACAGTACATAAGAGTAGATACTCTCTATTTAATTTTTAAACTTGTAGAGTGGAGTATGTACTCCAACATTTGGAGTATAAACTGCATGCTCATTTTTATTCATACGAGCCATTTGTCTCTTGTCTAACTCCTCGACCTAAGCTGAATTTTTCTCTGTCTTCGTGTAGTTCGTGTAGCGTTCTCAAAGATGTTTTTGATTATTGACGTGTACCTGTTAGTGATGTTGAAAAAGTAACTATTCGTTACAAAGTGCTCGTTACTTACAAATACCGAAAGTAACGATTACTATACAGAGAGGCAAATCGTTACTTTGATTACTCTGATTACTTCGTATCAATCGTATCAGAGCGAGTAACGACTATTGTAGCTACTTTGATTACTTTGATTACTCTGATTACTTGGTTACTTCGTAACAATCGTATTAGAGCGAGTAACGACTATTGTATCTACTTTGGTTACTTTGATAACTTCGTACCAATCATACCAGAGCGAGTAACGACTATTGTATCTACTTTGATTACTTTGATTACTCTGATTAGTTCGTTACTTCGTACCAATTGTATCAGAGCGAGTAACGACTATTGTATCTACTTTGACTACTTTGATTACTCCGTTTACTATTGTAATTGTTATATCGGAATACCTATACAAAATACCTACCTACTGAGAAATACGATTCTTGATATGATTACCGGTACTCAAATACAAAAGTAACAAAAGTAATCATAGTAATCAAATCATTTTTATCGATTAAACAGATAGGTGAAGGTCGCTGTTATATCGGAATACCTATACAATATACCTACCTACCGAGAAATACGATTCTGAATATGATTACTGGTATTCAAATACAAAAGTAACAAAAGTAATCATAGTAATCAAAGTAACGAATACTGTAAAAAATGATTACTTTATACAAAATACCAACCTACTGAGAAATACGATTCTGGATATGATTACCGGTACTCAATTACAAAAGTAATCATAGTAATCAAAGATTTGCAACGAATACTCTAAAGTAACTATAATCAACATCACTAGTACCTGTAGTCTATTCGGCTTTGCTTAAGGGCATCCAGTCCAGTACTGTTTCAAACTCTACAGAATCAAAAGCCTTCTCGTAATCGACAAATGCAAGAACGAGTGGTATGTTGTACTCAAGTATGTCAGTATGCATGTTTCAAATAAAATCTTTATGGTATGCAAATGGTAATTTGTGCCATACCCTGCCCTGAAGTCTGCCTCTTCTTTGGGCTGATAGAAATCGAGTTTAATTGTTCTCTTCGTTAAGATTTTCTTTGAGAGTTTGTACATATGTGTCAAGGGGCTGATGGGTCTATAATTTTTTTAATTTAGTAATATCACGTTTTTTGTGTAACAATACTATCACTGCATTGTTCCAGTCTTTTGGAATCGTACTGTTTTCAATATGTCCACAAAATTTATGACAAATTAATGTTACTACAACTGAATCGGTAGAGTGATTTTTTAAAGTGGTGTATTATAAGTGTTGTAGGGGACACCTATTTGTCTTAAGTTGAGCATTCAAAATTATATCTGAATTTTTTAACTTATTAATATCCATAGATTTTAATATAGCTAATAGCTTAAGGCCTTTATATTGAATATTGAGAACTTGAAATTGTTCATTAAAGAAATGAGTATGATCTAGAAGGTGAAGTGCGTATTTAGAATCTGTTTTTCTGTTATCAAAAGCCCTTTTGTGTTCCGTCATACGTTTGTTAAAGGTTCTACCAGTTTGGCCGATGTAATTTTTGGGTTCCCACACTGTCCCACAGTCACCACATGTAAGTGTGTATACAGACACCATTGTATAAGCACTTCTTCGTGACAAGGTACTCAAATTCAGTTACCTTATCAAAATATTCTTTCTCTCGTTCGTCCTCAGAGTAAATCAATTATTATTATAGTAAATTATTATTATTATTATTATACTAAAAACGAAAAGGTCGTTTTAAAAGGCAACTTTATTGCAACTATTACTTTCAACCAATTATTGAAACAATCAGGTTACCGAACATTAATGTCTTAAGTGAGTTTAATCAATTTGCTAGACATTTAATAAATCAGTCCATTTAACTGAATGATATCGTCTTAATAACCGCTAATATTATTAAATTTTTGTCCGACTTGACAATAAAATTTTATCATGAAACCATTGCCAACGAACCATTTGTAAATTAACCAAATTGATAATATTTTTAAATACTCGAATATATGATAAAAAAATGTTTCAAATAAAAAAAAACATAAAACGCCGATGTACGCATTAAATCCATGTTGGCTTTGATTGCCTAAATACGTGGTATTTTTCCAGAGACTTTGTTAATTCTGATTAAACTGAATAATGCACCTGCTATTTCAATACGTGTCTTAATTCTTTGGCTTGGTCTACATTCTACATTTGATGTTCCATGTTCCTAAGTATTTGTAGGTATTTACACTCTCAATAGGGATATTTACAAAAAATTAAAAAGTCATTTCAAACATGTAAAACGATTAAGAAATACTCTAGGAATAATTGTGTACAATTTCAAAAAAATTGAAAAAGCCTTTCTATAAAAAATCTTTATTAGAAATCTAGCATTATTTTAAATTTCAAGAACGCTTCTCTATTGGCCTGACGTCACTAGTCGTATACCCCAAGCGCGCGTCATTCTCCCAGTGTTATTGTTTACCTGTTTGACGTTTCAGGTCATTTTATTTTGTTCTCTTCTTGTTTTATAAGGGTTAAAGTGGAGTTTTATAGTGAATTTGTTTAGTTTAAAGTGAATAGACTGTTTGTAATGACTTATTTTGGGTGGTACAAAAATAAACAAATAAAATGGAAGAAGGTTTTCAGAAAGCCGATTCGTATAAACAACAGATTGTAGTAGTGTAGATGTAACAATGCTGTATGATTTCTTGGCATCTTGTAAAGAAATAAATCAACTACAACTTTACTGAGTCTATATTCCATATAATTTTCCATGTCTTCTTTAAGCTAAAAAAGTATATGCTTAATCCTTTACAAAAAATAATTAGAGAAAGTTGTATGCATGCATGGCTACATTGGCTGGTAATTACTTTACCTTGCTTAGGTGTATTAAAAATATTTTTATTCTTCTTCATGTGCCTTGTCCGTTGTGGACGTTGGCTATCATCATGGCAATTTTAATTTCGCTTGCGGCGTTTCTGAATAACTCGATCGATATTATTTGTCCAAATCATTGGCGTAAGTTTTGAAGTCATGAGTGTATTTTTCTTCCGGGTCCGCGTTTGCTCTCTATTTTACCTTGCGTTATCAGTTACAGTATACGATATTTATCATGTCTCATGATATGACCGAGGTATTTAAGATTTCGTTTCCTAATTGTAAAAGAGATTTCTTTTTGTTTTCCCATTCGACGCAATACCTGTACGTTGATGATGTGGGTCGCCCAGGATATTTTGAGGATACGTGGGTACACCCACATCTCGAATGCCTCTAGCTTGTTCATTAATGTTTCCGTTATTGTCCAGGCCTCTGCGCCATATAGCAAGACCGGAAATAATAACATTTTAGCTGCCGTATTTTTAGTGGGAGAGATATGTCGCAATGAGTGAAAATATTTCTCATGCATATTGTTAAAATGTTGCTCTGTCCTTTTCAACTCGTAGATCGTATCTCGGTGGTTTGAGCCCATTTCGAATTGACGACTGTTCCAAGGTAAAAAATATTTTTGAACTCAGGTATTACAGTAGAACCCCGCAAATCCGAACTAATTGGGGGGACAGCCTGTTCGGATTCCGAAAAGTTCGGATTATCCGAAAGTTAGTCTAAGAAGCTAACGAAGATGATTTTTAAAAGATTTGGACTGCCACCGATCCCTTTATGAAAGTCTATCCGCACGTTTATGCCTCCAATATTCTAAAGCTGAAAAATATTTAGATCACTGAAATATTAAATCGCTAACGCCACTAGTTTTGTTTCGTCACGGGACATGGGAATTCGGCCATGTAAATGATTCATTTAATTTGTAATCTGGATATTGATTACACTATGTTTCTCATGTTTCTTATCTTTTTCAATGTTTTCGTTCATAGTATACCATGGAAAATGTGTATTATGCACATTCCTTTATTGATTGTGTTTAGTTAACTCGACGCTTTTATTCACCCATTACTGTTCCAGTGTTTAATACTGTAGCTAGCATCTTACGTAATTATTTTCTCACATAATAAACATGTTTTTAAATTTTTATTTTGAATTTTTAAAATTTTTTTTCACTTTCCGTTGGTTCGGATTTGCCGAAAGTTCGGATTTGCGGGGTTCGGATTTGCGGGGTTCTACTGTATTTTCTATTACTTCCATTTAGAGCGCCTATGAGTATATTGTCACAATATTGAGCCTTCATCTTAGTTAGTGTCAAATATATATATCAAATACTGCCAACGCACTGTTGCCAAAGTTTCGCAAAACATTCGAAAAAGGGTGTGCTACTATCTCCCGAAGTAATATTGATGACGCACTGATGTGGCCCCTTAACGATATTACGAAAGCTTTTACTCAAACTCTATAAATACGTCAAAAGGAATGTTGGCAATACGAAACAGGTACGTTCCAAGTACATATTTTTTTATTTATATTTAGAGAGAAAATCTTTGACCGACGTTGTATTGATACTCCTGTGACCTATTTGCACTTTTCCACTTGTTTTTGGCATCCCTACGTCAATTAGACACCTTCGTTTAAAGTTAAAAATAGAGGGAAATTAGTGTGAGTATATTTTATTAGCAAACTAAATATTAAAAAAAAGTTTTAAGTCTTGTTCTATGCTATTTCTACAACTCCAACTAATTATTTTTTAACAGGACAAGCTGTTTCTGTAAAGAATGTGGACTAAAAATAAATAATATAAAAAAGACTAAATATACGATAACAAAAAAAAAACAAATATACAAACATACATTTGGGAGATGTACCGATAGAAATGTTTGAAAAATATAAATACCTGGGAACTTGGATTTCAAAAAATCATGATCAAAAAACAGAAATAAGGTCCAGGATAGAAATAGCAAAAAATGCTAATAATAAAACACTGAAAACGTTTGTTTTCTATATATGTTATAGTCAAAGCCCGAATTTCAGGCACTCCTAGGTTTGACTAGGCAATCCTCAGGTCTGACTGACGGTCTTAGTCAAAGCCCGAAATAAATTACAGTTTCGGCCTTTGACTAGTCAAACCTAGGAGAGACTAAGCTGGTCAGGCAAAGGTCGAAATTTAATTTTATGAAATCGGGGTTTGACTAATAGTAATTTGTTAGATTAGGTTTAATAAACGTCATTTTTTAATTTTAATGTTTATTATTTTTATATTGTCGTAATTAAAATA
The DNA here is from genome assembly GCF_917563875.1 of Diabrotica virgifera virgifera. NCBI lineage: Eukaryota > Metazoa > Arthropoda > Insecta > Coleoptera > Chrysomelidae > Diabrotica > Diabrotica virgifera. The sequence continues at coordinate 186,836,023 of NC_065450.1, forward strand.
AAAAATAGTGTTTTTCTACAACCGTGTTAAAAATGCAATTTTTAGCACTCCTTACGAGCGTTAAAAATGCTACTTTAAGGCACTAGTGCTTTAAAATTTTTAAGGCACTGCAGTTCGTATTGAACGTATACGCTCTGAGCTTCGCTGGTGTCGCTCCTGGCGGATTACTAATTCAACTTTCACCGGTAATTTTTAAATTTATTATTTAATTGTTATCGCTTAAGGTGATACAGTAGCGATCAACAGGTAGCCAAAACGCGTTCCAAGATTGCGGCTGTAATTTTGAATATTTTTTCGAGATATTTGGCACACGTATTCGTAATATAATAAAGAATGGCGGTACAGAGCCGAATTTTAAAAATATATTAATATGTGGAAATTACTCTGTAATTAAACACAATATTAAAAAAACGAGCCTGTACCGCCATTAAGAAGAACAAAAAAATACACTTTCTTCAAATAAACTTTTTTATCTGATGCCTAGATTTTGTGTCATTTTGGAACTACTAATGAAATAAAAAATTTTAGTAGTTCCAAAATGACACAAAATCTAGGCATCGGATAAAAAAGTTTATTTGAAGAAAGTGTATTTTTTTGTTCTTCTTAATGGCGGTACAGGCTCGTTTTTTTAATATTGTATAATTACAGAGTAATTTCCACATATTAATATATTTTTCAAATTGGGCTCTGTAAGGCCATTCTTTATTATATTACGAATACGTGTGCCAAATATCTCGAAAAAATATTCAAAATTACAGCCGCAATCTTGGAACGCGTTTTCGCTACCTGTTGATCGCTACTGTTTCCTCTTAATATTTACAACGCTAAAAAGTAATTAAATTGTAACAGATTTTTTTAAGATTTTGCTAATCATTTTGACGTTATATTGATGAAATATTAATTTCTTACTTCGGATACTTTCACACTTATCGTGTAGATGGCGCCAAGATTAATAGATTAATTTATAATTACATATTATGGAACATTAAAAAAACGTAAATTCAGTATTTAAAACGTAAGTATATTTAAGGTAAAAATATATACCACAGCTTTGACCAACTAATATTTTTTATAATTAATGTTTTTAATTTTAATTATAAATTAATCACTTTGACATTTATGTCAAATTTCCGGTAAACGTTTACAGACTTGCCACTACTGGCGCTCGCGAATTTATAAATATCCCCTCTACGTACGAGCTCACAGCGTATAGGCAATTTTGATATAATGTCAAAAAAATATAAAAATGGAATGTCAGTCAAGTTCAAGTAAAATTTTTGTAGATATTGTCCTGTAATTACGTTTGTATCAGAGAAAAAATATTGTATGATATGCGTGTTAAAAAGTACATTTTTAAGGCACTCATGTGAATTGCAGAACTCGCTCTCGATCAATCTGCAAACTTTCACATGCGTGCCTTAAACGTGTACTTTTAACATTTATATCATAAATAACTATTATTCTCACATGTTGAGCCATGTTGGCATTTTGAGTTGCACAATACTTTTTACACTTACATAATTTGGAAGAGCATTTCTTATTGCAGTGGCATTTTATAAAGTCTTGTCCTCCAAATTTAGAATATTTTGTACTAATTTTCCTTAGAAACAGCTTAACGTCTGGAACATCTTCGAAATTAAAAAAATTCTCTTTGAATTCTCTTATTTGAGTTCTTGAAAAAAGTATGTTCATTGTTCCGTATTTCATACCAACTCTATATTAACCGTCAATTGTTTTGTCTTGTATGATACCCAAAATATTTCAAGCATCTCCTTTGGCTCTATCAAAGCTGAAAATAGGTATTTTTGCAGTATTTCCGATCGAAATTGGAGGAATTTTTTTTCACTTAATTATTTCATAGAACAAGCCTAAGATGAAGACCTTCGCCTTTTCTTTATTTATTTTAACCTTTTCTGCCTGTGCACAACGCATGCATGTAACTCTTCTTTCAAAATGTTTATAGTATGCACCAAGTGTGCTGTCAGCGCACAAAATATTTACCACCTGATTACAAAGTGTGCACGTATGTGCGTTAGAGCTCTCTTTTTGTCAAATATGTACAACAAACCACATCTAAAGGAGTAATCTGAATTGTTTGACAATTTACTTCCTTTCCTAGAGACGACGGTCCAGGAGCTTCGCTAGTATTATGGTGATCCTTAGTTTTTTTTCTCCGATTGCACAGTCTTCATTCAGGGTTCACGATGACATTCACATTTTATCTGTGTGTGCTATAATAAAATTCATATACTTAATCAAACCAAATTACGTGTAAATAATAATCCAACTCAGTTCTCTCAACTCAGACGCATTTTGACAGATTCATACTAGGAAACGTACAACACAAAATTTCCTACTCCACAATATTAACAGCTCAAATAAAGGAAAGACGATTAAAGGTCTTCATCTTCAGGCTAAAGCTATGAAACAATTAAGTGAAAAAAAATTGCTCCAATTTCGATCGGAAGAACTGTAACAATACCTATCCTCAGCTTTGATAGAGCCAAAGGAGATGCTCGAAATAGTTTGGGAATCCTACAAGATTAAACAATTGACGGTTTTTATCGAGTTGGTACTAAATACGGAACAATAAACACACTTTTTTCAAGAACTCAAATAAGAGAACGCCAAGAGAATTTTCTTAATTTTGAAGATGTTCCAGACGTTAAACTGTCTCTAAGAGAAATTAGATTACAGACGATTCTAAATTTGGAGGACAAAGCTTTATAAAATGCCACTGCAATAAGAAATGCTCCTCAAAATTATGTAAGTGTAAAAGGTGTAACGTATTGTGCAACTCTAAATACCATAATGCCTCAACATGTGAGAATAAACAATAAGTTTTTTATTTTAGTTACGACAATATAAAAATAATAAACATTAAAATTAAAAAAATACGTTTTATTAAACCCAATCTAACAAATCACGACATTTTAATAGCTGATCGGAGTTTGACTAGTCAAACCCCGATTTCATAAAATTAAATTTCGACCTTTGCCTGACCAACGTAGTCTCTCCTAGGTTTGACTAGTCAAAGGCCGAAACTGTAATTTATTTCGGGCTTTGACGAAGATCGTCAGTCAGACCTGAGGATTGCCTAGTCAAACCTAGGAGTGCCTGAAATTCGGGCTTTGACCATAACATATAGACTAAGAAGGATCTGTTTTAAGGTGGATGTGAGAGGTGGCATTCAGATTTTTGCGGATAAAGTTAGGTGATAACTTCGTTAATAATAATTGACTTATGCTCCTTCTCAAATATACCCGGAACATTAATAGAAAAATAAAATATTTAAAAATTTCAAAAAATTTCGTTTGTTTTTCAATTTTCTTTGCTTATAACTTTAAAACGATTCATTTTGGAACAAAGTCGTATAGGAAAAAACAAAGATAATTAAATTTTCTATCAGATACGATTGGTTAAAAATGTCTTAATTTAACACCCTTGCTGCATAATAGCAATGAATATAAAATAAGGGGACAAAACAAGCCTATCCTTATTCAATGTTTTTAGAAGAATCTGTTTTTCTATTGTTGAAAGCCCTTTTGTGTTCTGCTATCCGTTTGTCAAAGGTTCTGCCAGTTTGACCGATGTAAGTTTTCGGACAGTTACCACAAGTTAGTTTGTAGACACCACTCTGCAGTTGTTTTCTCTTTTGGCCCTTATTGTTCTTAATATATTTGCTTAAGTTATTGTTAGTTCTGAAAGCTGGTGCTATTTTTGTTGCTATCTTGCCAGTACATGTGATAGAGCAGAAGGTACTGGGTTCTTTCTGTGGTGGTGGATAGACTAATTTCAGGGCTTTCTTATGGAGTTTTTGGTTTAAAATTTTATTAATTGTTTGTTCGTTATAGCCATTGTTTACTGCTATTTGTTTAATGATGCAAGTTATTTTTTGACATGGGAATTTCTGTCAGTCTATGTATCATGCTATGGTAAGCTGCTAATTTGAGTTGTGTAGGATGGGATGATGAATTGTGTATAGTTGTATCAGTATGGGTAGGTTTATGATATACGATCGAATCCATTATGATATACGTAACGGTCGAATCCATCAATTATAGCAAGAAATGCGTTTGTAAAAACTGAAACTAATTCTCTCTAAGAGTAATGAGAGTAAGAGCCCTAAGATGTTATTTGTTTTCCATACTGCAATATGGACATGAAACATGGACACTGAAGCAAGAACACATAAGTATGCTACAGTTATTTGAAATGTGGTGTTACAGAAGGATGCTTAAAATAGCATAGACATATAAAAAAATGAACACGTAAGTATTGTGATAAGTGAGCAAATAATCTCTTCTTCTTTGTGTGCCGTGCTTGTTATCAAGCGTTGGTTATCATCATATTAGAAAGTTGATGAAATTTTTCTCGGTCGGCAGCTATATGAAACAATTCCTCAACCGTTCGACCTGTCTATTGTCTAATGTCGGAATGGGACGTTTCGGCGTCGCCGTTTCGGCGTGGCCATTTCGGCGTGGCCGTTTGGGCGTAGAGCCGTTTCGGCGTAGGCCGTTTCGGCGTAGGCCGTTTCGGCGTCGGCCATTTCGGCGTCAGAAATTTTATTTTAGTTGACTAAATACCTACATTGAGGTTTATTGGTCAGGCAATTTTTTGGAAAAAAATCTTTTAATATAGTTATTTAAATACATTGGAGTTCATTGGTCACACAATTTTAACATTAATGGTCAAGTAGAAAAATAAACTAAATATATTTCTTTTATAAACATTTTGTTATATTTTATTCTGCAAATACCTATATTGGATTTTTTATTAATGCATATTAATAATAATTGCTGTTCTCTTAATTGTCCCAGAGCTAATTAGATGATAACTGACATTTTTCAACTTTAATTAGACATACATTATATGGTATATAGACGGAGAATTTTAATATTGTTAAAATATCTTTTTTAAGCAAAAATATTTGCAGAATGTATATTTTAAAAAAAAATTAAATTATACAATATTTTCTTGAAAGGAATCTGCTTTTAAAATATTTACCATTAGTTAGTATAATAATAGTTATCCCTATATTTATTGCAGTTTCTTCGAAAATTTAAATACAAAATTCTATAAATCACATAATAATGTTATTAACATTTCCTCGAAAACTTAGGTAAAACTTCAGGTAAATTATGGCCCTCCCTGCGGTCGGGCCATAAACTTTACCTTCAGGATTAAATGTACTACTTCAGTCCCGCGGTATATAATGTACTATTATTAGGAAATACCTCGAACAGAGATCAGTTTAAGAGTTTATGTAGTGTCTTATAATATTTCATAGTAGTATTTATACGATATACAGACGAAGAATTTTTAAGCTATGGAACGAAAAATTTTATCGACCAGAGGAAGAGAGAAATTTACCACTGATGGTTTCATGTATGTTTTTGACGCTGTTAGTAAAAGCGATGAATCCCTAAAATTTTGGAGGTGTGAGAGGAAACAAACGTGCAAAGCAAGAATACATACAAGAGATGGTGAAGTCATCAAGAAAGTAAATGTTCACACTCACGACTCCTCGGCGATGGACGTGGAAGTAGCACAAGTTGTTACAAAAATGAAAAAGCGTGCTACAGAAACAAACGAAGGGACAATAGTGGTAATCAATGAGTGCCTGAGAAATACAAGTCAAGCTTGTCATGGTCGGCTCCCAAACACTGGCGCGATGAGAAAATTCATCAGACGAAAACGTAACGAAGTTCATGCAGCCCCATCAAATCCGACAACTGTTGAAGAGTTAGTAATTCCCGAGTCTTATCGTGTTTACACGTTACAAGATGGTGTAGAAGAAAATTTTTTATTAGCAGATGATGGAGAAGGATTGCAAAGAATTTTGATTTTCGGGAGAGAATCGTGGCTGCAACATCTACAGACCTCAGATGTGTGGTATGGTGACGGTACATTTGCTATAGCACCATCTCTATTTTTACAAGTATACACAGTTATGGCCACAAAATATAATGGAGTCCATCCAATATTTTATGCCATGCTGCCGAATAAAACAAGATCCACATATACCCGTATGTTTGAATTGATCAGACAAATTGTACCAAATTTGCAACCCAGAGCAATCCATTGCGATTTCGAACAGGCGGCATTTAAGGCAATGGAAGATTGTTTTCCAGGCGTCGACATCAATGGATGTTTTTTCCATTTGGCACAAAATATGAAGAAACAAGTGGCTGCTATGGGATATACGAGAGAGTATAATGCTGATCCACAATTCGCTTTAAATTGCAGAATGTTGACAGCATTAGCATTTGTTCCTATCGAACATTTAGATGATGCCTTTGCCGTTCTAGCGGAAGCTCTACCTGCTGAACACCAACCACTTGTAGACTGGTTTGAAGACTACTATATTGGACGTATGAACAGAAGAGGAAATGGCAGAAGACCAAGTTTATTTCCCCAAAGGATGTGGAACCTCTACCAGAGAACTCTGGATGGAGAAGACCGGACAAATAATCACGCTGAGGCCGCCCATAGAAGACTCAAGATGGAATTGGGAGCAGATCATCCAACCATATGGAAATTTATAGATGGCCTGCGTCAGGTGCAGAAAGGTCGAGATGTCTATTTCGAGCAACTTGTGGCAGGTAATCTCCCACCATTGAAATTAAGAAAATACAGAGACGCAGATGATCGCATTTCACGGCTTGTGGGAAATTTTGATGCAAACGGGGATGTTTTAGAATTTTTAAGAGGACTAGCACATAATTATAATATGTAAGTAGGTACTTTATTTTAATTAATATTTCGTGAATAAGTTTTGTAGGTTAAATATAAATGTCTTGTATGTAAGTATAAATGTTTCAGAATTTTTAATTGGACTAGCACATATCTAATTATAACATGTAAATAATAACTAAAATAAAATATTCATTTTTCCAAAATCTTGTTTATTCATTTATTTATATATAATATCTACAGCTAGAAGCCAATTACAGATATTACATTAACTATGAGCTAAATAACAAGCACACACACATAAGTATAAAATTGACATATACAAATCTACCATTAATATTAAAATTTTGTGATCAATGGACTCCAATGTATCTACTTAAATAACTATATTAAAAGATTTTTTTCAAAATAATGTCTTACTAATAGACTCCAATGTAGGTATTTAGTCAACTAAAATAAAATCTCTGACGCCGAAATGGCCGACGCCGAAACGGCCTACGCCGAAACGGCTCTACGCCCAAACGGCCACGCCGAAATGGCCACGCCGAAACGGCGACGCCGAAATGTCCTAGACCCGTCTAATGTTACGCAGCCAGTACAGTTGTTTTCTTCCAGCACAAGAAACTTTTAAAATTCTTCTATAGCATCATTATAGAATGGCTGTTGATAGCGTTTCGATAGCGTCAAGGCGATTTAGATTAATTTTATTCACAATCCATAACTAGACACCATAAAGAGGAGTTAACCTTATTAATCCATTTACTCAGGGTTTTTGCTTTGAATTTTAAAGAACTGCTTGGACTGACATGAAATTTGGCATACACATAGCTAACATGTCAAAGAAAAAAACTGATACTGTGCCGATGTGTGCTTTGCCCTGGGGCTGAGTACCACCCCTTCTCGAGGGTGAAAAAATATACGTTTAAAATAAGTCCGGATGTGGATAAACTCACTAATTATAAGCAACTTTAGTTCATAGGTTTTTTCACTTAATCAATACTTTTCGAATTATTTGCGAGCGAATAATGTTTATTTTTCAATAAAAACCAAGTTTTTAGAGATTTTTCGAAAATAATTCAAAAAGTAAGTATTTTATCGAAAAACCTATCGAAAAAATGCAAAAATATAGCCTATAATTTTTTAAAAAAATGGTGTATGTAGGAAGTTTTAAACTAGTAGAAGCATAGTTGTAACTAACGAAAAATAGGTTCTCATTCGTCCAATTCCAAATCCAATATTTCAACGTGAAATTTCACAACTTTTTTAAAGTGTTTAATAAAAAATTTACTTTTATTATTTAAAGAAGCTACTAGGATGCTAGGTAACCAAGTTACGCTCCAAATAAAGTTGGTCTCTTTTATTTTTTTGGTGAAAGAAAAATCCTGAAAATCCCCTAATTAGCATCCCAAATGAAATTATTCGTTACTGTTTCAAAAGTTACTTAACACTTTTTTGGTTTGGCAATATTTTACCGTGAGTGAATGGACTATATAATATATAATCATATTTCCTAGATGAAGTAGTTAAGAGGAAAGGCGCAAGATGCAAATTTTTGACGCCTGTCAAAATTTTCAATGTGTTTTAAATGTATTCATTTTTTTTTCGAATCCTGAGAAAACTAATAAGTATTTTTGAAAAATTTAAACGCTGCATGAAAAACTACTTTGTTACTGAGGGCCGAAAGTCCCCAAGAATAAATAAAAATTTCTTTTGAGTGAGATATTTGAAATTAAAAAGCACACTAAATGTTCTCTTTTATTTTCACATATTCACTCCTGTAACTTATTAAAATAAACACCATAGAAGTTTTCAGGGACGTTCTGCCCTAGATAATGATATAATCTTTCATTCTGCGTTTAAATTTTTCAAAAATATTTATTAGTTTTCTCAGGATTCGAAAAAAAATAATACATTTAAAACACGTTGAAAATTTTGACATGCGTCAAAATTTTGCATTTTGCTCCGTTCCCCTTATTAAAAGATAAGTTAAAGATAAGTAAAAGATAAGATAAGTTAAGTGCCAAAACTGAATAGCTCCTTTTAATATGATTATGATGGATATCTAAATAATTTAAAGATATATTATAATAAAATATAATATCACATATTAAATGTATACATACTTATTTTTTTAAACTTTCTACTCTACTACAAGAAACTTATTTTGTATATGATTACAAATTTTAATGGTGTACTTTTGATAAACTGCAGGATGGTGTACTTTAAGGACTCTAAAACTGCAGTAACATATCAAAACATATGTTGGCCACTAATCTAATTTGTCAAGTGTGTCATAGGGTGACCTCAATGTTCTCCTAAACCGATTTAAAAAACATGCTGCTGAAATCATAAAATTGTTCTTTTAGCCGGAATAGTTTGTCAACGACCAGTGTTTCCACTGAAAATGAAAATTAAGCAACCGTTGCAAAATTGAAATAAAACACTTGATATAATATGTGAGTAAGCAGTTTTACCATGTATGTATTTTTATTTGTGTCTTATTTCTTAAAGTATTTTATTATTCTAAGTTCTATTATTCAAGTTTATTATTTAATAATTTCGGATTTAGTTTTATTTGTGTCTTATTTCTTGGAATAATAAACATGTAGGTATGTCTTTGTATTTAATATTTTCTGTCTAATGCCTATAAACTCTAAAGTTTTCATCCTAATAAAAATATTTAAAAAATTTTTTAAAAGATATTTAATTGAAAACTTATTGAACCATTTTCCTGGTAACATCTCCATGGCTTCTAAAAATTGCAAGCCAGATGGATGCTGAAGCGAAGAAGACAAAAGGGAATTCTAAAACTTGCAATTCACGACCCCGTCTGTTCAGCGTGGTAAATTCCAACGGAAAATGAACGTATGTTACTCAAAGGAGTAATGAGTAATCTCTCTTCAATCCTGACCCCCCGGAGGGAGTGTAGTGGTCGACGTGGACTTTACTGAAGAGTCGTTGTCTAACTTTTAGCTCTCTTAAATTCAAAGGAGTAATACTTAATAAACATAAAATAAAAATTGCAAGTCAGATGGATGCTGCAGTCTGCAGTGAAGACAAGAGGGAATTCTAAAAAGTTGCAATTCACAACCCCGTCTACAGCTAGGTCAAGTTCCAACGGAAAATGGACCTAGTTACTCTATAGAAGTAATACTAATATAAAATAAAACTGTCTACCATTTTTATTCAGTTGCAATGCTAAGTCAAAACTGTTGTAATTTTTATTTAGTTCAGAGAGCGTAACCAGAACTCTTATCGACGATTTCACCAATTTTTTAGTGGTTTTTCAGAGAATGCATAATCCCCTCTTGTCTTCTTCGCTTCAGCATTCTGGCAGAAGCCATAGAGGTGTTACTAGGAAAACGGTCCAATAAGTTTTCAATTAAATATATTTTAAAAATATTTTTCAATATTTTTATTAGGATGAAAACTTTGACTTTTATTTAGCAGATGCCGCTACGCACCTGCTACCACTACCATCACGTCAGTTGCAATGCGGGGACTAATTGACTAATAGAGCCGAAAATTTCAACTTAGGGCAGAGATAGCAACCTATGCATTCTCTACAGAACCACTAAAAAGTGGTGAAATCGTCGATAAGAGTGCTGGCTGCGCTCTCTGAAGAGTTTGGTTTTGCATTGCAACTAAATAAAAATGGTATACATTTTTATTTATTTTTTTAATATTTTCTCTTTCGAGCCGGCATCATGAGGAACAAAGGCCGGACTAGCTCAAAAAAAGGCGCCAATATTAAGTCTAAACGGAAAGCGCCACACCTCCTCTCCTTCTTCTTTTCGCATCATAACCCTGGATGGGTCTTGTCCTTTGATGGATATGTCCATGATGGCTATGTTCCTTCCTTTCATTCAGACCTCGCTTGTGCCCTTTTCCTTCGTTGTCTTCCATTCATAGTATTCAGGTTCTTCCACGTCATTGAACCATCTCTTTCTGAGCCTTCCTTTTTTTCGTCTTTTTATCGACTTCCATTATCATATTTTCTTTGTTGTTTTTGCAGCTTTTGTCTCTGGACTATTATTATTACTACTACATCGTCTGCATACCTTAGGTAGTAATAGTAATAGTAATAGTAATAGTAGTAATAGCATCAAGTTTTGAAGAACTACAAACCATGCTAACCAAACTAGCAAAAAGGTCTAAAAATGAATTTTGCCAAAACAGAAACAATGACAAACACACAAGATAATAGAAACGTAATACTAAACGACACCACATTCCTGCCTAATCGTCTCCTCCCACGTATTTGGTCTTCCTCTCCTATTCCTTCCAAGAATCTGCACTTCAGCAATTCTTCGTATTGGGTGATTAGCGTCTCGACGTTGAACATGACCAAACCATCTCAACCTATGCTCTCTCATTTTGGCATCAATTGGTGCCACACCTAGACTTCCCCTAATATACTCATTTTTAATTTTATCCTTTTATGTCACTCCACTTATCCATCTAAGCACTCCCATTTTCGCCACATGCATTTGTTGTTCCTCTTTCTTTTTCACTGCCCAACATTCAGTTCCCTATATCATAGCCGGTCTTATGGCTGTTTTATAGAATTTTCCCTTCAACTTCATTGGAATCTTCCTGTCACACAGCACACCACTCGCTTCCTTCCACTTCATCCATCCAGCCCTAATTGTACTGCATGCATCTCCATCTATTTCTCCATTACTCTGTAATACCGATCCCAGGTACTTAAAACTATTGCTTTTTACAATCAGTTCACCATCCAAAAATACCATTTTATTTATAGTAAAATAGTAACTCCATATTTAAATGAACATTGCAAATACTCTGTCTTTGTCCTACTAAATTTTAAACCTTTTTCCTCCATAGCTTGTCTCCACTGTTCCAGTTTTTGTTCTGTTTACCCCCAGTTTCTGGGGGAAAAAGGTTTAAAACTTAGTAGGACAAAGACAGAGTATTTGCAATGTTCATTTAAAGATGGAGTTACTACAAATAAAATGGTATCTTTGGATGGTGAACTGATTGTAAAAAGCAATAGTTTTAAGTACCTATGGGATCGGTATTACAGAGTAATGGAGAAATAGATGGAGATGCATGCGGTAGAATTAGGGCTGGATGGATGAAGTGGAAGGAAGCGAGTGGTGTGTTGTGTGACAGGAAAATTCCAATGAAGTTGAAGGGAAAATTCTATAAAACAGCCATAGTTGTGAAAGTAATATGAATGCAAATTTCTTCAGATTGTTTGTAGTACAATATCGTGTATTTGCAAAGATTTTCTTACAATTGACGTTTTCAGTGCTTCTGTAATAGTTCCTTACTTTTGTTCTTTCAAAAGTCATCTCTAAATGGTTGCTTCTCCAACTCCATCATGGTTGAACACTTAGAGGTAACACAGACGGGGCGGCGTACGTCGACTGAACCCCCGCTGAGATGTCGACAGCGACGCATCCCTTACTATACTTTGATGCAGTAACACACACCAGACGCTCTTAAAATTTTCGATGCAGCGGCTTACTGGCGACATATCCTGGAACCCATCCACCGCCAATCGGTTTTATGACTTCAACGGCATATCATAAATGCGTCTATCGTTGTATGACACACACGTTTGAGCTGTTTTCTAGCGAATTCTGTAGTGAGTGTTGTCAGATCGTGTTTTTGTGATGGGAAATACACATGTAGAAAAATGAATTAATGAAATTCAGATGAGACCAGCTATTTGGGATATGCGCATTGATGAATATTCAAACAAAATAATAAAAAAACCTTATTTATTATTATTTATTATTTTATTTATTTATTTATTATTTTATTTATTATGCTCTACAGGCATTGTATTTACAATTTTAGATAATACAGTTTATGCTAATAATTTATATATAATTTTATTTGATGTCTATGTAAAAATTGCTGAACTATGGTTCTCCACTATATCCTATTTTTCAGCTCCTCTTTCCAGTGTGTAATTTCCATCGATACTACACCTTCCTGAAACTTTCTTGCCGTCTTTTTCTTGGTCTACCTCGTCTCCTAGTCCCAACTGGTCTTCTGTGCAGTACCATTTTTGTCATTCTTCCCTTATCCATCCTCTCGACATGACCTGCCCACCTGATTCTTTATGACTTTGTGTATCTTGTTACACTTGGTTCCTTGTAAAGCATCCTTAATTCTTGATTGGTGCTTCTATGCCAGCCGTCTTCTGTATCTGTATTCTTTCCCCTGAAAATAGCTCTTAGCACGTTCCGTTCTCAACTATATATCTTTTTTTCTTCTGTTTTATTTAGCACCCATGTCTCACATCCGTAGGTGGCTGTTGCTCTTATTACGGTTTTGTATATTCTGGTTTTCGTCTTTCTCGATACGTACTTTGGCTTTAATTTGAATAATTTTTTTAATCAATTTAACACCTGTATTTGCTCAGTGGCGTACCATAGAATGGAATGCCTCTTAGCGTTATAAATAGTTTTTCTTAGGTGATATGCTTTCCCTCATAACGGTGTTATTTCTTGAACACGGCTTTTTAATACTCACTAATAATTATTTTATTAATGTTAATATAATGTGTATAAAATCCCTTATAATTTCGTTCCTTTATGATCGGATGTATCCAATATCTGCGTTTCTTTTTTTCTTTAATCTAAGATAAAATACACTTGTATTTATTACAAAAGACAAATCGTCATAACTTTCAGACATCTTATCGTACAGCAGCCAACACGCGACTAAATTTGGCAACAACGAAATACAAATACTTTAAATCGTAGCATAGCTGCCGCTGTTATACCGCGCCATGTGTTTTACGCTGCCTCGACGTCGATTCAACGCGTGCCGCCTGGTGTGTCCTTGCTCTTAGGATCGATGCACACTTGCGTGTTTTCAAGTTTCCCGTAAATACAAATTTCAGCGGTTTTTCGGCATCAATACATGCCAGAAAAAAAGAGCGCTGTATCTACGTTGAAATCCATCGCGTGGTCAACGTGTACTCACTGGTTGCCTAGCACAGACTGACAAACCGCATAACTTGTTGTGCAAGCCGCGTGCATGTGGCGGCGTAGCAGAAACTGGCGTGCTCTTAGCTCACACGGATTGCAAGTTACTTGGAAGCAGCTTGCACGCCGCGCGCCGCGGCTTAGATCGATAGTGCAGTGCCTCTATTCATGTACTGCTGAACCGCCAGCAATTAGCACCAGCACGCAGCGTGTGCGTGTGCGTGGTTTGAAAAGACGCAAGTGTGCACCGATCATCAGAAATATTGTTTAATGACACCTTAGTTTCACAGGAGTAAAATTAAGCATTTGCGTCATTTTTATTGCATGAACGTTAATATTATTTTTGTCGCTATTAGCACAAAACTAATATTTTGTACGTTATTTTTAAGGTCCAGACTTCTAGACAGACATAAATAGCGTTACCAGGTGTCCCGATTTTCAGGGGTCTGGGGACGCGTACCGATTTGTACCTGATCCGGACACTAAATGTCCCGATTTTCACCCACGAAAACCAGTTTCAGGAGGACTTGGAGTGAATTTTACAACTATGTTATAAAATCAAGGCACTCCTAAAAGCGGCAACATCGAATGAAAAATATAATTTTAATAAAAAATAAATAATTTACTTAATCTACGATTTTTTTTGTACTTTCGTCTGATTATTATTATTATGTAGGATTAAATACAGATTATAGAAACACCATGAACGGGAAATAGAGCGATACCGTGTAATTTTCAGGATCAACTCGGAATTGCATGAAAATTTGGACGGCTTGTCGCGTTGGTTGCTTTTACTCGGGGGGTGACAGTCACCCTTAGTTGGGGGTGAAAAACCGCGCGTTTAAAATAAGTCCGGAGATGAATAAATTGACTAATTCTAACCAATTTTAGTTTTATATAATTTTAACTTGCTTAATACTTTCCGAGTTATTTACGAATGAAAATGTTTATTTTTCGACAAAAAAATCACGTTTTCAGGCGATTTTCACAAATAACTCAAAAAATAAGTATTTGATCGAAAAAAATATTCTTAGCAAAAACGTAGCATATCTAATATAAAAAAATGAAAAAAATTGTGAACTCTTAAAATCGATAGACCCAGCAAAAGCAGAGTTGTAGCTCATGAAAAATACGTTTTTATTCGTCAAATTCTAAATAAAATATTTCAACGTGAAATAATCAAGAAATGAAGCACTTTTCGGGAAAAACCAATTAAAACTTTTTTAATAAAGCTTTATTTTTATGTTTTAAAAAAGTTTCTTGCATCAAAACTAAGCGAGATATGCTCAAAATCAAGTTGAGTCTCTTTTTTTTTGGAAAAAAATCTCCCCCTACTTAGCACACCAAATGAAATTAATCGTTACCGCTTTACAAATAATTTACTTTACTTGATTGAAAGGGCCTGAACGAGTCACTAATCACGAGTGTATGCAAAATATGAACAGCCATATTTGAACCAATTTTTGTCTAACAAAAAAACAAAATGAATCTATCATATTTATAAAAGCAAAACCTACCTACTTTTTACTCCTTAAGATTTTTAGTATCCCTAAAACTTTTTAAGTTATTTTGAAAAAAGGGCATTTTCCAATATTTTGGGAATTTTTTTTAATATAAAACCAATTTTATTCAAAACTAAGCACTCCCAACCGGTAAACCTTACATATCGTATAAACAATACACATATAAAATAAATGGTAAAGCGGTAACGATTAATTTTATTTACGGTGCTAAATAGGGGGAGATTTTCACGATTTTTTTTTACCAAAAAAAAAGGAGCCAACTTTATTTTGAGCGTAACTCGCTTAGTTTTAATGCTAGAGACTTTTATTTACTACTGGGCTATTGTTGTTTATTTGTCCCGATCTACAACCCTAAATCCCGATTTGTTTCTTATGTACCGATTAAAAACAAATCGGACCTGGCAACACTAGACATAAATGTGAATCTTCTGAAATAATCGGCATTTGACAAATTTTACAGTAAAAATTAGTAACCAATTAAAAAAAGGCTTTAAAAGTCAAAATATACTGACGAAGCAATTACAAACATTATGTGTATGTATTTTTATCTCTTATCTTCTGTAATTATAAACTAATTAAAACCGTTAAAATTATATCTTATTTTGATTTTGCAACAATGATAAAAATATGACATGTTTACTTTTTAATTTAATAATTCTCTGATACAGCAAAACTGCGGCAGAATTTTCCAACTTTTGTTTTTCGTTAACCTTATAGTACGGGATACGAATTTAGGTCGACCTTCACCTATCTGATTTCCGGATGAAAACATTTTTTTTATTAAATTTCATACATAGACAAATATTACTTGCATGGGTGCCTATCAAAATCTAGTTATAGCTATCCTTAATAAGGGTGCGTAGGGTTTGAAATCAACATTTCAAGCTCATTTTTGTGAATTTTCTTAAAGTATGGTAGAATTATTTTATTTTTAAATTAAATAAACACATTCAGTACAATTCATAGAATATTCAAAAAAAAATCCAAGGCAAAATATAGAAATATAAGCCAACGGTGGCAAATTTTTAAAGACACCTCACTCAAAAGACAATAGATTGTAAGTATAACCAAAACTTGTTTTTCAGCCTTCTTCTTTTTCAAGTGCCATCTTCGTTCCGAAGGTTGGCGATCATCACGGCTATACGTATTTTCGAAACTGCTGACCGAAACAATTCGTTGTTGCTACAGCTATAGATACCATTCCCGTAGATTCTTTAGCCAGGAGTTTTCTTCTTCCTATGGACCTTTTTCCTGCTATCTTCCCCTGCATAATTATTCGAAGCAGTTCATATCTTTCGCCTCTTGTAATGTGTCCCAAATATTGCAGTTTTCGTTTTTTGATCGTAAATATGACTTCCTTTTCTTTATTCATTCTTCTCAAGACCTCGACGTTTGTGACTCTCTCCGTCCATGATATTCTCAAGATTCTGCGATACATCCACAGTTCAAATGCCTCCAATTTTTTGATATCAATCTTTTTCAGCGTCCATGACTCCATTCCGTAGAACAGCACAGAAAGTACGTTACATCTCATCAGGCGAAGTTTCATTTTAAGGCTCAAATCTCTTCCACAGAATACTCTCTTCATTTTAGTGAATATGGATCTGGCTTTTTCTATTCTTATTTTGATTTCTGCTGAGCTATCGTTGTCTTAATTTACAAAAGTGCCTAAATATTTGTATTTGCTAACTTGATCGATAATTTCATTGTGTAAATATAGATTTTGGCATTTCGTGTTGATTTCGATATTACCATAAATTTAGTTTTCTTTATGTTCAAAGATAGTCCATATTCTTCGCTGCAGTCTGCTATCTTATTCACCAATGTCTGTAGCTCTTCAAGTGTTTCTGCGATCAGAACGGTGTCGTCGGCAAATCTCAGATTGTTTAATCTAACACCATTTATTTTAATACCTATGGATTGCTCAAAGAGTGTTCTATTCATTACGTCTTCGGAATAGAGATTAAACAGGGTTCGTGACAGTATACACCATTGTCTCACACCTCGCTTTATTTCAATTTCTTCAGTGGTA
This sequence comes from Diabrotica virgifera virgifera, assembly GCF_917563875.1. Classification (NCBI taxonomy): domain Eukaryota; kingdom Metazoa; phylum Arthropoda; class Insecta; order Coleoptera; family Chrysomelidae; genus Diabrotica; species Diabrotica virgifera. The sequence continues at coordinate 186,853,242 of NC_065450.1, forward strand.
TTATTCTCTACTCTCACTACTGCTTTCTGATTGTAGTACATATTTGTTATTAGTCGGATGTCTCGTTTATCTAAATTCTTTTCTGCCAAGAGTCTGATTAGATGATCATGCCGCACTTTATCAAAGGCCTTGTTATAATCTATGAAACACATGAATACATCTTGATTTATGTCAAGACATCTTTGAGACATAACGTTCAGTGCAAACAACGCCTCTCTTGTTCCGAGTCTATTTCGGAATCCAAACTGGGTATGATTGATATCCATTTCCAGTTTTCTGTGTACTCTAGTGTATAATTTTCAGGAATATTTTCAGTACGTGGCTCATCAAACTGATTGTACGGTAATCATTTCATTGCTTGGCATTCATCTTTTTTGGTATAATAACAAAGGTGGATAAAAGTCATTCTTGTGGTATTTTTCCTGATGTATAAATGCTATTGAAAAGTTCAACTAAAATGTGGATCGAGTCTTCTTCTATCAGTTTAAGGATTTCCGTTGGTATTTCATCTGGACCTGGGGCTTTACCGTTTTTCATTCTTTTTAGTGCGTACATTACTTCCTCTTCCGTTATTTCTGGACCTTCGTCTCCTTGTATGTTACTTAGTTCAGATTGTTGTCTATCATCTGCAAAGAGTTCTTCAACATAGTTTTTCCATGTCTTCAACTGTTCTTCTAGTTCTGTTATTATGTTGCCGTTGACATTATACAGGGTATTTGGCTGCTTACGTTTTTGTGTACCTGCAAGTTCTTTCACTTTTTTATGTACATTAAAAATATCATGTTTTGCCTGCAATTGCTCTATTTCTTCACATTTTCTTTTACAAAAATCTTCCTTTGCTATTCTGATTTCCTTTTTGATTTCTTTCTGTATTTGTTTATACCTTTGTTCGTTTTTTCCTTTCATTATTCTCCGATTGTCCGTGAGAAGAAGAATTTTATCAGTCATCCATCTTTGCTTTATTTTTGGTTTTTCTTTAGTCAGAATTTTCTTCACAGGACTTGTTATCGCCATTTTTACGTTTTGCCATTTTTTATCTATGTTGTTCGTTGCCTGAGATGTTTCTTTTTCATGAAGTATTTTCAAATTATTATTAATACATCTTTGCAGTTCCTCCTTTACCTCCAGGTTACATAAATGACTGACGTCTATTTGGTTTGCTCTTCTTTTCTGCTCCAATCTTTTTAGTTTAATACTCATTTGCGCTATTAGCGGGTTATGGTTTGAATAGACATCTGCGCCTGGGTAAGCCTTAACGGATTTTAAGGAATTTCTGTATCGTTCGTTTATCAGTCAAAAATCAATCTGGTTTCGAATTATTATTTGGTCATTGTCCTGGGGTGATTTCCACGTATTAAGTCTTCTCTTTGGTAAGTTGAAGAATGTATTAGATACAATCATGTTATTCTCCTGACAGAATTGAAGCAGTCTGTCACCTCGTTCATTTCTTTTACCGAGTCCGTATTCTCCTACATGTTTGCCACTTTTTCCTTTACCAATTTTTGAGTTAAAATCACCTAGAATTGTTAGATCTGTATGATATTTAGTTTACTTGTGTTTGTTTGTAGTTGAAGAAATAAGAGCCGATCTGATACTGGAGTAAAATTAATGACCGACTGCATCATAAACTTAGATACGAAAACTACTACGCCGTGTCTGTGTTGATCCGGAGTAATATGCTATGCCATTTGTTGTCGAAAAACTGCCAGTATTTGGCCAGCTTGCCTCACTAATGCCTAGAATGTCGACATTTAATCTCTGCATTTCTTGTATTATATTGTGCATTTTTCCTGGATCATACATACTCCTAACATTCCATGTACTAATTTTTAATACTCTCTTGGGTGTTTTTCTATTTTCTTTAAGAGTGGTATTTATTACTTCACAGGGATTTTGCTGGTTGACGATCCGGGAGGCCCTGTGGTCTTCTTGTGATATACCTCCCATGCCGGATCCTGGTCTCCGATTCCCATGATTAGTGGTTGAGTTGGCTTTTTGTTGTACAGTCATGATGATCGTACTAGAGATATCCATGATGGATCTTTAATGTAGTGGTTTCTCCTTGCCTTCTACATCCTTATGCCGTTGACTAGTAAATAGTTCTTCCGCCTTTAGTGCCAATTTCTTGACCCCAGGACAAAAGAGTGCCCTTTCACTTGCATACCAACCGAAGTTGGTCAAAAGTGGAGACTGCTTATTCCGGCAGTCACTCGGTCGCCAGAGCCTCGTCAGTTATCTAGCAGGGTGCACCGGATGATCAAGATCAAAATCATCACACGGGCAGGTGAGGTTGACATTTGGATAGGAGAGGCTGTATGTTGCGCCTCACTATCCCTTACATCCCTTCTCAACCTTAGTCAATATTAAAAATCTTTGCTTTAACTTCAAAGGTTATACTTAGATATTATATGTTCAGCACTAATGATGATCTATAACAGATCGAAAACGTTCTGTCGTTGTAAAGTAGCCCTTTAAGGGAATTTTTAATAAATTATTTACCTTTTATAAAGGATTTTAATAATTAAAAGTGAAAATTTACACCCTTTAAACAAATCTGAAGGGTGCCGGCGGAATTTTTGGGCAGAAATTGTTTAAACAATTTTTTTAAACACATTCAAAAGATCTCCTTTTTTTGCTCTGGTACATATTTTTTTAGGTTTTTTTGGGTCATTTTAAACCAGAAAGATATCTTGTGATTTTTCTCAAAAATTGATAGTTTTCGAGTTATAGGCGATTTAAAATCTGAAAAATGCGAAAATACGCATTTTCGAGCTTAAAAACACATATTTAAATTAGTATTTTTGAGGTTGTCAGTCAATTAAATTGAAGTTTAAACATTCAGTTTCAAGAGTCTGAAGAGTGATCGAGTCTAACCTTAATTTAGACAGTTTTTTAATTGTTAAATATGCGAGTCCATCTGATTTTTTTGTCGGTGAGTCGCGCTCTATTTCAACAATCTCCTATTTTTTCCCAAAAACATTTTTTAGATTATATAGGACGTTCTAAATAAAATAAATTTCTTGTCGTTTTTCTTAAAAGTTAATAGTTTTCAAGTTATAAGCCATAAGCGATTTAAAATCCGAAAATGGGTATTTTTGCATTTTTCGGATTTTAAATCGCTTATAACTTTAAAACTATTAACTTTTGAGAAAAATGACAAGCATTTTATTTAGAATGTCCCAAATGATCTAAAAAAATATATTTTTATACATATTAATATTATATATTATATCTACGCATAATTAACCATTAAATAACAATTTTGTAAATTGAATTTAGACCCGATCACTCTTCAGAATCTTAAAAATGAATATTTAAATTACAATTTAAGTACTTGGCAACCTCAAAAATACTGATTTAAATATGAGTTTTTAAGCCTCGAAAATGCGTATTTTCGCATTTTTCAGATTTTAAATCGCTTATAACTCAAAAACTATCAATTTTTGAGAAAAATAACAAGATACCTTTCTTGTTTAGAATGGCCCAAAAAACTTAATAAAATATTTTCTGGTTAAAAAAGGTGATCTTTTATATTTGTTTAAAAAAATTGTTTAAACAATTTCTGTCCAAAAATTTCGGCCGTCACCCTTCAGATTTGTGTAAAGGGAACATTTTTGAATAGGAATCTGCAAAGAAACCGAATCAGAATTTTTTTCAGACGGGAGCGGTCTCACCACATGGACTAATGGCCTATAAGTCCGGCTTATAATAGGCCACGGCATGACATTATTTCTTTCTAACGTGTCGTCTTTACTGAAGCCGGACATTGTCATGTTCTTAAACCTTGATTTCACGAAACAGATACGAGAATGCTCGTTGGTATGATCGAAGCGAAGATCGGTGGGATATGCGCATTTTATCAAAGAAATTCGATATTTTTAAGACATTCCAGAAGCCGCTACAGATAAAATGTTTTAACGACCCATTAATCATTCAGAATTAGTCGACGGATATTAGTAGTTAAAATAATTAACACGATAACTGGACGATAATGATTTAATGAGTGAAATTTAAAGTTATTTCTACTTTAATGACAAAAAGCAAGCTCATTAACAGAACCTAATTAAAAATTATTTTGCACATCATATTTGAAACATTATTTGGTTGAAAAATCTCTTTTTTTTTGGCAAAAATATATTAATTTGTCTGGATTAAATTACAGTTCTGTTTATCTTAAAAGGGATATGTTACTATCAATATTCACACAGTGTTGCCAAACTGAATTTTGTTATTTTGAGTGTAAATTTTCCCAGCGATCTCCGAGGGTACACTACAAAAATTGTTAATAATTAAAAAAGCCCGCCGATTCCACCGCAGGAACGTAGTCAAAGTCTCTTACGGAATCAAAGTCTCTAACATGGTACTGTTGTACTTTATTTTTTTTTTTTACTATTAAGGATGTTTATAATTTTTGGAACTTTAGTTTTACAACTACCTTAACCTTTTGATTATTATTAATATTCTTCTGTTGTTTTAGGTAAGTACACGCCATCATAAAGTTTTTGCAGATACGTAAGTATAATAAATATTCCTTTTTTGGATTGATGGAATATTAGAACCAGATCTTAAAAGCTTGAGAAATAAATTCTATGGATCCACTTATCATTAAAGGAAGTTATACCCTACTAATTAGTGATTTTGCCCGTGGCCATGCGACGGGGGATACAATCAATTATTGCCCTCTGTAGTCACTACACTTATTTTTTTTTTACTTCCTCCTATTTTATCGCGTCTCCCTCCAATTTTTTCTGACTCCCACCATTTTTTTTACTCCCTCTGCACAGAGCTGCATAGATGCTCTGCATAGAGCATAGATAATATATGGCTTATAAATCAAAAAATCGTGCTCCATTTCTTTCAGACATAGATTGTATAATTGTATGGTAGACGACTTAAAAAAATGATATTGCCAATATTTATGAGTTGCATTCCTGGGACGACTTTATTGAAAGATAATTCCTTCGATTACATGAAATTTCTGATGGATATTCTGAAGTTAAGTTGATTTCATGTAATCGAATGAACTATCTTTCAATAAAGTCGTCCCAGGAACGCAACTCATAGATTAATATTGGCAATATCAGTTTAAACTCGTCTATTTTAAAATGTATACAGGGTGAGGCAGATAAAGGGCCTATTAGACATATCTCGAGAACTAAAGGCGACAGACTCATGAAAATTGGCATGAAGGGGTTTTGAAGAGTGATCTATTTAATGAAAATATTTTCATCTATTTGCTACTTCCGGTTATACCGGAAGTTGCTTATAACTTCGTTTTTTTTAAATGGGACACCCTGTATATTTTTACATTTTTGGATTCTACTCGAAGTCTTACTTCTTAAAATATTAGGTTTTGTATTGTTATACAGGGTAGTTTAAAAAATAATTAGGTTTTTTTTTTATTAATTTCGTAGCAATTTTCACACCCTGTAGAATTGGAGTATTTTGACATCAAGAACTTTATTTACGTTCAAATGATTTTTAATATAGTCTAGTATTGTCAAAATAGTATTAGTATAGCGAATTGTTGAATTTTAGTATACAGGGTTGGTCGAAACTCGGAATGAGTATTTTCTGAGTTTTTTAAATGTAACACCCTGTATTTTAGTATTGTAATGAAATTATATTTGTGTTACTTTTTTTTTTCTTAAGCATTCCCTATACCTAACTGCTTTAATTTGTGCTTAATTGTTAATCGCACCAACAATCTTAACTACGTAAGTATTTTGACAGCTCAACCATTATTGGGAATTTTAGCGATCAGTCTAGATTAATATGTATTTATTTCAGAAAAAGTATTTGTGACTGAATATTTTCAAGGCCAACCTAATAAAATTTCACGTATTTTTTGTTGCAATTAATGTTTGGCTTGAATCACCAATAACTCACAAATTAAAGCAGTTAGGTATAGGGAATGTTTATAAAATAAAAAAGTACCATAAAATATCATTTCATTATAATACTAAAATACAGGGTGTTCCATTTAAGAAAACTCAGAAAATATTCATTCCGTGTTTTGACCAACCCTGTATACTAAAATTCAATACATATATACTATACTAATAATGTTTAACAATAGTAGACTATACTAGAAATCATCTGAATGTAAATAAAGCTTTTGATGTCAAAGTACTATAATTCTACAGGGTGTGAAATTTCCTACGAAATTAATAAAAATACGTAATTATCTTTTAAACTACCTGGTATAATAATATAAAACCTCATATATTAAGAAAGGAGACATAGAGTAGAATCCAAAAATGTAAAAATATATAGGGTGTCCCATTTAAAAAACGAAGTTATAAGCAACTTCCGGTATAACCGGAAGTAAAAAATAGATGAAAATATTTTCATTAAATAGATCACTCTTCAAAGCCCCCTCATTCCAATTTTCATGATTCTGTTGCCTTTAGTTCTCGAGATATTTTTAATAGGCCCTTTATCTGCCTCACCCTATATATGTCTGAATCGTCAATATGAATGAGTAAGATAAAATTAAATTATTAGAGGAATTTCTTTTTACCAAGCCACAAAAACAAAATATTTTTAATTTATTAATATTTTGTATTTATAATATTATACAGGGTGTCCAGAAACTTTACCGACAAACGAAGACAGGAGATTTCTCAGATAATTTTAAGATATTTTAACCCAATTCACCTAGTCCGAAAATGCTTAGTAAGGGAGCAAGAACGCTTCTATTGAGAAAAACGAAAATTGGTACACATATTTATCTTCCAGATATTTTGTACTCCATGCTTTGCGAATTTTTAGTACCGGTCATAGGCGTCCGTTTTAGGTACAGCAAGAGTTATTTTATCGCATAACTTTTTTATGTTTAATTTTTAAGCATTTTTGACTCTGGCTTATTAAGTTATGAGGTATTCTACAACTTAAAGGTAATCTTGTTTTAAGTCGATAGGATACACCGTTTTCCAGAAAAATCGATTTGAAAATTTTTCTTTTTTTGAATTTCCAAAAAAAATTTCAAAAAAAAACTATTTAGAAATCCGAAAACTTGTACGCTTATTTATATTTCTGAGATGAATCAACTTCATTAATTGCGAACTTCTAGTATGGGTCATATGCGTCCGTTTTGGGTAAGTCAATGGTTATTTTATTATTTTATCGCATAATATTTTTGTCTTTAATTTTTAAGCATTTTTGACTCTAGATTATTAAGTTATGAGGTATTCTAGTACTAAAAGTTACTCTTGCTTTAAGTTGGTAAAATACACCTTGTTATTTCGAAAAAAAATTTTCAAATTTAAAAAACAAAAAATTTTCAAATCGATTTTTCTAGAAAACCGTGTGTCTAACCGACTCAAATCAAGAGTATCTTTTAGTACTAGAATACCTCACAATTTAATAATCCAGTGTCAAAAATGCTTAAAAGTTAAAGACAAAAGCCGATCACGCCTATGATCGGTACTAGAAGTTCGCAATGGATGGAATCGATTTATCTCTGAAAGATAAATATGCGTACCTAATATTTGTAAATAAATTAAATCAGTACATACTTCTAAACGAATTTGTTCGCTACCGTCTATCCACTGTCCACATTAAACAACGATTTCCTTTGATGATTCGCTAACTTACCACCATCGGTTGGAACATTTGCGAATGCGAACGAATTCGTTCGGTCGTGCTCGATTCGGTGTACAAAATACAATAAAGTTAACGAACGAATTCGTTCGTTCGTTCGTGTTCGCTTTGATTTAAATGCGCCTTATAAGAAAATCCCAAAATAGAGAAGACTTTGCAGAAGTCATCGCCAACCTTCGCTAAGAAAACGGCATCCAAAGAAGAAGAAGATCAATATACTATATTAAAATAATTACATTCTGAAACAAAGGTGTAACGAACTATATTAAAAATGGCAGGAATTTTGACGGTAATAAATTAATAATAGTGAAGACATATTTTGCAGATGCTTGAAAAAAATAAAATATGTGTCATTAATTTCAAGAATCTATCTACAATCTGGACACCAGCCAAAATGTGTCTAAAATAAAATTAACTAAACCTTACAATTTTTGTGTGCTAAAACCGAAATTAAACTTATATTGTTAATATTAGGTCAAAGTTTAGAAATCCGTGACGTCTTGCGTTTCTATATATAATATAGGGTGTTTCAAAAAAGCTAACACCGTCTCTAGGATAGGTAAAAAACTGAAAAATAATTGGGGTTTACTTAGAAAAAATTTTTGTGCGCCATTCGCTTTCAAAATAAAAGGCGTTGAAGAAAATAGGTATTTATGTACCAAGTCAGTGACTATTTATCGAACGAGTCTGAGGCGAGTAAGAGACGAGTTCGATAAAGAGTTTTTAGTGACGTGGTGCGTACAAAATTTTATCGCCAATCATTAAAAATATTAACACTTACTTACAAATTAAGATTTTTTTAATTTTAAACGAAATAAACATTTCGTATGAGGGTAATGACAGATGACTATTGCATGATGGCCGGTTTCGATGTTTAATCGATAGTTATCAATATTGAATACCTAATTACTAAATCTGTAAAGCTTTGATTTATTTTATATAATACTCTGGGCTAATTAGCAAAATACAAGGAAAAGTTATTTACCAGCAATTTTATTGCCGGAATCGAATCTTATGATTGTATATTTAATAATATAGGTATGCAAAGTCCGCAGATAGTGTGCTACTTTTTTTATAAACAAAATGGCGCCCGAAAATCGTGTTTTTCCAATTTTTGCTCTATAACTCCAAAGATTTTAACTTTATACCAAAAACACTCACATAAAAATTCACCGTAATTAAATTCTGCACAGAGACGTGTTTTTCCTGATTTACTTCGACGAAAATTTCCCTCGAAAAATGCGGGTTTTTCCAACAAAATAATTTTCAACTAAAATGTTAGGTGAGTAATTGTTTATCAATTATCAGTAATTAAGTAACTTGGTAGTATAAAAGCTCTTTTCGTATAGATTATAATTCCAGGAGCCGATGAAAATTGAATGAATAGTTTAGCAACAATTGAATTGTTAATTAAAAATTTACGGTCAATATAATAACCACAATAATTATGATACATAAGAATAGCTATGATTTTTGTATAAATAGATACTGTACCTATCTAATGTACTTTCATCATTCTCTTTGCCTTATCCCCATGCAAGGTCGGCTTCCCTAATTGCATTTCTCTACACAATTCTATCTTGGGTCATCTCAATGTCAATCCCCTTTACCAACATATCCTGCCTTATCGTCTCCCCCAGGTCTTCTTTGGTCTTCCTCTCCTACTCCTTCCAGGAATCTGCACTTCAGCCATTCTTCGTATTGGGTGATTAACGTCTCGACGTTGAACATGACCAAACCATCTTAACCTATGCTCTCTCATTTTGGCATCAATTGTTGCCACACCTAGACTTCCCCTAATATACTCATTTCTAATTTTATCCTTCTTTGTCACTCCACTCATCCATCTAAGCATTCTCATTTCCGCCACATGCATTCGTTGTTCCTCTTTCTTCTTCACTGCCCAACATTCAGTTCCGTACATCATAGCCGGTTTTATGGCTGTTTTATAGAATTTTCCCTTCAGCTTCATTGGAATTTTTCTGTCACACAACACACCACTCACTTCTTTCCACTTCATCCATCCAGCCCTAATTCTCCTGCATGCATCTCCATCTATTTCTCCATTACTCTGTAATACCGATCCCAGGTACTTAAAACTATTACTTTTTACAATCAGTTCACCATCCAAAGATACCATTTTATTTGTAGTAACTCCATCTTTAAATGAACATTCCAAATACTCTGTTTTTGTCCTTCTTCTTCTTTAAGTACCGTGCCCAAATTTTTAGGCGTGGGTAGCTTCCATAAAAATTTGCCCATATCGTTCTCGATCTTGTGCGGCATGTAACAATTGATCTGCTGATAAGCCAGTCCATTGACGAAGGTTTCGTCTTTGTCCTACTAAGTTTTAAACCTTTTTCCTCCAGAACTTGCCTCCACTGTTCCAGTTTTTGTTCTAAGTCTCTTTCACTATTTCCTACTAACACGACATCATCAGCATATATTAAGCACCATGGAATGTTAGCCTGTAGTTTCGCTGCTATCTGGTCCAAAACTAATGAGAATAAATACGGACTAAGCACAGAGCCTTGGTGCAATCCTACTTTCACATGAAATTTATCAGTCTCTCCCACACCTGTCCTAATACTAGTCGTTACTCCCTCATACATATCCCTCACAATATTTACATATTTACCAGGGACTCCGTTCTTATTTAGTGCCCACCACAGAATCTCTCGAGGAACTCTATCATATGCTTTCTCAAGATCAATGAATACCATATGAGCGTTTGTTTCTTTACTCCGGTATTTTTCCATCAACTGCCTTATAATGAAAATTGCATCTGTTGTTGATCTGCCCTGCATAAAGCCAAATTGATTCTCGGATATTTCGGTCTCTTCACGTATCCTTACTCTTTCCCATATTTTCACGGAGTGGCTAAGCAGTTTTATAGCCCTGTAGTTTGTACATTGTTGTATATCTCCCTTGTTTTTGTAAACAGGCAGCAGTATACTGCTTCTCCATTCGTCTGGCATTTGTCCAACCTTGTTCCTGTCTCTCCCAATGCTCTCCATACTTCCCCAGGAATATCATCTGGTCCTACCGCTTTTTCTTTCTTTATTTTGTGGTTCCTGAGATACAAGATATAAACAATAGGATCATAATTTTCTAACCATCACCTTTTTATTTTTATCCTCTTTTTCCACACCAATTTTCATGTCTTTAAAATACTCATAACATATATTATAATAATAAAAACTATCGATATTACGAGTGAAAATTGACAAAAATAGCAAAACTCCAATCAAAAACTAGGTTGGAGAAAATTTTATCTCAAAGTTCAAAATCGGTATACGTTAAAAAACGCATTTTCTTGGCTTCCCATGGAGCAATTTTCTTCATTATTTTTTTGTTCCATCTCCCAACTCGAATAGAGCCATCTAACTAACGTATTACTAAATGTCAAACTTGCTTTTGTTTTGTTATAATAGATTAATTTATGTATAAGGAAAGTAAACTGCATATTTTTTCCAGTGTTAGACTTTTTTTAGATAAACTTACTACAAGTGTACCTTTTAACGTTAAAAACACAAATATCCTCATTTGAAAGCTGTATAATTATTTAAACAATTTTTATTTAAACAAATTAAAAATTTTTGTTATAATAAATAAATTAATATATTATAACAAAACAAAAGCAAGTTTGACATTTAATAATGCGTTAGTTAAATGGCTCTACTCGAGTTACTTGGGAACAAAAAAAGAATGAAGAAAATTGCTCCATGGAAAGCCGAGAAAATGCATTTTTTAGCCATTAGTTGTCGAGGCATTAGCTAAATAAAGAAACTTTACAATTAAAATAAATAAGGTTTGTTTCAAAATTTATTATATTTACAATCAATAAGCAACAGTACCTATTTCAAGCAATTGTTTATATGTGCTCATAAACATATTTACAAAACTATTTTCTATTTTTCCGTGCGAAATTTGCTGAGTGACACAAAAATTGGCTTACAGTGAAATCTCTATGACTCCTACACATTTCTGAAAAGTGTTTTTGTATCATTTTTATGAATGAACCAGGCTTACGTAGAAATTGGCAAAAGTAAAATTACACACCATTTTTCGCAATAAGAGAAACGAAAATATTACATCTCATACCACTGTAATAACGAAACGGCATATTAAGGGTAAAGAAGGCGTGAAGGTGTGAAATATTATGGCGAAAATTATGTCTTTCCGCCGGTTTTGACAAATACTTGTAAAGTTGTCATTTCTAATGTTATTTATCTTCATCTGTTATAGTCCAAGTAATGAAGCTTGAAATAGGACAAAACCTCGCAATTTTTACAGAATGGATCAATTTGCTTGAAAATTTGAGAATAAGTAGTGGATAGTCCAAGGATCAAAATCTATATGATGCCGAAAGGCGCTTTTACCATGGGGGTGGTTTCCACCCCATCTCGGGGGTGGACATTTTTTATTATGTTTTGACCACAAAAGTTGATAAAAACATTCATTCTAAGTAAAAAATGTTCTATACATTTTTTGATAAAATTAATAGTTTTCGATTTATTCGCTATCGAAAGTGTTAGTTTTATATCGAAAAAATCAATGTTTTTCGATATACTCATTTACGATTCACTCAATTTTTGACGTAGAAAAATTTTTTTAAACCAAGTTCTTGGGAATTAAATAGCCTACAAATTTACATTTAAACATTTTTTCGTATCTCTGATGCTAATCTTTCTATTGTGAAGAGAATGGCATTTTTTACCAAACTACAAAAATTCGTTATTCGCTTTTAACTCCAGTTTTTTAAAAACTAATCATTCAAAGCCAGTCCAACTTCTAGAATCTATTAATAATACTTAAATAAAGAAGAATGAATAGGGCCAATGACTAAAAATACCGCTAACTTAGGTAGATTATTATGCTTCCAATTGGATTTCTCCTTTTTTTTTTTTTCAAAAAAATATATTGATTTTTTAACCGTAATTTTTTTATTTTTTATTTTAGAAAGGGTAAAAATAATTTTGTAGTTTTTTAGAAGATCTATAATCCTATTAATATTAAATCTTTTTAAAATCCTCAGTCGCAAAAACAGGTGACTTTGAAAGGGTTGGTAAAGGTGGTTTTTGCATGTTATTACAAGTTTTAATTGACAAAACCTCACTCAATTTTTGCCGTAGAAAAATTTTTGCAAACCAGATTCTTGGGAATTAAATAGGCTAAAATTTTATATTTAAACATTTTTTCATATCTCTGATGCTAATCTTTCTATTCTGAAGGAAAGGCCATTTTTTCCAAACTACAAAAATTCGTTATTCGCTTTTAACTTCATTTTTTTTAAAACTTCTAAGCCGGTCAAATTTCTAGAACCTATTACTAATACATAAGTTAAGAAGACCAAATAATGTCAATGACTAATTTTAATTATTGGTGTGGTGATTTGGGGGTTGCCTCCGATCAATTTTCGCTTAAAAAAATAGGGACTGATATTCTTTTCATTATAAGTCACTTAATTTTTGATCTAGAGACTTTTTTTTATTTCTGGAGATACATATATATTTTTAAATACGTTAAATTAGTTTGAACAAGTTATCCTCGAAAAATGCATAGTTTTCCCGTCTTTTGACTTTGAAACTACAATATTTTTAGCATTTGACGAAAAATAGCTAACATATAATAAAGTATAGCTCAATTACTATTCGTCTTAAAGAATATTCAAAAAAAACTGTTTTGTTTATTTTTTTAAAAGGTACATTTTTGTTAAGTAAAGTTGTTTTGATAAAACGAAAACTTTTGGAGTTATTAGCAGAAAACCTAAAAACATTGATTTTTTTCGATATAAAACTAACACTCTCGATATCGAATAAATCGAAAACTATTCATTTTATCAAAAAAATGTATAAACGGTTTTTTGCGTAGAATGAATGTTTTCACCAACATTTGCGGTCAAAATATAATAAAAAATTTCCACCCCCGAGATGGGGTGGCAACCACCCCCATGGTAAAAGCGGCATTCGGCATCATATAGATTTTGATCCTTGGACTATCCACTACTTATTCTCAAATTGTCAAACAAATCAATCCATTCTGTAAAAATTGCGAGATTTTGTCCCATTTTAAGCTTCGTTACTACTTGGACTATCATAGGAAGCACTATTGCTCTCCTATGGTGAGTCATGTGAGTCGCTCTGAAATATATCTGAAGCATATTTTCACATTATGATTGATTTATATGGAATATAGTATTTACTACAAAGCCTTGAAGATTTAAACTCATTAAGAATATATTTTAAACACCGGTTTTATTGCACAAAATAATTGTATTTTCTGATAAAACTAATTTTATGTCGCAGTAAAAATAAAACAATGTGGATACTGTATGACTAGTTCCGTTTTAACTTGTGGGGTTACTTGTACATATCGGAAAACGCTCATCAATATATTTGTGATAATTAGGAAAAGTTAGTAATTGGAAAAATATATTAGAATTACATTTTTTGAGATACAAAAATGTAAGTATTATTTCTTTGCTGATGTTCTGTGTTGTTTGCTTGTTATTTATTTTATATGGGATTTTTTATGTTCTACATTATTCTACAATAATTGTTTAATTGATTAGTATAATTTTTAAAAGCTGGATGTTTAAAAATTAAAATAATTTATTAATCTAATTGGGAAATAAGCCACAATTTAACTTGAAGAAATTATTTTATTGACGTTTCGACTGCCAACTCGGACGTCGTTATCAAAATACAAAATACATATTACTAAATTAAACAAAAATGGTGTGGCTTAGTAAAAAAATTCTTCTAATAATTTAATTTAAGCTGACTCATTCATATCGGCAATTCAGACATATATTATACATTTTAAAGTAGAAGGCTTTAAAATGATATTGCCAATATTTATAAGTTCCTGGGACGACTTTATTCAAAGATAGTTCACTCGATTATATGAAATCAACTTTAACTCAAGAATATCCGTCACAAAAAAATCATAGCATGTGATTTGTCTTTAAAAAGACAACCTCATGTAATGGTGACAGTAAAATTCTCGTGTTAGTGATTCCATAGTAAATCACGACTAAAAACCAGGAACAAAAAACCTCATGATACTATCCCGACATTGTAAATATTTGGTCTTACATTCAGTTTACTCTCAAAACTAACAACAGTTTTCAACATTTTTAGTGGATATTTTTCACAGAAACTGCTTGTTTGGTTTAGTAGAGGTTAACATAATCACAGTGTCATCTGCACATCTTATGTTATTAATAGTTCTTCCGTTAATTATTGTTCCTTCACACTCGGAGAGTAGTATTTCTTCAAAAATAGATTCATAATATATATGTTATAGTCAAAGCCCGAATTTCAGGCACTCCTAGGTTTGACTAGGCAATCCTCAGGTCTGACTAACGGTCTTAGTCAAAGCCCGAAATAAATTACAGTTTCGGCCTTTGACTAGTCAAATCTAGGAGAGACTAAGTTGGTCAGGCAAAGGTCGAAATTTAATTTTATGAAATCGGAGTTTGGCTAGTCAAACCCCGATCAGCTATTAAAATGTCGTAATTTGTTAGATTAGGTTTAATAAAACGTGATTTATTAATTTTAATGTTTATTATTTTTGTATTGTCGTAATTAAAATAAAAAAAAAATAGTGTTTATTCTCACATATGCAGGCATTACGGCATTTAGAGTTGCACAATATATTACACCTTTTACACTTATGTAATTTGGAAGAGCATTTCTTATTGCAGTAGCATTTTATAAATCCTTGTCCTCCAAATTTAGAATCTGTTGTACTCATTTCTCTTATAGAAAGAGACAGCTTAACGTCTGGAACATCTTCGAAATTAGGAAATTTCTCTTTGGATTCTCTTATTTGATTTCATGAAAAAAGTGTGTTTATTGGTCCGTATTTTATACCAACTCTATATAAACCTTCAATTATTTTATCTTGTATGATACCCAAAATATTTCAAGCATCTCCTTTGGCTCTATCAAAGCTGGGGATAGGTATTGTTACAGTTTTTCCGATCGAAATTGGAGGACATTTTTTTTCACTTAATTGTTTCATAGCATTATAGGCTGGTCATGAAGACCTTCAACCGCATTTCCTTTATTTATTTTAATCTTTTCTGTCTGTGCACAACGCATGCTCGAACGCGTGCCAAGGAGATGCTCGAAATATTTTGAGTATCATACAAGATAAAACAATAATTGACGGTTTATATAGAGTTGATACGAAATACGGAACAATAAACACACTTTTTTCAAGAAATCAAATAAGAGAATGCAAAGAGAATTTTCCTAATTTCGAAGATGTTCCAGACCTTAAGCGGTCTCTAAGAGAAATTAGTACAAAATATTCTAAATTTGGATGACAAGGATTTATAAAATACCACTGCAATAAGAAATGCTCTTCAAAACCATGTAAGTATAAAAGATCAAACGTATTGTGCAACTCTAAATGCCATAATGATAATGCCTCAACATGCTAGAATAAACACTATTTTTTTTATTTTAATTACGACAATATAAAAATAATAAACAGTATAATTAAAAAATGACGTTTTATTAAACCTAATCTAACAAATTACGACATTTTAATAGCAGATCGGGGTTTGACTAGTCAAACCCCGATTTCATAAAATTAAATTTCGACCTTTACCTGACCAACTTAGTCTCTCCTAGGTTTGACTAGTCAAAGGCCGAAACTGTAATTTATTTCGGGCTTTGACTAAGACCGTCAGTCAGACCTGAGGATTGCCTAGTTAAACCTAAGAGTGCCTGAAATTCGGGGTTTGACTATAACATATACATTGAATAGTAATGTATCCCTGCCTAATTCCTCTCCAGATTTCAATTTTGAATTGGGTTAGTTATTTATTACAATGATCTCTAACTGGAACTATAAATAAATAATCTGTACTGTAGCTTTTTGATTCCAGTACAATTATTTATTAATTTTAAGTTTTTTGTCCATGTTTTTTGGTCTTAAGGATATTTTTTAGAGATAGATAAAGACTATTTTTTCATGTCTTACTTTGTCAAAGGATTACTCAAACTTTTTTTATAATCTATACCGGGTGGAAGAAAAGAAAGCTTTTCTTATGTTAAGTTTGAGACACCCTGTAGCGAGGACATTTTGTAGTCTTATGTTTTGTGGACATTTTGTTTTTTGAATATCGCCGATTTTAGAAACAAAGAAAATAGACGGTTTTATTCGTTAGCATGTATTTTAACTGAAACAAAAATTTGATACACCCTGTAGGGAGAAAAAGGTACAAAGGTGGGTGTACATCAAAATTATGCTGTGGTTTCACATTTTGTCAACATTTTGTTTTTTTTTTAAATTTCTCTGATATCTTTAATAACAAAGCAACTAGACGGTTTTACTATTTAATATGTGTTTTAACTGACCACATGCGATATTGATGCGATGAAATTATTTCCTATATATAGTAAGAAAGGAACAGAGCGTTCAAAAAAAATCTGTGTATTGTACCACTCGCTATTTATTCCACCCCAAAACATCACAGAGCCTCTATTAAACAATCTCGTCTCTCTTATGTTCCGCTGTGCATACCGCTTAGGTGTCGATCAGAACAGCTTACGATATGTGCCCTTCTGTTTTGAAAGTTTTGTTAACTGTTATTTTTTATTGTAAATTTAGTTTCAGTTAAAACACATACTAAAGGGTAAGCCACCTATTTTCTTTGTTTCTAAAGTTATCTGGGACATTCAAAAAGCAAAATGTTCAGAAAACATAAGACGATTTCTATGTATACCCACACTTGTACCTTGTCCTCCCTACAGGATGTCTCAAACTTAACATAAGAAAAACATGTCTTTTCTTCCACCCGGTATAGGTTCAAAAAGAAAGTTTAAGTAAAACTTTGCTTAACTGTGTAAATATCAAAGAAAAATCTAAAATAATAAAAAAAAATTAGCGGAAACCGTTAATCTGTTCACGAAAAAATCAACTATGAAAATGAGCGTAATTTTCTATATCCTTAACTTATGTATCGCAATTTATAAATCATATGGAAATATGGAAATATTTGATTAAAGTTTCCTATTTTGTCGTTCCCTACAATTTAGATTTTCGATTGATAAATCTAAATTCTAAATGATTAATGAGCCATTATTAGGCACCGATAAAATTGATAAAAAGTTTTAAAAACCCGCACATTGAAAATGTATACATTTTTATAATGCATATTTGTAATTGTACAAAACACCTGTTCTGTCATTCATTACAGTAATTATCCAGTAAACTTTTTACATAACAGTCTAGACTCTGAAGTACAAAGTTGCTTTTCTTTTTATAAAATTGGCACTTGCTAATAAAAATCTAATTTCAACTCTGACGTCACATATGATATAAACAAAAACGAAACCAAAATTTTTATACTTAGTAATTTATATGAGGTATCATCAAAAGATAGACTAAATGTTCAGACGTAAAGGTGTTGTATCTCCTGCTGTTCATCTTCTGTGCACTCATATTCTGTGCTTGCCATATTCAGTTCTAAATCCCATTTATTTTATGCATTTGTTTTGTATTGTATGTATACTCAGCAATAAGCTTCAGTGCCTCATATTACAAGTTATCATAGGCTTGTGCCAAAACCAAAACATTTGTTAGTCAGGGAATCATCGTTTGTTTTATGTTTTTGAAGATTATTTACTATTGTAATCTTAGCGTTGCCAAGACACATAATAGGTAGATACTGTTTTTTAAGGGGGCTCCACACTTTCGGCGAAGTTACTTCGCCAAAGTTGACCGAAGTCCGAAGTACCACTCTACACACTCGTTCTACTTCGCGATTCGCGAGGAACACATTCAAGTGGTAAGCGGTGCGATACCGACAAAGATCCCTTTGACTCGGACGCGCCAGACCGACAGAGAATGGAAGTAGAACGAAGTGAGGCAAAGTTTCTCAAGGTGCCGTCTACACTCTCGTTGAACCTCGATCGACTTCGGCGAGAGTATGTAGCTCACATTGCATCATTTGGTCATCGACTTTTTGGTCTGACTCATAAACGCACTACTGGTCTTTCTCTCGTTCTCTTTTTGTATATCTATCCATATGCCACATCTATCTCATACCTGAGCTTTTCAGTTATGTAGTAAGGCTGAGTTCTTCATTCTATATTGCTGATTGACTTTGTGGCCAGGTAGTACTTACGCCTTTGTCAGTTTTTAAAGCTTCCTTTAAATAATGTTAGAAATTTGTTGGTAAAAGAGTTGATTCAAAGTATATCGTATGAAATATATGTAGAAATAGTGTAACACCGACTAAAACATAATATCATGAGGCAGATAAAATATTAGATCATAGTCCTCTATTTGAAATCAGGGAGAAAAATCAAAAGAGTAGTTTTTTTTGTTAAATACGAAATCCAGAAGTAAGACAACCGATTTATAAATGAAATTCACGCAAAATGCTGATTTTGCGCAAAATAAAATAATAAAATCGCAAAAAAGATAAAAAACCTTACGCTTCTAGCTCCGGTCTTCCCCCTAATGGTGGAAGACCGTGGGGGGGGGGGGATGGAAAACATCGATTTACGAAGAATTTGTACGACGTAGAAAACATATTTCAAAACAGAAAATATAGCTGACATAATTTTGAACAAAAATGTAGTAGCATTTTTTTTTGTAGACTAATATACACTGTTCTCTCAGAAACAACACTTCTTGAACTCCATTGCACAAATGTCATTTTCTATAAGGTTGTTAACTAAATTAACGATGCGCGATTTTTGCCAATGAGACCAATAAAATTTATCACTTTCATTTACCGGTCGCTGCAGTACCGGATTAAGAATCTTGAGTCCCATAGGCAACTTAAGATATGAGGCCCCTTAAGAAGCCTCCTCCTTCTCCCTCCAAACCCTCGAATAACCCCTCTATCTGCGAACGGTATTCCTTAGAAATATTAGTTGACATTTTGTAGACCTCAACTTAAATTTTTGTTTCATATAAGTGTTCAAAGATATTTTAAATCGACTACAACTGAATTTAGAGTCTAATAAATAAAATACAATATTGTTTGAATTTTAATAATTAAACATTTTATTTTAATTAGAAAATATAAAAGATAATAATGTTATAACATGTTAGACCAGGGGTGGCCAAACCACGGCACGCGTGCCACAGTGTGGCACGGCGGTGTCTTAGAAGTGGCACGCGAGGACATTTTGAAAAAAAAAAATTAACTTAGTAAAAAATTAAAAATTTGTCTTTTATTCTACGCCACTCTTTTATTGTACGCCACTGCCTCGCGCTAGACACGTTCACGTTATTCTCTACTCAGTTGATTCTCAACTTTTGTGCGAGACGCTTCAAATCTGTTTGCCTTGTGAGATAGTGTTTTTACAGTTTATTTCCTTTTAAAACAATTGTTTTCGAATTGTTCCAAAATTACGATAAGTTTAAAAATTTAATGTCAAGTCTTCAAAGCTCATTTATTACGAGATTTCGGGATTTCCAGGAGGAAAATAAAAATATTCAACTTTTCACAAATCCTTTTTCCATTTCACTTAAAGACGTTGAAAATTATCCGCCGGAATTCCAAATGGAAATAATAGATTTGCAAAGTAATATTTTGTTGAAAAATAAACATAACGAGCTTGTTTCAAGTACAAGTAATTCAAATTATATTGAATTTTGGAAATACGTTTCCACAGCTGATTTTCCATATCTTCACAATTTTGCTTTGCGGTATTGTTGTCGTTTTGGTGCGACGTATGTTTGTGAAGAAATGTTTTCAATTATGAATGGTATTAAATCACAATATCGTTCAAAATTAACCAATAATCATTTGAAAAATCTAATTTTATTAGCTGTAACAAAAATTGACCCCAACATTCAAGATTTAATTAAGAAAATTCAGATTCACAAGCCATATTAACCACATCAACCATAAACATGTACTGTACTACTAGTAATAAATTAATAAACAATCTCGAGTAGTTGATAATTATATTTTTTTACTATTTAAAATAAAAAAAGGTCGTAGAAAAAGTATAGTATTCTACTCGCATGTAATGGCTATTACTCACTCTGATGAATTACGACACTCGCTTTCGCTCGTGTCGCAAACTTCATCATCGTGAGTAATAGCCATCATTACATGCTCGTGGAATCATATACTATTGTAGCTACATATATTTTTTGTTATTTCATACAAATTCCACCTACCTACCACCTACCACCTACCTACCATTGAATTTTTTGTTAGAAAATTTTTGGTGGCACGACTAACTGTTCATAAACAGATAGTGGCACACTGTTAAGAAAGTTTGACCACTCCTGTGTTAGACTTTAGGCTATGGCTAAATAAAATATTTAATATATTTTTCTTATTACATAATTATGTATAAAGTCTAAATTTTTATTCGAGTTATCGAAGCCTTATAAAATTATAAAGCAACTTTTCTGAGTTTCATAAAAACAAAACTACTTAAAATATCTTCAAACTCCAAATTTTCGAGCACGTCATTTTCAATCGCCACAATTGAGAGAAATTCTAGTCTATTTTATGCTATTGTCGAACGGTGACAATTTTTAATAATTTTCATTTATAAAAATTACCGTTATTTGAACTGCACTAGTTCATCTTCAATTTCAATATCAACAGGATATCATAGGATCATCATCATGATATCATCAGGATCATCATCAGGTTCAATATCATCAGGATAGTTTTCAGTTTGTAGTTGTAGTTGTGTAGTTGTAGTTTTTGAAGCACACTACTTTATTTGAGTATCACTCAGTTTTGTAAAAATACGCAATACACCAAATTCTGAGTTCACTGACTCTGTCAACCGACGCTGACGACTCAGCTCAGCAATTAGCTTATCCAAAATTGGTAGATACGTTTCAACCTTCAACTTTTTACCACCGTCTAGAAAAACTTCATTGCCATTAGCATCATGAAAATGTAGTTTTCTTGCTCGTTTTCGTTTACTTTAGTCGGAATATTCAGAGTATTGTAGATCGCAGGCCTTCTGCTCGTAATAAGCAAAATTATCTCTTTGGGATTTTAAGAACTCCAAACTAAATTTAGAAGCTGAACTGAAGATTGAAGTTTAATCTCTTCTCTCTGTAAAGATTTACTGACACCGTTGATGCATTTTAAAATTGTTGCGCAAAACTCATGCATTATGAATGTTTCTTTTTTGACATTTTTTCACTAGACAAACCCAAAATACGATAATGCTCCAACGCAACTTTCAGCAGCACTTACTCCAACTAAATTAAGCGAGTGTGCCGCACAAGGAATGTAAATTGCAAGTTTGTTAATCTTAGACAAATGAGCCGGGAGACCATTTATTTGCCTGACGGGTCTGCTGCATTGTCGTATGATTGTCCTCTCATGTCGTTTACATCAATGCTACAGTCGTTTAAAAAGGTTAAAACAGCAGAAGAAAGATTTTCTCCAGTATGGCTACTGGCTACTTATGGGTATGAATGTGATCAAACGCTCATACACTTTACCATCAGATGAACTAACATAATATAATAATATAATATAATAGTCAACTGGTCAATACTAGACAGATCTGGTGTTCAATCGACACTTAAGATGTGGTATTTCTTTAATTGTGTTCAAAACGTGTTTTCTTATTACTTCTATTACTTCTTCACAGTATGCATTGTAATGTATAATGTCCACCATCACTTTTATGGTATTGCGCGATATTTGAATTTTTCAACATAATATGATTTATAGTTTTTGTTTAATTCTAATTATTATTTTTTCGTTTTGGGTCCCGCGAGGGCCCATTTGGGGCCGAGGCCCCTAGATAACTGCCTACTTTGCCTAATGGTTAATCCGGCACTGGGTCGCTGTGCAATTTCCATTGTTAGAGCACAATCTTCAAAGCCTATATAACATGAAATATTGATTTTGAGTTTTGGCAACAGATATAAGGGTCTAAAAACGCTGAATTTAAACTTACACTCACTAACTCACGTTACAAACGATCTAAAACTGCTTCTTTTCGATTGCGAAAGTCCGTTTCTCGAAACTACACAACTTCAGCTACAGTTTCCACTCAATGCCGCCTTCGTGAAAGCAGTTCCCGTGATGTGAAAATATTGAACATATTGAAAAAAATCACTAAAATCGGACAACAGGTTTAGGAAATACGAGACATCAAAAATGTCCCATTTTTAAGGTAGTGCGTTAATTTTGATGCTTAGTGTAGCTCTTGGTCATCGTATTTTAACGCAAACATTAAATAAAAAACGGTCGAATTAAACCAATTGTTTACTCAGTGGCGTAGCGTGAGTGTCGGCTGCCCGGGGCGGAGGACAATTTTTCCGCCCTCTTATATACTAGATATTACTGTACATTACAGACATTAATTATAGAGAACTTTCTGGCGAGAACAGTCATCATTATTTTGCATTATACAGGTTAGATTTTTAATAAAAAGTTTATCGAAGGTTTACAATCACGTTTATTAATTCTCTGTTAATATTGTCTGCAAAGTATTTACTTTCTAAGCGCACAATCTTATGCCAAGCCCCCTTGTTTGTAAATATCATTCACTTCATGTAGCACCGGTTGCCACAGGCCCAAAAAAAAACAAAGAAAGGAAAATGACTGCATCGAAACTAGTAAAGCACCTGCATCTCTGCCCTAGTGTTTAAGCTTTCACCTGCCTCTGTCAGTTTTTCCAAAGTGACGAGAATGTCTTTGTAATGATGCCATGTCACATTTACCGCATCGCCTCTTGCACTCAACTGCGTGTCTTGAACCCTGTTTAAGAAACTTTTGCCTGTAGCTGCTATCAGAACTTCCGAATGATGTGTCGATGAGGAAAAAAAAAGAATATATAGCAACGTTCCAAATTGCCAAAAAAAGTTACTGAATCCACCTCAACTGAGCTAGTAGCTTGTAAAAACGAATGAGTTGAGCAAGGTACGAATTTAGCTTTAGGGTTTATTTCTTGAATTCTTTGCTGAACTCCTGAATACTTTCCAGCCATAACAGCAGCATTATCATATGCTTAGCCTCTACAGTTACTTATATCTAGGCCATCAGCTTGAATCGTGTCCAAAATCATCTTTGAAATTCCTTCAGCCATTTTGTCTTAGTTTCAATGAAATCTATAGAAGATTCCATTACTTTCACTTCCTGATTTTCAATTACTACGTATCTTAATACCTGACTTGTTTGATCTTTAGGAGAAAGGTCTGGAGTGCTGTCGAATATAATAATTGAATAATACTTAGCCTTTTTTATTTGTCCGATGATATGTTGGCGAACATTATTTTCCAAATTGGCAATAAATTCGTTTTGTATTTGTGGTGATATATAAGTGATTAAAATTTTGCTATACATTTTAGATCTTACAAGATGTTCACGAGGTACAGGATCGTATTTCGCAATTAAATTAACCGATTCTAAAAAGTTTCCTCTATTGGTACTGGTGTCGTTTTCTATATATATCCACGTAAAGCCAAATTTTGTTTGGCAAGAAATCTTATAATAGGTTTGTTCGTAGTACGATCCAAACGATCAGCAACCGTTGCCAACCATCAGACGCATGCGCAGTTAACAGTTCGCGCAGCGCAGTTAACAGTTAGAGATCGTAGACTACGAACACGCATGCGTCTGATGGTTGGCAACGGTTGCTGATCGTTCTACGAACAAACCTAATATCAAACATTCTGGATCAGAAGTTCCTGTCATTTCTTTATTTCTTTTGCCACTATGTCTTGCTCTTTTTTGTCAATAGTCTGTCCTTTTTGAAGTCTGCTCTCTTGAAGTGCACTTGATTCGTGACTTGAAACGCAAACGACAACAAAAGCAAAATAATGATGCTTTAGCTTTAGATGAAGAATAAGCCATCCGAGTACGTAAAACTTTTTCGCCGTTAGTCAATGTACGGTAAAACCATTCCTTAGTAAGCCGTCTTGTCTCTCCTTTTGATTTTAAAGATTCCGTGCTCCTTTCAATCGGTCCGAATTTGTAGTGGCGATAAAAATATAAAATGGTTCAAATATTTACAAAATGTTTTTATTATTTCTTGTTAAATTTTGCCGCCCCCTAAAAAGTTCCGCCCGGGGCGCGCTGCCCCTACCGCCCCCACTACGCTACGCCTCTGTGTTTACTCGAACATTTTAATTCATTAAATAATTTCTTGATGATTCACACTAGGAAGACAACATTGGCGTCGCCTCTTCGTACAACCATATGTTCCGCCCATGCAGTCAGCTGGTAGCAGCTCTCGAGTGAGTCAGGTGGAGTCGGAGGCAGGGCAAGAGGAACGTGGTTGCTTGCCGACTGTCAAGTGTTTGTTGAGCAGTCGCGCGCTGCGATCAATAAACCCAACAGCCGTTTTGTTTCACGTTCTCTTCTTTCATATCCACCAAATAAATTTACTAAAACAATGCTCTTTGATCAATTCGCATCAACGGCTGCAACTCCGTCAATTTTTTAACCGGGTCACTGAGCGGTCATGTGGTTATTCCTCGCGCTCGGAATACCTTTTCTACACGTGCATCTTGCTATAAATAGTTCAAAATTTTCATCCAAACAGTGTCTTAACATTAGTGAGTTTTCCGCGGCTCGTTACTCAAATAGTTGATTGTTTTTTTCGGCAAAAGCTGTACTTACAAACAATATAATAAAAAAATTCTTTGTTAGGTCGGTCAGAGTTACCTGCTGTGATATAATAACCGCTATTTATAAAAAAAGTTAATCGTATTGCAATAATCTCGCACGCTAAACATTTTCGACAACGTGAGTGACAAATTAGTTCATCAAAATTTATTAAGATAAGTGGAACGTTGCTTAATAAACAGTCAAAATTGTTTTTGATAGACTTGTATCCTGTGTTTAAAAAAAATAGAAGTAGGCTGTTGTTACAAGCAGAAAAAGCTGGATAAAATACTGTTACAGCTGTTATACGACGAAGTGCCTTTCTATTCGGACTTTTGATATTTTTACATAAACACTTTGTACTCGATTTAAACAGAGACAATCATCGAACCTGGATAAACTAGAGGAACATTCATACTCGGTTTCTAGATATGCTCGAAGTAGCTTTCTACACTCCAGGAAATATCATAGTGTGTCTTGTATGGCAGAATCAGTGATGTTGTGCTTCGTACAAGGCTTAGAAGACAAAGATGTGACCAGGAGTACTGGTACTAGCAAGGAACCGAAGTTTAACTCTGTTAAAAAGAGGTTTTTATTACGAAAATCTAGGTAAGATCTGTTCTTATAACTACAAAAATGGAATTCTAACAATAAAATACTGAAAAACTTTTTCCATTCTTTAATTGAATGGACTGAGGAATGGGAATGGGGAATTAAGCTATCTTCTAATAAAGATAGCTTAAGGCCTTTATTTTGTATACGAAGAATTTTAAACTGTTCATCAAAAGAGTGATTATGATCTAGATAGAAGTGCGTACGTAGAATCTGTTTTCCTATTATTGAAAGCTCTTTGGTGTTTTGCTATACGTTTGTTAAATGTTCTGCCAGTTTGTCCGATGTAAGTTTTTGCACAGTCACCACATGTCAGTTTGTATACACCAGCGCTGTAATTTCTTTTTCTTTTGGCTCATATTCTTAATGTATTTGCTTAAGTTGTTTGTTAATTCTGATAGCTGAAATTTATGGTAGGGGAGCAAAGTATGCTAAATGTGCAGTCACTCGAGCGCTTTGGACCTATTGGATTGTGAAGAGTAGGTCCTAAAACCAAAAAAAGTTAAGTAAAGTTTTCCATTTTAGTGGGCGCTTGCCATTTTTTAATTTAATTTTTCATTTCCAACAATCGTTTTTTCCGATTATAACGCCATCTATCCATAATTCGAAAAAATGTTTCCAATAAAAGTTACTTATTTTTACGTAAGGAATCCAAAACTGCAATAAAAATGGGGGCTCCTATTTAAGATTTTAAAGTAACCCCCCACCCCACTTCCGTGGGGGGTTGTGTTTGGTGCCATCTGATAGATTTTTCAAAAATATTGAATAAGTGTATTTTACAGTTTTTCGAACTGATGTTCATTTCGCGAAATATCGCGGGATTCGTATTTAAAATATTAAATTTACCCCCCACCCCTATCCTTGGGAAGTCGTGTTTGGTATTATTCGATAGATTTTTAAAAAATATTGAGCACCTATTTTTTAGTTTTTCGATCTGTCATTAATTTCGCGAAATATTCGCTTTTTTCTTGTGAAACTATTTGACTCACCCATTTCCTTACACCCGGCTCAAATCGTGAGATTTTTTAAATATACACTCTTTTGCATGTACTTAACTTACCTTATCTTAATCTGAAAATTTCGAGTTTTTTAAGGATAGATTTTTTTTTCGGGCCCCCCTTAACGAACTTCCTTGTGTTAAGAGCCAATATATGGTAGAGGTACATTTGCAGTGTACCAGGTTTCTCCCCATATGATAATCTGACGCGCTCGAGTAACTACAAAAATCCCCGCTTGGGCTCCCCTACCATTAGACAATCATTCAAATTGTATATACCGGTTTAGAATCTTGATTCTAGTTAATATTCTGGTTGGTTGGTATTAAAAACACATTTTATTAATTTTTGTCTGTAATTGTAATGTGCCATCATCATAACTTTTTTGAGAATATTGAGTTTTCCTCGTTTAGTTACTACTCTGATAGTTGGATTGGTTTTGTTGGAAAAAGCTGTCCTTACAAACAATATAATAAAAAACTTATTTGTTAAGCTGGTAAGATTTACCCTGCTGAAATATAACCGCTATTTTAAAAAAAAAAGTTAATCGTATTGCAATAATCGCGCACGCTAAAAATTTTCGACAACATGAGTGACAAACTAGTTCATCAAAATTTATTAAGATAAGTGGAAAGTTGCTTAATAAACAGGATAGACTTGTATCCTGTGTTTAAACAAAATAGAAGTAGGCTGTTGTTACAAGCAGAAAAAGCTGGATAATACTGTTACAGCTGTTATACGACGAAGTGCCTTTCTATTTGGACTTTTGATATTTTTACATAAACACTTTGTACTCGATTTAAACAGAGACAATCATCGAACCTGGATAAACTAGAGGAACATTCATACTCGGTTTCTAGATATGCTCGAAGTAGCTTTCTACACTCCAGGAAATATCATAGTGTGTCTTGTATGGCAGAATCAGTGATGTTGTGCTTCGTACAAGGCTTAGAAGACAAAGATGTGACCAGGAGTACTGGTACTAGCAAGGAACCGAAGTTTAACTCTGTTAAAAAGAGGTTTTTATTACGAAAATCTAGGTAAGATCTGTTCTTATAACTACAAAAATGGAATTCTAACAATAAAATACTGAAAAACTTTTTCCATTCTTTAATTGAATGGACTGAGGAATGGGAATGGGGAATTAAGCTATCTTCTAATAAAGATAGCTTAAGGCCTTTATTTTGTATACGAAGAATTTTAAACTGTTCATCAAAAGAGTGATTATGATCTAGATAGAAGTGCGTACGTAGAATCTGTTTTCCTATTATTGAAAGCTCTTTGGTGTTTTGCTATACGTTTGTTAAATGTTCTGCCAGTTTGTCCGATGTAAGTTTTTGCACAGTCACCACATGTCAGTTTGTATACACCAGCGCTGTAATTTCTTTTTCTTTTGGCTCATATTCTTAATGTATTTGCTTAAGTTGTTTGTTAATTCTGATAGCTGAAATTTATGGTAGGGGAGCAAAGTATGCTAAATGTGCAGTCACTCGAGCGCTTTGGGACCTATTGGATTGTGAAGAGTAGGTCCTAAAACCAAAAAAAGTTAAGTAAACTTTTCCATTTTAGTGGGCGCTTGCCATTTTTTAATTTAATTTTTCATTTCCAACAATCGTTTTTTCCGATTATAACGCCATCTATCCATAATTCGAAAAAATGTTTCCAATAAAAGTTACTTATTTTTACGTAAGGAATCCAAATCTGCAATAAAAATGGGGGCTCCTATTTAAGATTTTAAAGTAACCCCCCACCCCACTTCCGTGGGGGGTTGTGTTTGGTGCCATCTGATAGATTTTTCAAAAATATTGAATAAGTGTATTTTACAGTTTTTCGAACTGATGTTCATTTCGCGAAATATCGCGGGATTCGTATTTAAAATATTAAATTTACCCTCCACCCCTATCCTTGGGAAGTCGTGTTTGGTATTATTCGATAGATTTTTAAAAAATATTGAGCACCTATTTTTTAGTTTTTCGATCTGTCATTAATTTCGCGAAATATTCGCTTTTTTCTTGTGAAACTATTTGACTCACCCATTTCCTTACACCCGGCTCAAATCGTGAGATTTTTTAAATATACACTCTTTTGCATGTACTTAACTTACCTTATCTTAATCTGAAAATTTCGAGTTTTTTAAGGATAGATTTTTTTTTCGGGCCCCCCTTAACGAACTTCCTTGTGTTAAGAGCCAATATATGGTAGAGGTACATTTGCAGTGTACCAGGTTTCTCCCCATATGATAATCTGACGCGCTCGAGTAACTACAAAAATCCCCGCTTGGGCTCCCCTACCATTAGACAATCATTCAAATTGTATATACCGGTTTAGAATCTTGATTCTAGTTAATATTCTGGTTGGTTGGTATTAAAAACACATTTTATTAATTTTTGTCTGTAATTGTAATGTGCCATCATCATAACTTTTTTGAGAATATTGAGTTTTCCTCGTTTAGTTACTACTCTGATAGTTGGATTGGTTTTGTTGGAAAAAGCTGTCCTTACAAACAATATAATAAAAAACTTATTTGTTAAGCTGGTAAGATTTACCCTGCTGAAATATAACCGCTATTTTAAAAAAAAAAAGTTAATCGTATTGCAATAATCGCGCACGCTAAAAATTTTCGACAACATGAGTGACAAACTAGTTCATCAAAATTTATTAAGATAAGTGGAAAGTTGCTTAATAAACAGGATAGACTTGTATCCTGTGTTTAAACAAAATAGAAGTAGGCTGTTGTTGCAGAAAAAGCTGGATAATACTGTTACAGCTGTTATACGACGAAGTGCCTTTCTATTCGGACTTTTGATATTTTTACATAAACACTTTGTACTCGATTTAAACAGAGACAATCATCGAACCTGGATAAACTAGAGGAACATTCATACTCGGTTTCTAGATATGCTCGAAGTAGCTTTCTACACTCCAGGAAATATCATAGTGTGTCTTGTATGGCAGAATCAGTGATGTTGTGCTTCGTACAAGGCTTAGAAGACAAAGATGTGACCAGGAGTACTGGTACTAGCAAGGAACCGAAGTTTAACTCTGTTAAAAAGAGGTTTTTATTACGAAAATCTAGGTAAGATAAACTGGAGATAAGTAAGATAAATACTGAAAAACTTTTGTTTATGATAATTGTGAAATACTTTCACAGAATTTACTATAGTTCGTCCGCTATAACTTTTCCCATGCGTCACGATTCATTTTCAAACAAATTAAGTCAAAACATAAAGTGAAACGTACGCCGATGTGAGTAGTATATAGTATACAGTAGATATACAAAATTTATATATGTTACAGTTCAAGTTGATTATCCAGTTGGAGTTGACTTTTCCTAGTTTGAGTCGACTCAAACGGCTGGTTTTAGTAAAAGTTGATTATAAATATAAAATGAAGATTTTTATTCAACATTTACTAGTAAAAGTAGACTCCAACTAGTTAAAGTATACTCTTCCCAATGCCATTTAGTAAAAGTTGATTCACACAAACAACCGATTCTAGAATATTATGTTCAAATCGTGATATTTATAGTCCAGGCTGTATAGTCGCCGCTGTTAGGTAAATTATTCCAGTTCGATTCTTTTGCACAAACTTACTCAAAAAGAGGTCCTTATAACGAATTAACAGGGTGTCATGTGGTACCATAATCAAAAAATTGTTTAAACAATTTTTTTTTAACAAATTCACAAAAAAAAGTTCACTTCGGACATTTCTTTTTACATCATTTGGGTCATTCGGAGCAAAAGAGGTCTTTTGTGATTTTTCTGTAAAATTTATTGTTCTCGAGTTATACGCGATTTAAAATTTGAAAAATGCGAAAATGACCATTTTCAAGGCTTAATAACTCAGTTAAAAATTATATCATTATGAAAGTCAGAAAGTCACCAAATCATATTTTGACGACCCCCCTACAAGGTACTGAAGAAATATTTGTCATTATTGTATTACTAATCTGTTATTTTTAATTATTAACAATGAGAGCTAGGAGCGTATTGAGGCGGCTGTCAATGTGAGTGCGACTGAGATGCACCATTGGACGGTCGGAATGGAGGATCTTACTCGCACTCACATTGACGGCCGCCTCAATACGCTTTTAGCGCTCATTGTTGATAATTAAAAATAACAGCTTAGTAATAAAATAATGACAAAAATTTCTTCAGGATCTTGTGGGGGGGGGCTTTAAACTTTGATTAGGTGAGTTTCTGACTTTCATAATAATAGTTTTTAATCGAGTTATTAAGCCTTAAAAATGGTCATTTCGCATTTTTCAAATTTTAAATCGCGTAATTCTCGAAAACTATCAATTTTAGAGAAAAGTCACAACAGACCTTTTTTGCTCCGAATGACCAAAATATTCTAAAAAAATTTGTCCGGAGTGAAATACTTAGTTATTTATAAAACAGTTCGTGAAGTATGCTTTTTGCGCACGCACGCGATGTTTAGAGCACGAGCGGGCCGAGTGCTATACATCGCCTAAGTGCGCAAAAAGTATTTCACGCACAGTTTCATACAATATTTTATCTACCAAAAAACAAATAAAAAAACTGCAACTCTTCGTCACTGGAATACATTCCTATTTTACAATTTTTTAGAACTTTGACATTTAAAAATTCAAACTTCTGTCAAACCACAAAACTCTCAAAACTTTTTTTGTAATTTATTGAAAGTTAAGGATATTTGATCATCACCATGACAAGGCGAAAGTTAAGGATATTTGATTATATGAAACTGTGCTAAAAACAGTGCGAAAAAGTAAATCCCATTTAAAATACATTATTATTATTACTTCAGGCACACTTTAAACCCTTCATGTATGCCATCTATATTTACAATTTTCACACAATAAAAACTTATACATACATAATATGAGGTAGAGTAGATACTTAAGAATTATTTTTGTGAATTTGGTTAACAAAAATTGGTTAAACAATTTTTCGACCGCGGTACCGCCTGACACTGTGTATTTGTTATAAGGATGTATTTGTTTGAGTAAGTTTGTGCAAAAAAATCGAATCAGAATAATTTACCTAACGGGGGCGATGTTACAGCCTGGACTAATAAGTAGCTGAAACGGTCAAAACAAAGAGACGCACACTCATCAAAAATGCACTTGAGATTCTCGTATAATCAACATTTACTGAATCGATCTAGGAAGAGTCAACTCCAACTAGTAAAAGTTGATTTAAATTTTTAAAATCAACTTTTACTCCTCGTTTCAGTTGGAGTTGACTCGAACTAGGAAAAGTAAACTCTAACTGAGAATCAACTTGAACTGTAACATATACACATCGACGTTCGTTTCACTTTATGTTTTGACTTAATTTGTTTGAAAATGAATCGTGACGCATGGGAAAAGTTATAGCGGACGAACTATATAAGTTAATGTCGTATACCTATTGTATTTTACTGTGTGTCTGCATTTTCCAGTCTAGAATTGAATAGTCTGAGGAATGGGAATGGGGAATTAAGCTATCTTCTAATAAAGATAGCTTAAAGCCTTTATTTTGAATACGAAGAATTTGAAACTGTTCATTAAAATAATGATTATGATCGGGAAGGTGAAGTGCGTACATAGAATCTGTTTTCCTATTATTGAAAGCCCTTTTGTGTTTTGCTATACGTTTGTTAAATGTTCTGCCAGTTTGACCGATGTACGTTTTCGGACAGTCACCACATGTTAGTTTGAACACACCAGCTCTTTTGTTTCTTTATCTTTTGGCCCCCTGTTGTTCATAGGCGTAACCAGGGGGTGGTTTTGGGGGTTATAACCCCCCCATTGGGATCTACTTTGATATGTGTTGTTGACAAATCAAGCCATTTTGAAGTTGTAACTCCCCCTTAGGATCATCCTGGTTACGCCGTTGTCATTGTTAATATATTTGCTTAAGTCGCTAATTGTTTTGAAAGCTGAAATTTAGACAACCATTCAAATTGTAAATATAGGCTTTAGAATCTTGATTCTAATTAATGTTCTGGTTGGTTGGTTGGTGTTTAAAAAAATGTTTTATTAATTATTCTTGTCTGTGATCAACATCTCTGCCAGCATCATAAAAAAAATTTATGACAAGAGAATCGTATAAACCACTAGATAAGATACATAAATAATGTTGAAATCTTGAGCAGAACTCGGGTTACACACTAAACACCATTTTTTCCTTAAAGAACCAAAGACCCCGGCATTTTTCTTATTTCTTATAAACTAAAACTGATTTCAGTTAAATTGGCTGAAACTTTGCAAATAGTCAGGGATCCCAGACCTATTTTCCCCATTTACTGCTAACAAGCTTATTTTTCGTCAGTAGCTTCATTTTGACGAGACGCCCAACTTTTTTCCTTACAACAACTTCCGTATGTGGTAGACAACAAAGATAGCAGGGATAGTCCAGTCGGTTTAGACGAATAACAGGCCTACCTTGCATGCCGAGCTGCCCCAAATTTTATTTTTCTAATCTTTAGGAAGGGTCCATATAGCCAGGGAGGTAGTGTCAAATTTAACCGGAGCATTTTAGCATGGCTGCTTTCTTTTTATTTAGTTAGGTGTTCCAAAGCTTATTAACAAATGATGTGTCAGCTGGCCCAAAACCGGGGATTTTAGACAAGAAAGGGTAAAATATGAAACTTGATGGAAAAACGCTGCAACTTATGTCAAATATTTATCTACCTGACTTACAACTATTAATACCCTTGCTAACTTCGCTCCTAGCTTTCAATCAGGCAATTCGGGTTCAAATCCTGGTGTTGAAATTTTTTTTTTGTTTTTAAAATTGACATTTTATTTTAAAAAATATATATTTTTATAATATGTATCACGTTTTTATTATTTATACGAGACAATATAAAAAAATCTGTATGTATTTTATTGAATTATGCATAGAACTTATGAAATAGAACTATGCATTTGATCATAAATATTATGGTTGACCTTAATAAGCAAAGCTGTTGTAAATGAACCCCTGAAGCTTCCCGAGTTAATACGACGAATCTAAGTGAAAAAGGGGGTGCCCTCCCCACCCCCTCCCAACATTTTTTTTATTTTTTTACATATAACATATGTATATTTGCATATACAAATAAAATATATTAACATATATTTTACATTTTTAATAGCAATCTAAATATTTCCCTGTTCTTTATAATATATAAAATTGGATGTTTGAGGAGCGATCAATCAAAACGCCATAAATCCTGTTTTTTAGAATTTAAGTTAAATTAATACTAAATAGCTTTGTCATGAAATATATCCAGTGGTTACAGAAATTCCTTCCAAACGCAATATATCCAATAGAAAATAGCTATCGAAAGTGTGCAAATCAAGCAAAACACAATAAATCCAGTATTCCGCTGAATAACGCCCTTATTGAAAAAAAGAAAAAATCTCTGAAACATCTTTTGGAACAGCACTTTGGCGATGACTGGATGAACGATGAGTCTTTAGATTGGTAGAAGAAACCCTTAGCAACAGAAGGCTGGAATGACGAAGAACAACATCAAAACCAATGTGAGTGCCTGGAAGACGACCATGTTGTAGGTGTAACATATCTAATGTGAAATTATTTTTTGCTTTTGTAACTTTTTTAAAATACCATATTTTATATTGTACCATATTTATACCATATTGTATATTGCACACTTTTGTTAAAAAAAATAGTTGAACAAGCGTTAAAATTTGTTGAGAAAATGAAAAAAAAAGATACCTATTAGGTAAATCATAAAATTTACTGGTTAATGTTTATTCCGTGAGTTTAAGCGCTACTCTGCCCTTTGAAAAACCAGCTAACATGTTTTCACGCATCAAAATACCTGCTGTCATAAATTAAAATAATTATTGAATTGTAAACTTTGATATACAATTTTCAACTTTGCCAAAATGGTACGGGGTTTCCTTATTTTTCTGTCATGTCCACTTGGCCAGCTGACATTTTTTTCCACGTTCATGATGCAGCTGACGCTTTTTTATTACAATCTAAAATTCATAAATTATTGATTTATGCTTTTTAATCTTTGCCACACTACTCCAAGAATATGTTTTATTAATAACTAGCTGACCTGGCAAACTTCGTACCGCCTTCGAACTAAATAATATTTGAAAGTTTAATAACTAAAAATTACCAGAAAGCCAAAAAATACTCAAAAATATTGCGTATACTTTTTTCTACCAAATGCATAGTTTACGATTCTATAAGGGACATAGGTCCAGACAAACATTTATTTTTATATATTATAGAGAAAAGGGAAATATTTAGATTGCTATTAAAAAATGGGGGTTGGTGATAGAAAAGTGCAAATTTAGGGTTGTATCTTTCGGTTCTACAACATATAAAATTAAGAAAAAACAGTTTGTCCAAAGAAATAATAAATGTCGGGGGGGGGGGGGACCAACTCAGGAACCTTCAGGGGTCCTACAACAAATTTGCTTATTAAGATCAATCATAATATGATCAAATACATAGTTTGCGATTCTATAAAAGACATACGATTTTTTATATTGTCTCGTATAAATAATACAATCGTGGTATTATAAAAATAATTATTTTTCGAAATAAAATGTCAATTTTAAAAACAAAAAAAAATTCAACGCCAGGATTTGAACCCGGATTGTCTGAGTGAAAGCTAGGAGCAAAGTCAGCAAGGCTATTAATAGTTGTAAGTTAGGTAGATAAATATTTGACATAAAAGCTGTAGCGTTTTTCTATCAAGTTTCATATTTTACCTTTTCTTGTCTAAAATCCCTGGTTTTGGGCCAGCTGACACATCATTTGTTAATAAGCTTTGGAACACCTAACTAAATAAAAAGAAAGCAGCCCTGCTAAAATGCTCCGGTCAAATTTGACACTACCTCCCTGGCTAATAGTAGTGTAAATTTAAAATCTCGACTGGATTCCACCGTTGCGTTAGCCGTCATTTTGATTTTAAACGGGAACAGTTTTTGCTCAATATCCGCGTCATTTTCAACTTCTCCACAAAAAGTATGAGAACTAAAATTATTGAAAATATGATTTTCTATAATTTCCCTCATTACAATTTGTTTCATGCGGTCAATATTTTCAAAGTTATGGGGGAAAATAATGACAGTTATATTGAATTATGTATTTCGTTTATTATTAATTTTACGACAAAAATGTACCTATACAAAAAGATCCGCTCGGCATGCAAGGTCAAGTGCTATCCCGACTGGGCTAGGATGAAAATATGAGAAATATATATGTTATAGTCAAAGCCCGAATTTCAGGCACTCCTAGGTTTGACTAGGCAATCCTCAGGTCTGACTGACTTCTTCTTCTTTAAGTACCGTGCCCAAATTTTTAGGCGTGGGTAGCTTCCATAACAATTTGCCGATCTCGTTCTCGATCTTGTGCGGCATGTAACAATTGATCTGCTGATAAGCCAGTCCATTGACGAAGGTTTCGGAGCCATGAATATTTGTTTCGACCAATTCCTCTTTTTCCGTCGATCTTTCCATTGAGTATTAACTGCAGCATCCTGTATCTGCGACCTCTCATTATATGCCCCAGATATTCAAGTTTTCTCTTTTTTATCATCTTCATTAAGTCACCTTCATGACCCAGGTTTCACATCCATATAGTAATACAGGATATACATAACATAACACCGTCTGACTGACCGTCTGACTGACGGTCTTAGTCAAAGCCCGAAATAAATTACAGTTTCGGCCTTTGACTAGTCAAACCTAGAACTAGAAGAGACTAAGTTGGTCAGGCAAAGGTCGAAATTTAATTCTATGAAATCGGGGTTTGACTTATTAAAATGTCGTAATTTGTTAGATTAGGTTTAATAAAACGTCATTTTTTAATTTTAGTGTTTATTATTTTTATATTGTCGTAATTAATAGTAGATTATACCACGAGTCAATAATGATGGCTATTATTCCCGAGGAATATTTACGAACCGAGCCGCGTTAGCGGCGAGGGAGTAACATTCCGAGGGAATGAGAGCCATTATTGCGAGTAGTATACTCTACTTTATCTACGACAAATTAATTAATTTAAGATTTTTAATGAACAACTTTATTTGTTAAAAACATTAAAATTAGTAATAGTACAATTAATAAACTGAATTGGTTGAGAATCATCATTAACTTTAGTAGATTTTTTAATACAAATATTTACATAAGGTATTAAGGTAGATGCTGTTGCTGTAGCTAGTTCTACAATTTCTGGTAGTGTACAATTAAAAGATTCTTCATTTTCGTCCATCTCAACACAAACTGTCAATTATACTATTTGTTTGACAGTGACACTTTTTGAGGTTGATTATTTTGTTTCCGTGGTGAATTTTGTGATTGTTGTGCCAGAGGGATTAATAGCTATTAATCCCGCATTATTAATCCCTAAGGGATTATTATATGGCATTATATTGCAAATACCACAATTATAATACATATATTATGTATCAGTCGTAGATAAAATAAAAAAGTAGTGTTTATTCTCACATGTTGAGGCATTATGGCATTTAGAGTTGCACAAGACGTTAGACCTTTTACACTTACGTAATTTGAAAGAGCATTTCTTATTGCAGTATCATTTTATAAATCCTTGTCCTCCAAATTTAGAATCTTTTGTACTAATTTCTCTTAGAGACAGAGACAGCTTAACGTCTGGAACATCTTCGAAATTAGGAAATTTCTCTTTGCATTCTCTTATTTGAGTTTTTGAAAAAAGTGTGTTTACTGTTCCGTATTCCGTATTTCGTACCAACTCTGTATAAACCGTCAATTGTATCTTGTATACTACTCAAAATATTTCGAGCATCCTCTTTGGTTCTATCAAAGCTGGGGATAAATATTGTTACAGTTTTTCCGATCGAAATTGTAGGACATTTTTTTTTCACTTAATTGTTTCATAGCAATAGCCTGGGCATGAAGACCTTCAATCGCATTTCCTTTATTTAGTTTAATCTTTTCTGTCTGTGCACAACGCATGCTCGAACGAGTGCCAAGGAGATGCTCGAAATATTTTGGGTATCATACAAGATAAAACAATAATTGACGGTTTGTATAGAGTTGATACTAAATACGAAACAATAAACATACTTTTTTCAAAAATCAAATAAGAGAATGCAAGGAAAATTTTCCTAATTTCGAAGATGTTCCAGACGTTAAGCTGTCTCTAAGAGAAATTAGTACAAAAGATTCTAAATTTGGAGGAAAAGGATTTCTAGAATACCACTGCTATAAGAAGTGCTCTTCAAAACCATGTAAGTGTAAAAGGTCTAACGTATTGTGCAACTCTAAATGCCATAATGCCTCAACATGCGAGAATAAACACTAATTTTTTTATATTAATTACGACAATATAAACATTACAACTAAAAAATGACATTTTAATAGCTGATCGGGGTTTGACTAGTCAACCCCCGATTTCATAAAATTAAATTTCGGCCTTTGCCTGACCAACGTAGTCTCTCCTAGGTTTGACTAGTCAAAGGTCGAAACTTTAAATTTATTTCGGGCTTTGACTAAGACCGTCAGTCAGACCTGAGGATTGCCTAGTCAAACCTAGGAGTGCCTGAAATTCGGGCTTTGACTATAACATATACATATGTTTAACACTTACATTGTCCTACAAATTGTGTGATACGTTGTCCTGGTCCTACTTTCAAAAGTTGTTAATACCACAAGACCATTTTTTTATTAGTAACAGTAGGACAAAGGACAATTTTTCATCCAAATAAAACAATGCCCTACGAGAAAACTGGTATGTGTAAGTGTATCGGTAGTCCGACAAGAATCAATAATAAACGAAATAATTCAATAATTTTGCTGTAACTGTCATTATTTTACCCCATAATTCTGAAAATATCGACTGCACAACAAAAATTGCAACGAAAGAAATTATAAAAAATCACATTTTCAACAACTTTTTGTCGAGAAGTTGAAAATGACGGAGATATTGAGTAAAAACGGTTCCTGTTTAAAATCAAAACAACTGCTAACGCAACGGCGGAATTCAGACGAGATTTTAAATTTACACTACTATTGACCCTCCATAAAGATTAGAAAAATAAAATTTGGGGCAGCTCGGCATTCAAGGTTAGGCCTGTTATTTGTCTAACCCGACTGGACTATCCCTGCTATCTTTGTTATCTATCACATACGGAAATTGTTGTAAGAAAAAAAGTTGGGCGTCTCGTCAAAATGAAGCTATGTACTCACGAAGAATTGGCTTATTAGTAGTAAATGATAAAAATAGGCCCGGGATCCCGGATTAAAGGAGGTAGCGTTTGGTCATGTAATGTTGATCAACAGTTATCATTGCCCCATGTCCCATGACTCAGAAATATTGTCGTTGGTTCGTTACACAGGTTCAAAATATCGGTTATGGTTATGAGTTATGAGACCAGTTAAATAATTATGTGTTTACATTTTTCTTATAAACTAATGATTTATTTATTACCCTAAAACTAGTTGAGATATGCAAATGGAATTTGGTGGATTTTAATAGGTAGTTATTACGCATTTTTTGACATACAATTTGGAATTTAATATTCATCATTAGCGCGCACACGGGCAATAGTCTCAAATTTTTAAAGAAAAAAAAATGGAACGCAACTGAGACATTTCCAATTGAAAATCATTTGTCAATTCTTCGTTTAATTTGTGACCAAAAAATATTTTCTTACATGAAGCGCCGTCTTTATAAAAAAAAATAACACATCTTAACAAACATATTTTATTTCTTTAATACATTCCCAAGAACTATCTAACACAGTAACATTAAACCAGAACAATAACCAACAGTACCTACCACTAGTTTTAAATAGGCGCAAAACTACAAAAACTGTTCAAAATGACCTCCCTGACACGTGACAAAATATCCAACTCTTAGCCTAATTGGTTGTCGTATTCGTGCAAATATTCCTGGTGTATTTCTCATTTAACTACTGTAAAAGTGGTTTCTGTTAAATGGTGTCGTTGCGCGCTAGCTCTCTTTCATTTTATCTCTGATACCTTGCGTTTTAACAGCTAGTAACCCTAATTTGCCGCCATTTTCACAGGAAACCTTACATAATCGTATTAGAAAACAAGCTGAAAATGCGAACATTAGCATAACGAAAACTTTGTTTATTTACGTATTTTAATTCATAATATGGAAAATTGATATTATAAAAAGTTGTTTAGAATTAATAATTATGTTTTAATGTGCAATTATATCATTCTAATTTAAATGTTATGAACTATAAAGGCACTTTACTCTTGATCGAAATTCATCTTTTTTATATAAGTACCTCGTATAAAATTAATAAAATTTTATATATGATGGTTGCATCATAAATCTTAGACCATGAAGAGCTTTTTATGAAGAATAACTTTTCTTCGTCAAATTAAAAATAAAAGAGTTATAAATGAAAATGTTGTTGGTATCCATAATTTGAGAAAAATCTTCAAATATTTTTTTCCATTATAAGGATGTAATTGCAAATATCAGACCAAAATTTTTTATTCCAAACAATATTATTATTCCTGTCGCCAGGGGGGGTACCACGGCCTCCTTTATTCAGATGGACTTACCCAAGTTTTTTTCATGTATTTTGACCCGTAGAATACGAATTTTTTGGGTAACAGTTGATCCGGATGTCGATAAGATTGTTATTGACCAAGAACTTGAGGAATTA
Source organism: Diabrotica virgifera virgifera (assembly GCF_917563875.1). Taxonomy (NCBI): domain Eukaryota; kingdom Metazoa; phylum Arthropoda; class Insecta; order Coleoptera; family Chrysomelidae; genus Diabrotica; species Diabrotica virgifera. The sequence continues at coordinate 186,893,667 of NC_065450.1, forward strand.
CATAACAGAGGTTTCTCACAAAACAAAACATTTTTTTTTGTATTTTTTGGGTCATTCTAAGTAAAAAATGTTCTAAGAAGTTTTTCCCTAGGATGCTCAGTTTTCGAGATAAACGCGGTTGAACTTTCAAAAAATCGAAAAACTGCAATTTTTAAACCCGAATAACTTTTGATTAAAAAATAAAATAGCAATTCTGCTTAGCGCCTTTGAAAGTTTAAGTCAAATTATATCGGTTTTAATTATTTGCATTGCTAAAAAATTATTGTGTTATTGTTAAACAAAGCTACAAACACCTAGTGCGTGAGTGATGTTTTCTATGATTTCTCATTTAAAATCTAACGAGTAGGTAGAATAGGTACTAGTGCAATCAAGGCTATTTCTACGTAGCATGTGTTAAAATGCATGTAAAGGCACGGGAAACACTATGTGTTTATAGCTTTATTAAACAATAAAAAAATAAATTTTTAGCAATGCAAATAATTAAAACCGATATAATTTGACTTAAACTTTCAAATGCGGTAAGCAGACTGGCTATTTTATTTTTTAATCAAAAGTTATTCGGGTTCAAAAATTGCAATTTTTCGATTTTTTGAAAGTTCAACCGCGGTTATCTCGAAAACTAGCCATCCTACGAAAAAAATTGTAGAAACATGTTTTGCTTAGAATGACCCAAAAAATACCAAAAAATGTTTTGTTTTGCGAGAGATCGCGGTTATGTAATTCCTCAAGTTCTTGGTCAATAACAATCTTATCGACATCCGGATCAACTGTTACCCAAAAAATTCGTATTCTACGGGTCAAAATACATGAAAAAAACTTGGGTAAGTCCATCTGAATAAAGGAGGCCGTTGTACCCCCCCTGGCGACAGGACTATATTTCATGTAGTCGGTTTGCTAAACTCAGACACAACTGACTAGTTTTTTTAGTCAATAATTTTGCCAATTTGACAAAAAAAAATTACTAAATAGTTAATAAGTACTAAATAATTAGTAATTTTGCCAATTTTGTCAAAATTAGCAAATAACAAAAAAATTACCTACTAAATTCACTAGTCAGTTGTGTCGAGTTTAGCGAACCGACTATAATTTAAAATAAATTAAATAACAATTTTATGTTTACGTTGTCGGATTAACGAAACGCGGAACGCGGCTCTAAATTTGTCGGACAAGAGGTCGTCAATCTTTCTTTCTTTCTGTCTGTCTTTCTTTCTCCCCTTCCTTGTACCCTATCAGGGTGTCGGATTTGGGATCGCTATTTTAATTTACATTCACCCATCTCTTCCATTCTTTTCTGTTTTCTGCCATTATTTTTAATTCCTCGAGTGATTTTCCTTTAACTTTTCAACAATCTTTATTAATTAAAAATATAAGTAGTTTATATTGAAAATTAAGGATTTTGTAATATCAAAACTACCGCGCTAGAGTGACATCTTGCAGGTGTCGGACTCTACGACTTTGTTATTACAAAACTCTTAGTTTTCTAGTTTTCAATTTAAAGTACTTATATTTTTTAATTAATAAAGATTGTCGATCTCTTGTCCGACAAATTTACAGCCGCGTTTCGTTAGTCCGACAACGTAAATAAATATATTAATGACGCGGGACGCGGAAACGCGTCCAACTTGCACTCTGAAATTTTTCAGAAAATGGTAGACTTGCTCAAACGAAGCACTTAAGACCATTTTTAAGGCTTTTGTAATCATCTTCCACCCCAAAAAAGATGAAAAAAGTATGCCATCCCATTATCCGGGGGCCCTAAAACCCCCCTCATAGGGAGGAAACAAGAAAACATCTATTGGCCTAGAATGTGTACCCTGTAGAAAATAATGTTTCAAACAAGAAATGTAGCTAAGATAATTCTGAACAAAAATCTTTAGTAAGTAGCACTTTTTGTGTAAAATGGGCCCCTTTCAGAAACAACGCTTGAAGTTGACCGGGGCAATTTTGAATATCAGTTATGCGCGTGAAATCAATTTTTTTAAGTAAAATTTGTATCATCTCGACGGTAAAAATTTGATATCTTTTGATCAGAGTGTCCTATCATTAAAAATAAAAGGAAATCAAAATTTTGTTTTAAAGGTAAAGAGTGCAGCTTTTTGCCTCAAATAAATTGAATTTCTATAAAGCTCTTTAATAAATAAACATTGGGGGAATTTTGTCACTTTTCATAATTCAAATGAAATTACATAATCGAATGTATCACCGTCATTGACCGATCACTATAGAATTTCCATTGCTAGAGCCTAATCTTCAAAACCTACATATAATTAACATAAAACTTTGATTTTGACTTTTAAAACGCTGAGTTTAAACTTTCACGTTGCAAACTACTATATGGCGCGTCCGCATTGGTAAAAATTTGCGTCGAACAAGCTGTTCGTCGCAAATATTTGCGTGCTCGAAGTAAATTGTGCTAGTGTGGACGTGTTCGTCGCATAAATCGGTCGCAAGAATTTTCGACGAACACAACGCATCGGTTATCGTTTTCTAGCGAAGATCAAATGATTTGAGCACCGCGTCCTTACTGGTAAAAATTTGCGACGCAAATTCTTGCGACGAACCATTAGTTTAATACGCACAAAAAATTTAACAATGCGGACGTGCCATTATATCTAAAATGTTTAAAACTAGTCCAAGGCGCATCTGTTTTGAGATGGACGTTGAGAGGTGACTTAAATTTTTTTGCAGAAATTGCTTGAAAATTGCTCAAATAATAATATTTGAGTTATCCTCCTACTCAAAATGGTCCGGAACATTGTTTAAATAATCAAAATGTCAAAATATGAAGGAAAAATTCGATTTTTTATTGGTTTTTTGATTATAACTTTAAAACTATTAATTTCTAAGAAAAGTTGTACTTACATAAAAGTTGCGCAAATAAATTTCCTACAATATAGAATTGGTTAAAAATTTAAAAAAATAGTCACCCTTGTTGGAAAATAGCAATAATTGCGAAAAAAATCATACAAAAACAAGTATTCGCATTTTACGTTTTTCAACTATTTATGCTACACTTAGGACCTTCATGATTTACGCAGAAAAACTTTATAATATAGTAAAACAACACTGTAAATTTTATTAAGATCGGTTTAATAGATTTTGCAATCCAGCTTTCGCAAAAAAATGATTTTTTTAATGTTGCAGGACTGAAAATAAAGCAGATAACAAGTTTAATTTTTTTTCCATCTAGAAGTGTACTGTACCTTCCATTTTCAATTTTAAAAATTAAAATCGATTAATTACCACGGCGTCAGGAAATTTTTTAAATAAACATTAATTTTTGGTGCTACGCGCAGGACAGCGGTCTCCAATTCACACAAGTTGATTTCCACCAAAATTTCTTCCAATCTTTATCTAATATATTATTTTCTTACTCTATATTTTGTTGTATTTTAATATTTTAATTCCACAAAAATCAAACTAATTTTATTATTATTTGTGAAATATTGTTTAAACAATTGCATATGTTTAAAAATAATAAACTTTTATTCTCTAAGTTAAAATATATGAACAAAGAAAGTTTTTGCTAAAAGAAGTGTTATTTCAAACGATAGAGTATGTGTTTTTATTTTGCAATAAACAAATTTATTTATTTATATCGAAATGTAATAAAAATTAAAATGTATCAATCATTATCAAAGGTCATTGGAATGCCCAATCAGAGCAACTATCCGCTGTCCTGCGCGTAGCACCAATAATTAATGTTTATTTAAAAAAATTTCTGACGCGGTGGTAGTTAATCGATTTTAATTTTGCAAATTGCAAATGAAAGGTACAGTACACTTCTATATGCGAAAAAAATTTCAACTTGCTATCTGCTTTATTGTCAGTCCTGTAACATTTTGAAAAAATGATTTTTTTTGCGAAAGCTGGATTGCAAAATTTATTTTGCAAGATCTATTGAACCGATCTTAATGAAATTTACAGTATTGTTTTACTGTATCATAAAGTTTTTTAGGGTAAAATATGAAGGTTCTAAGTGTAGCATAAATGGCTGAAAAACGTAAAATGTGAATACTTGTTTTTGTATGGTTTTTTCGCCATTATTGCTATTTTGCAACAAGGGTGGCTATTTTTTAAATTATTAGCCAATTCTATATTGTATAAAATTTAATTTCGCAACTTTTATGTTAGTACAACTTTTCTCGGAAATGAATACTTTTAAAGTTATAATCAAAAAACGAAGAAAAACATCGAGTTTTTCCTTCATTTTTTGACATTTTGATTATTTAAACAATGTTCCGGACCTTTTTGAGAGGGAGGATAACTCAAATATTATTATTTGAGTTATTTTCAAGCAATTTCTGCAAAAAAATTTGAGTCACCTCTCAACGTCCAAATGTACTAATATTTTTACAGATGCGCCGTGGTCTAAACTGCCTATTTTCGATTGCACAAGTACGTCTGTCGAAACTGCACAACTTCTGCTAAAAATTCCACCTAATGCCGTCTTCGTCGAAGTATTTCCCGTGACGTTAAATCGTTTATAATGTGAAAGTTTAAATTAAGCGTTTTTTTTTCATATTTGTTGTCCAAACTCAAAATCGAAATTTAGGTAACAAAATTGTTTTTGATGATTAGGCTGTCACAATGGAAATTTGACAACGACTGGTCAATCGTAGTAATAAATTTTATTGATCCTGAAGAAAATCATTAAAGATTTAAAAATCTCTTAACGATTATTTAACAGCTCTTCACCTTTAATAAAAACGCTTTTTGATTTATTTCTATAGGACACTCTGATCAAAACATATCGGCTTTTTTTTAAATTGAGTTGGCGCGCCTTATTGACATTGTAAATTGTCGGTCGCTTTAAGCGTTGTTTCTAAGAGACCGGTTTTATTCTGCACAAAAAAAGGCACTAAACATTTTTGTTTAAAATTATATCAATTTCATTTTTTTCTTGTTTGAAACATTTATTTACATGTTGCTATTAGTTTGCCGATATACGATCATTCTCGATACGATAGAAGCGACTTCGACGCGCTTCTATCGTCCATAAGAAATATATAGCCCTCTCTACTAAATACCAGCCATACAAAAAATATGGTTCATCATAGTGGTGCACTATGGTATTCAGTAACAGTACATATTGAAAAGCTTCACGTGAGAAACATTAGTGGATATCAAAATTGTTGTCAAGAGTTTTAAATTTTTTTTTATTTAGAAACCATTATTTTTCCGTATTTGAGTTAGAAAATCAATTTTCATTGAATCGGTCGAATTAATCAACTAAGATCTAGTTTTAACAGGCCGGTCATATGAGGACGTTAACTTTAGTTTTGTTTGCAGATGTATGTGCACTCGCAAAACGCGATTCGATGTTTGTGAAAGGTTTAATTTTAAATGCAGTTACATGAACCGTTTCAAGGATCTATTTATTGTCTTCTGTATGTTAATTTTATTGCATTTGTTTTGGTTAAATGCATGTGTGCTTAGATTAACTGCACCTTAATGAAAACAAATAATTCAATGATATACAAAATTATAAGAGACTAATTGAATAAACAGAAATATGACGGTCAAATCGAAAATATCTCTTTTACCCAAGATGTAAAAGCAAATGGTTGAGAAGAATGTACTGTTTCTAAAATATCAATAGCATTAAGAACTAGACAATCATATGAGAAATACAAGATAATTAGAAACCAAAAGAATAACAGAGCACTGGAAGGCATTTACTAAAATATTAGAGACATACTTCTCTGGCCAACAAAAACGAAGCTAGCACAAAAAATAATCCCCGGTCAAATAATCCCGGAGAAAAAATCCCCACAAATAATCCCTGGACAAAAAATCCCCGGACAAAAAATCCCCACAAAAAATCCCGGACAAATAATCCCCACAATTTTTTTTGGACAAAATATCCCCACAAAAAATTCCGGGCAAAAAATCCCCAAGAAATATTTACTGCCGAATAGTTCTCTAAAAGTTTTTCCGAAATTTTATCAAATTTCGAATTCCAATTCCATGCTGAAAACTTCAAATTTTACATGACAAAAGAATGTGAGTTTTTTCAAAAATCGTGGAAGATATGTGAAAGAACTAAGGCCCCGTTCTCTTGACAGGCGCTTAACACGCGTTTTGATAACGCGCAATTACAACTACATACATTTTACTTAAGACCGTTCACCTGCCAATGCGCGTTTTAATGACCTAAAACGCGCGTTAGCATGTGAACGGTTTTAGGTCATTAACAGGCGCGTTTGCATGTGAACGGTCTTCAGTAATATGTATGTGGTTGTAATCCCGCCTTATCAAAAAGCGCTTTAAGCGCCTGTAGTCCTGTCGCGAGGTGGGGTACAACGGCCTCCTTAATTCAGATGGACTTACCCAAGTTTTTTTTATTTATTTTGACCCGTAGAATACAAATTTTTTGGGTAACAGTTGATCCGGATGTCGATAAGATTGTTATAGACAAAGAACTTGAGGAATTACATAACAGTGATTTCTCGCAAAACAAAACATCTTTTTGTATTTTTTAGGTCATTCTAGGCAAAAAATGCTCTGACAAGTTTTTTCGTAGGATGCATAGTTTTCGAGATAACCGCGGTTGAACTTTCAAAAAATCGAAAAATTGCAATTTTTGAACACGAATAACTTTTGATTAAAAAATAAAGTAGCAATTCTGCTGACCGCATTTGAAAGTTTAAGTCAAATTATATCGGTTTTGATTATTTGCATTGCTAAAAATTTATTATTTTATTGGTAAACAAAGCTATAAACACCTAGTGCGTGAGTGATGTTTTCAATGATTTCTCATTTAAAATCTAACGAGTAGGTAGAGTAGCTACAAGTGCAAGCGAGGCAATTTCTACGTAGCATGCGTTAAAACGCATGTATTAGGCACTATGTGCTTATAGCTTTGTTCAGCAGTAAAAAAATTAATTTTTAGCAATGCAAATAATCAAAACCGATATAATTTGACTTAAGCTTTCAAATGCGGTAAGAAGAATTGCTACTTTATTTTTTAATCAAAAGTTACTCGGGTTCAAAAATTGCAATTTTTCGATTTTTTGAAAGTTCAACCGCGGTTATCTCTAAAACTATGCATTCTACGAAAAAACTTGTAGGAATATTTTTTGCTTAAAATGACCCAAAAAATACAAAAAGATGTTTTGTTTTGCGAGAAATCGCTGTTATGTAATTCCTCAAGTTCTTTGTCTATAACAATCTTATCGACATCCGGATCAACTGTTACCCAAAAAATTCGTATTCTACGGGTCAAAATATATAAAAAAAAACTTGGGTAAGTCCATCTGAATTAAGGAGGCCGTTGTACCCCCCCTGGCGACAGGACTACTGTAATGAGAACGGGACCTTAGCTCATTCCCCATATCTTCTACGATTTTTGAAAAAACTCACACTCTTTTGTTATATAAAATTTGAAGTTTTCAGCATGTCTTCTGTTAAATTGTCTAGCGATTATATTAAATTGCTGCAGCATACGTTGTAATAATAATCTTCACTTAAGAAATTAGTATTGCGTCGTCTGCATTTGCAGATTATTTTAAGATGTTTTTCTCCCATTTAGTATCCTTTTTTGTTCTTACTTTTTTTGTTATTTCATCCATGATCAGGTTGAACAATAGAGGACTCAGGGACTCTCCCTGCATGTCTTATCCCATTGCCAGCTTTAATGGGTCAGTTAGTCAGTTACTTTTATTGTATTGTTCTGGTAGATATATTCGATTGTTTGAATTATTCCTAGAGGTATCTCTCCTGCGTACACTAAATGGATAACATAAAAATAAAAATGTATACCATTTTTATTCAGTTGCAATGCGAAGGCAAAACAATATTATTTTTCACTTATAATACGGAGCGCAGTCCAGCACTCTGAATCGACGATTTCCGACTCTTATTGGAGTCTCATCGGAGAGACGTAGGCCTGCTGCTCTATACTCTAAGTGACCAACCATGAAAGCGTACCCCCACATTGCAACTGACGTGTATGGATTAGGTGACTAGCGTCATCTGGCAATTGAAAGGTAAAGTTTTCAATCCTAATGGCAACATCTATAATATTGAAAAATATTAAAAATATTACTAAAAGATTTTTAAATTGAAAACTTATTGGTCCAAAAGATTTTTAAACCATTTGATTTGTCACCAGGGAATTGGACCAATAAGTTTTCAATTTAAAAATCTTTTAGTAATATTTTTAATTATTTTTAATATTATAAATGTTGCTATTAGGATTGAAAACTTTACCTTTCAATTGCCAGATGACGCTAGTCACCTAATCCATACACGTCAGTTACAATGTGGGGGTAAGATTTCATGGTTGGTCACTTCGAGTATGGAGCAGCAGGCCTACGTCTCTCCGATGAGACTCCAATAAGAGTCGAAAATTGTTGAGTCAGAGTGCTGGACTTTGCTCCGTATTCTAAGTGAAAAATAAGATTGTCTTGCCTTCGCATTGCAACTGAATAAAAATGGTATACATTTTTATTTTTATTTTGTATTAGTATTACTCCTATAGAGTAACTAGGTCCATTTTCCGTTGAAACTTTACCAAGCTGCAGACGGGGGTTGTGAATTGCATAGTGTAGAATTCCTTCCCCTTTGTCTTCACTGCAGTATCCATCTGGCTTGCATATTGTAGAAGCCTTGGAGGTGTCACCAGGGAATTGGACCAATAAGTTTTCAATTTAAAAATCTTTTAGTAATATTTTTAATATTTTTCAATATTATAAATGTTGCTATTATGATTGAAAACTTTACCTTTTTTACCTTTTAAATGGATAACATCCTTTAACTTGACCCTGTCAAACGCCTTCTTAAGGTCCACGAAACATAAGTATGACTCTTTGTTGTATTCTAATAATTTCTCTTGAACCTGCCTCGTTATAAATATAGCGCCGGTGCATGATCTTCTCGACCTAAAACGTTGTTGTTCTTCTGGTAATTTTATTCAGTACAAAAAAGTGAAGATAAAATGTAAACGAAACGAACACTTTAATCAGACAAATAAAAATGGAACACTTCAGGAAATTCTCAAAACAGATGGAACACGACTTATCTGGCCAACAAAAACAAATATGGAGGTTATTATACGACGGAAGCATAGCAGTGAACATCTTTAAGACGGTGAAAATTAACGCATAAAAAGCTAAAAGTGCAATTGCCAATATAGAGGGCAAATCTAATTCTTCTTCTTGTAAGACATGGTCTGTTTATTCTATTACCCCATCTTGTGATGTTGATGTCAAGCTATCATATCACCTCTTCAGGGTCTTCCTAGTGGCCTTTTTGTATTGAGTTTATCGGTTTTTGTCCATTTTGCTATTCTTCCTTGTTCCATTCTGTCTACATGATCTCTCCATTTGTGGCGTCGTGCTCGTGTCCGTCTTACAACATTCTGGGCACTTGCGTCTCTTAATGTACCATCATTCCTTCTTGAAGAGGTAGAATACCTAAAAGAATTACCTAAGAGAAATGTCTCTAGGGTTATTAATACTTTCATTTCTGTAGTTCTCATCAATCTTTTTGTAAGCGCAATTTCAGCTGTTTTCTCTGCGTATATTAGTACTGCTCTCACACATGCTTTATATATCCGGATTTTGCTCTTACGTTCATAGATTGGTTCCTCCTTATAATATCCCTCACGATCCCGATATTCTGGCTACCTTGTTGACTTGATTTTTCGCTTCCTTTGCAGTGTATTTATCGTACGATACATCTATTCCGAGGTAGTTGAAATTTATTGCCCGTTCTATTATGTGTTCATTAACCATTACTTTACATCTGATAAAACTCTTGGCTATAACCATTGATAACGTCTTTTCGAGGGATATTAACATGTTTAACTTGTGTGTTGAAAAGGGCTCTGGTGGCTCTTCAACTCAGTAGATCGGAAAGTATTGTTGAAGACCATGGAGGAGCTGGGAATACTGAGGAAACTATTACATATAATTAAAAGTACTTACAGCAGAGTGTTGGGCAAAGTACAAATGGGAGGTAGCAGATCACTAGAATTTAGGATGAACAAGGGGATAAAACAGGAAGATAGCCTAAGCCCACTCTCATTCGCCATAATTATGGATAAATTATTTAAAAATATAAAAAGAAGAACAAACCACTTAAAAACAATAATAGGCAACACGCACCAGTTATGATAAAAGGATTACTGTATGCGGACGACGTGTTTCTCATAGCAGACAATCCGAGAAAGATGCAACGACTAATTGATGTATGGACTAAGAAAATAGAGAAAATTAAATTAGAAATACATATCAGCAAATGCAAGACGATGAAAATAGGTCAGCAAGAGCAGGAGATTGGAGACGAAACACGAGTGATCTGTAAAGAACAATAATTGGAGAGTATGGTATCCTACGAGTACCTGGGCACGATAATATCAAACGATGGAAAGCTAGACCTAGAAATTGCAAATAGGAAATGGAAGGAGACCGGAAGGCGTGGAAGAAATGGGTAAAAGATGGATAGGTGATACCAAAATCCGACGCTCTTATAGGGCATAAGGACAACCAGAAGAAGAACTTGTGTGCTGGTATATTTAATCTGTAAAGTAGCCTCTGAAGGGTCATCTTCGTTTCGCGCATAATTATCAATTAAAAAATAACGATCTAAATTGAAATACGCCCCGATTTATCTTCAGATTCTTGAAATTAAATGTTTAAACTTCAATTTAAGCACTTGAAAACCTTGCAAGCCGTACAAAAAATGTTTGCCGGAGCAAACCAAGATGATTGTTGGAATTTGTTTAAACAAATTGACTAAAAACAATTTTTGTCCAAAAATTTCGCTCGGCACCCTTCAATATCAATTTGTTTAAAGGGGAGATTTCTGAACAGGAATCCACAAAGAAACCGAATCACAAACATTTTTCATATGAGAGCGGCCTGACAACATGGACTATTATAACATTACATGTTATTTCAAAATAAGATGTCTGTTCGTTTAAAGCACACCAAATTAAATGTTTCATAAAAACATGCAGTAAACATTTTTAAAGTACCGGGTGTCCCAATAAGAATGGCTCTCGGCCATATCTCAGGAACCGTTTATAGTAGAGCTTTGAAATAAAAAAATTTACAGGAAAAGCCTGGAAATTATTTTCATAATTGTGGGACCACCGCTAGAGGGCGTAATTGAATATCAAAAATTAAAAAATCTAAATTTTACAAACTTTTCCTAATGAAGGGGCACTGGAAATCCGATCATCGTATTCTTCATAAAATTCTACGCATATTTGATTTGACAAGTTTAGGTCTACCTTTGGAAATAAGAGGTGGGGGTGAGTGGGAACCTTGTTATGAAAAACTGGCTGTGAGTCCGGTTCTGCTTAATCAAATTTTGCAAACTTGGTCTTGTTGAAGACAGATCTTTTTCGTCAATGTAAAAGTTATGATTTCGAACCAACTTACTGAGTAATATGCCAGCTAGAAGGCGTTATTTAATTTTTTGCAGAAATCTAGTGTTCCTTGGAAAATATTAAATACAAACACGCATTTTTAATACCATATTACAAAATTAGACAAAATTAGCAACAGAATAGCGAAAACCGCATGTTAATACCTTTTTTCTATCTCGAGATATCTTACAAAACGTGTAAATTTAAAAACATAACTGTTACTGTCACCGGTAAACGAAATTCATTAAAAGTAGTGTGCTATGGAAACAACAAAGAAACATTTTCCAGCTGTCAACGTATATTAGGTCTTTTCAACGCTTCTCATTTGTTTCGAGCCTCGTTCATATCTCGTATATTAATATTATACACGGATTATCCGGCATATGACAGAGACTCGAAACAAATGAGAAGCGTTAAAAAGCCCTATTACAAAGAAATAAAAACAACTATTTAGTGATGACATAAACGTTCAAATTTTTGTCCATCATTTTCGTTGCAAACATTTACTCTTTCAAGAGTAGATTGAACAGCAGTCTCAATTTCTGCTCTCGATATGCTTTGAATGGCGTTTAGTATTCTCTGGATAATGTATTCTAGAGTAGTGTATGATGGGCAACAATTTGAATATTTAGGTCGTCACTAAGTAGTTCTTTTTGTTCTGTGTTATATTTAATTTTAATAGTATTGTTTCTCTTTATATTGTTGTTTTAATTAATTATATTTTTATACGTTGACATCTGGAAAATGTTATTTTGTTTTTTTCCACAGCACACTACTTTTCATTAACTTAGTTTACCGGTGATAGTAACAGTTATGTATAGAATTTACACGTTTCTCGAGATATCTTGAGATAGAAAAAAGGTAATTTTATAAAGTATGATTAAAAATACATACTTGTATTTAATATTTTCCAAAGAAAACTAGATTACTGAAAAAAATTAAATAACGCCTCCCAGCTGGCTTATTACTTATAAGGATGGTTCAAAGTTATCACGCTTACATTGAAGAAAAAGATCTGTCTTCAACAAGACCCAGTTTTCAAAATTTGATTTAGCAGAACCGGACTTACAGCCATTTTTTCATAACAAGGTTCCCACTCACCCCCACCTCTTATTTGCAAAGGTAGAGTTAAATTTGTTAAATCAAATATGCGCAGAATTTGATGAAGAATACAATAATCGGATTTTCAGTGCCCCTTTATTAGGAAAATTTTGTAAAATTTAGATTTTTTTATTTTTGATATTCAATTACGCCCTCTAGCGGTGGACCCACAATTATGAAAATAATTTCCAGGCTTTTCCTGAGGCAACTTTTGTTATAAATTTTTTTATTTCAAAGCTCTGCTATAAACGGTTCCTGAGATATGGCCGAGAGCCATTCTTATTGGGACACCCGGTACATAATACCGAAGTAAATATCCACCGCTATGGCGTCTGGAAAGAGAGAAATGTATTCGAACAACCATACAAAGCAGACGGGGATATTGATTACAAACTGGGAAATTCAGAATAGAGCCTAACAAGAATCCGACCTTATGCAACACATCAGGATGGAGGATAACATGTGTCTGCTGAGGAGACGACATTCCGTTACACGAATTTTGGAATATAATTGAATAAAAGAGACTGTGTAACAAGTTTGGAATGTACCTAATACTTAATTTCACCGAGAGAGAAAAATGCTTGACATAAAGAAATTTTATTTATATTTAAGAAAGATCGACTTGGCATATTGCCTAAGAAATACAATATCTTTGTATGCAATATATAATTTTCTAAAATATTTCAAATAAATTTTACTATAGCCAAAGAAATATATCTTAAACATGATTGAACTATCACTTTCTGGCAAACTTCAAACCCATTTATCAGAAAGAATTTACAGTTGATGTTAATTGATTTTATTAGTCATAAGAATATATTTTCTTGACATTACAAAACTATTCTTTCTGAGTAATAATATTTCTTAGTAAGGAATATTATTATATTACTATTAGTAAATAATGTATTTAATGTTAAGAAATATATTTCGCAGATATAATCGTATATTTACGTACAAAAGTTAAAGACGCAGGACAACATATAGCCAGGCTAAAATGGAACTTCACAGGTCATAACGCTAGACAAACGGACAATAGAATCTTATAAGAATCAGTCACGCAGTCACAATAAGATTGAGAACACTAAAGTGTTATGTGTGGTCTCTATTACTGTATGGCTGTGAGACCGGACATTAAAACAGTATAACCCCAACAAATTGAATTCATTCGAAATGTGGATGTACCGCCGAAAGTCAGAATAACCTGGACCAGCACAACTACGAATGAAGAAATACTAAATAAAAATGTGTGTGTACTTTGTACGCACGTAAGAAGTTATACTTCTATTATATGATTTAAACGAAATTAATATACTTTTTATTTATATTTTATTTAAATATTAAACTAATTTATACTTACTACTTCTCAAACATTTTTATTAAAACAGTGCCAAAAATTAAAATAATAAAAGAATAAAACACACACAAACACATTAAAAATGCCACAAATGATTTCTGAACATTAATTGTCGGAAATTTTTTTAACTAAATACGTATTTTCTGAAAATAAAATTATATAATAAATATACTTACAATCATAAAATGTATAAAAAAAAATAAAAAAATAAAAGTTTCTATTGGAATTCGAACCAACTTACCAGCGCGGTTGGTATATTGGCGTTCATTCGCCTTAAACGCTTCGCCATGGAGGCAATGTGTAATTATGTGCGAAGATCGACTAACTAAACGGATTAAGCTTTTGACATTTTTGAATTCAATTAAATTATTTTGATTTTGAATTGAAATGATTTAGAATTGAAAAAATACAACAAAACATAGAGTAAGAAAACAATATATTGGGTGAACATTGATAGAAATTTTGATGGTAATCAAATTATGTAAATAAAAGTATTACATACTATGTATTTTGGTAGGAATAGGTAGGTACCTATTGCCAGATTTCACCAACGATACTTAAACAGTTGCCTTATTAAGTAATTCTTATCGATAGGAACTTCCTAAGTCAATACTTAAGAACAATAGCGTTTCACAACTAAAAGAACTGCTTATCTAGGAAATTCTTTCCTAGGTATTAATTCGGGTACGTTTGAACTATTTTTGATAAATAAAAAGAAGAATACGATGACATTACCTTATTTTTTCGATTATTTGTCATTATTGTTTGTTTGCCAAATTGGTTTTATTCAGTTTTGTAGGTACTGTTATAGTTATTTTATTTAGTAGTTAGTTATTTGTGAATTAAATTTGTTAAGTTTTGTATGTTATGTGTATATGTACAGTGAAATGGAGGAAAAGAAAAAGTTGTAAATTTTACACATGACGAAAAATTAAAGTTAGTTGAATTGTCATTAATGAAATAATTTTAAAATAAATAATATGTTAAAAATTGCTTCTTTCATTATTAAGTTTTAATGACATACTTTTAGTGACATCATGAATGGATTTTTGAAACACAACACTAGTTTGTTAGGTAGTAGGTAGACTACATAATTTTGTCAATAGACCTGTAAAACACTTCAAATGATTTTCTATATTTTCCAACACATATTATATTATCAATATAAAAGAAAATAAAATACACGATTACAACTAATATACCTAATATTATTACAGAATAACAGAAAAATAAAGGTAAGAAGCAAATTATTGACAAACGTCACAAGTACATTAGTCTAAATAATTGTAAAAATATAACTTGACTGTCAACGATAAGTAATACCTAAAGTTTAGGGAGGTCGATAACGGTATCCTAACGTAAGGTAATGCTTAAACGGTTTGGGCAATTCTTATCGTATGGTGAAATCCGTTTTAGAGTTAGGAAGTACCTAAACCCACTTAGGTAATTCTTAAATATTTAGGTATCGTTGGTGAAATCGGGCATATGATACATTTACAATTATTACGTACCTGTTGCTTTTAAAAACTATTTAAATGTCACTACAATTATAAACTTTTTTTCCGCAAATCGCCAGGAAATTTTTACATTCCTGTCAAAATTTCTTGAAGAAAAAGTCAGGACTTCCTTACTGTAAGGAAATATCATTTCCTTACTGTAAGGAAATGATATTTCCGTACAGTTGTTAGTGTTCTACATAAATGATAGAAAATTATTAATAATCCATAAAACGTCTGTATGCATTTTCGTACTTTTCTCTTGATTTCTTTGGCAATAATTCTAATGAAGCAGTATTCACTGCCTCAACCAGCTCTGGAGGAGTCCCAGGAATGGAAATTTCATCATCACTTATCATTTTACTTTCGAGAACACCAGCAATTAAATTTATAAGCGTCAAGTTTGACAATTCAACCTCAATACGTTTCCATAGTAACCCAAGTAATTTTATTAGGAATTTCAAAGCACCATTTATTTGGGAATAAAATTATCGCGTTTTTTTTAAATCAATCAATATCTGTCGAATTTTAAACGATTTGCGGAAAAATAGTATGTTTACCTCGTAGGAAAAGCCACATTCCTGGACTCTGTGTTGCTAAGTCTCGGCTTGCGCCTCGACTTAGCAATCTTCACAGTCGTCCAGGAATGTTAAGCTTTTCCTACCCGGTAAACAATGTACTATTGTTTCTGTCCTCACCACAATAAAACTAATTTTCCGCAAATCGCCAGGAAATTTTGACATTCCTGTCAAAATTTCTTGAAGAAAAAGTCAGGACTTCCTTACTGTAAGGAAATGTCATTTCCTTACTGTAAGGAAATGATATTTCCGTACAGTTGTTAGTGTTCTACATAAATGATAATTCAACCTCAATACGTTTCCATAGTAACAGTAACCCAAGTAATTTTATTAGGAATTTCAAAGCACCATTTATTTGGGAATAAAATTATCGCGTTTTTTTTAAATCAATCAATATCTGTCGAATTTTAAACGATTTGCGGAAAAATAGTATGTTTACCTCGTAGGAAAAGCCACATTCCTGGACTCTGTGTTGCTAAGTCTCGGCTTGCGCCTCGACTTAGCAATCTTCACAGTCGTCCAGGAATGTTAAGCTTTTCCTACCCGGTAAACAATGTACTAATATTATACATTTGTTTACCTTCATATTGAACAATTATTTATTATTGACAGATCATTTCAACACCCAATCAGAGCCCGTATAACGACTAATACCATACTGTCGGTGTGCGCATGCGCGCAGATCAATATAAATTCACCCTCAATCTCAATCGCGCCTAAAGAAGTATAACTTCAAAAAGAATGAACACACGTCCTCATCTGGTCAATACTACCAAATTAGAAAGACGTCATATCTAGGACACATAATGCGCCATAGGCAATTTGAAGCTCCTGGTAATATTAGAAGGCAAGATCGAAGGTAAAAGAAGTATAGGAAGAAAGAGAAAATCTTGGCTGCAAAACATCGGAGATTGGACCCACACAACAGGGAATGACTTAATTCATCAAGCCCAGAACAGAGAGAAATTTGCCATATTGATCGCCAACTCAATAGAGAGGGCACTTAGGAGGAGGAGGATTTAGCTATAATATATATTAGAGTATACATAGTTCCCCGTGCGTGACAAGCTTTAAGGCTCGTTTTCACGCTACGTCTTATTGTACATTTTGTGTGATAGGACAAACCCTATACAATAAAATGTGGCGTGTAAACAGCAAAACGTACATTTTGTCGAATCGAACAATGTATAGGATTTATCCTATCACACAATACGTACAATAAGACGTAGCGTAAAAACAGCAAAACGTACGTCTTATCGAATCGAAAAAATTAAATCCGCTTATTGACAAAACGTACGTTTTGTCGTACGTTTTGTATGACCCACAAAACGTACAAGAAAACGTAGCGTGAAAACGGGCCTTTAGATACAAATCCATGTGTTAATCTTGAATTAATTATGAAAAGACTTAATAAGAAAGCGCTAAAGAAATTATTTCTAATAAATAATTTTTTTTTATTTTTGATTTGAAAAAGCATAATAGCACAGACTATATGGAAGAAGATTACAAAGCTCTTTATACCTTTTCAATTCAGACTATTCTATTCAAAATAGAAAAATCTATATTATAATAGAACAGGCAATTCCTAGGTTTTCAGTTTCACCCAACCTTACCGGAAGTAGAACTGGAAGTCGATATTTGAACTCTTCGTGTAACTTCGTCGATGGATATACGATTTCACTAATCTTGAGCCACTTTTGCCATACTTCCGGTCATAACTTTTTAACCGGAAATGGTACCAAAACCGGAACTAAATATTCGATATATCACATGTACTGTTTCTGCGACTATAATGTGGCCAGTGTTGCCAATCGCATTTCTCTAGATTATCCGATGATCACTCGAAAATATCCGATTTGTCACGAAAAGTACGCTAGGTCAAAAATTATTCTGTTATTAAAATCAATGTTGCCAATGTTATTCTTTTAGTCCCCTTAACAACCATCAAATAACAAAATCCGTTGTTCGTACGCCAATCAGTTGATTGTAATCAATTATCATTATGATAATTAACATAATTGATTGATTAATTAATTATTAATTATCAATTAACGTAACAATTATTAACATAATTGATTAATTAATCAATTAATCTCATAATTGTAATAAATTATGTTTTCAGCAACCCAATCAAAGTTGACATTGACAGTAATTAAATATTTGATAATGATCAGTTGATTTCATTTCTGATTAGCGTTCGAACAACCGGCTCTTTAATCTACTGGATTCTCTATTTCACAGTTTAAAAATTTTCGTTTATAGATGAAAATCTCGTATCCTAGCTGATTATTACCTAATTCATGTATGTAAATACTATTTACTTACTATTATTATATAATTCGTATTTTGTATTATCGTAAGTTTTAAATTCTAAATAAATAAATAAATCTAAATATTTCATTATTTGGATCGTTATATTAATTTATTATAATTATTTAAGTAAAAAAACACTTTTAAATATTATTTTATTAAAACGTAATAACTACCTAAAACTAGGTACTGGAAAAATAAATAATAAATAAATCAATACAAAATAAACTACAGCTACATTAATAGCATAGGCGCAAAATTTCTGGTCAATGCTTTTAAAATGCATTATTTTTTTCGAGTCCTGAGAAAGCTAATAAGTATTATTTAAAAATTTAAACGCAGAATGAAAGATTACATTATTACCGAGGGCCAAAAGTCCCTGAAGATTTCTATAATTTTTATTCTAATATATTACAGGGGTAAAAGGAAAAGATAATATTAAGTGTGATTTTTAATTTCAAATATCTCATTCAAAAGAAACATTTTGTTTATTCTTTACCGAAGGACTTTCAGCCCTCGGTAATAATGTAATCTTTTATTCTCCGTTCAAATTTTTCAAAAATATTTATTAGTTTTCTCAGGCTTCGAAAAAATAAATACGTTTTAAGATTATTGGTCCGAAATTTTGCGCCTACGCTCTTTTAACAACTAAAGATTTATTACAACTAAAAAAATAGAGATGTATTTGACAGTCTTGTAGTTATTAAGGTATCAAAGTTATTATCCATAATACCCGTGGTGCCATCAACGTTAATGCCCGACTAAATAATTTTTATAGGCAAAAAATTTGAAGGATTTTTGAGTTAATTAGTAGATATCTAGATATTACTAGTTTCAAATAAGTAGATTTTTCTACAACCACTATTCCAAATGCATTTTTCTGCACAATTTTATGTTAACAAACTTAATATTTTCTCACAGCATAACTGACAGTAGTGTGCAGAAAAGTGACGTTTCTGTGCCGGAAAGTTCTTTTCTGCATAGTAGGTAGGTACCATTTTCCTCAAAAAAATCATAAATATAATTAGGTAAATATAACATGTTTTGATGCAATGGTTTTGTTTAAGATATTAGATTTGATAGAACTTTACAAAAAAGAACTAGATTTAACTACATCTCATGTCCGAGAAATCTGGAAACGTTTACTTAAGCACTGCACTACATAAAATGAAAATAAAACTAAATCGTGCGTGAATTAGCTTTCATAAGTTTTAAAGACTAAAAACTAAAAACTCATAAATAATATCGGAGGGCAGACGGTTTTTGAAATTTGAATTGGATTAGTATGTCTTAAGTGGATGCACTTGTGCATTTAAATTCTAAACAAAAGAATCGGCACATGTCCCTTTTGTCAAAAGATGAAAAGTATCGGATGTCACTAACATTCATCCAGTATAGGCTATTTATAAAAATTTGGGTGGAACCAAACAAAATTAATGTGTTGTTGGTGTTGGGAATATATGGATGAGAAAGTTTTAGTCGATGGTAGATACACTGAAAAATATCCGCATATATCCGATTTATTTAAAGATACGAAGAAGATATGACAACTCTCAAAAAGGTACGCAAATCGGATAATTATCCGCCGATTGGCAACACTGAATGTGGCACTTCCGATTACACCGGGAGTGATATAAAAACCTGATTTTATTACCTTTTTTTCGCGCTTTGGGCCACTGAATTTGCCGCCTATATCCTGTGACATCACACCTCTAGACTTTTTCCTTTAGGACTACCTAAAGTCCAAAATCTACATGGATAACCCAGCGTCGATTGAGGCATTGGAGGCCAATATTACTCGAGTTGGTCAAATACCAATCGAAATGCTCGAACGCCTCATCGAGAATTGGAACCTCAGAATGGACCATGTTAACCCCAGTCAGGATCAAATTTGAAACACACTATCTGTAAGAAGTAATTGTAAAAATGGTTCTTTTTTACGATAATAAAAATTTTTAAATAAAATTAATTTTCTTCATTGTTTTTTCTTTTTGAAAAAAACACCTCTAAATACCCTTTTGAAGAAAGTACCCTTTAGTTAGTCGACAATAGAATACATGTTAATATGCCCACTTCTATTAAAACCCCAAGTTTTAGAGATCAATACATAAGCATTTTCAACAAATCCACCCGTATAAAAAACCTACATGCAACTCATCGACTCTGGCGCACAGACAAGAAATTCATTCAGACATTTTTTTCCCGAATGAATGAATCATCGATTTCCAGTAGCTTGCCAACGAAGCTTTCCTCCAGAAAGTTTGCCAAGGGAGTTTTCCAGACGCCTCATGAAATATTCCGGGCAGATTTATGCGCCATTATCTCTCCCGAGGGAATAAACATGAATTGGCTAACAAGCCATTGCGTAACTACAAAGCAAGAGGAAATCTAATACCTAGCTCGACTATGAATAATGTTAGAACATGTGCTTGGATTTTATAATTTAAAGACTACAGTTTGAAATATACTAGTTAAGTATAAAAATAAATGTGTGTCTACTTCTATTATACAGGGTGTAACAAAAATACAGGTCATAAATTAAATCACATATTCTGGGACCAAAAATAGTTCGAATGAACCTAACTTACCTTAGTACAAATATGCACAGAAAAAAAGTTATAGCCCTTTGAAGTTACAAAATAAAAATCGATTTTTTCGAATATATCGAAAACTATTAGATATTTTTTATCGAAAATGGATATGTGGTATTCTTATGACAGGAGCATCTTAAAGAAAAATTATAGTGCAGTTTGTGCTCCCCATAAAATGTTTATGGGGGTTTTGTTCCCTTAAACCCCACCAAACTTTTCTGTACGTTCCAATTAAATTATTATTGTGATACCATTTATTAAACTCAATATTTTTAAAACTTTTTTGGCTCTCAGTATTTTTTCGATAAGGCAGTTTTTTTCGAGTTGGAGCTTCTTTTTTAATATGTTTACATAAAAATGTTATGGAGGTTTTGTTCCTTTAAACCCACCAAATGTTTGTGTACGCTCCAATTAAACTATTACTGCGATACCATTAGTTAAACAAAATGTTTTTAAAACTTTTTTGCCTCTTTGTATTTTTTCGAGAAGGCACCTTTTATCGAGATATGGCTTCTTTTTTAATACGGTTCAAAATATACCTAAAAATGTAAATCGTACATAATTTTTCATATTATTACCAAGTCTCCATAATCGTACTTAATATATGTGGTGGATTTGACAAATATTCAAAATATCTCGATAAAAACTGACTTTTCGAAAAAGTACTAAGAGCCAAAAAAGTTTTAGAAATATTGTGTTTAAGTAATGGTACTACAATAATAATTTAATTGGAACGTACACAAAAGTTTGGGGGGGTTTAAAGGAACTAAACCCCCATAAAATTTTTATGGGGTGTCTAAATTTCACTATAATTTTTTCTTAAGATGCTACTGCCATAAGAATACCACGCGTCAATTTTCAATAAGAAATCTTTAATAGTTTTCGATATATTGAAAAAAATCGATTTTCATTTTGTAACTTCAAAGGGTTGTAACTTTTTTTATATGCACATTTGTACTAAGGTAAGTTAGGTTCAATCAAACTATTTTTGGTCCCAGAATATGTGGTTAAGTTTATGACCTGTATTTTCGTTACACCCTGTATAATTTCAACGAAATAAATATACTAAACAGTTATATTTGTATTTTATTTAAATAATAAACTAACTTTAATACTTACTTATTTTAATACTTACAAAAAAATTTTATTAAAACAATACTTAATACCAAAAAAAATATGAATCGTCCGGATTTGAACTCGGGACCTCTCGATCTGGGGTAGAATGCTCTACCAACGAAGCCATCATCGCTCTGTTTACGTGACATCTCGGCATAATTACAAATCATGGTGACAAATAGATCAAGTTAAGTATAAATATGTTATAATAGAATCTTATTATTATTATCTTACTCCCGAGGAAGACAAATCCAAAGACACAATATAATATATAATAAATGTTGTTCTGAAGCTATTTTCTTGGGGCATTTTTGTAAATAACTATTTTTAATGGAAACTCAGCCACTAGATTAATATTTTTTGTATTTTGACAACGGCATCCGATTTGGACGTCGAAACGTCAATAAAATCATTTTTTTAGTAAAATTGTGGCTTATTTCCCATTAAAAATAGTTATTTAATTAATAATATATTTACTAAAAACACTAATATATTATCTTCATACCTTATTTGGGCTGATACATACATAACTTGAAAGATTAGCAACGAACTCGTTACTGTCTGTGTGCGCATGCGCCAAGAATAATAAAAATTTACTCTCAATCGCGCCTAAAGAAGTATAACTTCAAAAATAAAATACTTTTATTTTATTATGAAAAAATGTCCTTTGAAATTTTAGGGCGGATATAATTTTTTTACTAATATATAACCCGGTCAAAGAACACAAAACTTTACGAAAACCCCAAAAAAAATAAAGGAATAACGAATATTTGCGGACATGTAGTTGAAAGTATCTATTATTATATAACAAAAAGTTTACACTTCTACATTCCCTCCATTTTCGAAAAACTGGGAAATACCCCCTTCTCGGGGGTGGAAAAATATACATTCAAAATAAGTCCGGAATTTTATAAAATGTTTTTTCACTAAGTCAATACTGTTCGAGTTATTTGCGAGTGAATATGTTCATTCTTAAGAAAAAAAAAACATGTTTTTGGACGGGTTTTCGCAAATAAATCAAAAATTAATATAAATATTTTATCGAAAAAAA
Organism: Diabrotica virgifera virgifera; assembly: GCF_917563875.1. Classification (NCBI taxonomy): domain Eukaryota; kingdom Metazoa; phylum Arthropoda; class Insecta; order Coleoptera; family Chrysomelidae; genus Diabrotica; species Diabrotica virgifera. The sequence goes on from NC_065450.1 coordinate 186,916,644, forward strand.
TATTCTTAGCAAAAATATAGCTTATAAAAAAGTGAAAAAAATGGTGTATGTATGAAGTCTATAGACCCAGTAGAAGCAGAGTTGTAGCTAATGAAATGTAGGTAGGTTCTTATTCGTCAAATTTCAAATCGAATATTTCAACATGAAATAACCAAAAAACGAAGCACATTTCAGGGAAAACTCATTATAACTTTTTTAAAGTGTAAAAACATATTTATTTTTGTTTTTTTAATTCTACCATTAAAACTAAGTGAGTTACGCTAAATATGTTGTTGGTCTCTTTTATTTTTTGGTAAAAAGAATCGCGAATATCACCCCCTAATTAGCATCCCAAATAAAATTAATCGTTACCGCTTCACAAGTTACATAAACATAAAATACATAAAAAACAAATCCGGCTTAATGTGGCACTTGCGGTTACACTTTTTTAACCGGAAGCGATATAAAAACCGGAAGTGTACATTTATTATTGCTTTGCTAAAGCGCGTCGAATAATATATCGCTTGTCCTGTTTCGGCGAATTTAAAACAGTACTTGCAGTTGCAACTCTGCAACCGGAAGTCCAAGATTAAATTTCTCACCTTTAATACCATCCATGAGTTATAAGCTCTCACTCGATGCCTCATTTGTCATTCAATCAGTTCTAGTAACTTAGGAGTTATATTCGCAGACAGATAGACGGACAAACAGACAGGCATGAAACCGGAAGTATATACTTGTTTTCGTCTTACTAAAGTGCGTCGAATAATATATCGCTTGTACTATTTCGGCGGCTTTAAACAGTACTTCCGGTTGCAACTCTAAAACCGGAAGTTCAAGGTCGAATTTTAAATAAATAAATAAATAAATAAATACTTTATTTTCTTTTAGACAGACAGAGTCTGTATAGTCAAAAGTAATACATTAAGTAAATATAACAAACAAAATAAACAATCACACTACACAAGCTAACAACGAAAATACATTTAAAATTGAAGAAATTCTTCAACTGAATAAAAAATGTGTGTCATCAGAAATTCCTTTAAATTTAGTTTAAAGCTTGTTTGTCAGGCTCTTACACAATTTTATATGCTTTGGTAATCTATTATGAGTCTTTGTCCCATTATACTCGGTGACCTGCAATATATATTTCCCTTACACATTGGGGCACGTAAGGTATCTTTATATCTAGTATTCATGCCCATTGGTTTTAAAATTTTCGATGTTATTAAATATAATACAGTGTGTCAATTTTAAAACTTACAATGGCTATATCTCACGAACAAAAGCTGAAAACGAAAAATGCTTGAAACCGTTTCTAGGATAGTAAGGGGGAACTAAAATGACATGAAAGAGAACTCACCCCCATCAACCCGCTAGGCCCCACCCACCACAACCAAAAAAGTTTAAATTGCAAACCCCTACTTGTGATACATCATTGAAAAGGCTATAAAAAATGCTATCCAATGGTATAAATAATAATTATACAGGATGAAGCAATAATTGTGAAACTTTGGCTTAAATGAAAAATTTAATGAGGTTTTGTTGAACTACAAATTTGATAAAAATGTCAATTAATTAAATGTTCAAAGTGGGTTCCGTTGTTTTGTAAACAATAATACAGTCTATTTTCAAATTCTGCACGAAATTTGACAAATGTTTTTCTAGTAATAGGGCGACATGCTTGAGTAATTATTTCTCGCAATTTCCCAAGTGACGCAAGTTAAGTTTTATAAACAACTGATTTAAGGCAAAAAATGGCAAATTAAGTTTTAATTAACAAAAAAAATTACGAGCGGACACTTACCATTTAAAATAATAGTCCGGGAGATAGCATTATAAATACAAAAGTCATAGTAAGCCAGCTGATATTAACACCCTGTATAACTATTATTTATACCATTGGATAGTACTTTTTATAGTAGGATAGTATATTACTTTTTTCTATGGGGTTACCCTAAATCAGTTGTTTATAAAACTCAACTTGCTTCACTTAAGGGATTGCGAGAAAGAATTACTAAAGCATGTCGCCCTATTACTGGAACATTTGCTAAATTTCGTGCAGAATTTGAAAATAGGCTGTATTATTGTTTACCAAACAACGGAATTCACATTAAATATTTACTTAATTGACATTTTTAATAAATATGTAATTCAACAAATCCTTATTAAATTTTTCATTTAAGCCAAAGTTTCACAATTATTGCTTCACCCTGTATAATTATTATTTATACCATTGAATAGCATTTTTTGTAGCCTTTTCAATGATGTATCACAATAGAGGTTTGCAATTTAAACTTTTTTGGTTGTGATGGGTGGGGCCTAGGGGGTTGACGGGGGTGAGTTCTCTTTCATATTATTTTAGTTCCCCCTTACTCTCCTAGAAACGGTTTCAAGCATTTTTCGATATCAGCTTTTGTTCGTGAGATATAGCCATTGTAAGTTTTAAAATTGACACACTGTATATGCAAGTCTCCAGAATATAAATACAAGCCAATGGCAATATTTTGAAATTTTGAAAGTATTGCCTACAACTTGTTTTATGAGAGATACCAGCAATAGTCGGTATTATTCTTTTTTGTGCAAAAAAGACTTCATTGATATGGAAACTTGATCCCCAAAAACAAATACCGTATCGCAAACGAGATTCGGCTTGGGCACAATAAAGCATTATTAATTGTTTCTCCGTTAATACTTGCTTTAAATTTCGAAACAAAAATGTTACTGAGTTCAATTATGCGACCAGTGTATCACAATGTTTCCTCCAATTTAAGACATTCATCTATATGAAGTCCTAAGAACTTTAATGATGAAACAAGTTCAATGTCATTATTATTTATATTTAAGTTAATTGGGTTAATACATCGTTGCCGTTGCCTATTACGAAATTGCATGAAAAGAGTTTTTGGGTGTTCAACAATAGATTATTATTACAGAACCAGTTGAAAAGATCTGACAGTAAACTGTTACATTTGGACTTCAAAGAAGTATCACGTCCATTGACTATTACATTTATGTCGTCTGCAAATATCGTGAAATGTCCATCCGAGTTAACCGAGAGAACATCGTTTACATAAATAAGAAAGAGAACAGGTCCTAAAATTGAGCCTTGCGGTACACCTATGTCAATATCAAGATAGTTGGATTTTTGCGTCGCATTTGATAATTTGCCTTTTTCTGTTAAGCTGACGTATTGACGACGTGCAGTTAAATAGGATGTTAACCAATTTAACGCACGTCCTTGAATGCCGATATTTTTTAATTTATAAAATAAAATTTCGTGATTGACACAGTCGAAAGCCCTGCTAAGATCACAAAATATCCCAATAGGACTCTCTCCAGTATCTATTAAAGATGTGAGAGTATCATAAAAGGAATGCATTGCTGTATGGGTAGATTTTTTGGACTGGAAACCATGTTGGTCTTGGAAACCAAGTCTTTGTAAATAACTGTATTCAAAATTTTTAGAAAATACCGAAGAAATTGTAATTGGACAGTAGTTACTTACTTGTTTTGGGTCACCTTTTTTATGAATTGGTAACACATTTCTAGTTTTTATACAATCTGGAAAATCGCCATTTGAAAACGATAAATTAACTAAATATGTTACAGGCGATATTATACAAGAAACAACCTTTTTTAATAAAAACCCAGGGATTTCATCAAAGCCCTGAGATTTTTTGTTTTTTAGTTTTTGGTTTATTAATTTGTTTAATTCTATTGTAGTGTACGGATGAAGTAGAAGGTGGTCATCCAAAACAGTGTTGTTACAAATATATGTACTATCAGGTTTGATTGGGATGGTCGCAATTGCATCCAATGGAGCATTTTTTTTAAATAGGTTAAATTTATTGGCTATTTCTAACGAATCTGTAATTAAGTTATCCCCTTTTTTTCTCACCTTTATTACCATCCGTGGGTTATAAGCTTTCATTCTGTACCTCATTTGTCATTCTATCTGGTCTAATGACGAAGAAGTTGTGTTTACAAAATCTGTTGGACAGACAGACGAAAAATTCAGGGTTTGCACATTTTTTCAAAATGTGAGAACCGCAGAATGAAAGATTACGTTATTCCCGAGGGCCGAAAGTTCCTGAAAACTTCTACCGGGTGTTTCATTGGGAAACGGAAATACTTTAATGGTGAATAGAGGTCACCGAGCCGGTTCTAGATATACTATATTTTTTGCCCTACCGACTTTTATAACCGAGTTACAGGGTGTTTTATCGATTTTGCCAAATTTTTTCCTAAGTCATAACTTTAGAACCACCCTGTATATTTTTTTCGATATTTGGTACACATATGTCTCATTAAAAATCCAAACGATCGACATACTAACCATAAGAAAAATCCAGGTCCGGATTACCAAAAAATTTAAAAGTAATTGTGATCTTAAAACAACACCTTGTATATTCAAATTTTGAAAATATGTTTGAATGATTGAAAAGAGCACAAAAAAGTAAGATTAATGTTTGGCTTCAATTTTTCGGCCAGACAATTTTATGACTTTAATTTTGAAATTACATTATATTGAATTTTTTAAGATCTCTGACTTTAAAAAGCAGATATTATTAGCTTTTAGTTATAAATTATTAAAGTTAATGAATAAATACTTATTTTAAAAATATTCAATACTTATTTACCATTGGAACGACCCAATTACTAATCACAAGAAAAATCCAGGTCCGGATTAACAAAAAAAAATGTAAAGTAATTGTGACCTTGAAACAAAACCCTGTATATTAAAATTTTGAAAATTTGTTTGCGTATTTTAAAAGAGCATAAAAACTACGTTAAAAGGTGCATGTCAAATTTTTGCGCAGTAAATTTAATTACGGTAATTTTGAAATCATATTGATTAATTCTGTCAAGGTGACAAGAAGCTGCCAGAAAAATTAAGAACAATCCTAATGTAATTACAAAATCGATTCGAAATCTTTTAAAACGAACAAGGAAATGCATCGAACAAAATGGCGGATATTTTGAGCAACTGTTATAGTTCAAATATTTTTAATTTATGTTAAATTGTTGAATTGTTTAAACGAATTTTTTTTCGTAGATATAACTGTTTTTTTATTCTTTACTAAATCATTAAAATATCCCAATTCTCGCAATTCTAATTTTTAATAATTTGCATACAGCTACAAATCCAGATAATCCCTGAAGCCTGCGTAGTAAATAAGTATTAATTATTTTTAAAATAAGTATTGATTCATTAACATTAAATTATTAAAAGTTAATAATATCTGGTTTTTAATCTTTAAAAGAGTTCTTTAAAATTCCAATATAATTTCAAAATTGATGTAATTAAATCAACCAACTGCGCAAAAATTAAAATAAACCTTTAATCACAGTTTTTATGCTCTTTTAAAATGCGTAGACAAATTTTAAAAATTTCAATATACTGTGTGTTGGTTCAAGGTCACAATTACTTTATATTTTTTTAATCCGGACCTGGATTTTTCTTGTCATTAGTAATTGAGTCGTTCCAATGTAGTAAATAAGTATTGATTATTTTTAAAATGAATATTTATTCATTAACTTTAATAATTTATAACTAAAAGTTAATAATATTTGCTTTTTAATGTCAGAGTTCTTAAAAAATTCAATATAATTTCAAAATTAAAGTCATAAAATTGACTGGCCGAAAAATTGAAGCGAACCATTAAACTTACTGTTTTGTGCTCTTTTCAAATATGCAAACAGATTTTCAAAATTTGAATATACAGGGTGTTGTTCTAAGGTCACAATTACTTTATAATTTTTTGTTAATCCGGACCTGGATTTTTCTTATGAATAGTATGTCGGTCGTTTGGGTTTTTAATGAGACATATGTGTACCAAATATCAAAAAAATATGCAGAGTGGTTCCAAAGGTATGGCTTAGGAAAGAAATGGGCAAAATCGATAAAACACCCTGTAACTCGGTTATAAAAGTCGGTAGTGCAAAAAATGTAGTATATCTAGAACCGGCTCGGTGACGTCTATTCACCATTAAAGTATTTCCCAATTAAACACCCTCTATAATGTTTATTTTAATAAGTTCGGGAGTGAAAAAAAAAAGAGAAAATTTAGTGTGACTTTTAATTTCGAATATCTTATTCACAAGAAACTTTTTGTCATTCTAAGGGACTTTCGGCCCAGGGTAATATTGCAGTCTTTCATTCTGCGTTTAAATTTTTCAAAAATACACGATAGTTTTCTCAGGATTCGAAAAAATAGTATATTGTGCAACAAGTGCAGAAAGATACTAATTTCTCACGAGTTTGAAAAGTTGCGGTACGAGCGCAAGCGAGTGCCGCAATTCAAACGAGTGAGAAATTATCTTTCTGCACGTGTTTCACACTATACTTTTTCTACAAGCACAGTTTTTCCTAAAAATAAAAATCACAATTTCCAAACGACGATTAATTATAATAGGTACCTATGTGATAAATTTTAAACTGTATTTAATTAATACCTACTAATCAATTTAAATTCCTTATACCTAAATAAATTGCACAGAAATCAGTTAAAAAATTAATGCACTGCCTTAATTTGTTTAAATTCAAACAATTATTACACATTATTGACATTATATTTATGCAGTCACGGATTTACACAAAACCTACTTCATTCGACGTCTCTTGCACAGGTTGCTAAATCCTTATTGGTTATTTGATAATTATAAAATGTTTAATAAGAATAAAATTGTAAAATAAAACAGTTGTAATATCCATAATTTAGTTTCTATGCTATAGTTAAATATAATAATTGTCTTATAGGTTATATATTTGTCTAAAGTTTAACCACGGATGTAAACAGAATATAACGTTACTCAGAATGCGGTAGTCCACGGATGTAAACAGAATATAACGTTACTCAGAATGAGGTAGTCAACTGTGCAGAAAAGAACTTTGCGGCACAGAAACGTCACTTTGCGGCACGGAAACGTCACTTTTCTGCACACTAATGTCAAATATCTTATACTGTGAGAAAATATCAAGTTTGCTAACATAAAACCGTGCAGAAAAGTGCACTTTGAATAGTGGTTGTAGAAAAATGAATTTTAAAACACATTGAACATTTTAACAGGCGACATTTTACGCCTACATATGCCCAAACTAATAAATATTTTTGAAAAATTTAAATGCAGAAGGAAATATTGCATTGTTACCGAGGGCCCAAAGTACCTTAGAATAACCAAAAAATTTCTTTTGAATGAGATATTTGAAATTAAAAGTCACACTAAAGTTTCTCTTTTTTTTTTCACCCTGTGACGTATTAAAATAAACACTGTAGAAGTTTTCAGGGACTTTCGGCCCTCGGTAATAACGTAATGTTTCATTTTGCTTTTAAAGTTTTCCAAAATACTTATTAGTTTTTTTAGGATTCGAAAAAAATGAATAGGATATTTAACATTTAAACACACTGAAAATTTTGACAGGCGACATTTTGCGCCTATACCCTTAAAGTTATTTAACATACATATTTTCGATTAAAAATAGTCATAGACATTTTCCAACGTGTTCACACGACAAATAGGAAAATTCCACAAATAATATGTACCGTATAGAATACCACATTAGCAAATAAAAATTACCTTATAAATAACAGCTATAAATAAAGTTACATTGGCATAGTTATTTCTTCTTGTTAAAAAAACCATGTTATTTCTTCTTGCATAAGACTTCGCATTTTTCTAATTAATAATTACGTAATCTAACATATGTATATTATAAACTAAATGTTAACAGATTTAATGATCACAGAAAATCATTGAGCAAGGTGTGATTGTGATATGTGATATAATTTCTTACAATTGAATTATTTAATGCAAACAGGTTTAACATTAAACACAACATTAAAATTAACAACCAAAGTAATAACAAACAAACTGCATGAAATTATAACATTTGCAGAAGAACGAGGTTTTATGTCGGGAAAATCAAGAGAAATCGTTAGAATACAATAAACCGGCATATTTATTAGCCCGATCAGGGAACACAAAATTTTACGAAAACCTCCAAAAAAATAAAGGAAGGATGAAAATTTGGGAGTAGGTCTATCTAATCAGCCCTAAACATCCATCCTTGGATATAGGCCTCCTCTTCCTTCTTCCATGCCTCTCTATCTTGGGCAATTTGCATCCATTTTGACCCAGTGTGTTTCTTCAGGTCATCTGACCATCGCATCTGTGGCCTTCCCCTTTTTCGTTTGTGGTTCCATGGTCTCCAATGTATTACCATCTTAGTCCATCTTTCATCCTTCTGCCGTAGGGTGTGTCCGGCGAACTTCCATTTAAGCTTTGCTACTTGGGTAGAGACGTCTTTCACTTTTGTTTTGTTACGGATCCATTCGTTTCTTTTCCTGTCTGATAATTTAATGTTCAGCATTTGTCTTTCCATGGCTCTTTCTGTCTTTGCTATTTTTTCCATATTCTCTTTTGTAAACGTCCACGTCTGAGAGCCATATATTAAAACAGGGAGTATACATTGATTGAAGACTTTTGTTTTTAGGTATTGCGGGTATTTTCTGTTCTTTAGAATATAAGACAGTTTTCCGAATGATGCCCAGGCCAACCTTATTCTTCTCTTTATTTCTTCGGTCTGATTTTCTCTATTTAATCTAGTGATTTGTCCTAGATATATATATTCTTTTACTTGTTCTATTCTTGTTTGTGCCACTGTAATTACTAGTTCTTCTTGTTGATTGGTCATGGTTTTTGTTTTACTGTAATTCATCTTCAGTCCTATCTTTGTCGATTCTCTATCTAGTTCTTCCATCATTCTTTGTAATTCTTCACTTCTTTCTGCTATTAATACAATATCATCAGCATATCGTAAGTGATTCAGATATTGCCCGTTTATGTTTATACCCAAACCATCCCAGTGCAGTTGTTTGAACACATCTTCTAGCGCTTGGTTGAATAGCTTGGGCGAGATGGTATCTCCTTGTCTTACTCCTCGGTTTATTTTAATAGGCTCCGTTTGTTTCATTAGCTTGATAGTTGTTGTTGCCTTATCATATATATTTGTAATTAAGTCGGTATATCTGTAGTCTATTCTGCTATTTTGTAGGGAATTCTTTACTGCCCAGTGTTCCACACTATCAAATGCTTTTTCGAAGTCAATAAATTCCATATATAGCGGGATATGATATTCGTTAGCTTTTTCGATTAATATCTTCATCGTTAAAAGGTGGTCACTTGTACTGAAGCTTTTTCTAAATCCGGCTTGTTCTCTTGCCTGGTATCCATCTAATTTAGTTGTTAATCTGTTTGTTAATATCTTGGTTAATAGTTTGTACATCACATTTAGTAAAGTTATGGGTCTGTAATTCATTAGATCCTTTTTATCTCCTTTCTTAAATAGTAACAATGTTACTGCTTCGTTCCAAGTGTTGGGTATTTTGGGAGTAGGTACCTAGTTGAAACTGTCTATTAATCTATAAGAAAAAGTTTACAATTCTACATCCCCTCCATTTTACAAAAATTAGGAAATACGGGGTGAAAAATATTTTCTCGTGAGTGAAAAAATATACGTTCAAAATAGGTCCGGAATTGGATAAAATGACTAATTCTAAGCAACTTTTGTTCTATAGAGTTTTTTCACTAAGTCAATACTTTTCGAGTTATTTGCGAGTGAATATGTTCATTTTTAACAAAAAAAAACATGTTTATGGACGGTTTTTCGCAGATAACTCAAAAACTAAGGACTCTAGCGAAAAAATATTCTTAGTAAAAATATAGCTTATAAGAAATTAAAAAAAAATGGTGTACGCGTGAGGTCTGCAGACCCAGTATAAGCAGAGTTGTAGCTAATGAAAAGTAGGTTCTTCTTCGTCAAATTCCAAATCGAATATTTCAATGTGAGATAACCAAAAAACAGAGCACTTTTCGGGGAAAATTCATTACAACTTTTTTAAAGTATTTTAAAAAAGGTTTATTTTTGTTTTTTTTTTAAATTTCTAACATTAAAAATAAGTGAGTTACGCTCAAAATATTGTTGGTCCCTTTTATTTTTTGGTACAAAAATCGCGAAAATCACCCCCTAATTATCTTCCCAAATAAAATTAATCGTAACCGCTTCACAAGTTACTTTACTTATGTATTGTTTATATTATCCTATAAGTTTCATTGGTTCAAAGTGCTCAGTTTTGAAAAAAATTGGGTTTAAAATAAAACATTTTTTTTATTTTGAAAAAAAAATGGAATTGTTCATGGAATTGTTTTTGAACTTAAAAATTATTAGTAATACCAAAAATCTTAAAGAGTGATAAAATGTACGTTTTGCTTTTCTGAATATTTTTCCTTTTTTGTTTTCGTGTTATACTAAAATTGATTTAGTCCTGTCGCCAGGGGGGGTACAACGGCCTCCTTAATTCAGATGGACTTACCCAAGTTTTTTTTTTATATATTTTGACCCGCAGAATACGAATTTTTTGGGTAACAGTTGATCCGGATGTCGATAACATTGTTATAGACAAAGAACTTGAGGAATTACATAACAGCGATTTCTCGCAAAACAAAACATCTTTTTGTATTTTTTGGGTCATTTTAAGCAAAAAATATTCCTACAAGTTTTTTCGTAGAATGCATAGTTTTCGAGGTAACCGCGGTTGAACTTTCAAAAAATAGAAAAATTGCACTTTTTGGACCCGAATAACTTTTGATTAAAAAATAAAGTAGCAATTCTGCTTGCCGCATTTGAAAGTTTAAGTCAAATTATATCGGTTTTGATTATTTGCGTTGCTAAAAATTAATTTTTTTATTGTTAAACTAATCTATAAACACATAGTGTTTCCCGTGCCTAATACATGCGTTTTAACGCATGCTACGTAGAAATTGCCTCGCTTGCACTTGTAGCTACTCTACCTACTCGTTCGATTTTAAATGAGAAATCATAGAAAACATCACTCACATACTAGGTGTTTATAGCTTTGTTTACCAATAAAATAATAAATTTTTAGCAATGCAAATAATCAAAACCGATATAATTTGACTTAAACTTTCAAATGCGGTAAGCAGAATTGCTACTTTATTTTTTAATCAAAAGTTATTCGGGTTCAAAAATTACAATTTTTCGATTTTTTGAAAGTTCAACCGCGGTTATCTCGAAAACTATGCATTCTACGAAAAAACTTGTAGGAATATTTTTTGCTTAAAATGACCCAAAAAATACAAAAAGATGTTTTGTTTTGCGAGAAATCGCTGTTATGTAGTTCCTCAAGTTCTTTGTCTATAACAATGTTATCGACATCCGGATCAACTGTTACCCAAAAAATTCGTATTCTGCGGGTCAATATATATAAAAAAAACTTGGGTAAGTACATCTGAATTAAGGAGGCCGTTGTACCCCCCTGGCGACAGGACTAATTATGCTGTGGCTGTTCAAAATTTGCCGAAACTCGTGATTAGTTACTCGTTCAAGCCATTTTAAGTACAGCTTTTTCAAAAATAAGCACTTTGAATCGATGAAACTTACAGATCATATAAATAATACATAAGCAAAGTAACTTGTGAAGTGGTAATGATGAAATTTATTTGTGATGCTAATTAGGGGGTGATTTTCGCAATTTTTTGACCAAAAAATAAAAGGAACCAACAATATTTTGAGCGTAACTCACTTACTTTTAATGTTACAAGTTGTTTTAAAAAGCAAAAATAATCCTTTTTTTAAACACTTTAAAAAAGTTGAAATGAATTTCCCCGAAAAGTGCTCCATTTTTGGGTTATTTCACATTGAAATATTCGATTTGGAATTTTATGAAGAAGAACCTACTTTTCATTAGCTACAACTACTCTGCTTCTATTGGGTCTACAGACCTCAAGCATACACCATTTTTTTTTTCAGTTTTTATAAGCTATATTTTTGCTAAGAATATTTTTTTCGCTGAAATACTTACTTTTTGAGTTATCTCCGAAAAACGGTCCAAAACATATTTTTTTCTGTTAAAATTAACATATTCACTTGCAAATAACTCAAAAAGTATTGACTTATGGAAAAAACTCTATAACAGAAGAACTATATAAATAGAACTATTTCCTACCTAGTGCGGAAAGTGATACTTTCACGCACGAGACTGCCGTTGACCCGAACGACGCGATAGCGGAGTTCGGGCAAGCAGTCGAGTGCGGAGAAGACACTTTCCGCATGAGTTAGGAACAATATTTTTTCTAAGGCTGTACGTTTGGAAAAAAGCCACAAAAAATAGAGTTATAACAATTTTTATTTAGAAGTGAAAATACACAAATTAATTATTTGACAAGGTTGTTAAAACCAAACTTTCAATATAATGGGTTACCACGACGACGATATTTTTTTCCATCACGACGATTCAAAACCATTGGTCTACTGATCTGACTTTTAAATATTATGTCAACATAATTTTATTTCATCGAATTATCAGTAGTAATTGCACAAGAGCTCTAAAATTCTATATTAATTTTAGAGATCGAGTGCAATTTGTTGCGATTATTTCATGAATAAAACTGTTCAAAACCAAAATTTTATTGTAATTTATTAAGTACAAATTAGTACAATTAAACACATAGTTGTTATAAATATTTGACGGTTGAAAGTCATCACTTTTATAATTTTTAAAACATTAATTGTCATTAATGTCACTGAGTGTATTTTTTCATAGCAACGAAGGGCATCTGACGTAATATACTTGACGACGGGAAATTATCAAAAATTATCAGTTTAATTTTTATTTCTGTAGCTTTCTATTGGTCAAATCTCCTATGAATGAAATAATCGAGCTAATTTCATTAAAACATGAACACAATAAGATAAATTTGAAATAAATTAGTAAATACTATCTAAATATTAGTTTATTGCATGTATTATAATATATTATAATGCCATATTACAAGCCATATTATAGTATAAATTACCAATAAGGTATTTTACTTTCCCGCACGGCGTGCGGGAAAATTTACTATTACGCACGCCGTGCGGGTAAGTGCAACTTTCGGAAACGAAATGCGTGCGTGAAAGTGGCTCTTTTAGCACGGCCGTAGAAAAAATAACTTTTCCTTGTATTTTTCTAATTTGCCCAGAGTAAATGATTATTTTTTGCTCGCATAGCTCATGAAAATAATTGTGGATCGCTCATTATTATCTGTTGCAGTTAATGCCTCCAAAACTGTGTTTATTAACATTTTACTTCTAACTTACGATGGATAAATAAGAAAATAATGAAGAAAATTTATCTTTTTTATTGTATTTGTATAACCCAAACATGTAAAACACCTGGCCTTTCACATATGTGCGCTTCTTGTTTACTTTTGTAACTTCCTTTTTCGAACCTGATAAGGATTTCTTAGTATGGAAATATCGCAGAGGTTGTTGTTATTCAAGAAGAGTACTAACTGCATGGAAACTGTTTATTCAGGTCAAATTTAATTTCCGATTTTTTATTTGCCGAGGAGCGGCTTGAATAGCAAGATTTTAACTCTAGCTATGCGTGACTGATTTTTTATTCTAGTAGTATGGTGTAGGTCAAGCCAAGCCATTGAATAACTCGTGTAATAGCAATTGATCAGATAAGAATTAGAAGAAACAATACGAGGAAATTGGAAACGACACATAATACGTAGCAGTAACAACTTGAATAATATTGTATAAAGCCTGCCACTCACGATACTGCGGGGTCGTTCAATTCTGTCGAATTCGACTAATTGATAAAAATTTCGATCGTGTGTGACCGTGCATCCAACGAAATCGTTACAATTTTACCAGAGAGAAACCGGTTTCTATGCTGCAGTACTTCTTCTTCTTAAAGTGCAGTATCCTCAATGGAGGTTGGCTACTACAATTGCAACATCTTCTCTGTCGTCAGCTGTTCTTATTAGCTGTTCAAAATTTAGCCCTGTCCATTGTCGGATGTTTCTGAGCCACGATAGTCTTTTCCTCCCTAGTCCTCTCCTTCCTTCGATTTTTCCTTTCACTATAAGTTGAGTATATTGGTAGTTATTATTTCTCAGTATGTGGCCTAGGTATGATGTTTTTGTAACTTTCACTGTGTTGAAAAGCTCTCTTGCCTTGCCTATTCTATGCAGCACTTTTTCGTTTGAGGTATGCGATGTCCATAAAATTTTGAGGATTCTCCGGTAGATCCACATTTCAAATGCCTCCAACTTATTTACGGTTGATGTTTTAAGGGTCCATGTCTCAACTGCATAGAGAAGAGTCGACGAGACGTAGCATTTGGATAAACGTAGTCGAATTTCGAGTTTTATTCGAGAATCACAAAGCAGTTTTTAAATTTTTTCGAAAGATTTTCTGGCCTGTTCTATTCTCAATCTTATTTCTAGATCAGGATTTAGGCTGCTATCGATCCAACATCCCAAGTATTTAAATCTATTGACTTGTTCTAAAGTGTGCCCATTTATTGTGCAAGGTTGAGGTTCGTTTTGGTTTTTTCGGATTGACATCACTTTGGTTTTTTAATATTTATTTTCATACCAAATTGCTCACAGGTCGAGTTGGTCTTGTCGATGAGGAGTTGTAGGCCCAAGTCGGAATCCGCAATCAACACCGTATCATCGGCGTATCTGATGCTGTTGATATTTACGCCATTCACCTTGACTCCATCCTTGTAGTGCTCCAGTGTCTCTTTAAATAGAAACTCGGAGTAAAGATTAAACAGCAGAGGCGACAGAACACATCCCTGTCTAACTCCCCTCCTAATTTCTACTTCTGCGGATGTGGAACCTTCGATCCTAACACTGGCGTTTTGGTTCCAATGCAAGTTTTTTAGTAAATTGATGTCTTTTCCATCTAAACCGACTTCTTGCAAACGTTCTAATAGTAGGTCGTGTCTTACTCTATCAAATGCTTTCTCGAAGTCTATAAAGCATATAAATATATCTTTATGTTGGTCGTATCATTTTTGGGCGAGAACTAGTAAATTGAAGAGGGCTTCCCTCGTTCCCATGCCGGCTCTGAATCCAAACTGATCGTCTCCGATGATTGTTTCGCATTTTCTATAGATACGATTATGTACGATTTTTAATAGCACTTTTACTGCATGACTCATAAGGCTTATCAGACGGAACTCACTGCAGTGTTGTGGGTTTGGCTTTTTCGGTAGTGGGATGAATATTAACTCTAGCCAGTCTTGAGTATTTTACCTATATTATAAATGCGCTTGAATAAAAGGACAAATATTTCGATATTTTTTGTCGCTGATTAATTTTAACGTTTCTGGGTATATTCCATCTGGACCTGGGCTTTTGTTTGTTTTGAGTTGATTAATTGCATTTATAATTTCAGATTTCAGAATTGCTGGCCCTTCGTTGTTATTTTCCAATCTTGGTTCTTCTCGTATGTCGTGAAAAAGAATTTTAATATAGTTTTCCCATTCTTTCAGTTTATCTTCTGTTGATTCTAGCAGTTTGCCATCCGTGTTCAGCATGGCGTGAAAAGTTGTTCGCTTGGTAGTTGATGTAAACTCTTTTACCTTTTTATGTAAATTAAAAAAAAACGTGCCTTTGTTGCAGTTCTTCTATTTCGACGCATTTTGTTTCCAGCCATTTCTCTTTTGCTTCGGTTATTTTTTTTTATTATTCTATTTAGTCTTTTGTATTCTCCATCCTGGTCATCTTTTCCTTTAGATTCTCTTAGTTTATCCATTAATTGTAAAATCTCATCTGTCATCCATTCCTGTTTGTTATTTCTGGGTGGTACTTTTAGTTAGATGTTTTTCTATTACATTGTTCATTTGTTCTTTAATAGTTTTCCAAAGAACGTTTATGTCATCGGACTCGATAATTCTGTGGTCAATATTTCCTAAACTTTTATTTAATTCTTTATTTACTGTGTGTTGTATGGTGTCGTTTTTCAATAATCGGATGTCTAGTTTGTGTTGAGCTTTTTTGTTTCTTTATTAGTTTCCATCTTGCGCGCACTTTTACGACAACAGGATTATGATCGGAATAATTGATGTCAGTTCCAGGATATGTTATATGTTTTTGCACTGATGATAGCGTTATGATATCTTTTGTTGACCAATATGTAATCTATTTGGTTACGGATTACTCTGTATTCATTTTGTTGTTGTGAAGTCCAAGTGTATAATCTGCGAGGATGTAATTTAAACCACGTATTTGTCGCTACCATATTATGTTGTTGGCAGAATTAGGCCATTCTCTCTCCCCTGTCGTTCCGTACTCCAAGTCCGAAATCTCCAATCAATCCAGATACCTTTCCTCTACCTAACTTAGCGTTAAAGTCACCTAAGATAATTGTTATGTCTCGTTTTTTGGTCATCTTTATAAGTTTTTCCACATCAGTATACCACGCGTCTAGCTCTTCCATGGGTTTATCGGCCGTAGGGGCATAATAGGGTCTGAATGATGTTAATATTTACTGGCTTTCCGGATAGTTGAATAAGTAGAAATCTGTCCGAAAATGGCACAAAGTTTGTGACGGCATTGTTATATTTGTCTTCTAAAATTACTTCAACTCCGTTACGATGAGCCGGATCATTATTACCAGAGTAATAGAAAGTTTTGTTCATGGTTTTAACTTTACCTGAACCTGGTCACCTAACTTCACACAAACCCAATATCTGCAATTCTAAACGTTTCATCTCGTGGCATGCATTTGCGAGTTTTCCTGTTTTGTACAGACTTCTAACGTTTCATGTTGCAATCTTAAAGTTTGTATTCAAAGTATTTAGACTATTCCTCCCGGGGATTATTCGCACCCCTTGATCATCTAAGATCTGCCGGGGACTAGGGGCCATTTCTGTTTGTGCTTTCATTGTAGTTTTCTTGGATTATATATATTAAATATATACCAGAGTGGTTTCCCGTTGCCTTCTCTGGTTTGTATTTTACCCGATCCTCTGGATACAGACGCTATTGGCAGCCATCCACTTTGGGTCAGACGCTGCGTGACAACGGCGTAACCAGGATGATCCTAAGGGGGGGGGGGCGGTTACAACTTCAAAATGGCTTGATTTGTCAACAACACATATTGGTGTTACGCGTATAGAGCTCAAAGTAGATCCCAATGGGGGGGGGGGGGGTTATAACCCCCAAAATCAACCCCTGGTTACGCCTATGCTGCGTGATAGTTTGATCTCATACAAACCCTAAAATCAAGAGGTTGCCACTTCCGCCATCCATACCGTACCGAAGGTGTTCTTCTCCGCCATGGCTGCCGTTGTGGTCTTCATCCGTAACCCTGGACAAGGGACCCTAACAGGTACTAGTTTCCCGGGTCAGGAAACCCCTGGAATCTACGGAGGGCAGGGATTGATTCATTTTCCCTGATAGGACTATCCAAAGGAGTTCCTACCCGCTACCTCTTGATATCTATTCCTACCCGCTGCTGCAGTATGGTCGAAATACGATATTTTTAAGACATTCCAGAAGTCGCTACAGATAAAATGTTTTAACAACCCATTAGTCATTCCGAATTAGTGGATGGATATTAGTACAGTTAAAATAATTAAGACGATAATGATTTAATGAATGAAATCTAAAGTTATTTCTACTTTAATGACAAAAAAAGCAAGCTCATTAGCAGAACCCAATTAAAAATTATTTTGGACATCATATTTGAAACATTATTTGGTTGAAAAATCTCATTTTTGTTGGCAAAAAAATATATTAATTTTTCTGGACTAAATTACAGTTCTGTTTATCTCAAAAGAGATATGTTACTATCAACATTAACACAGTGTTGCCAAACTGAATTTTGATATTTTGAGTGTAAATTTTCCCAGGGATCTCCTAGGGTACAATACTGCAGAATTGATATCATCGACGATTTTGTCGAACGACACCGCAGTATCGTGAGTGGCCGGCTTAAGTTTCACGATGTCGATGTAACAATCATCATAGTATAATCAGGGTCGGCTGTGTAAAATATAGTTAGTTGGTCCACATTACAAAATGTTAATAAGCAGAGGCGTACCCATTATCAAATCACCAAGTAGGGGGACAATCTATGGCCGTTAAAGATGTAACATTTTACAACAAGAATGGTCAATGAAATCAAAATTTTAAGAATATTATTTTCACCCATTGACATAAGAACAATAGAGCAATAAGAGCAATATAGAGGTATATATAATTTTTTTTTAATATCTGTGGGTGGACAAACAAAATTATTTGGTGGACAAACGATGGACAAACAATATAGCAACAGAGATTTTGAATTTTCGAAAATTTGTGGATTTGTGAAGTTAGCCCGAAAAAAATTTTTGTTTATAAAAAAAAATTGATGTGTGGACTAACAAAATAACACTGTGGACAAATGTGGACAATAAATGGACAATCGAATGGCGTCGGTCGTATTTTTTTTCCCGACTTTTTCGGGCTAACTTCACGGATCTCCTTTTTTCAACAAATTTTTTAATCTTTTGAATACGATTTCCGGAATGGAAATCGAAACGTCAATAATTTTTTAGGTAAAAATGTAATTGACATTACAACAAACTGTGGAAGCCCATATAAACATAACATTTAGCAATGCAGGAAGTATTAAAAATATAACTAGGATCTGTTTATTATTATTGTCTTGGATATTACTGTCTTTATGCCATTTAAAAGACCGCAGTGCATATAAATAACTAGTATTATGATACTGGTTATTTTAGAAGAAAATTAATCGTCTGAAATATACATTTAAGAATAGTTTTATGGCCTCAATAATTTCTAATATCAATTTTAACAGAACATAAATTATATTAACTGTTGTTATCATAGTCGACTTTATATTTATTTTCTAAATGTTACGCATCGGCTTGTATTAGAGTATTTATTATGTAATGTTCAAGCCTTCATTAAACGTGTGGTACTTAAAATTACAAGAATAAAAACCGCAAAACACCGTAAAAATGAGTGGTGCATACAATATTCCAGCTACAAAAGATCTGATATGAATATTACATGGCGCGAAAATGTATTTTCATTTTGATGGAAAATAAAATTCTAGTTTTATTTTAAAAGATGTTTCCATAATATTTGCTAAGTTGGAAGTAAAGAGCGCCACAAAAGAGCTTCAAAATACAAACTCTGTCAAAGTTACTTTTTGTAGCGCGTTTTACTTCAAATTTAGCAAATATTATGGAAACATCTTTTAAAATAAAACTAGAATTTTATTTTCCATCAAAAGGAAAATACATTTTCGCGTCACGTAATATTCATATCAGCTCTATTGTATTCGCCACTCATTTTTACGGCGTTTAGCGGTTTTTATTCTTGTATCAGAAGTTTTTTAAAGTTATTTATAAATTAAATGTATGAAGTTGAATGTAATGTTTCTCGGTTCCACGTTAAGCGTTATAAATGGTCACCTTTCTAGTATTATCTCTCAAATGATCTAGTGTCCATCGAGTGTACACTAGATATTTTTCTATTCGAAATAGATTGAAAAAAATTATTGGGATGGCTGGTAAATGAACTCGGATTACCCTATCAAATTTAGCGTCATAACCACTACAACTACATAAACCATTTCGGCGATAATGGTCAAATGGATCATACTTGGGAGCTTGATAACTTTGAAACGGCTTAACCGATTTTGATCACTA
Organism: Diabrotica virgifera virgifera; assembly: GCF_917563875.1. Lineage (NCBI taxonomy): Eukaryota > Metazoa > Arthropoda > Insecta > Coleoptera > Chrysomelidae > Diabrotica > Diabrotica virgifera. The sequence continues at coordinate 186,936,158 of NC_065450.1, forward strand.
AACATGAGTTTGAAACGTATTGACAAGCAGTATCTGATGCATCCAAGATCAAGTATGATAACTGAAGGTATTACAGGAATTATTAAGCTTGAAAAACCGTTTTTACCATAGGAAATATATTTGATCACAATTATGAAGCCTATAACTTAAAAATTCGAATTTTCCCAGATATGAGGTATACACCGTTAGACGCGTCTAGAGTCCTCCTTCAAACGCTCAGGTATTAGCGCAATTCGTAGGTTGAAATTTTGAGTAATTGTCGAAAAACCAAAATTTTCAAAGTTTAGTTTTTCAGTTTTTCGGCTGTACTGAGTCTTGTGTATGTCTAATCCTAACCGCTTAGGCAGAAGTTTGAAAGCTTATCTCAACGCTATTGATTTGGTGTATTTGCTGTTTTCTTGTCTCTCATTGAACTTAAGATATATACCCCCAAAAAGTATGCCGTTTTGTACCTGTTCAGTCCTATAGCTGGCTTATGGGTGGTCGAAAATCCCAAACTACACCGGTTCTGAATTGGCCCTGGCCTTCTCTTGAAACGCAGAAAAAAAATTCAAATCGGTGTAACTTTTCCACAAACATACACACAAACATTTTCCCCTTTTTAAATAGAAATTGAATAAAATTTCTAAGCTCGGTAACTTTTGAATGGTATAACCGATTTTTAAAATTAAACATGTATTGGAAAGGTAATGATCAGTACTATCAGAAGCCGCAAAGGTCGGACTTAAATTTTCGAAATTTTTGGGAGTTTTGGAGACGAGAACAAAAAACAGACCCTAAATGGGAAGGACCGTAAAATCCACACCCTTGGACCAAAATGGATGGTCAACATATGGATGGGCGAGTCTTTTCCTATACTTTAAGATGGGATTTGACCCAATTTTCAATTCAGTCAGATTTAGCGAACGGCTCCACGGGCGAGAAATTGACGCTAGCAGTAGCCGGAAAACGAACTTAGGTTCCACGGAACGGAATAGGAATAGCCGAACTGAACCGACTACGCACAAGTCCTGTACTCGGTACAGTTCGGCTATTCCTATTCCGTTCCACCGAACCTTAAGTTCGTTTTACGGCTACTGCTAGCGTCAATTTCTCGCCCGTGGAGCCGTTCGCTTAGAAAATCGAAAATTTCGTGTTTATAATATAGTGTCGCATGTAAGGGGGTTGTGCGCCATTGGCGAGAACTGCCGTTCTCTGGGATATTACAGACAAGTCGACTATTGTGAAATAAGTGAAATAAATAGGTATTCGTTCAAAATAACCATAACTAAGTGATCTGCCAGCGAACTCGCTGGTAACCTCTCTAGTCTCGGCCTAACATTTAATTCGAGGTAATAGCAGGTTTAGACCGAGACTAACTTGACGTTTTCTATTCATAACCATAAAAACGTGCTAAATGCATTATTTGCGTTTATATGTAGAGAGCTGTTAACAATCTGAAAATTTATTTATAATTTACACTATTAGCTATATTTTGAAAAAGAAGCCACATCTCGATAAAAGGTGACTTATCAAAAAAAGACTAAGAGGCAAAAAAGCTTTAAAAACACTGTGTTTACCTAATGGTACCACAATAATAGTTTAATTGGAACGTACACAAACATTTGGGGGGTTTAAAGGAACAGAACCCCCATAAAATTTTTATGTAAACATATTAAAAAAGAAGCCGCATCCCGATAAAAACTGGCTTATCTAAAAAATACCAAGAGACAAAAAATTTTACAAACGTTGTGTTTAACTAATGGTACCACAATAATCAATTAATTGGAACGTACACAAAAGTTTGGGGGGAGGGGGTTTAAGGGAACAAAACCCCCATAACATTTTTATGGGGTGGACAAATTTCACTATAATTTTTTTTTCAATCCAATTCCATTTTCAATAAAAAATCTCTAATAGTTTTCGATATATTGAAAAAAATCGATTTTTATTTTGTAACTTCAAAGGGCTGTAACTTTTTTTATGAGCACATTTGTACTAAGGTAAGTTGGGTTCAATCGAACTATTTTTGACCCTAGAATGTGTGGTATAATTTATGACCAATCTTTTCGGGACACCCTGTATAATAACATTATTATATTATTATTGAGAATGAAGAGAGATTAGTTTATCAATGATTTAAGATTAATAGACGAATTACAACACAACACAACACGAATTAGCAACACATTAAAATTTACAAAATTAGGAAACATTCATTAGAAGAATTAGAAGGTAAATTTAAAGTCAAATACCGGTTTTCAAAAGGTACAGCAGTTAATATGAAATATAAAAAAAAATAATAATAATAGTCTCCCGTTTTATACCGCTCACGTGGCTTTGGGAGTATAGCAGGGTAGTCTGCTATATCTAGGGCCTACGGTATACAAGGAAGGTAACAGGGCCAGTGCTACGCTTCAACCGCCTATTATTACCCCTGGTTTTACCCAAGGTACTCATTTTATTCAGGCTGAGTCGACCTGGGACCTATAAACATTTTAAAATTGTCTAGTTGTTCTTGCCTGCGGTAGGATTTGAACTCCGGACCACCGGCACGCGAGCCAAGCACACTACCGCTTAGCTACGCCCCGGCCCAAAAAAAAATAATATAAAATATAAAAACACCAGGTAGCACAGTAGCAGCACCTTCTCAGAACAAAGTCCAACAAAAATTAACCAAACTTCATGCAGAAATGTCACCGATCAGGTGTTCGGTCTCTTACTGTCAAATTCCTTAGACAGGGAAAGAGAGGTTAAATTCTCTATATGTTTCTTCTTTTTCGCAAAATTCTCTCCATTTTTCTACTTTTTCGTAAGGCTTGCCAACATAAATTTGTTGTAACTAGGATTAAGGAAGGTTAAGTTAGTCTGAGAGTTCATATGCCGTTCTTAAAATGAATTTAGTACTCGCACAACTCGCGTTAGTACAACTGAGTTGCCATTAAGTCATTGAAATGTGATCAACTCAATTTGGATCCCACGTGTTGGGAAACCTGTATACCTTACCTTAGGGCATTATCCTGTTTGCCATGTGACCATCACAGGCCTTTTTACTGAAGTATGCACTTTTAAGGCATCTATATTTTATGTAAAGGGTTTTTACCCAAATATTTTTCTTTTGTGGCTCAAATCCAGTTTATCGAACACTGATGATGATTTTTTTAAAAAATCGAAAACGTTTTGTTGTGAAGTAGCCCTTTTAAGGGATTTTTAATAAAAAAAAATTTTTATACCTTTTACAAAGGATTTCTTTCCAATTTTGTGATTGATGGTATACAGCCAACTACAGGAAAACCTTTTTCTTTTCCTTGTGGAGAGACTAATAAGTTTCGAAACCGGTGGAGGTGCTTGCTGCACTCTCTGATTGGACTAGAATAATGATGCAACTGTAGTTTCGTGTTGCAACGAACTTGAAAATGGTTATTCATTTTTGATGGATTATATTTATTTTACGTTTTGTATGAGAGTTAAGAGAAAGCTCTATAACTTGCGGTTTTAGGATTGTAAAATAGGCTGACAACGAATGTCAATGAAGTGTTAAACCCTTTGTAACCTATGGACAAAACACTCAATACTGCTCTGTATATATTTCATTCTCGACACATATATTTTTTATTAAATAAGCTTTAAGTCAAGCTCTATAAAAAACAATGACTCTACCCTTTATGTACACGCCTGCATCTTCTATTTTCACTAAAAGGTTTTAATAGCCGGTCATAAAATATTTTATTGCTGTTGAATATGAAACTCTAAGCTATAAGTCACACACCTGTATTTTTATCGTTCTATTTTTACTAAAAGGTTTCTTAATATTCGATTATGTAAAACGTTTTATCTCTTTGAATCCACAAACTATAAGACAATAAAAAAGAGTGTTATTTCTCTCCCTTCCGACATTCACATTTCGCGTTAGGTATACATATAAGAATTATTCGTCGAATAATTCGAATCTTTATTCGTCGTATCTTGTCTTATAAATTGTAAAAGTCAGAGATTAGGGATGTTATCACAAAGAGGTTCCAATAAGAAAAGTTTCAGATTTAAATAATTATTTACTATTTTAATTTTTATTTTAGTAGTGAATTTTGTAATTGGGACTTTTCTCTTTTCTTTAAAAGATGTCGCCACAGCATTCTAATAGTGGATTTTAAACTATTTTTGAAATTTCACTTAAATATACAGTTTGGTTTCGTTTTGATTCAGAGGTGTGCACGCAAGTCCACTGAGGACGGCGTAAGGCAGAAAAAGCTGTCTGGAAATTGTGTATCGCCTCTGAATCGAAAGGAAAATAATCTGTCTTCACTAAAAAAGAAAACTTATAAAAAATTCTCAAGTCAGAAGTCTAACAATAGACTCATCATGCGCTACATAAGATTAGATAACTTAAGTTATTAATTAGTAAAATATGATTAATTACTCAGAGTCTTTCATAATCAACCACTTTGGTTGGTTGGGTAGTTTTGTTCTCCTTTTGCTTTTATGTTGAGGACAAAAGAGAGACACAGCATATTAGTCCAGGGCGGATCTGTTTTGAGATGGACGTTGAGAGGTGACTCTAATTTTTTTGCATAAGTTGCTTGGAATTAACCCATATAATAATAAGTGAGTTATCCTCCCATTCAAAAAGGTCCGGAACATTGTTTAAATAATCAAAATGTCAAAACATGAAGGAAAAATTCGATTTTTTTCTTCGTTTTTTGACTATAACTTTAAAAGTATTCACTTCCAAAAAAAAACATAACAAAACAAGTATTCGCATTTTACGTTTTTCAACCATTTCTGCTACAATTAGGACCTTCATATTTCACCCAAAAAAACTTCATGATATGATAAAACCATACTGTAAATTTAGTTAAGATCGGTTTAATACATTTTGCAAAATAAATTTTGCATACAGCTTTCGCAAAAAAAATTCATTTTTTCAAAATGTTGCAGGACTGAAAATAAAGCAGATAGCAAGTTAAATTTTTTTTTTACAAATAGAAGAATACTGTAGCTTTCATTTGCAACTTGCAAAATTAAAATCGGTTAACTACCACGGCGTCAGGAATTTTTTTAAATAAACATATAATTTTTGGTGCTACGCGCAGGACAGCGATGTTCGATTCACACAAGTTGATTTCCACCAAAATTTCTTCCAATCTTTATCTAATATATTATTTTCTTACTCTATATTTTGTTGTATGTTCATATTTTAATTCCACAAAAATCAAACTAATTTGATTATTGTTTGAGAAAAATTGTTTAAACAATCGCATATGTTTAAAAATAATACACTTTTATTTTCTAAGTTAAAATATATATGAACAAAGAAAGTTTTTGCTAAAAAAAGTGTTATTTCAAAGGACAGATTATGTGTTTTTATTTATTTTGCAATAAACAAATTTATTTATTTCGAAATGTACTAAAAATTTAAATTTATTAATCATTATCAAAGGTCATTGGAATGCCCAATCAGAGCGAACGTATCCGTTGTCCTGCGCGTAGCACCAAAATTAATGTTTATTTAAAAAAATTCCTGACGCCGTGGTACTTAACCGATTTTAATTTTGCAAATTGCAAATGAAAGATACAGTATTCTTTTATATGTAAAAAAAATTCTACTTGCTGTCTGCTTTATCTTTATTGCTGCAACATTTTGAAAAAAGGATATTTTTTTTCGAAAGCTGGATTGCAAAATCTATTAAACCGATCTTAATGAAATTTACAGTATATATTGTTTTATCGTATCATACAGTTTTTCTGGGTGAAATATGAAGGTACTAAGTGTAGCATAAATGGTTGAAAAAAGTAAAATGCAAATACTTATTTTTTTATAAAATCCACAAGGAAAGAAAAGTTTTCTTGTAGTTGGCTGTATACCATCAATCACAAAAATTGGATAAATCCTTTGTAAAAGGTATAAAATTTATTAAAATCCCTAAAGGGCTACATCAGAACAAAACGTTTTCGATTTTATTACAAAATAATCATCAGGGTAAGACAGTCTGGATGCTAGCTGAGCCACCAAAGAAATATAGGGGTAATAACCCTTCAAATATAAAATTTATGCTTTACAGATGCATATTTACTTAAAATTCCTTGTGATGGGGAAATGGCAACAGGAATAATGCCCTAAGGTAAGGTATTTAAATTCCCAACATGTGGGATGCAAAAAAATGAGTTGTTTACATTTCGATGACTTTATGGCAACTGTGGGATGCAAAATATTGAGTTGTTTACATTTCTATGATTTTATGGCAACTCAAGAGTTGCCATAAAGTCATCGAAATGTAAACAACTCAATTTTTTGCATCCCACATGTTGGGATTTTAAATACCTTGCCTTAGGGCATTATTCCTGTTGCCATTTGCCCATCACAAGGCATTTTAAGTTAATATGCATCTGTAAAGCATAAATTTTATATTTGAAGGGTTATTACCCCTATATTTCTTTGGTGGCTCAGCTAGCATCCAGACTGTCTTACACTGATGATGATTTTGTAATAAAATCGAAAACGTTTTGTTCTGATGTAGCCCTTTGGGATTTTAATAAATTTTATACCTTTTACAAAGGATTTATTCCAATTTTTATTTTTTTATGGTTTTTTCGAAATTATTGCTATTTTGCAACAAGGGTGACAATTTTAAAAATTTTCAGTTAATCCTGTATTGTAGGAAATTTAATTACGCAACTTTTATGTCAGTGCAACTTGTCTCTAAAATGAATACTTTTAAAGTTATAATCAAAAAACCAAGAAAAAAATCGAATTTTTCCTTCATTTTTTGACATTTTGATTATTTAAACAATGTTCCGGAACTTTTTGAGTGGGAGGATAACTCAAATATTAATATATTAGTTATTTTCAAGCAATTTCTGCAAAAAATATGAGTCACCTCTCAACATCCAAATGTACTAAAATTTTTACAGATGCGCCCTGTTCTATATGGTATCAAGAAAATTTAGCTTCCAATAGTTTTCCAGTGCCAGTAAACAATATTAATTTATTAACATCACTAATCTAATTTTAATTGCCGTCATTTAATTTATTTGACACGCTGCACTATTTTTGATCAATAAACAATGATTACTTAATGTTTATATTATTAAAATTGGAATCATCATCCAATTTTGTTTATCTAAAGTTATACACAAAAGGTCACTTAAATATCTCTTCCCATTACTTTTATAATACTTATCAACAATTTTGTTTAGTCTCAACCAATGCTTGGTTATGGCAACGTGTATTTTGTGATTTTTGAACAATGTAAGTCTTTTAGTAGGTGTTTATTTTTGAAAGTTTTAGATGGAAATTTTGATTTTAAACGTTATTACAATCAAGAAAAGTTTGATATGTTTTGATATATGAAATCATAACTAAACGATAATCAAGCAAACACATTTTAACAGAAAATATATAAGTAAACAGACTGTTTCAAGAAGTTTCCATAGAGATGTATTAAGTTTGCATTTACTCTTTGCGATTTGTTTTAGAACTACCTAAATTAAAATTTGTGATAGTGAAAATAACTAAAATTAATCTATTTCCAGAGTTAATAAAAATAGTTATTCTGTCGTTTATGTGCGTTAACGTTTCTGATATTGAAGGTAAGATCTTGTCAATATGTCAGTGATACTATTTTGTTTGAGTGATCACTGTCTCTGGTCTCTACCTGGGTGAACATTTCTGTGATCTGTGGCAGTAGCTATTAGTGATCTACTCCTTCATAATTTTTATGTCACGCAATATAGTCTAGTTCTAGTAAAATAAATATACACTACATGTAAATCAAAATGTAAATTCATACAGGTTGGAACAAATTTTACATCAAAGTTTAAGTCAGTACAAAAGATATTGTCAAGAAAATATCCAAATCATAATATATAAGGGGATCATTGTTTAAATAATTAAAAAGTGAAAAGCTCTGATACAGTATGTCTGCGTAACTTGGAACCTACTGATAACTTTTTTATTATCAGTTTTCCGAAAAAAAGTTATTGCTCTGCATTTTATAAAGAATAACGTATAGAATATAGGATGCAACCATCAGATTACAAATTTTATTAATTTTATACAAGGTATGTCAAAAAATATAAATTTCGGTCAAGAGTAAAGTACTTTTATATCTCACAATATCGAAAATTGTTATTAAGAAAAGTTGTTTGGAATTAAAAAATATGTTTCCATATCCAATTACATCCTTCTAATTGAAATATTGTGAACTATAAATGTACTTAACTGTTAAAGCAAATTCATATTTTTTACATACCTCGTCTAAAATTGAAAAAAAAGTTTGATATCTGATGGTTGCATCTTAGATTTAAGACCAGGTAGAGCATTTTATGAAGAATAACTTTTTTTCGTAAAATTGATAATAAAATAGTTATCCTAATTGAAATACAATGATGTTGGCTATCCGTAATTCGAGAAAAAATTGCATTTTTTTGCAATTAGAAGTATGTAATTGCATATTAAAACATAGTTTTTAATTCCAAACAACTTTTCATAATAACAATTTTTGATATGCTGAAATACCTATAAAGGTAAATATTTCTTTAACGAATTTCATATTTTTGACATACCTCGTATAAAATTGATAAAACTAGATATCTGATGGTTGAGTTGTAGATTTTAGGCTATGTAGAGCACTTTATGAAGAATAACTTTTTTTCGTAAAATTGATAATAAAAAAGTTTCTCCTATGGTTCCTAGTTACGCAGACATACTGTATAAGAGCCCATTTTTTTTTTAATTTTCAAATTGTAATGCCATGTTCGGATTCAGCATAATATAATATTTGATCAAACTAAAAGGATCGGTGGATCGTGTGACTAATGTTGAGGTTCTACGCAGAATAGGCAAGGAATGCGAGATTATTAACACAATCAAAGAGTGCAAACTAGAATATCTTGGCCATGTTATGAGGAATGAACAGAGATATGGCTTGTTGCAACTCATTCTTTAAGGCAAGGTATTTGGAAAGAGAGGACCAGGGAGAAGAAGAATATCTTGGCTTCAAAACCTGAGAAAGTGGTTTAATACATTGACAACCGGACTATTCAGAATAGCGGCAAGCAAGGTTAGGATAGCCATGCTGATCGCCAACATCCGGAACGGATAGGCACCTTAAGAAGAAGAAGAAAAGGATGAATTCAACGATATTTTTAAAATTATTATATAAGACAATAATTGTTATTGTTTAAACAATTAATAAAAATTAGCGGCTAAATCTGTGAGTAAAACTTTTTTCCACCTACCTCTACCGAAAGTATACTTTTCCGGACCCGATTGTAGGGAGCAAAGTTGTACTTTTCCTCCCTAGGGAGGAAAAGTAAAAGTGACGTCATGGTATTTCATTCATGAAATATAACTTATTGACGCCCTGTACAATATCTATTTTCTATTACGTAAGTATCTATACATTTTAACGTTTATTTAAAAACACTCTGTATTTTGCAGAATTGTAAAAAACAGTAAATTGTTATTCTGATTTAACAATGTTTACATTAATAATTTGACTTATATTTGACAGCTGACAGTTATATTGTGTACCTACTTGTTGGTTTAAGTTCTAATAAATTTTGTTGTTTAGTTACATAAATAAATTAAGTAAAAATGAAAAAATGACTTGTTATTTGAGGAAGGTGGAAAAACCATATGTATAACATGGGAGTAAAGTGCCTTTTCCTCCCTTGAATGATTACTGCCCTCCGCTACGCGTCGGGCAGTAAACTTCATTCTCGGGAGGAAAAGTAGCACTTTCCTCCCTTGTTATACAAATAGCTATTACTTTAACGTTTATATAAACAAAATAAAAGTTTTTAAAAAATATAAGCATGTTTGAATTTTTCCGAAACAATGTATGTTTTCTTTCTATATTGACTTCCCTAATAATAATAATTTTATCTTGCGTTAATTGCGGCTAACTGATTTTATTTGGAGAGTTTGACAATTTGTTTACAATGCATAAATATATCGGATGTTGTTGTTCATCGGATTTAGAAGTGGAAGATCATGTAACGATGCAGTTTTTGTGACAAGGCAAATAGCGAAAAAATCATTAGAATATAACAAACCAGCTTTTTCTGTTTTATAGGCCTAGAGAAAGCGTTTGATAGAATCCAATTAAAAGATGTGATACACCTACTATACGACAAAAATTTACCACTGGACATCATAAAACTGATAGAAAACATATATGTAAGAAATAAAATAGAAATGAAAGTCAATGGAATAATAACAGAACCCATAGAAACAAACACAGGAAACAGGCAAGGAGATTCATTAAGCCCTCTACTATATAACATAATATTGGATGCAATAATAAAACAAGTGAAGAAAAAAGAGGGTACACAATGGGTGATAGAGAGATAAAAATACTCTGTTATGCTGATGACACTGTGTTAGCAGCAGAGTGTGAAGACGACCTACAAAGATTACTGCACGAATTCAACATTAACGCAAAAGAAATGAATATGAAAATATCAGCCCAAAAAACAAAAAGCTTAGTAATAGCCAAAGAACCAATAAAATGCAAATTGGAGTTAGACAATCAAATTATACAACAAGTAATGATTTTCAAATACCTGGGAATTAATCTATCAGCCGACAACAATATCGAAGAAGAGATAAAAGACCAAATAATTAAAGCCAGTAGAACGGCCAGATGCCTAAACGACACAATTTGGAAAAACAAACACCTAAGATTGGAAACATAGGCCCGAATATATAAGTCAGTTATTAGGCCAGTTATGACTTACACGGCCGAAACAAGACCAGATACAAGCAAAACACGAAGACATCTAGAGACCAACGAAATGTAGATCTTAAGAAGGATTGCTAGAAAAGGACTACAGGATAGGGTAAGAAGTTAGGAAATCAGACGCATATGTGGGGTAGACAATATAAATACCTGGGTAAAGAACAGAAAAGAAGAGTGGAATGAACAGATAAGCAGGATGTCTGAATCAAGAATAGTAAGAATAGCCAGGCACAAGTTACCGTTAGGCAGAAGAAGTATAGGACGCCCAAGGAAAAGATGGAATGACAACTTAGGGGCAGAATGAAAAGCACCGTTGAAGAAAAACATGCAGTACTGCCTATATAAAAGAAGAAGAAATCTTTGGATGATCTGGATATTTCTCGAAGCTTTAAGATAACCATATTAAGTTAGTTATCTGCTTAAATTAGTACATATTTATTTGGTTTCTTACTACATACTCATTTCTCATTTTTATTTAGTTTTTCCCATAAAACTGATTCAAAACGTTGTTAGCAATAAAAAAGATGTCAACATAACCAGATCCCACCTGTCATAACTTCTAATATTCCCATGCTAAGCTTGTTTATATTATTGCGTGTATTGACAATGTCTTTTTACGACTCCAGAACAGAGCGTGAGACATAAAGTGAAATATGTAATACTTCAAGAAACAAGCACGCTATAACAACGATAATTTTTGCACATGTGAGATAAGAATCATTGAAGTTCAATGAACCATTACTACGATAAAATAACAAATGCATATTTAAATCCCGATAAACAAGATAAACAAACCTGACTGCAGTTTGTTCTCATAGGAGAAGAGTTTTAATATAATTCGAATGTTGGACCACTGCTCTATTTACTTGGATTTAATATATTAGGCCTGGATCCTGAGTACCAAAAAAAGTTGATTAATAGCAAGCTGAAAATTTGTTAATAGCTTAACGGTATCTAGTCGGACACACTTGGATGTACGGAAACACTGGAACAGGGGAATTTTTTATTGTGAAACAGTTTGAAAATTTTGACGTCAGATTACGAAAACGTCCCATGTATTTTGTCGGATAGAACATCCAATTGATTTGTTACCCTTTCATTAAACTCTCATGCAAAAATCAGACTGCTATTACTAACCAACATGATTCCTGTCATTTGACATGTAACTTCGTGTTCCACTCATTAAAATGCCCAGTTGGTGATAATATAACGATCAGATGGACACGAGGTCATGAAGGCTGAACCAGAAGGATCAGGACGATATTATCCTTGGATGGAATAAGGAATGACCGAAGATGGAAAGGTCCAATCGTTTACATTGACGAAACAAAGGCCACGTTGCTCAGTCGGAAGAGATGTGGGCGCGGTTCTTTGGCTTGGGCTTCTGTTACAATGAAAGATGTTAAATGAATAAAGAATGGTATGCGAATAGGGCTAATGGAACGACGATAGACAAAAGATAAATAGATAACATTAACTGATGGTTTGACTCATGGACTCTAAGGAAACGAAATACTTAATACTCAAACGAAAATATAGGGCGCCAGGTATTTTGACCAAAAAATACTCAAAGGAACAATAATTAACGAAACATAACACAACAATAACAAATTAGCAAGAATGCTACGACAAAACAACATTGTTCTTAGTCTTGAGCTGTAAATAATAAATAAAAAACGACATCGTACACTTTAACAAAACATTTATTAAAATACTCAATGAAATCTCTTAATGCTCACATAATATATGCAAATAAAACGTAAAAACGTCAACCACAAAAACAAAAATTACTCAATAATTATTTAAAAATGGTTAACAAATTGCATATACGTTGGTGTATTCACCAACACCGCAAAACTAACAAAATACGAGATGTACCTATAATGTAAGTGAACGAATATAACTCTTATTAACTCAAAAAAAAATAAACTGAAGTTACTCAAAAAAATAAAAAAACGATACTCTAAATAAAACTTATTCTTACCGTTCACTTACAACAAAAAAGAAAGAGCTCTTTGTTTATATATATAAATCTAATAATACTCAATAATAATACTCTAAAGATACTCAAAAAAATTTACATGGTGAAAATGTCTTTTATTTAAATATTAAAAAAAATAAAAAACAAGTGACCGGCATATATGTAAATGTCACTATTAACACTAAAAATGGGCTAAAACTGTAAGTCAATGAACTTATCCCACGGAAGAAACAGAAACATAAGTTCCTTGTTCTGGACACGCGAGAAGACATCTCAATACTTCTAATAAAGGATGCGTAACTTACTTGAAGCAGATGTAGAGGATGCCCTTAGAGGCATTCTTTATCTAGGCCAGGTCATTTACCCAGCGGCGAAGTCGAAATAAAAGGAACGACAAAGAATAGCTTTGGCCACAGTGTAATGTGGATTCAGGTGCTAGCGATAGGTGATAACTGGGACTTGGGCCAGGGACCAACCCTGTGAACAAAATTAAGTATTCACAGCGAGTGTTCTATAAAGAAAAGGGTTTTGTAAAGACTTACCAGAAGAAAATTCTAGGCTGGTCCATCACAAAACAACTAACGTCCACTACATGACTGACACGGCTTAACTTACTGCCACAAAGTTTAACTCACGAATGCCAAGATATCTCAGATTTCTGCTTAAATAAGACTGACGGCTTGGGGTACGCGACTTGCCAACGGTCGCCACAGAAATGCAAAAAAGGGCCTTATTAACACTATAAAGGGCTTAGCAAGCCTAATACTTAAAATGAGTTATGGGATGCAAGGCCCATATCATTCACCAGAAAGCTATTAAAGTCTAACATTCGACTCTATCGATAGCACACATGTGTTTCTAAGAAAAACACGGCACTAGAGATTCTGAAGTCTACAGGGAAATAAGTTAAAATCCATGTAGCAATGAAAACTGAAATAAATTCTACACTGGGAAAACTTAAACGTTATAATAACACCAGTCTGATTTTTGCATGAGAGTTTAATGATGTGGTAACAAATCAATTGGAAGTTTCGCCAGCCGACCACTTGGAGGGTTTAGCCACCAAGCCCGTGCCTAACGTTACATGCCCTCAATGCTCAGGAATCGCGGTTGCTTCATCTGGAGTACCTTGGGTGGGAGGAGGAATAATTATCTCTCCTTTTGAATAGCCTAAGCTCAGAAAGAAATTGATTATTAAATGGTGTGAGTAGTAGTTCCGTTCCAAGTCACGTAGATAAATCGCTGTTCTGCCGGCATTCTGTCCCGGAGCAAAAATCGCTGTTTTCTCTCGTGACACGTCCTGTCCCGCAGGACAAAGAGCAGAACGGGACATCCCACGTGCATCCCTAATCCCCTGTGGTTATTATTAGTTTACTGCGATTTATACGATACTGAGTGCACCAATCTTCTCGCTAGATTTAGATCCAGATTTCTCGCTGCTATTGTTGTATCATCGATATTTGTTTGAACATGGTGTGCGGGGTGGTTGGTATGTCCGCGGTGTGTATGTATACAGAAAGGATGATTATTCTCTTCCTATGGCACTCCAGCCTCGATTGTTCCGGCTTCAGACAGGACTTGTCCTATATGAACCCTGAACTTTCTATTGGCGTGTTAGAACGAGAGAATGCATGTAATTGCTTGGCTGTATCCAAGTTGGCTCATTTTGTGAATAAACCCTTCATGTCACACTTCGTCCAATGTATTACTGATGCCTAGGAGTGTATGTTTTCTGGTTGAATCCAACTGTAATGTATTCGGTCAACCTTAACACTTGTATCTCGTTGAAGTGTTTAGTGCTGAAACCAAATTGTGCTTCCTGTATCGTGCCTATTGAACTGTGGGTGTGTAGAAGAATCCTGAAGATATCATGGACCGAGCATATACCAAACAACGAAGTCATGAGAAGAGTCAACAAAAGACTGGAAATATTGGAAACCATCAAGACACGAAAGCTGCAGTACCTGGGGCATGTTATGCGTAATGAGAGATACAACATACTTCAGTTGATTATACAGGGGAAAATCCAGGGCAAGAGAAGTGTAGGAAGGAGACGAATTTCGTGGTTGCGTAACTTGAGGGAATGGTACGGATGCACATCAACCGAACTGTTTAGAGCAGCAGCATCTAACATTAGAATAGCCATGATGATTGCCAACCTCCGTCGCGGAGATGGCACGTGAAGAAGAAGATCGTGCCTATTGTTTCAGACTCTTCTTTTAACCTAACTACTATTACCCTTTCTGCAACTTTGCTTAATATTGATGATAATAGACTCATTGGTCTGGAGTTTTGAGGAAGTGTTGTATTTCTTCCTGTTTTCCGAAGCATAGTACCTGTGCTTCTTTTCATTTCTTAGGAAATCTTCTTGGTCTGACCATCGCATTTATGATTTGGCTAAAATATGAGAGAGGACTACAAAGTCTTAAATGGTGAATATTTTAAGTTGGGAAAGAAGGTAAAATCAGTCTAGAAACAGAAGGAAAGTACAGAGAACTCCAAAATTGTATGGTCATTATCATTTTATTGTTGAAAGTTGTTACAAAATTTAATCCTCTTAGTTTAATATTAAGGGTGGGGAAGCACAAGCGGGGATTTTGCAGTTACTCGAGCGGGTCAGATTATTACATAGGGAGAAACCTTGTACCCTGAAAATGTACCTCTACCATATATTGGCTCTTAATGCAGTGGAATTCGTTAAGGGGGGCCGAAAAAAAATCTATCCTTAGAAGAAGTCGAAATCGTCAGATTAAGATAAGATAAGTTAAGTACATGAAAAACAGTGTATATTTCAAAAATCTGACGATTTGAGCGGGGCATAAGGAAATGGTGAGTCCCAAAGTTTCACAAGAAAAAAGCGAATATTTCGCGAAATGAATGACAGATCGAAAAACTAAAAAATACGTACTCAATACTTTTCAAAAATCTATCGAATAATAGCAAACACAACTTCCCACTGAGACAGGTGGGGGGTAAATTTAATATTTTAAATACGAATCCCTCGATATTTCGCGCAATGAACATCAGATCTAAAAACTGAAAAATACACTTATTCAATATTTTTGAAAAATCTATCGAATGGTACCAAACACGACCCCCCACGAAGGTGGGGTGGGAGGTTACTTTAAAATCTTAAATAGGAGCCCCCATTTTTTATTGCAGATTTGGATTCCTTACTTAAAAATAAGTAACTTTTATTCGAGACATTTTTTCGAATTATGGATAGATGGCGCTATAATCTAAAAAAACGATTGTTGGAAATGAAAAATTAAATTAAAAACGGACAAGTCCCCACTAAAATGGAAAACTTTACTTAAATTTTTTTGGTTTAGGACCTACTCTTCACAACCCAATAGGTCCCCAAAGCTCTCGAGTGACTGCATATTTAGCATACTTTGCTCGCCTACCAAAAGTTTTTAATCTAATAGCACATAAAATGATACCATTTTATATCCTACCAGATTAAACACAATGGAAACCTTCTCTAGTTACACCATCCGAGGCTTCTAAAAATGCAAGCCATACGGATTAGGAGACTACAGGAAGATGAGGGAATTTTACAATTTATAATTCACATCTCATCTGCTCAGGCGGTAAATCTCCAGCGATAATGTTTCCTTTAGTACTCCAAATAGAGTAAATATATAAATTAAAAATGAATAAACATTTTCAATTTTATTGCAACCCGAAACTGCAGTCTTATTATATTTCCAGTTCAATCAGAGAGTACAGCAAGCATCTCTACCGGTTTCCTATAGTTTCGGAATCCGTATGGCTTATATTTTTAGAAGCCTCGGATGGTGTAACCTAGAAGGTTTTCCATTGTTTTTATTATGGTAGGATATATAATGGTATCATTTTATGTGCCATTAGATTAAAAACTTAAACTTTTTTCTAGCAGATGTCGCTAGGGCATCCCTGCCATTTGTAGATATGAGCATATAGAGAATAGCATATGTATCTCCTGATGAGGGGCTAAGAAGTCCCGAAACCGGTAGATGTGCTTGCTGTATTCTCGGATTGAATTAGAAATATAATATGACTGCAATTTTGGGTTGCAAAGAATTTGAAAATGTTTATTAATTTTTATTAAAATACAACCTGTTTTCCCATAATAAACAAAGTATTTATTTTAAAGAAACGACGAAACCCAAAAGACTCCGTTTTCAAACAAATAAATATTTAAAAATAAAATCTTTGGATTTCTTAATTCGCAAACAGATTCTCTCTTATACCTATTAGTGATGTAACGAATGTCATTTTTTGAACATTCGCGAATACGAATGCGAATGCGAATATGTGCTACCGACATTCGCGAATGCGGATGCGAATGCGAGTATTCAGTTTTTATTAATTTGTTTCAATTTTTGTAATGTTTCCTAAATTTATAATGAAAAGTTAATTGGCATTTAGTGTAAATCAATCTGAATCTTTAGCGATCAACAGGTAGCGAAAACGCGTTCCAAGATTGCGGCTGTAGTTTTGAATATTTTTTCAAAATATTTGGCACACGTATTCGTAATATAATAAAGAATGGCGGTACAGAGCCCAATTTGAAAAATATATTAATATGTGGAAATTACTCTGTAATTAAATACAATATTAAAAAAACGAGCCTGTACCGCCATTAAGAAGAACAAAAAAATACACTTTCTTCAAATAAATTTTTTATCCGATGCCTAGATTTTGTGTCATTTTGGAACTACTAAAATTTTTTATTTCATTAGTAGTTCCAAAATGACAGAGAATCTAGGCATCGGATAAAAAAGTTTATTTGAAGAAAATGTATTTTTTTTACCGGCTCGTTTTTTTAATATTGTATTTAATTACAGAGTAATTTCCACATATTAATATATTTTTCAAATTGGGTTCTGTACCGCCATTCTTTATTATATTACGAATACGTGTGCCAAATATCTCGAAAGAATATTCAAAATTACAGCCGCAATCTTGGAACGCGTTTTGGCTACCTGTTGATCGCTACTGTATCACCTTAAGCTTTATTACATAATACCAAATAATAAAAAAAAGTGAAGGCTGATAATGTGATTATACAAGGTGAAGTTCTATCTATCTATTGCCCTTGATTTGTCCAAAGTTGAACGTAGGCCTCCCTCTTATTTTTCCACTCTTCTCGGTTTAATGCTAATGCTGTCGATCTGGTCACTGCGTATCTTTTTAGGTCATTCGACCATCTCATCTGTGGTCTGCCCCTTCCTGTTTTGTGGTCCCAAGGTCTCCAGTGAGTTATCGCTTCATTCCATCTTCCGTCTCTTTGTCTGCTGTTGTCTCCTGCATTTTTCCATTTGAGAGTAGATGCATGTTTGAGGTTAAGTTACCTTTTTTTAATAAAAAAAGATGAGAAGTGAATAGATTTTGATTTTATTAACCTAATATTATCTTCAAATTATTTTTTTTTTCTGGTTTTCATATTCGCAAAACATTCGCACAAATTTCGCGAATGCGGATGCGAATGCGAATATGCAAAAACATGCGAATATTCGCGAATGCGAATACGAATATTCGTTACATCACTAATACCTATTACCCATCTTTCTAAAATTTGCAAGGACTACAGGGTGATGAATGCAGAGACATGGGGAGTCTATATAGTTGCACTCCACAACACATCAATTCAACGAGGCAAAGATCAACAAATCTGTTTCCTGGTACTCAATACGTGAGTTAAAACGCAGGTAGATAAAGGCATTTTATATCTTTTATGTCTGGAGATATTAGAGATATTATTAAAAGATCAGTTGATAACATTCAAATTTCATTTAAGGTATCAAGTAATTTAGGACAGTGCCTTTCCAACTCCAAAGACCCTATTAACTACATGAATCGTAGCGGTGTCTATAAATTGCAATGCTCTGATTGTGATGCCACATATATAGGGAGAACTTGTAGGTCACTTGCCTCCCGTTCACTTGAACATACTAAAAGAGAGAATACATCAACCTTCTCTCAACATCTTAAACAAAACAACCATACTCTCAATATCCCTGATAACGTATCCCTAATACATAACATTCCCGATAAAAACTTTCTGAGATTGGACCTATACGAGGATCTTGAAATAGTCAAAGAGAAACAGAGAAGTCCAAATTGTGTTAATCGCCATGTGTCTTTCAATCGTGACTTTCAACCGTTACATCGTCAACTTTTCTCATAAATTACATTATAAATCTGTTTCTTATATTACTTTATTTCTCCTAATTATTCGCATCTACCAATATTGTTCTATTTCTTTCTTTTCTCTTCTTATTCACACACATCCACATGTTCACTCAATTTTCGATAATCTTCTAATCCTTTCTTCAAAAAAATTTTTCTTCTCCCAAACAAAGCAATTTCAACTATATCCGCAACATCCATTTGTCACAACTTGTACACAACTATATCTATTCAATATATATCCCATTCTCTCTACATCATCTTTTCAAACCGTTTTTCGTTTAGTGTCCAATCATAACTATTTCATTCTAAACTAAATCAACCAATAATACTGTACAATATATCTTTCAAGTTTCACACATCTAGTAGTTATTCCATTCAGCCAACCTTTCATTCATCATTTGGTTTGTTTGGTTGCCTGGTCTCTGGAGTCCCCAGTCTCTCAATAATGTTCATTAGTCTCAATAGTGATGTCAAATTTACTTTATATACCACAAACTCATCTATCTCAAATAAACACAATTTTTAATTTTCTCATATACTCAATAATCTTACTCAACACTTATCTTCATCTGACCCCACTTTAGTTGTAGCTTAGACACTTTTATCCAAGTTATTAATTTTTCTTTGCCCTAGATGTTATTTAACATAAAAGGACATAATAAAGAAATTTGGACTAAGCTTGTAATACAACCTTTTCAGTCTTGTAAATTTGTGTTGATGAACCCATCTATATTTTATTAATTTATAAATAAGATTTTGCATTTACAACTTTTTCAGCATTTGATATCACGACCCCTATTTTGTCTCTAGTTTTTCAGCCAGTCTCTCAGCCATCATTTGTGTTGGTTCACAAATATAAATTATCTAATTTCAAAACATAAACCATACATTACATTATCTGTATGTTGTTTTGCCTACCTGTCTTCATCAATTTACGTACACTTCATTGATGATTGTGGGTACTCAAATTCCCCCCTTCTATTTTACATCTAGATAATCTATTCTCACTAACTCTTTATTTTTATAATTCCAACACACTGATGTTAGCTGTTATCATTGCTTGTACTATAAACAACTATAAATTTAGTAGCTGTGTAACCAATTTTTCATGATACTTCAAGTTCCATTGACAATTGTTGTCTTGACATCAGACAGATTCGCTTTTGATATCTCACATCTTAGTTGCCTGTCAGCTCTTGTAACATAATGACCTAATTTGTTACCTTTGACCCACTTACAACGTGTGGGAGTCATATGTTATCCTAGGGCCATATCCTTAGGGATTATATCCATCCTTTGGAATTTGCTATGTTAGCATTTTGATGTGACTTTTAGTCCATTTTTGAAAGGCTTTGACCTTCGTATTTTTTGGTTGGCTCACCATGTTCTTGTAAGTATAACCAAACTTTGATTCTACCTTGGTCATCACTTTAAGTTCAACATTTTGATAATTAATATGGTTATACTTATTTTAGGCAACACTGATGATGCTCTTTTTAGAGCGAAAACGTTCTGTTCGATGTTTGTAGCCCTATAGGGCTTTTTAAAATAATATACCTTTTACCAAGACCAAAATTTTTTATTAAATTTTACTTGTAATTAATGGTATACAGCCAGCTACAGGAAATTCTTCCTAGTGGCATTTTATATATTTAATTTCGATTCAGAGATCATTACCATCTCTCTATGGACCATTTCGAACTTTTGTTCGCCTTAGGAGAGCCTGTGTAGCAGCACTGAATCGAAATTAGACATTAGCATCTTAGCATCATTACAAGCTCTCCTGAGGAGAACAAAAGTTCGAAATGGTCCATAGAGAGATGGTAATGATCTCTGAATCGAAATTAAATATAAAATGCCTTTATCTACCTGCGTTTTTACTCACGTATTGAGTACTAGGAAACAGATTTGTTGATCTTTGCCTCGTTGAATTGATGTGTTGTGGAGTGCAACTATATAGACTCCCCATGTCTCTGCATTCATCACCCTGTAGTCCTTGCAAATTTTAGAAGGATAGGTAATAGGTATAAGAGAGAATCTGTTTCCGAATTAAGAAATCCAAAGATTTTATTTTCGTCGTTTCTTTAATAGAGGTCGCGAGTGCGTCTAAATGTTGATTAATTTTTTGTAATTGGCATACTTAGCGAATATGTCTAATTTCGATTCAAAGCATCATTACAAGCTCTCCTGAGGAGAACAAAAGTTCGAAATGCTCCATAGAGAGATAATAATGATCTCTAAATCGAAATTAAATATAAAATGCCTTTATGTATTTATTATTAATTTAAAATTATGTAATTTTTTTTATTTTGGTAATAGAATAGATAAAACAGTAACATTCACTTTCGAGTTCGAGAGCGTGCTATCATGTCATGGACAATAAACAATAAATTATTTTCTTTACGATTCAGCTGTCAGATCTGAATCCTAATTATTTATTACCTATTACATAAACGAAACGTTGTAAAGTGAGAATTTCTGTTTAATCAACTCGGATATTTTACGGCCATCTGGAATTTTAATTATTTTTTGGTGTTCTAATTATTCACCGGGTTTAGTTTAAAGCGTTTTAATGGCTGGTTTCTGAATAGCAAATGATTATTCCCATTCTCTTTAAGCACGGAATGTTTTATAGATTAACTAGAGGCTGGAATATATGCAAAATGCATTTTCTTGCATATTTGGCATATTTTGCATACATTTGATATTTTGCATAAATTTTATATCTGCATATTTTTAGAAACAAATTGTATAATGCCAATTAGACGGAAGTATACCGTCGCCCCCGTTAGCGAAATTATTCCAATTCAATTGTTTTGCACAAACTTACTCAAAAAGAGGTTCATATAACAAATCCACAGGGTGCCAGGCGGTGCTGTGGTCGAAAAATTGTTTAAACAATAAAAAAAACCATGAAATCCTTTATAAAAGGTATAGTTGTTAAAATCCCTATAGAGGGCTACATCATAAAACAAACAGAACTAGTTTTCAATCGGTTGACTTGCTTCTACACAGCCATGATGTGAACAAGTCATATTTAGCTCAATGGTACCTAGGGCGTGAAACATTGGATATTTTGTACATCCATATCTAAAGTCACATCAATTTTATATGTTCCTATGACGGATTAATTTTAAAGCGTTTTTACCCTAATATTTTTACTTTGGTGGTTAGCATGTATGATTCAAGAAACACTGATGATAATCTGTCAACCGATTGAAAACTAGTTCTGTTTGTTTTATGATGTAGCCCTCTATAGGGATTTTAACAAATATACCTTTTATAAAGGATTTCATGGTTTTTTATAATAAATGGTATACAGCCAACTAAAGGAAAATTTTTTTTCCTCGTGGATTTTTGTTTAAACAATGTTTTTCAAACAAAATCTCAAAAAATTTTTTTTCATTTCGAACAATTTTTTAGATAACTTGGGACATTCTGAGCAAAAAAGGTCTCTTGTCATTTTTTTCTAAAATTGATTGTTGTCGAGTTATACGCGATTTAAAATTTGAAAAATGCAAAAATGGCCATTTTCAAGGCTTAATAACTCGATTAAAAATTATATTATGAAAATCAAAAAGTGGTCAAATCAAAGTTTAAGATCCCTCCTTCAAGATCCTGAAGAATATATAAAGAATTTTTATCATTATTTTATTACAAAGCTGTTATTTTTAATTATTAACAATTACCGCTGTAGTCCAAGCTGCATCGTCGCCCCTGTTGGGTAAATTACTCCGATTCGTTTTTTTTGCACAAACTTACTCAAAAAGAGGTCCTTATAACAAATCCACAGGGTGCCGGGAGGTGCCGTGGTCGGAAAATTATTAAATCAATCTTTTTAAACAAATTCAAAAAATCAATTTTTTCACTACTTAACCTGTAAAAAGCACTGATGATGAACTACTGTTTAATTCTAAAACGTTCTGTGATATACCTCTTTAAGGGATTTTTAAATAAAATATACACTTTGGCCTTTGTGAAGGGTTTTGATAATTTTTTGTGATTAATGGTTTACAGCCAGTTACAAGAATTATTTATTTTACTTGTGGATTTTATTTAACCAAATTGTTGAAGATATTTACATAGATTAAAAATGGGGACACTTTCTTTGTACTTACTACTACTACAAGAAGCTGGAAGAGAAATATAGATGCTACTAGAGTATGCGGTCTACCTCTAGGGTGCGATTTACCTGAAGCATTTGCACAAAATAATGAAATGCAAGAAAACTCTTCTAGAAAAAAATATTTAAATAGTGAATGGGTTGCATGTGTGAGTCCATACTATTGTAGTAAAGAAAAAAGAGACGTTCTCACAAACAATTTATTTTATATCTGACGACCGGTTTCGCTGTCTACAATATTCACAGCATCTTCAGGTCCGGGTTAAAGTAAAATTAAATGCTACAAACAACAAAAAACCAGAGTTAGTTAAGTTAGTTAAGTGGTCTGGTTTAAATCAAAAGTTAATGATCAAGCCAATATCAAAGTACATATATTTATGCATATATATAAATACTCACATGTACGTAGGTACGTATGGTGTATAACCCTCACACTCACATACATACACGCATTCACATGCAGTGGCAACAAAAGTATGTCAAGTATAAGATATACACTTACTTTCCGGTATAAGGGAAGAATATAGTAGTATTCAATATCATATTTTTTCTCTGTACTATGCTAAAGGGAGAGTTGGTAGAGGGACAGATTTGGATGTAATATATTAACAAAATCCTGCCAATGTTTTGTTAATATATTACAGAACTCTGAGAAAAGATGATCAGTCGCATATGCATACAGTACCGACAAAAACAATCTTTACTAAGTGAATATAACGCATAGGTCAGAAGAATTAATATTTTAATTTTATAAATTAATACTGTCAAATTTACTACTTTAGTTGGGAATAAGCCACAACATTGCCTTATTCTTAACCAAAATAGCAAACTGGGGTGACAAATTAAATTATTATTATTAAGAGGCTACAGTAGCGATCAACAGGTAGCAACAAACGCGTTCCAAGATTGCGGCTCTAATTTTGAATATTTTGTCGAGATATTTGGCACACATATTCGTAATATAATAAAGAATGGCGGTACAGAGCCCAATTTCAGAAATATGTTAGTATGTGGAAATTACTCTATAACTAAATAAAATATTGAAAAAAGGAGCCTGTACCACCATTAAGAAGAAAAAAAAAGTTTCTTCAAATAAACTTTTTTATCCCATGCCTAGATTTTGTGTAATCTTGGAATTACTAAAATTTTTTATTTCTAACAAGAAATCGAACATATTATAACTAAATAACTAATTAGGCAACATACAGAAATTATCAGTAGTAATTGCACAAGAGCTCTAAAATTCTATATTAATTTTAGAGATCGAGTGCAATTTGTTGCGATTATTTCATGAATAAAACTGTTCAAAACCAAAATTTTATTGTAATTTATTTATGTAAGTACAAATTAGTACTGTTAAACACACAGTTGATATAAAATATTTTACGGTTGAAAGTCATCACTTTTATAACTTTTAAAACATTAATTGTCATTAATGTCACTGAATGTATTTTTTCGTAGCAACGAAGGGGATCTGACGTAATGTACTTGACGATGGGATATTATCAAAAATTATCACCTTAATTTGCATTTCTGTAGCTTTCTATTGGTCAGAATCTCCTATTAATGAAATAATAAGTAGTAATTGCACAAGAGCTCTAAAATTATATATTAATTTTCAGATCGAGTGCAATTTGTTGCGATTATTTCATGAATAAAACTGTTCAAAACCAAAATATTATTGTAATGTAATTATGTAAGTACAATTAGACACACAGATTTTACGGTTGAAAGTCATCACTTTTATAATTTTTAAAACATTAATTGTCATTAATGTCACTGAATGTATTTTTTCATAGCAACGAAGGGCATCTGACGTAATATACTTGACGACGGGAAATTATCAAAAATTATCGATTTAATTTAGATTTATGTAGCTTTCTATTGGTCAGAATCTCCTATGAATGAAATAATCACTGTCTTTTGACAAAGCTGCGTCATATTTTCTCTAATCTGTTCTGTCATCTTTATCGATATCTGTTCAGTGCAGTAGTGTGTTCATTTAAGAATTCGTTTTTGTTGTTTCATAGGAAAGTAGTGTTTATTGATAATTAATTTAATATATATTTGTTGTTCTCTTTGAAAGAATAGTTTGTTGTTAATTGTGAGTTTTAGTTATATGTAGGTAGGTAAATATATTTTACGTAAAAATATTTCGAATTCTAATGCGAGTATATAAAGTTTTAGGAGGTTTTTTTATTCTAAAAATATTATCAATAGTTTAACAAAATGGAAAAAGTAAATCAAACTAAAAATAAAGTGACACTTCCAAGAACAGTCCATTAAAAACTGTGCCAAAATTATGCGAAAATCGAAATTTGTTTCGCTTCACAACAAAAAATGATTATTTATTATTAGATATTTCATGCAAATACCTTTCTAAATACCTATCTTAACATAAAATTTTCACCCATTTTGGTTTATTTTTATAAATATCTGTTTATTAATAATAAAATCGTTTTCTATTACTTCCATTTAGCGCGACTATGATATTGTCAAAATATTAATCTTAGATAATGTCAAAGATTACCACTGTTGCCAAAGTTTATGATAGTATCTCCCGAAATTATATTTTGTTGCTACCTGTTGATCGCTACTGTTTACTCTTAAGTATTAATTTGTAAAATTAAAATAATAATTCTTATGATTTATGCATTTTATTAACTTTGTAAAGAATTTTTGTCGACATACTATAGTTGCACCGAAAAAAAGATATTTATGTAAAACTCGAAATAATGAAAATAATCTATTTATGTTTTTATTTTATTTTCAGGTCGTCTGGTAATTTCGGGAGCGCGGGGGCTCGTTCCGCTCCAAGTACACCTCAAGAACAGCAAGTACTATGCAATCCTTCTGGCACTACACTATCTCCCGATCTACTTCCCAGTCCCTCAAGCCCTGGCTGCACCACAATAATCAGTCAGACTAGTCCAAGTCATGCACTATTTTCCAAGTGTGACAAGTAAGTCATTTTAATAATAAATTGAAAATTATAAATATAGTAAAATTAAACTTTTGATCCATGTATTTCATAACATTTTTATATAATTGGAAATTATAAATGTAATCAAAACCATGTTTACTGTATCTTCATTAAACTTATTTAATAATAATTTTCTAAAAGTATATGAGTCAATTTCAGCTTCTAATTAAATAAAAACAAAATTTTGGAAATATGACATCGGAAATCTTATTGCATCAGATGTGGTGTGTGCTTTGTAATTCTAATAAAAGAATTTTAATTATATCCTAAAAATAACATACTATAAAGACATAGTTTGTCAGAATTAAAAGCGTTTTATATTATAATATAATAGGTAGGTACTCTCCAAAATCCACGGTGCTACAGTATATGCTGGGCCTGGATCTGACCAACTACCTGTTCCAACTAGATTAATCTTGAACAGCTATTCGACATCATGTGACTCCCATATTCTTCAAATCAACTTCGAAATAGTCGCTACAGCTAATTTGAGGTCTTTTGCAATTTTGTCTTTTGGATTTATAGATAGAGTTCCTTAACCGATCGCTCTTGTAACAATCCTGCTCACTTTGGCCTGGCTGCATTTATCTCCATTACTAGGTCAGGTTCTAAATGCATCATGGCCACTTCCTTCCTTACTTCTTACATACCATACACTGTACTCATGAACCACTCATTACCACTTGCTTTATTACTACTTAACTTTAATATATGATGTTCTATTCAGCAGTTGAAGAAACGCCAGTTTCCAGTCGCTATCCTTGCCTTTATTTCTTCTGCCATTGAACTGTTCAACTGAACGCATACCTAGATACCTAGGTATGGGAAACTGGTGCGATATGAACTCATTTCTTTATTTCTATTAAGTTTAACTTTAGAACCATCTTCTCAGAAGTTCTTTTAACCCTTAATTACTGACGTGGATGTTGGATAGTTGGGCATTGGGATAGGTGAGAATTTCGAACGATCCACAAACGAACAGAACATTTAGCTTAGACAGAAAAATCAACTGACTAAAAAAACAAAACCATTGATACCTATACATGTCAAATAAAAAGAATGGTACTCCAAAATATAGGTTTTAGCTCTTTTTGTGGAGTTTATTTTGGGTCGAGATCTTTTTAAACAAGTACATAAACCTGTTCCTTGCTGAGCTGCTAATGCTCGTTTTCTAGACATTTTTTAGCCCGTAATGAGCTTCGCCTCATTTTCGCAGACTTCTTTTCAATAAGTATGGCCACCTTTGAAAGTATAGCCTGTAACGTTGCCCAGTTCCTTCATTTTTAGCGACTAAGATTGCTCTGTTTGTTTGTTGTTTCTGCTGCTCCATGAATGGATGGTTACTTCTGACAGAAAAGGCTAGGAGAAGGCTAATGGAAGCTTATACCCGATGCTGATTACCACGACAAGGTTGCACAGCTCTCAAGCGGGAGCTAGTTTACTAATTCCTAGTAATTTTCAAAAAAATATTTCCAGTTCTATATCAAAAAGCTTAGGAGTTTATATGGTTTCATTTTCTTAAGATTGTTAACTTGTATTTGCTGTAAAATTATTCAACCTAGTGAAATTTGAAATACAGAGAAATTGTTCTTGTTTTTATAAAATATGTTCTTTTTATGTGGGTTCATGTGGATGTTTATAGAAGTTTTTTTTAAATCAACCGTCTTCACGCAGAACGGTCTTTCGTCAAATTTAGGACATGAAAGGGCAAGCACTAGATAATGGATGGTAAATACCTTCAGCTGTTCTATTGCATCTCGGTTCAATTCAATGATTCTCCGTTTATTATTGGCATTTAATGGTAAATCAAAGGCCACAAATATTTTCGGCTTATGCATCAATAGGTACATTATATAAATATGTAAATCAAACAGCTTGGTAGCTTCTTCGACTTGGCATATGTTGGAATGAGGTTGTGGACACTTCCTACGTATTTTTCATGCCCGACCAGACCTTCAACGAGGTCTATTAACTGAATCTCATGACGTATTGTTTAGTTTAAACTTTATAAAAAAATTATGTAATGGCCTGTTTCTCCCACAGATTTTTCACAATATTATACATAATATATGAATTTTATATAATTACTGTTTCTTTTAGTTCGTTTTATACCCAAACAGACTGCATATTTAATTGTTTGTATACACACATCACAATTATATGGATGATTTCAGTTTATTATGAGATACAAATTTTATAGTTCAGCGATGCATGAATAGAAAGGAACAGTTATTTCACCTTTTTTTAAAATAGAACAGCCTGGCTATTGACCTTTATTGGCAATTTTATACAATTATATAATAACTAGAATAGTAAGCAGATATCGGGTTTATTTTATATTGCATATTGCATTACGGACACCACAGAAAGTCGTACCAATAAAAGAATAATGGTCTTGCAGTAAAATGATAGGAGAAACAAAAATATATAATTGCATATTCAAAAAAGCTTCAAACGAATTTTAATTTTTAGAATATTTGTCAGCATTAACTGATAGCAAATATAATGAGTACAATTGCAGAATAAGCCTTTATGGCAGTGGAAAAATACTAATTTATTTAAAAAACCTATTTAAACACTGAGAATAATGTCGCCAAGGAGAAAAATTACAAGCGTTTTAAGTAAACTGATGAGTAAGCGATAAGATAGTTATGACGCTTGCCGCAACTTCTTTGATAATGTCTGCAGCGGTTGCAGACGAAACGCATTAATAAATAATCCCAGAGCACGATAAAAAGTCAAGCGAAGATTTAATTTTTTTATTTTGATTTCCCAATTAATCTGTAAAGATTCCAATGAGTACATGTTGTGATTACTGGAGTAGACGTTTTGGAGAAAAAGATTATTTAACCATTTTCTTTGTATCTATTTGACATAACTATAAAATTCGTTGTCATTGAAAAATAAGACACATTATTTAAAATCTTGCTGGTAAACCACTAGACCAGGGCGCATCTGTAAAAATATTAGTACATTTGGACGTTAAGAGGTGACTCAAATTTTTTTGCAGAAATTGCTTGAAAATATCTCAAATAATAACATTTGAGTTACCATCCCTCTCAAAAAGGTCCGGAACATTGTTTAAATAATCAAAATGTCAAAAAATTAAGGAAAAATTCGTCCGAGAAAAGTTGTAGTGACATAAAAGTTGCGTAATTAAATTTCCTACAATATAGAATTGGTTGAAAATTTAAAAAATAGTCACCCCTGTTGCAAAATAGCAATAATTGCGAAAAACATACAAAAACAAGTATTCGCATTTTACGTTTTTCAACCATTTATGCTACACTTAGGACCTTCATATTTCACCCAGACAAACTTTATGATACAGTAAAATAATACTGTAAATTTCATTAAGATCGGTTCAATAGATTTTGCAAAATAAATTTTGCAATCCAGCTTTCGCAAAAAAATTCAGTTTTTCAAAATGTTACAGGACTGAAAATAAAGCAGATAGCAATTTTTTGCTTATAGAAGTGTACTGTACCTTTCATTTTCAAATTGCAAAACTAAAATCGATTAATTACCACGGCGTCAGGAATTTTTTTAAATAAACATTAATTATTGGTGCTACTCGCAGGACAGCTGATAGTTGGCTCTGTTTGGGCATTCCAATGACCTTTGATAATGATTGATACATTTTAATGTTTATTACATTTCGATGTAAATAAATAAATTTGTTTATTGCAAAATAAAAACACATACTGTATCCTTTGAAATAGCACTTTTTTAGCAAAAGCTTTATTTGTGCATATATTTTAACTTAGAGAATAAAATTATTATTTTTAAAAATTTTCATTTGTTTAAACAATATTTCACAAACAATAATAAAATTAGTTTGATTTTTGTGAAATTAAAATATTAAAATACAACAAAATATAGAGTAAGAAAATAATATATTAGATAAAGATTGGAAGAAATTTTGGTGGAAATCAACTTGTGTGGATCGAACACAGCTGTCCTGCGCGTAGCACCAAAAATTAATGTTTATTTAAAAAATTTCCTGACGCCGTGTTAATTAATCGATTTTAATTTTGCAAATTGCAAAGGAAAGGTACGGTACTCTTCTATAAGCAAAAAAAGTCAACTTGCTATCTGCTTTATTTTGAGGCCTGCAACATATTAAAAAAATGATTTTTTTTGCGAAAGCTGGATTCCAAAATTTATTTTGAAAAATCTATTAAACCGATCTTAATGAAATTTACAGTGTTGTGTTACTATATCATAAAGTTTTTCTGGGTAAAATATGAAGGTCCTAAGTGTAGCATAAATGGTTAAAAAACGTAAAATGCGAATACTTGTTTTTGTATGGTTTTTTTTTCGCAATTATTGCTATTTTGCAACAAGGGTGACTATTTTTTAAATTTTTGATCAATTCTGTATTGTAGGAAATTTAATTACACAACTTTTATGTCAGTACAACTTTTCTCAGGAATGAACAGTTTTAAAGTTATAATCAAGAAACCAATAAAAAAATCGAATTTTTCCTTCATATTTTGACATTTTGATTATTTAAACATTGTTTGTCACCATTTTGAGTGGGAGGATAACTCAAATATTATTATTTGATTTATTTTCAAGCAGTTTCTGCAAAAAAATATTTGAGTCACCTTTCAAAGTCCATGTCAAAACAGATACGCCCTAGATACGCCCTGGACTACACTGGGTGTTTTCAATCTGAGCTTCCATCTAATCGGTTGTCTTATACTCATTCTAATGTGTTGCACGTTTCATCGATTTGGAGAAGCCATTTGACAAAGTGCAACGTGGGAAACTAATCGATATCCTAAAAACATCAGGACTGAATACTAAGGATATAAGTTAGAACTGTTAGGTATTAGAACTGGTTGATCACATACTAATCCACCAAAAAATCCCAGAGTATAAACTATAACTATAAACCATTTAAATTGTATAAAAATTTGTTGCATTAACAAACCTTAGACACTGTATGACTCCTCTATCACGTGGGTTGCTGAACAGGTGGAGTTGTCTCTACATGAGGAATGTTGGATGGCAACTTTAGTTATAAATTCTATAAATTTTATCCATGGTTTGGAATTTTAAGTAACAAAGTTAATGTAACAAATTTTTATACCATTTAAACGGTTTATACCCTGGTATTTTTTGGTGGCTCAGCTTGTGGTCAACCAGTTCTAAACACTGATGATGATATTTTAAATACCGAAAAAGTTCTGTGATTGTTGTAGCCCTTAAAGAGATTGTAATTAATTTTATACCTTTTATAAAGGATTTTTCAACTAAAATGTTTTGTGATTGATAGCATACAGCCAGCTACAGGAAACTTCTTTCCTTGTGGATTTTATCTATTTTTAAACTAAAAAATGATAGTTCCCTGGAGTTGGTTGTATACCATGTAGTTAGAAAACTCTAACATCGAAGTAAAAAAACTTCTAAGTAGTAGGTATAATTTAATAAAATGCTAAAAAATCCCAATGGATTGCATAAAATATGTTCAGAACGAACGTTTTCGTACCTATCAGTCCATCATCAGTGAATTCTTATACTTGCTAAAGAGCCCCAGAACCAAACAATGGTTATATTTATAATTCAATCTACATTCTAAAGTGGTAAAATTGAAATGGCTTAACACCGATGTTTGTGGATAACCTCCGGGAACATGATGAAACCCCATACGGAAACTTGGAAACAATCATCTTGGGCCACGAATGTCACGAATTGACACTTGGCAGACATTTGTGGCCCAAGATGGTTGTTTAACGTTTCCGTATAGGGTTTCATCATGTCCCTGGAGGTTAAGCCGGACGGAGAAGGACGTAAAACGGAGAATAGGAATAGCTCAAAACGCATTCAATATGCTAAGGAAAATGTGGTCTTCACGTCAGATGACAAGTAGAACCAAGATAAGATTATTCAACAGCAATGTGAAGACTGTGTTATTATACGGAGCAGAAACTTGGAAAGGATCAAGAAAATGTATCGGACAGATGCAAGTGTTTATAAATAAATGCCTAAGGAAGATTCTTAACATTTACTGGCCAAACCGCATATCAAACCAAGAGTTATGGACAAGAACTAACCAGGAACCTATATCTAAGACAATATGCAAAAGGAAATGGAGTTGGATGGGGCACACACTAAGGAGACCTGATAAAGACATAGAGAGGCAAGCCCTAGAATACACACCACATGGCAAGAGAAGACCAGGTAGACCCGTAGAAACGTGGAAAAGAAGTGTGGAGAAAGAAATTAATATTATTGGGAAAACCTGGGCAGAAATAAAGATTAGTGCAAAGGATAGGACAGAATGAAGGCAGACAGTTGACGCCCTATGATCCGCATGGAGTGAAGAGGAATAAGTAAGTAAGTAAGTCCATATATGCGTTAAGCCATTTTAATTTTACTACTTTAGAATGTAAATTGAATTATAAATATAACCATTGTTTGGTTCTGGGGCTATTTAGCAAGAATACGAGTTCACTGATGATTTTCTTATCTATTTTTACTTTGACTGTCTACGCCTTTTTTACATAACATTAACAATTTCGGGAAACCGCCACGTTTCCAACTGTGACTAATTAGGCGAAATAGCAAAAGCCTACTTAACATTTCCTCGGTATGTCGTGCAACATATTCGTTTAGTGGGGAAGTCACTCACCTGCTACCTATTTAGAGAATCTCCATTAGTGTTCCCCAAAATAGAAAATAGTCCAAATGACCGCTTTTATCTCAATTCTTCTTGTGAAATCCTCAGGACTGTTCAAAAATAAACTAAGATTCAGAAATTATTGGTTTAGTATACATTACACATAAACTAAATTTAGATTTTTTAAAATAAAATACAATTTCTGGCAATCAAGAAGTCATGAAAGTGAAAACAGTTTTAATATATACAATAAATGCTTCTGAAATGCACCCAATTAATGATTTAATTTATGTAATATGTACGTTAACAAAACATGTTGC
Source organism: Diabrotica virgifera virgifera (assembly GCF_917563875.1). Classification (NCBI taxonomy): domain Eukaryota; kingdom Metazoa; phylum Arthropoda; class Insecta; order Coleoptera; family Chrysomelidae; genus Diabrotica; species Diabrotica virgifera. Next base: position 186,969,094 of record NC_065450.1, read on the forward strand.
TTCATTAAGTGAATACATGAATTTTTTAAAATAAGGATACTAGTCCAGGAACCGAAGCTTTTCACCTCGCAATTTTTACAGAATGGATCGATTTACTTGAAAATTTGAGACTAAGTAGCGAATAGTCCAAGGATCAAAATCTATATGATGCCGAAAGGCGCTTTTACCATGGGAGTGGTTGCCACCCCATCTCGGGGTGGAATACTTTATTATATTTTGACGGCAAAAGTTGATAAAAACATTAATTCTAAGTAAAAAATGTTCTATACATTTTTTTGATAAAATTAATAGTTTTCGATTTATTCGCTGTCGAAAGTGTTAGTTTTATATGGAAAAAATCAATGTTTTTCGATATACTCATTTACGATTCACTCAATTTTTGCCGTAGTAAAAATGTTTTCAAACCAGATTCTTGGGGATTAAATAACCTACAATTTTATATTTAAACATTTTTTCGCATCTCTGATGCTAATCTTTCTATTCTGAAAAGAATGGCATTTTTTACCAAACTACAAAAATTCGTTATTCGCTTTTAACTCCGGTTTTTTAAAAACTAATCATTCTAAGCTAATCAAACTTCTAGAATCTAATAATAATACTTAAATAAAGAAAAATGAATAAGGCCAATAACTAAAAACACCGCTAACTTACACTATTATGCTTACGATTGGATTTCTCCTTTTTTTTTTTTCAAAAAAATATATTGATTTTTTAACCGTAAGTTTTTTATTTTTTATCTTCGAAAGTTTAGTAAAAAATAATTTTGTAGGTTTTTACAAGATCTATAATCCTATTAATATTAATTTTTTAAAATCCTCAGTCGCAAAAAGAAGTGACTTTGAAAGGATTGGTAAAGGTGATTTTTGCATGTTATTACAAGTTTTAAGTGTCAATAGCTCACTCAATTTTTGCCGTATAAAAAATTTTTGCAAAACAGATTTTTGGGAATTAAATGGGCTACAATTTCGTATTTAAACATTTTTTCGTATCTCTGATGCTAATCTTTCTATTCTGAAGAAAAGGCCATGTTTTCCAAACTACAAAAATTCGTTATTCGCTTTAAACTTCATTTTTTTAAACTAATCATTCTAAGCCGGTCAAACTTCTGGAACCTATTAATAATACGTAAGTAAAGAAGACCAAGAAAAAGAAGGTCAATGACTAATTTTAATTAGGGGGTTGCTTCCGATTAATTTTTCGCTGAAAAAATAGGGACTGATATTCTTTTCATTACTCAAGTCACTTAATTTTTGAGCTAGAGACTTTTTTCATTTCTGGAGATAGATATTTTTAAATACTTTAAATTAATTTGAACAAGTTATCCTCGAAAAATGCAGTTTCCCCGTCTTTTACTTTGAAACTACAATATGTAGCATTTGACGAAAAAGAGCTAACATATAATAAAGTATAGCTCGATTACTATTGGCCTTAAGAGGAAAGGGACATTTTGACGCCTGTCAAAGTTTTCAATGTATTTTAAATGTAATCATTTTTTTCGACTTCTGAGAAAACTAATAAATATTTTTGAAAAATTTAAACGCAGAATGAAAGATTACTTTATTACCGAGGGCCGAAAGTCCACTTAGAATGAATAAAAAGTTTCTTTTGAATGAGATATTTGAAATTAAAAATCACAATACATTTTCTCTTAGTTTTTCACCCCTGTAACTTATTAAAATAAACATTATAGAAGTTTTCAGGGACTTTCGACCCTCGGTAAGAACGTAATATTTCATTCTGCGTTTAAATTTTTCAAAAATACGTATCCTCATTTAAGCCAAGCGTCCACAGACCCGCATCGTACGCAACGGATTTTAGTTTGACAATCGATAATGCGATCCGTACGATGCGGATCAGTGGACGCGGTTACATAAGTTTCTGTACAAGGCAAACTAAAATCCGTTGCGTACGATGCGTCCGATGCGTACGATGCGGGTCTGTGGACGCTTGCCTTTAAATACCATTGCAGCCGAAAATATGTACCCATCCCCTTAAAGAAAATTCAAAAAAAAAGTGTTTTGTTTATTTTTTTAAAAGGTACATTTTTGTTAAGTAAAGTTGTTTTGATAAAACGAAAACTTTTGGATTTATTAGCAGAAAACTTATTAAAACATTGATTTTTTTCGATATAAAACTAACACATGATTATCGACTACTTATTCTCAAATTTTCAAGCAAATCAATCCATTCTGTAAACATTGCGAGGTTTTGTCCTATTTTAAGCTTCATTACTTGGACTATACCTACAGACGCGACTTACACGTACAGATATTTATTGCGCCTGAGATTTGTTATTGTTCCTTGTTTTATTTACAATAATCTACCTAAGAACGATATAAAGAAGCAAGTTAATAACACATGGGAAATACAGGAATGCTCAAAGATTTCGAAGAACATACCCTACCCTATTATGCTAAAAATCACAGAAATTACCTATGAGCGAGGACAGAACTTATAGGCCTGAATCCCGCGTACTAAAAAAAAGTTGATTAATAGCAAGCTGCAAATTTGTTAATAGCTTAACGGTGTCTAGTCGGACAAACTTTGATGCACGGGAACACTGGAACAGGGGAAGTTTTAATTGTGGAACAGGTTACAGATTTCGAACGTCAGACTACGAAAACGTTCCATGTATTTTGTCGGACAGAACTTCCAATTGATTTGTTACCCTTTCATTAAACTCTCATTCAAAAATCAAGCTGGTATTTATCACCAATATCATTCCTGTCATTTGACATGTTCTACGTGTCGGACTTATTAAAATGCCTAACATATTTGTCGGACAAACATTTTTTCATATATTATATAAAGTTTGCTATTGAATAAACTTAAAAACAACCTACTAATTTTCACAATCATAAACTTGTCAGGATGACACGTTCCACGATTAAAACTTTCCCTGTTCCAGTGTTCCCGTACATCAAAGTTTGTCCGACTAGACACAGTTAAGCTATTAACAAAATTTTCAGCTTGCTATTAATCAACTTTTTTGTACGCGGGATCCAGGCCTAAAACCTCAGTCTACTTTGTCAGTCATGAGATTCAGAATATAAGTCAAGATTAACAAAACAAAACAAACAAAAAATATTTTAAATTTTCCATTTAGACATTTACTAAACATTATTAAACAGTTATAAAAATTGTGACAACCATAATTGAATTTAATTTAAATTCAGAGCGGTATCTCCAGGGTCAGCTACTTTTGTGTTATATAAGGATTTACATATACTTCGAATCTTATAATTTTCTATTTGAATTGAAGAAGTAATATTTATATTGTTTGGGTAATGGGTCCTGGTAAATTCTACTCTATCCTCTGGTAATATTTTTTTAAAATATTCTTGTCACTGTACTATTTGTGGTAATATTCATACTTTCCTTTATTTATCGCCCAAATTCCAAATCCTTAGAATCTAGATCAGGGGTTCCCAAACTTTTTTGTACCACGCCCCCTTTTGTTGAAATGAAAGCTTCTCGCGCCTCCCCTTTTCAATAAATTGTATGCGCCTAAATAGGAACAAAATCAAAACAAATAAGTATTAGCTTGAAAACAGAACATTTATTTATTCTGCCATAAGATACAATAATATCAGTTTCCATAAAATACAAAAATTATTAATACAAGAAATATAGATTAGGTTGGTTAGTGAGATGGATGTGCTTTCATTTTATTTACTAGTATGCCTATTCGTGGCTGAGTTTTAGTAAGCTCACAGCACAAGTCACTAGCAACATCAAGTTTATTCCGATACTTTGTTTTAATTGCCACAAGTGTTAAAAATCGCACAAATAGTTACTTGAAAAAGGCAAATATAAATAAAGAGCTTCCCGTGATACACTAAAATACACTTTGAAATATTTTAACCAAAATGAAGGTTTGTCCATTATAACAAAGTATTTGGCAGAGGAATAATTCAAAAAATCATTTGGATTTATTTGCAAAGCATCTTCTTGAAGTGATTCAGGCAGGGAGTCTATGGATTGGATCAGTTGACATGGAATGGATTCTGTAAATAAAATTGTCACAAGTGTTTGGGAAGTATTTCGGAACTCTTCAATTATGCTCTCCAAATGGTTTGATATTTGGATTTTTAAACTCGGTCATTCATAAATGTCCTTGAAGCGTGTTTCTTCTGAGATTGGCTCTACTTTAGAGAAATTTGAATAATTTCAGGGGTTTGCTGATATTTTACGCCTCCAAAGTTGAGTAATTAAGCCTCCATCACAATGAGTAACTACTATATTTGAGTTTCCACCCTGCAGTTTTAGGTGAAGGCTGTTCAACGAGTCAAATATGTCTGACAAATAGGCCAATATTATTACTTGGGTACCATGTTTTTTGAAGGCCATGTTTAGCTCATTTTGCTTTTGATGTTCCAAGGTGATTACTTCATCTTAAAGGTCAAATAATCTTGCCAACATGTTTCCTTTTAATAGCCATCGTACTTTTTTTTTTTTTTATTTACAATTTGCTTCAACCACAAGGGTTATTAGCAAGGAACTGTATTTACATCAAATTACAAAATTTAGGTATATTAAATTTGGTTAATGAGTCCTATAGTACGTAAAAAATTAAGAGTCTTACATGAATTACTTTCACTTAAACAATCTTTAATTGTAGTTGGTAACTGTTGATGTTGCCGTTCTATAACGTAGAGGGGACAGTCTATTATTATATGTTGCACTGTTAGTTCACTATCACACACATAACACATCGGAGGGGCTTCCTTCTTTAATAAAAAGTCGTGGGTGATCTTCGTATGACCAAGTCGCAATCTGGACATGAGCACTTGGTCTCTTCTCTTTGTAGGATGTTTCGACGGTGATATACTTTGTTTGATTGTTCTTAATGTAGAGTTTGATTCGTTCCAATTTGTTTGCCATTTTGTCATGATCTTGTTTTTAAAATATTGCTTTAGATCAGTATGAACGCAAGTAGTTATGATGTCTGTTAAGGGATTCTCACTCGCATTTTTTGCTAATGTGTCAGCTTTATCATTTCCACTTATCTCGCAATGTGATGGTACCCAGAGGAACTGAACTAATCTTTGATTTTGTTGGCATATCAAGAGTTCCGCCTTAATTAAGAGGAGGATAGGATGTTTGGGGTATACCCGCCTCAAGGCCGTTAATGCACTTAGGGAATCGCTAATGATTATTGAGAATTTGATGTCATGTGTGTTAACAAACTTTAATGACTGGAGGATAGCAAAGAGTTCAGCTGAGAATATGGAGGTTTGGGGAGGGAGCTGGTAGGAACTGTTATAGTTATCTGTTGTGAAAGCCGCTCCTACTCCATTTGCAGATCTGGATGCATCGGTATAAATATGGATGTGATCATTAAAACCATTTAATATCTCTAATAATCTCTGATTGAAGATTTTTGCTGGTGTGTCACCTTTCTTGAATGCAGATAGGTTTGTATTACAAGCAGGGAGAGCAATTGTCCATGGTAATATGTGTTGGCTGACTTTAAAAGTATTGTAAGTGTGTGGAATTATTGTGTCTAAGCTCTGTAACGTTGCTCTCACTCGATGATAAAACGGAGGATCCAATCTTTTCCCACAATTAAATGTCGATTGAAATCTATCTGTAAATGTGTTTTTATAAACAGGTACATGTGGGTTAGTTGATACTCTTAAGGCATACATGAGGCTAAGGTATTCTCTCCTGAGTTGAAGGGATGGTTCGCCTGATTCAACATACATACATTCAACTGAGCTTGTGTAGTGTGCTCCCAGTGCAATTCTAATTGCCGAATTATGAACTGTGTCTAGCACTTTCAATAGTGAACCTTTGGCTGAGTTGTAGGCAACAGCAGCATAATCTAGTTTTGAACGAATTAGGGTTTTGTATACAGTCATAAGAGTTTGGAAATCGGCACCCCATTGTTTATGAGAGATACTTTTCATTAAGTTAAGGCCGTTTTGAACTGACAGACGGAGAGAGTGGATGTGGTCTTGCCAAGATAGTCGGCTATCCAGTTTTACTCCCAAGAAGTTGATCGATTCTGAATACTTTATTGGTAAATTTTTTAGGAAGAGTTTCGGTGGATTTACTTGTTTCTTTGGAGTTTTACTGAAGATCATTGCTTTCGTTTTAGTGGGTGAAAATTCTAGGCCAGTAGTATTCGACCAATTCTCTAGTTTGTAAATGGCTTGCTGTATATGGGTCGTCATTGTTGATATATTTTTACCACGACAGAATATAACAAGATCATCAGCAAATAGACGGGCTTTGACTAATGGGCTAAGTGACTTAGCGATGTCATTGATGGCAATAAGGAAAAGTGCAACACTAAGAGTAGACCCTTGAGGAATACCGTTTAATTGGATTTTAGAGTCTGAAAGAAAGTTGTCTATTCGAACTTTGAAGTTTCGCCTATATAAAAAATTATTAATAAACTTGATAATATTTCCTTTAATCGACCAACTTGACAGGATTCTTATGATATCTGATCTCCAGATTGTATCATATGCACGCGTTATATCAAAAAATACAGCCAGACATTCTTGACCACATCCAAATGACTCATGAATTACAGATTCAATATCCACTATGTTGTCTAATGTAGATCTGGACTTTCTAAATCCACTTTGTATAGGGCTAAGTAGCTGTCGATCTTCTAGGTACCACATTAGTCGGTTGCTTGCCATTTTTTCAAGTACTTTGCACATATTAGATGTTAGGGAGATTGGTCGGTAAGACTCTGGGTCCGATTTATTCTTGCCCTGTTTAAGAACTGGTACAATAATGGAATCGTACCAATCAATGGGGAAAACATTATTTGTCCAAATGAAATTATAAAGATCCAAAAGATATTGTTTTCCTTCCGTTGGCATAGCTTTTAAAAATGTCGTAGGGATGTTGTCAGGCCCTGGGCTAGTGTCTTTAACTTTGTTTAAAGTTTCTAACAGTTCATCCATCGTAAATATGGCATTTAGAGGTAAATTATTGTGGTCATCAAGATTTATACATGCATTATTAAATTTATTTTTATGGGCTAGGAAACTTGTAGATAGATTTTCGTCACTGCTATGTTGTTGGTATACGTTTGCTAGTACGGAGGCTATTTCTTGCTTAGTTGAATAAATATGGTTATGATGTTCTAGGTAATGAATGGTGTTAAATGATTTTTTCCCGTACATTCTGCTTATCATTTGCCAAACCTCAGAAGTCGGGGTAGATGAATTTAAAGATGATACATAATTTTTCCAGGCTTCTCTCTTACTCTTCTTTAAGGTGTATCTACAATACGCCCTTAATCTTTTGAATTCTAGCTGGTTATTTAAAGTTGGGTGCCTTCTTAATTTATAAAACGCCTTTTTTGACTCTTTAATTGCTGCTTCGCAGTGGGAATTCCACCACGGGACTGGAGCACGTTTTTTTGGAAATTTTGAATAACCTATGGACTCGTGAGCTATTGACGTTAAAAACTGTACGAGATGGAGTACTTTGGAGTTAATATCAATGTCTGTATCAAAGGGCTGAACCAACTGAGAAATTTTTTGTGAAATTAAAGAGGAATATAGAGACCAATCTGCATTTTTCAGACACCATTTATTGGATGGAATTGATGAGGAGATATGGTTATTGTTCGTAATTAGGATAGGAAAATGATCGCTTCCATGCAAATGGGATGTCACATCCCACGACAGAGTTGGTTGTAAGACAGGGTCACAGAGGGATAAATCTATTGGGGATCCATTGCCGGTGGAAATATTGAACCTTGTGATTCTTCCATCGTTAAGGATATTCATATTAGAATCTGTAACAATTTGTTCGATTTTACGTCCCAAGGAATCTGTTTTTTTACCTCCCCAAAGTATATTGTGGGCATTAAAATCGCCTAATATAATACGCGGTTCTGGAATTTGATTGAAGAGTTCAGTTATTTCTTTTATGGACGGGTCTAAGTTCGGAGGAAAATAAATATTACATATATTGACTTTGTGGGGGCCTTTTATAGATACTGCTGTTGCCTCCAACTCAGTTCTTAAACGTATTACTTCGGTATTAAATGAGTTATGGACATATATTACTACTCCCCCACTAGCATGGCTAGCAGTTATTCTGTTCTTATAGTACGGAGTATAGTTTCTTAAATTATGACAGTTATCTTCTTTGAAGTGGGTTTCTTGTAGGCATATTACAGATGGTTTAAACTTAGCTATAATTAATTTAAGTTCTTCTAAATGGGTGTAATACCCATTTAGGTTCCATTGCAGTATACAGTTGAATGTTGTATTAAATTTCAGCAGAGGCGTCGCTGCTGTATTCACTGTGATCAGTAGAGAAAGCGGATAATAATAGCTGTTTATTAATCTTAGTTTTTAATCTTGTACAGCGACTTTTCAGATACTTGGGAGTTAATGCTGGATGGATTTTAGTTAAAAAATTGAGTAGTCCTTCGATATCTTCTGTATACGTTTTTGCAATGCTGAGAGGATCTGCAGAGCCGTATGCATTTTCAAAGAAATCAATTAGTTCTTCCTGGGTTAAATATCCGTTGTCAGAATTATCTTGGAAAAAAGAACTAGTGCATTTAATAAGATCTTCTGCTAAAGTCTTATTATCTTCAGGAATAGTTTTTGCTTTCTTAGATTTACGCAGAGGTTCTTTAAATGGGTTCTGGTCTACTGATGTTGAAGGAGACGTTATTTCTGACACCGCTCGTTTAGACGATTGAGTGTCAGAGGGTGTAGGAGGTTGATTTTGGCTGTGATTATTCATTTCAACATTATCTGGCTGGATAGGTGTTTGAATGGGATTTGAATCAAATAGAGAAGTATTGGTTGTTTCTTTTGATTGTGGACTGGTGGATTGTTGCGAAGATTGTGAAGGATGGATAGTTGGCTGAGCATCTGTTATGATAGGGTGGCAATTTTGGATATAATTTGGTTGAGCAGTAGGTGATGAATTTTCGATAGATGTTTGAGTGTTTGTATTTTTTTTGCACTGAGAGGCTAGATGACCTTGTTCTTTACAAATGTAACAAGACTGTTTTTCAAGTGAAAAATAAATTCGATAATTGATTTGTTCATAGTTAATTAATATAGACTCAGGAATATTTTCCAGATTTTTAGGAGAAATGTAAGTATAGCGTCGGAAACTCAAGATATGCTTAAATAAAGAGTTAGTTGTACCTATTCTTAGAAAATCCAATGGAGTTATTTGATGAATTGCAAAATTTTGTAGTTGAGTCTCTATAATACTGTGAGGTATTGATGGGGGGACATTAGAAATTATCAGTTTTTCGCTTGGTGTGACTAACTTCCTGGCTTGGATACGTTCCTGATTGATTACTATTGTTCCATTATCTGTTCTTAAAAATTCGGTGACTGTTTCTTCAGTAGTAAAATATACGCAAATACGATCGTTTACAATCCTGGAAATGGCGAGAATTTTATTGGGATCGACTTTAGTTGCTATGGCATTTAAATAATCTTCAATTTTTGTATTTGGAAGTGAATTGAATAAAATGGCTTGGTTTTTGCTTGCGAATTTTTTGTTAGGTTGAGTCAGAGCGGTTGAATATAATTTTGATTGATTGGATGGATTAATGACATCTTGAGAATTTTGAAGTTCAGAAGATCTCTCCTCTGAAATTTCCTGCATATTGGGCCTATGTTGCCTGATTACGGCCCTTGTGCTTGGACAGGTTCATTAGTAATTAAGCTACTTAATTACCTCGTTACTGGTATTTATAACCGTTGTTTACTGTTTGTTGATTAAAAAATAGTAATAAAGATGATCTAACTTACAGTTTGATCCCAAAATCGGATTAAGCACTATATAATACACTATTATACCAACTTTGATAATTTTCTAACAAGTAAAACCACCTTAATTTTGATAAAAACTAAGAGCTAATCGGAAACACTGTTTACTAGTTAAGAAACCAGTTTCGAATGAGCCATCGTACTTCTATATGAAGTAGCAGTGTTTTGTGATCACTTTCTAAATTTTCACAAAGAGTTTTAAACAGTCGAGTATTCAACGCACTGTTTTTTATGTACTTCACTACTTTAATACACAACTTTAAGACAGCCATAAGTTCATTTGGAAGGGTTTTTGCTGACAAGGCTTGTCGATGTATAAAACAATGTATCCCAATCACATCAGCATCTTTCTCTATTACTAATTACAAATAGCCTGAACGAAAACGAAGCATTGAAGTTGCACCATTTGTACATAAACTGATCAGTTTTTGCCAAGATAGTTCATGTTTGTCAAAAAACTCTCACACTGCTTTCATAACATTAATAGCTTTTGTCGTGGTCTCCAGTCTCCAACTCTGTAGAAAAGAGTAGCTCGTCCTTCATTCTTTCGTTTTGAATATACCGAACATAAACAATTAACTGATAACATTGTGTTATGAAGATGATAATATGATAATTATATGTTAGTACTCTCGTCTAGCTGAATAGCAAAAAATGGCGATTATTTTACTGCATCAACTACCTGGTTTTGTATGTCTTCGGTCATATATCATCAATGCGGCGTTTCACAGTATGTATTGTCAAAAAGAGGTATTTGAGATAACTTTTGCTTACTCTGCGTTACCAGATACAGTTTAACAAGCGGTTAATTTTGAATTTTAGAAAAATAACTAAATTTAATTTAATGTTCAACTTGTCTCGCGCCCCCCCTGATATGTCCTCACGCCCCCCAGTTTGGGAACCCCTGATCTAGATGATTCAACCTTTTCAGGATCTGTTCTTAAGTCTTTATTATCAAAAATACAATCGACATGTTTCCAAGAAGATGTACAAAATTGACTGTCAAAATAACAGTTTAACTCAATCCACTCTTAAAGTCATCATCATCAAGTTAAGACCGTTGCAGGACATAGGTACCTCCTGTTTGTATCCACCAGTGCCCAGTCTTGTAAAATATAGATGCAATTTTTCATCTTTCTCGGATCATCTTGCCATCGTGTAGGTGGTCATCTTCTGTTTTGTTTATATATTCGTGGTCTCCATTCGGTTGATGGCTACTAAAGAAGTAATATGAGCTATGGGGACTCAAGATAAATATTAGTCCAGAGAAATAAGATTTTTCTTGTGACACATCCCCCTCCAGGCCGAAACCAAATTTTTTGAGTAGTATGGACATCTGTATTAATAACCTATATGTTTCCTGCAGCCGATTTTGATGATATACATAGTTATAAATAAATGAAAATCAAAAAACGGTAAATTTTCGCTTTTTTCGTCTATTATTAAAAAGTGAAGCATTCTAAACCAATTTGAGAATAAGAAACTCATAAATCATATAAATAAATTCAATATGGCGTTCGCTGAATATGTCTGTCATTATTTGTTGCTTATAAAATTGCAAAATAAGTCATAAATTTTGAGATTTTATAAATGTTCATAACTTATGTAATAAGTAAGTTAGAACCCTCTTATTACACGGAATGCTGAGACTTCTTGTGATTAAATTATATTTTAAATTTCAAAGCAACTGGTCAAATAGTTTAAAAGTTATTTAATTTGTTTATCCCAAATTCAATTTTTTGCAACACTCTAGTCAGAAAATTATGAGGTTACAGTAATATTTCGGACAGTTTATGAAAGAAGAACATTTATACTATTAACTTAATTAAAAAAAATGACAAAAAGTAATTTTAAACAATGTAAAATTATTTTGCAAAAACATGTCGATGTTTTGCTTATTTATAAACAATTAGAATAACTTTTTAACCGTTACCCGTGGAAAAATTATTTTTTCATATTTAGAAAGACTGAATATTTATACACATTTAGAAAGAAAAACAATTGTCCTAGGACAATTAGAGACGAAGTTAGCCCCCCCCCTTTTTTTAATTCACATGTTCTTGCAAAATAATTTTAGAATTAATTTTTGTCATTTTTTTAAATTAAATTAATAGTGTAAATCTTCCTCTTTCATAAATTATCCAAAGTATTACTGTAACTGTATCATTCTCTGACTTATAGTGTTGCAAAAAAAAATAATTTGGGATAAATAAATGAAATAACTTTTAAACTATTTGACTGCTTGCTTTGAAATTAAGGGTATGATGTAAGTACCAGAAGTCTCAGCATTCCGTGTAAAAAGAAGGTTCTCAGTTAATTTTTACATAAGTTATGAATATTTATAAAAACTCAAAATTTATGATTTATTTTGCAATTTTCTAAGCAACCAATAAGGATAGACATATGAAGCGAACGCCATATTGAAGTTTTTTATACGGTTTATGAGTTTCTTACTCTCAAAGTTTAAAATGCTTAACTTTTTGGTTATAGACGAAAAAAGCGAAAATTTACCGTTTTTTATCTTTATTTGTTTATAACTATGTATATCATCAAAATCGGCTGAAGGAAACATATAGGTTATTATTACAGATGTCCATACTACTCAAAAAATTTGGTTTCGGCCTGGAGGGGATTGTGTCACCAACAGGATATTTTTTTTCCTTATTTCTCTGAACTATATGTGTAAGACTGAAAACTTGTATATCCGAGGTTGCAGATTTGAACTTAGGTTTATAAGGGACTATGATGGTACTAAGCACGGGGAAAACAATCCACGAAAGCACGCCATGGAGTGATATAGAACAACACTCAAACCAATAAAACAACGAAAAGGGATTTTTGAGAGCATAAAACACAATAATAACAGTTGAATTGGACTTTATGAGAAGATATCTAGAGATAATCAGAGAGGATGGAATAAATCAGAAGATATATGGAACAGAATGAATGTAGAATGCTCAATTACAAAAAAGTTGGAAAACAGAGTACTGCTATGATACGGGCATCTACAAAGAATACCCCAGGTGGTCGTAAAGAATATTGGACTGAGATCCGCCGTGAAGAAGATAGAGTGGAAGAACTGATATGAGATGGAAAACTTACAAAGGAAATGCTATGATAGATAGAGACCTCAGAGAAGGTAACTGGGAGAATAAAGTGCTGTGGAGGCAGTGGCGGATCCAGCAGGATCCAGCATCGTCATGAGGGGGGGGGGGCGATTGGCTAAATTTCTATGAAAAATAAATGAATAAATGAATGTTTTTATAATCTTTATATATAACTTGCTTTGAGAGGGGGCCGATCGCCCCAAGAACAAGTTCTAACATATGTATGATAAATAACAATGTCTATAGCCTACATACATCCAGCTTGAATACTAGTATTCAAAACAAAGAACACTAAAACAAAATATTCCTTTATTTTGCCCAGAAAATACGGTAAAGTTTTCAATTTCAGTTGTTGCTATCTTACGAATTTATGTAATCATGGCTTAAAGCTTATAATACTACTGGAAACAAAGTAATAAAGTTAGTGTTTAACACGGTTAAACAAATACCATAAACTCATGAATTTGCATAAACAACATTCTTTAACTAAATTTAATGTATTACATACTTGTCTTTCAGTAGTTAAGCAAATAAATTTCATATTGATTTTAACATACTGTTAGTGATAAACTGAACGATTTACATTTACTTAATCGAATCATCACTTTGTTTTTAAAGTTACAAATTAGTGTTAAAATTTCACCTTTAATTCCAAATTTATTTACTTTTTTACAAAAATATACAACACATGCATACTTTTCTCATTGGCTATATACTATATAAATAAAAAAAACTAAAACACCTTGTTGTCTATTTAGACCAGGGGTACCTATTTTGGGTTGCGTAAATTGTCTTGGTTTAATTGTTTTAAAATATTATTAAAAATGACAATTATTTCAATATTACAAAATATGTGAACAGTTCAAAAAGTGAGCTAAATTTTGTATTAAACAATTTGTGAAAACAATAACTAGAGAGGTACTATTTTGTATTCGCGTTCTTTTACAAAAAAGTTGAGTGAGTTCCGAAAGAACGTTTATGTTTGTTTTATCGACTTTGAGAAGGCATTTGGCCGAGTACAACACGATACACTTTTCGATTGCCTGGACTTGACCACTACGATATACATAAGACTTATATTACAATCAAGTAGCCTCACTGAACCAAAAAAGTACGTAAATAGAATGAAAAAAACATTGATTCAAAAACGGGGAGCATTAATTTTCGTCCAAAGATCAGTATCGTTGGTCCAATGTAAGTAGATACATTAACTAATGCTTAAAAACATTAACTTCTATGAATTAGTACGTTCATTCAATGTACTTTCTAGTTAAGAATTAATGTACCGATACATTGATTCAATGTACCGATCCATTGATTCAATGTACTTTCTAGTTAAGAATTAATGTACCGATCCATTGATTCAATGTACCGATACATTGATTCAATGTACCGATACATTGATTCTTTACTAGAATGTACATTGAATCAATGGATCGGTACATTGAATCAATGTATCGGTACATTAATTCTTAACTAGAAAGTACATTGAATGAACGTACTAGTTCATAGAAGTTAATGTTTTTGAGCATTAGTTAATGTATCTACTTACATTGGACCAACGATACTAATCTTTGGACGAAAATTAATGCTCCCCGTTTTTGAATCAATGTTTTTTTCATTATATTTACGTACTTTTTTGGTTCAGTGTAGATACTGCCGACTGCAAGAGTTAACAATATTTTTCAATTATTTACGGTTTAATCATCTTAAGATTTAATTTACTAATCTTTTTTAAGATTATACCATTTAGAAATATTTTCAAATGGTTCCTATTTTATTTTACCTATTTGAATCGCTTATTTATGAAAGGCCTCGTGTCACTTTTTTTCAAATTTAAGTTTAACTTAGAAAATGATAACCCATATATTCGCACATCGTTTACTTATGAAAAGCCTCATGTCGATGACAAGGGACTTTTCATAAATAAAAGCACTGTTGGCAACATAGTGTTTCAGAAGAAAGTAAAATTGAGAAAAACAAAAAAAAAAAGGAAATGTCAACTATTTCTTCCTACTATGAATTTACTTGCGAAAGATTTAAAAAAAGGAGTGGTTGTTGTACCTGATTTTATAGGTGAATTTCTTAGCAAAACCTTTAAGCCATCTTCCCCTTCGTCATTAGCAAGGAAAATTCATGAATCAAAGGTACCAACTCATCAAGAAAAAATTAATCACCTGAAGAAACTTTTGCAGTACGTCCTTCAAGAACACAAGTGGTTTTACAATGAGCTTGCCCTATGGCCTACAGTTGCAACCAAAAAATGAGCAAAAATATATAAAATGGCATTTAATTTTAGCTAATTGTATTGTCTTAGAACTGTTTTAATAAAGTAATATTAATTATAAATAAACACGGTGTAAATTCAGCCACCAATCAAAATTTTCCCGTAAAACAACACTTTTGTTTATGAAAGGCCTTTTGTCAGCTATTCTCAATAATAAAAAAATACAGTATTGATTTTAAAAAGTTTAACTAACATGATTTCTTTTGAGTTTTAAGGTCCTTAAAATGTTTCGAAAAATCAGAAAAGTATAAAATCGTTTTTTATAAAACTAAACAGTTTTTTCTTGTTTCCCAAAATACATTTTGTGACAAGAGGCCTTTCATAAATAAGCAATTCATTTGTCGAATTAGCTTTTCAAAAAATTTACAGAGAACAAAAATGAATTACTCACCGGAGGGACCGCAGACGTTCGGATACAATTAGCGTCTCTTTGCAAAGACAATGACGTCGACTTTGCAAAGTAACAAGACACTTACTCAACACACACACTACACATGACACTGGATACCTGACTGAAAAAATGCACCGTACCTACCATGCCAATGGCCATTAGTTGTCGAGGCATCAGGTAAATAAAAAAAATTAATTAATACTAGATATGTAAGATTGAATAATGAAATAGGTACTTACATTCCGTAATGTCTTCATGGGCAGGTAATCTTTTCAAATAAAAATTTGTTTGTTTTATCCTTGATATGACTTTCACACTGAAGAAAGGAGATAATTCTTTCGAAATTGCTGTCCCATCCATCAATAAGTCCATTTCCAAATGCCACTCCAAAGTCCATATCAATCTGCAAAAGTGGATATAGAAGTACAACTTTTTTTTATAGAAATCCAACAAAATAATTTATAAATAGTTAAAAATATATGTAAATACATACCTTAGAAAAACCAACCAAATCACTAGTGCCAAACACCGCTCTTCAGAGTCTGCAGCTGCAGAGTAACTGTCTGCTAGGAGGTTACAACTGTTGTCACGTGATTTTTTACACCAATAAAAACACTTATAGAGTTTTAAGAAATGTATCGGTTTATGTACAAGATTGTTGTTACAACGTATTAATCATTGATTCAGGTATATTACGTTAAAACAATGATTGCGTTACATCAAAACAATGTATAGAGTTATTAATCAAAGTCGAAAACATTAATTTAATGTACGAAAACATTGATTCAATAAACGAGTTCATAATTTAATGAACACTGTACATTAGTGCAACGCTTTATATTCATTAATTTAACCGCATAATCCTGATGCATAGTTTCGTATAGACAATGAACAAATTATTAGTATTATGAAAAAAGTCATTGAATAGATAAAACGATTCGTTGAATTAATGATTCTATTCATTATTTTTTAATGAATAGAATTACATTGTAATAATGAATATGGTCATTACTTAATGACTACGTGTTTATAGTATTAACGAAATTTTCATTGAATCAATGTAAAAAAATTCAATGATTGGCGTTCATTGGTACTATGTACAATATTTTTTTCATATCCAAGTTAGAGATAGTCGTACTGAAAAACTACCCATCAAACGTGGAGTACGACAGGGTTGTGTTTTGTTATCCAGTTTTTTTAATCTGTATTCTGAAGAAATCTTTAGCGATGCTTTGGACGACAGACAAGAGGGAGTAAGACTGGGCGAGAAAGTAATCAACAATATCAGATACGCTGACGACCCAGCTATTCTTGCAGAAAATTTATAAGATCTTCAGACATTAGTAAATCTAGTCAGTGAAGCAAGTTATCAGAGAGGCCTAAAAATCAATATTTTAAATACAAAGTGGATGGCAGTTGGAAAGATTAATGTAGATCAAGTTGTGCTTTCTCTTGATGGAGAGGATATCGAAACCATTTTAAATACCTTGGTAGCTGGTTAAATGTAACTTGCTACTCGGATGAAGAGATATTAACCAGGACCGAAATATCACGTAAGGCTTTTATGACCTGGAAACCAGTTTTATGTAACCGAAGCCTGTCGATGAATAGTCGCAAGAAGGTCCTGAAATACTATGTGTGGTCTATATTATTGTATGGTTGTGAGACTTGGACGTTAAAAACCACAATGATAAAATTGTGGTTCTATCGACTAATTCTAAAGATATCGTGGGTTTCTCACACTTCAAATGAAGATGTTCTCCAAATGATGAATTCAGAACGTCTGCTCATAAACATCATAAAGAGGAGAAAAACAGAGTACTTCGGCCATATAATTAAAGGACCATCTACTTCGCATTATAACACAAGCAAAAGTGGAGGGAAAGAGATGGATTGGTCGAAAGAAACTGTCATAGTTGCGTAATATTAGACAATGGTGTGGTTCCACGGTAGAAGAATTATTTCGCTCAGCAGCCGATATAGAAAGGTTTCAGGAACTTGTAAACATGATAACGGCCAACGTCTAAATAGGGACACGGCACCTAAAGAAGAAGAAGATATGCAATATAATTTATATTATGCAATACATAACCTGAATTTACATGGTATAATATGTAATATATATTGTGTGCCTTAAGTCGAATATGTATGTAATATGTATTTTATATTGTATGCCTAAGTCTAAAATTGGATTTTTTTACTTTGAGATCGGTTCTATCGAATCTGTTTCGAGATATCGAACTGGCAATATGATATTCGTAATCTACGTACAAAAAAAATTGAATTGATATATCATATGCCTTAAATTTATCGATATTGAGGCCTGTTATCTCGAAGATCGTTCGAGATATCGAAATGAGTATTGCAGAGCAGGCGACAACAAACGAACGAATGAATAGAGTTTTGCGAATTTTTAAACGAAAACAAATTTTCGGAGAAAAATGCACTCCTATAGCCCAATAAATGACCGTTTTGGAATGTAATTTCCAGGGGCAACTCCGAATTGCATGAAAATTTGGATTTCGGTTCTACTTACCCTCCACTTCAAAGTTGAAATTGTGCCTTTAGTTGCTTTTACTTGGGGGGTGACAGTCACCCCTTCTCGGGGGTGAGAAAACATACGTTCAAGATAAGACCGGAAATGGATAAATTGACTGATTTTAAGCACCTTTTGTTCTATAAAGTTTTTTACGTAAGTCAATACTTTTCGAGTTATTCGCGATTTAAAATGTTGATTTTTCGACAAAAAAACTACGTTTTCAGACAGTTTTTCACAAAAAGTACATATTTTATCGAAAAAAATATTCTTAGCAAAAGTGTAGCTTATAAAAAAAAAGAAAAAAATGGTGTACCAGTAAAGTCTATCAATCAAGTAAAAACAAAGTTGTAGCTCATGAAAAATACGTTCTTATTCGTCTAATTCCAAATCGAATAATTCAACGCAAAATCACCGAAGAATGAAGCACTTTTCGGGAAAACCTTATTAACATTTTTAAAGTATCTAAAAAAAGCTTACTATTTGTTTTTTACAAAAGTTTCCAGCATTAAAAATAAACGAGTTAAAGTGAAAAGAAAAGTTGGCCCTTTTTTTAGTAAAAAAAATCGTGAAAACCTCCCTCTATTTAGCACCCTAAGTGAATTTAATCGTTACCGCTTTACCATTTATTTTAACTGTATGTGTATTGTTTATATATGATCTGTAAGTTTGATTGGTTTGAAGTGCTTGTTTCTGAAAAAATTTGGTTTTAAAGTAAAAAAAATTTTCTAAAAATTTTTGAAAAATTTTCTATTTTTAAAATAACTTAAAAAGTATTAGTGATAAGAAAAATCTGAAACAGTAAAAAATATCGGATTTGCTATTATAAATATGATAGTTTCATTTTGTTTCTGAGTAAGACAAAAATTGGTTAAGATATGGCTGTTCAAAATTTGCATACACTCGTTATTAGTGACCCATTCAAGCTTTTTCAACTATAACTCTTTCAAAAATAAACAGTTTAAACCGGTGAGACTGACAGATCATATAAAAAATACATAGGTAAGTAAATTGGTTGTAAAGCGGTAGCGATTAATTTCATTTGGTGAGCTAAACACGGGGAGATTTTCATGATTTTTTACAAAAAAAAGAGGGCCAACTTTATTTTGAGCGTAACTCGCTTATTTTTAAGGCTAAAAACTTTTGTTAACAATTAAAATAAAGCTTTATATAAACACTTTAAAAAACTTTAAATGGGTTTTTCCCGAAAAGTGTTTAATTTTTCGGTGATTTCACCTTGAAATATTCGATTTGGAATTAGACGAATAAGAACGTATTTTTCATGAGCTACAACTTTGTTTTTACTTGATTGATAGACTTTACTGATACACCATTTTTTTTTGTTTTTTTATAAGCTACACTTTTGCGAAGAATATGTTTTTCGATAAAATATTTACTTTTTGAGTTATTTGCGAAAAACCGTCTGAAAACGTAGTTTTTTGTCGAAAAATCAACATTTTCAATGGCAAATAACTCGAAAAGTATTGACTTACGTAAAAAACTCTATAGAAAAAAAGTTGCTTAAAATCAGTCAATTTATCCATTTCCGGTCTTATCTTGAACGTATGTTTTTTCACCCCCGAGAAGGGGTGACTGTCACCCCCCAAGTAAAAGCAACCAACGGCACAATTTCAACTTTGAAGTGGAGGGTAAGTAGAACCTAAATCCAAATTTTCATGCAATTCGGAGTTGCCCCTGAAAATTACACTGTATCGCCGCATTTCCTGTTCATTTACTGGGCTACTATGGAAAATGTCCAATTCAAAACAGATCCCGCTAGAGCAGCGATACTCAACCTTTTTTTCCCTGGGCCACATAGTAGCTATTGCCACAGCTTGCGGGCCGCAATCTAGGTGAAGTAACATACAGTATGATAGAAATAAAAGGAATAAATTCGTTATTTCGTAAATTGGCGACTATAAGGAAAAATCCTAAAACAGGTCGATTATTTATTTTTAAATTATGATTTTTTGACATATATGTTATACTAGTGACGTCATCCATCTGAGTGTTATGACGTAATCGATGATTTTTTTAAATAAGAATAAAGTTCGTGTGCTAGCTCATTTGAAAGGTTATTCAATGCTCTATTCAGTAATTTAAACATTTTTTGCATATTTCATTTTTGAATATGAAGATTCGCACAGGCATGATCAAGCAAACAACGTGAAGGACAAGTAAGCGCAACTTTTGAGAGTTTTATATATTTGGTGTTAATTTCCAGAATTCTCAATATTGATTTGAGTCTCTTTTTTCTTTCAAAATTGCCTCCAGATTTGTATCATCTTTAAAATCAATTAGTTCATCTGACAACTTTGCGCTATCAAATCCCAATGCCGCAAATGGTGTAGTAGCGGCTACTTCTAAGTGCCAGGGATTTTCCACTAATAGAAGATATTTCCTAATTTTTCGCAAATTATTAAATCTTTCCTGAAATTCATCGCTCAAGAAAACTAAGTAATTAGAAATAGTAGCAAAGTTTTCTGGAGATACATCAATTCCATCTTGTTGATCTTTTACCAATGTCGAAAAGTTATACAGATCTTTTATATTAATTTCCTCGATGTACCTACATCTTTAGCTTATCCTCGAAAGCAAATACTTTATTCTTCAACTGCGAAGTAATTTCATGTTTACTTTTTAATTTGTAAACGACGATTAAGTTCGCCAAGTTTTCCTGGTATGTCGCAAATAAATGCTAAAAGCCACCACCAACTATCTTACTCAAGTTCAAAATAATTTTATCGTTTACAGAGCCCTTAAGTTAGCCTTCGGGCCACATAAAAAACACAAGAGAGCCGCATGCGGCCCGCGGGCCGCAGGTTGAGTATCACTGCGCTAGAACGAGGACCCATTAGTGTCGCATGGCGACGTCGGCGTCGCAACGAAACAACGCATCGGGACGAGGTTTCATCCGTGCGTTGCGCTGCGTCGCGTCGATCAGTTGCGATGTTTCAACGGATCGACGGACAAGGGTGCTCTTCGATGGTAGTTACCCCAGGTTGTGGGTGAAAAAACGTGATATAATTCAGGAATTTTTGAAACCTCTCAGGTGTTGTAAAGGACGATGCCAGGAATAACTTCTACTAAAATGTAACCAAAAATATTGTGCGCTTTTTTTCCATTGCGATTTTTATTTGTTAAATTTGCAATTTTTAATGATTTTTAATTGTGCAGCTCAGGATATTGATTTTAGAGAAAAACTTTTTAATAGAAAGTTGTAGAAAATTAAGAAACCTACAATTTGAGGTATGGTAAGTTTAATTTCGTTAATTGGTTATTGCAAAACAGCCTGCGAAAGGTCCAAAAAGGCCGTTTTTTACAATTGCATTATTTATTGTAAAAATAATTTTTTTATGTTTTAAAGCTTTAAAATGAAGATCTTTCAATTCCAAACTTAAAAAAAAATTGTAAAGCCAGATTAACGAATTTATTGCTTCGATATTATAAATTGTTTATTCCAAGAGGTCAAATGTCGAAGGCTATAACTTTTTGACAAAATAAATTTCGACCAAGAGTCAGGATTCTGTTAACCGAGATACGATAGTATCAAGCGGCGCCGCTAGGAGGAGCTTCTCCAACAATGCGTCTCAGAATACCTTAAGAACACTTGGTCATTTTGTACTCTAAACCGAGTAAAGCATGAAAAAGAAAATAATCGTTTTCGTTTTGATTCAATTCGAGTCTCTTGCCATCCTCTGACACAGTGTTTCTGGGTCTCTACCCTTTATCGAAGAGGCTATTGCAAGTAGACTGAATTGAATCAACTCGAGACGAAGAAGAACTGCATCTATTAAAATATCTGCAGTATATTGTGGTTAGACTGTCCTCTAACGGGGAATGACAAAATAAATAAAATAAATTTCGACCAAGAGTCATACTATCGTATCTCCGTTAACAGAATCCTGACTCTTGGTCGAAATTTATTTTATTTATTTTGTCATTCCCCGTTAGAGGACAGTCTAACCACAATATACTGCAGATATTTTAATAGATGCAGTTCTTCTTCGTCTCGAGTTGATTCAATTCAGTCTACTTGCAATAGCCTCTTCGATAAAGGGTAGAGACCCAGAAACACTGTGTCAGAGGATGGCAAGAGACTCGAATTGAATCAAAACGAAAACGATTATTTTCTTTTTCTTTTTCATGCTTTACTCGGTTTAGAGTACAAAATGACCAAGTGTTCTTAAGGTATTCTGAGACGCATTGTTGGAGAAGCTCCTCCTAGCGGCGCCGCTTGATACTATCGTATCTCGGTTAACAGAATCCTGACTCTTGGTCGAAATTTATTTTATTTATTTTGTCATTCCCCGTTAGAGGACAGTCTAACCACAATATACTGCAGATATTTTAATAGATGCAGTTCTTCTTCGTCTCGAGTTGATTCAATTCAGTCTACTTGCAATAGCCTCTTCGATAAAGGGTAGAGACCCAGAAACACTGTGTCAGAGGATGGCAAGAGACTCGAATTGAATCAAAACGAAAACGATTATTTTCTTTTTCTATAACTTTTTGAAAAAAAATCATGGAGAATTGGTGAAACATCCAATCTCCTTCTAAAGAGTTATATTTTCATATTCTAATGTAAATAAATGCGTAAAACATTTTTAAACCTCTAATTTTTGGGTTTGAAAATAAGGGGGCAAATTTCGTTATAAACATTTAGAGCTGAAGCGGCCCTGTACATCCTATGAGTTTTTAACTTACAGATTATTGTTGCTGAAGATGAAACGAAGATTTATAAAAAAATAAAAAATTTCTACGACCAACTGAAGCTGAGATAATTTTTGGGTTTGAAAATAATGAGGCAAATCTCGTTATACACATTTAGAGCCGAAGCGGCCCTGTACATCCTATAAGTTTCTAACTTACAGATTCTTGTTGCAGAAGACGAAACGAAGATTTATAAAAAGATTAAAATTTTCTACAACCAACTGAAGCCGAGATAATTGTTTTTTTTTCTTAAATCGTAGTGCCTTTATTTATAACAATTAAGACATTTTTTACAGTCATTGACTAAAGAAAGACTTATATTATCTTAAAATAAAAATTATTATAAAATATAATTACATTTAATTATTAAAAATTATTTTTTAAATCGGTGCTTTTGCAAGCGGCCGAATTTTGCAAATCGCCTAGCTGGCTTCAAATCCGAGCGCTCGGAAAATGTTTACGTAACTTGTATTAAATTTTGACAGAAAACAATTTAATAATACTACCATTATAATATACAGTCTATTTACTAATTTGTTTTTCTTGATAAACTTTTATATGTGAAATCCAAAACGAATAGTCACTACAAGAAGAAAAAGTTTTATATTGTATATTATAGTAAGAAGTAACATTATTAATATTATATTTATATAACAATGAAAAAATTAAATATATAGTTATATATTTCATATATATTGATGTGATCTTGATTATTGATATGAGATAATATTCTTATATGTCATTTAATTTAATCAATGTATTAATAATAATCTAATTAATTTACCAGATCACATATCAATATGTTTTCAATCTCAGGGCGAATTATAAAATTAATTACTTACTCTCGTGGCTTCTAAGTATTTCTCAATGGTTCCTAATCGGGATAGGGAAGAAAAGAGTAAAATAATACACATATATGGGTTACAATTATAATCAAAATATTGTTTATTTTATTTAAATGACAATCACTGCTTAATATTTGCTAGATCTTATTTTTCTTAAACATAACATTTACAAATGGGAATCTTATTTCCTTTTGGTTTCCAATTGAAAGTTTTTATTAACATTTAACTATTAGGATTTATTAGCAACAATTCTATTTAAGTTTGATGAAGCTTTTCTGATATTATTGATTATGTTTCTTCAATTTTAAATGTGGTATTTAATACGAAAAACCCATACATTCATGTCCAAACAAATGAGACTGACCTTTTTCTGGTGAACTGAGAATGTCTTCACACAAGACCCGTTTCCTGCTATCCTTGGCTGCGATCAAAACCTCGTCCTGGCTTCCAGTAATGTTCTCCTTTGAAACTAGCTCGTATAGCTCTCGTTTCCTGCTTCTGTCGTGATGCTGTGTTCTACCTTTTTCGAAACTGCAATCAGCTACCAGGAACTCTTGGCACAAGGAGGTTCTTTTACTCTCAACCTGGCCTACCTCTTGTTCCACGATAGATACTCCACACTCACGGAACTACACCGGCTTTCTCACTCTCCGTACACTACCGTCTACTACTGGACTTCACTTCTCCACAGCTCAAAACATTCTGATCTCTATTTGTCATTCATTCCCCTACTTTCTAAATATCCCTTCCAGATTCACAAATCAACCTTCCACCACCAACTCTCATTCGCAGTCTTCCTCAAAACGAATTTTTAATCTTTCTAAATATGCTTAATGGATTTCAAAGAAAATAGTTAATTCCCATTCTAAAATTACTTTCTACTATTTACAAATTTTAATGACCTATTCTCTATTTCCACTAAGTCTTATTTAGCATCGGCTAATGATCGAACCTTCCGCGAACAACGATAATGACCTATTATCGATTTCACTTGAGTTTTATTTAGCATAGGCTAATGATCGAACCTTCCGCGAACAACGATAATGGTACGCGCAATTCACTTTGTTTTTTCTAAGCGCATTGTCCCGTGTTCCGTGTGCTTTTTCTAATCACTTCTTAAAATTAAATATAACAATTTGTTGTATACAGGTTGTTCTTAATTTATATGCCCGTGGTTGAGAAAATTGAAAATATTTTATATTAAATTGAATTTTGTTTATAATTATCAAATTTTAATTTTCATATCAAATAGAAATATAACAATATGTATCATTTTTGTAATATTATTTCTTCAGAAATGAAATTTCACATATAAAAGTTTATCAAGAAAAACAAATACAGTAGTAAATAGACTGTATATTATAATGGTAATATTATTAAATTGTTTTCTGTCAAAATTTAATACAAGTTACGTAAAAATTTTCCGACCGCGCGGATTTGAAGCGAGCCGGGCGATTTGCAAAATTCGGCCGCTCGCAAAAGCACCGATTTTAAAAATAATTTTTAATAATTAAATGTAATTATATTTTATAATAATTTTTATTTTAAGATAATTTAAGTCTTTCTTTAGTCAATGATTTAGTCCATCATTTTTGTAATATTATTTCTTCAGAAATGAAATTTCACATATAAAAGTTTATCAAGAAAAACAAATACAGTAGTAAATAGACTGTATATTATAATGGTAATATTATTAAATTGTTTTCTGTCAAAATTTAATACAAGTTACGTAAAAATTTTCCGACCGCGCGGATTTGAAGCGAGCCGGGCGATTTGCAAAATTCGGCCGCTCGCAAAAGCACCAATTTTAAAAATAATTTTTAATAATTAAATGTAATTATATTTTATAATAATTTTTATTTTAAGATAATTTAAGTCTTTCTTTAGTCAATGACTGTAAAATAATTTCTTAATTGTTATAAATAAAGGCACTACGATTTAAGAAAAAAAAAACAATTATCTCGACTTCAGTTGGTTGTAGAAAATTTTTAATTTTTTATAAATCTTCGTTTTGTCTTCAGCAACAATAATCTGTAAGTTAGAAACTCATAGGATGTACAGGGCCGCTTCAGCTCTAAATGTTTATAACGAAATTTGCCCCCTTATTTTCAAACCCAAAAATTATCTCGGCTTCAGTTGGTCGTAGAAATTTTTTATCAATTTTCGTTTCATCTTCAGCAACAATAATCTGTAAGTTAAAAACTCATAGGATGTACAGGGCCGCTTCAGCTCTAAATGTTTATAACGAAATTTGCCCCCTTATTTTCAAACCCAAAAATTAGAGGTTTAAAAATGTTTTACGCATTTATTTACATCAGAATATGAAAATATAGCTCTTTAGAAGGAGATAAGATGTTTCACCAACTCTCTACGATTTTTTTTTCAAAAAGTTATAGCCTTCGACATTTGACCTCTTGGGATAAACAATTTATAATATCTAAGCCACAAATTTGTTAATATGGCTTTACAATTTTTTTATGCTTGGAATTAGAAGATCTTCATTTTAAAGCTTTAAAAAATAAAAAAAAATTATTTGTACAATAAATATTGCAATTGTAAAAAACGGCCATTTTGGACCTTTCGCAATGACCAAATAACGAAATTAAACTTATCATATCTCAAATTGTAGGTTTTTTAATTTACTACAACTTTCTATTAAAAAGTTTTTTTCTAAAATCAATATCCTAAGCTGCAAAATTAAAAATCATTAAAAATTGCAAATTTAACAAATGAAAATCGCAATATAAAAAAAGCGCACAATATTTTTGGTTACATTTTAGCAGAAGTTATTCCTGGCATCCTCCTTTACAACACCTGATAGGTTTCAAAAATTCCTGAATTATATCCTGAAATCAACCTATTTTTCACCCCTGGGGTAAGTGTCATCGCAAGGCAGGTGTGGCATACAATGGTCCGTTGCGACGTTGCAACGCAACGCAGTGCAACGCACTAATGGGGCCTTGCCCTAATACGAATGTTTTAAGCTTACGTGTAAATTACGTTTATTGATCTGTTCGTGTTCACGTTAATTTTAAACAAACAAACTTTGTACAAGTCACTGCATTACAGTTTTGTATCTTAGTAAAACTTAAAACTTATTAAATATCGGTTAAAACTTCATAGAACACCCAAACTTATTAACTACTTTCACATACATATTTAAAGCTTCCATATTTTCTAAAGTTTGTTAAAAGTATGGGAGGAGTCTAGATTAAATATTCTATAAGTTTGTCGTCATGACATTGAAAATTGTCGACTTTTGTTTGTACACAGTAATTTTCGTGTTTAATATTTTAAGTATCAGCTGGTAACAAGTTTATGTCAAGATCAAAGTATAGTGTTTAGACAAAGGTTATTTAGAACAGCAAGTTTATTAGTTCAGATCCGTATAGTTTTACGATTAGGTTTTGCTTTCTCAAATTTTACTAATGTTACATTACTATATTATCTATGTGCTTTTTCTTAGCTTTATGATTGGATTTAGATTATTTATAATAGGAAACTTGCACATTTCTTATTACATAGTAATGTTGAGTTTTGTTTAAAAATGAGATTTCCAAAATTTCACGCTTCAAAAACTCATAATAACTTAGAAGTCCAAATTTAAAATCTTCTGTGTATTTAAACCATTTCAAACGACCCGTGACGTCACATCATTATATTTTATTTATGTTTATGTTCATGGTTATATTTATAATTTAATACGATATTTATCGTATGTCATTGTAATAACATATACCAGTTTGTTGAGATTGGAGTTTGATACATAGACCAGGGCACATCTGTAAAAATATTAGTATATTTGGATGTTGAGAGGTAACTTTAATTTTTGTTAAGAAATTGCTTGAAAATAATTCATGTAATAATATTTGAGTTATCCTCCCACTCAAAAAGTCGGGAACATTGTTTAAATAATCGAAATGTCAAAAAATGAAGGCAAAAGTCGATTTTTATCTTCGTTTTTTGATTATAACTTTAAAAGTAATCATTTCCGAGAAAAATTGCACTGGCTTTAGGATTAGCTAAAATTTTTAAAAGTTGTCACCCTTTTTGCAATATAGCAATAATTGCAAAAAAACCATGAAAAAAGAAGTACAGTAGACTCGCGATTATCCGAGTCACGGTCATCCGAGCCCCTCGGTTAACCGAGGCAAAAGTCAGAACAGGTGAGTTACAATTTTCAATCATGGCGCAACATCGCCGCCTCAAAATAAAAAACAGGAGCAAAGCTTATGCAAAATCAAATATTTTTTTAAACAGTAATATTGATAAGGTAAATGTTTTTATCTTTTATAGACAGTACTGTATTAATTTTGTCATTAAAATATCCACAGTTATGATTATTCACGTGTTTTTCTCTCAATATAACCAATCTCAGTGTTAACCGAGTTTTTCCGTATCCGAGGTAGTCACGGTCCCAGTTACCTCGGATAATCGCGAGTCTACTGTATTCGCATTTTATGTTTTTGAACCATTTATGCTACACTTAGGACCTTTATATTTTACCCAGAAAAACTTTATGATATAATAAAACAATACTGCAAATTTCATTAAGATCGGTTTAATACATTTTGCAAAATAAATTTTGCAATCCAGTTTTCGCAAAAAAATTAATTTTTTCAAAATGTTGCAGGACTGAAAATAAAGTAGACAGCAAGTTGAATTTTTATACATATAGAAGAATACCGTACCTCTCATTTGTAATTTGCCAAATGAAAATCGGTGAACTACCACGTCGGGAACTTTTTTAAATAAACATTAATTTTTGGTGCTACGCGCAGGACAGCGGATACGTTTGCTCTGATTGGGCATTCAAATGACCTTTGATAATGATTGATACATTTTAATTTTTATTACATTTCGATATAAATAAATAAATTGTTTATTGCAAAATAAAAACACATACTCTATCCTTTGAAATAACACTTTTATTAGCAAAAACTTTCTTTGTTAATATATTTTAACTTAAATAATAAAAGTTTATTATTTTTAAACATATGCAATTGTTTAAACAATGTTTCACAAACAATAATCAAATTAGTTTGATTTTTGTGGAATTAAAATATTAAGATACTACAAAATATAGAGTAAGAAAATAATATATTGGATAAAGATTGGAAGAAATTTTGGTGGAAATCAACTTGTGTGAATCGAACACCGCTGTCCTGCGCGTAGCACCAAAAATTAATGTTTATTTAAAAAAATTCCTGATGCCATGGTAGTTAACCGATTTTAATTTTGCAAATTGCACAGCACGATTTTGCAGGTACAGTATTCTTCTATATAAAAAAAATTCAACATGTTATCTAATTTATTTTCAGTCCTGCAACATTTTGAAAAAATGAATTTTTTTTGCGAAAGTTTGATTGCAAAATTTATTTTGCAAAATCTATTGAACCGATCTTAATGAAATTTACAGTATTGCTTTATTATATCATAGAGTTTTTCTGGGTAAAATATGAAGATCCTAACTGTAGCATAAATGGTCGAAAAACGTAAAATGCAAATACTTGTTTATGTTTTTTTCGCAACTATTGCTATTTTACAACAAGGGTGACAATTTTTAAAATTTTTAACCAATCCTATATTGTAGAAAATTTAATTACGTAACTTTTATCTCAGAGCAACTTTTCTCGAAAGTGAATACTTTTAAAGTTATAATCAAAAAACGAAGAAAAAAATCGAATTTTTCCTTCATTTTTTGACATTTTGATTATTTAAACAATGTTCCGGACCTTTTTGAGTGGGAGGATAACTCAATTATTATTATATGAGTTAATTTCAAGCAAATTCTGCAAAAAAATATGTCACCTCTCAACGTCCATCTCAAAACAGATGCGCCCTGGACTAACAGTTTTTGAAGTAAAGGAAAGAAGGTTTACTCTGGAAAATAAAAGAAAACACTATAAGTGTTGTTTAGTGCCATTTTGTAAAAATACAACTGTTACAAACCCCAATAAAATATTTATTAGATTATCAGCCGATAAAAAACGGCGTTTAAAGTGGTTACTTTCATGGCAAAAAAAAGTTTTATCGTTAAATACTTATGAGAATAATAATCAGAATAAAATTAGTAGGTATAATAATAGTATTATACATATACATATTATGTACTTATCTGCTGTAACTCCCCGAACTTCTCCAACGAAAAATTTTCACCCTTTTGAAAATATGTGGCCACCATTAACATATTTACTATAGATAAGTTATCAGACTGGCCTTTAGAAAAAACCCTCTCCGGTCATTTTAAAAAAAATGTCTTAAGTAATAAAAACACTCAACTATTAATTAAAAATTGTCTTAACAAAATTACTTAAATATTAGTTCGAAATTGTCTTAACAAAAACACTCAAATTAATATTAGTCAGAAATGGCAACAATCAAAATATTTATAAAACTGAGTGTCAAAACGAATGCCAAACCTAATGAATTGATGGCAAGGACATCCAATACTACAATGATATGACGTCATGACCAATGAGGGCGCGTTTTGGGCTGGCTGCTATAATTTTAATTTTTAATCGTCTTCAGGGGCCAAACGAAAGACAAAAAAAAACTTTTTTTCTTTGACATATGTTTTAAACTATGTTCTGTTGTGATTTATAGCATTTTTTTTTCAACGAAAACTTTTCGTTTATAAATTCGAAAAGTCTGTATGTTATTGCGTCGCCGCTCCTGTAATACCAAGAGCCGATTTACCGATGGACTCTTATGTAGTTTTGTCTTCTGAATTCAAATCTGAAAACGGCATTTCGATATCTCTAACATCTTCGATATAACCGACCTCAAAGTCTAAAATGTGACGTCACAATCCTTTTATTTTCTTCCGACACACTAAACGTCATATGAAATCGTTGCTCTTAGTAGGCTAGTTTTTTTAATCTGAATTTGTTAAGGAAAAGCCTAGGATATTTGGTATTTACATTTAAGTTGACACTTCGTGAATGTAAAATTAAAAATGCTACTTTAAGGCACTAGTGCTTTAAAAATTTTATGGCACTGCAGTTCGTATTGACCGTATAGGCAATTTTGATGTAATGTCAAAAAAATATAAAAATGGAATGTCAGTCAAGTTCAAGTAAAAGTTTTTGTAGATATTATCCTGTAATTACGTTTGTAGAAAAAAATATTGTATGAAATATTTACAGCGACCAAAGATACAGCGAGGTAAAGTCGAAAAATGATTAAAATTGATTTTTCGCATTTTTGCATAAAATTTTATTTTTTAACATGTAGGTACCACCAAGCCTAGATAAAAATAAACTTCATATTCAGATTCAACGGTATCGAAAATATAAAGAATCGCCAAAATTGGTCATTCATCTTAAAGTTGATTTTCGTGGTCGGTATAACGTAATTTTAAGAGTTGCTACCGCTCGCCTAAAAATGGAACAGGCAATGTATCATTAAAGGGGAGGCCGTATACTCGTACAATCCTTTGTTGTTAATAGTTGTTTATGATATAAGTGTTAAAAAGTACATTTTTAAGGCACTCATGTGAATTGCAGAACTCGCTTCGCTCATTCGGCAAACTTATACGTAAACGTAAGGTATTATAGTACTAAAAGGTACTTTTACTTTAAGTCAATAGAATACACCGTTTTCTAGAAAAATCGATTTGAAAATTTTTCGTTGTTTGAATATCAAAAACAAAATTCAATCAAAAAAAAATATTTAGAAAAACCAAAATTGGTACATACATTTATTTATATTTCAAAAATGAATTGATTTTATTAATTGTGAATTTCTAGTACCGGTCATATGCGTCCGTTTTGGGTAGATCAACGGTTATTTTATCGCATACCTTTTTTGTCTTTAATTTTTAAGGATTTTTGACACTAGATTATTAAATTATGAGGTATTCTAGTATTAAAAGTTACTTTTGCTTAAAGTTGGTAAAATACACCGTTTTTTTTTTATTTTCAAAAAAAATTTCAAATTCAGGAAACGAAAAATTTTCAAATCGATTTTTTTAGAAAACGGTGTGTCCTACCGACTTAAAAAGCAAGAGTACCTTTTAGTACTAGAATACCTCACAATTTAACAATCCAGTATCAAAAGTGCTTAAAAGTTAATGACAAAAAAGTTATGCGATAAAATAACCGTTGCCCCACCCAAAACCACCACCCAAAGTCACCATAGATGGAATCGATTTATCTCTGGAAGATAAATATGTATACCAATTTTCGTTTTTTTCTAACTAAAAGCGTTCTGGAGGTATTTAAGAAAAACTAATTACAAGACGCCATCTTCAAAGAGCTCTAACTCCCTTAGGAAGCATTTTCGGACTAAGTGAATGTGGTTAAATTCTCTTAAAATTATCTGAGGAATATCCTGTCTTCGTTTGTCGGTAGAGTTTCTGGACACACTGTATAGTCGGTTCGCTAAACTCGACACAACTGGCTAGTGATTTTAGTAGGTAATTTTTTTGTTTTTTGCGAATTTTGCCAAAATTGGCAAAATTACTAATTATTTAGTAATTATTAACTAGGTAATTAGTAATTATTTTTTTTGCCAAATTGGCAAAATTTGTTTGTTATAAAAAATTATGGTCTGATGTGTGCAATTCTAATGGAAAAAAATATTTGAAGATTTTTCTCAAATTATGGATACCTACCACCATTTTCATTTATAACTCTTTTATTTTTAATTTGACGAAGGAAAGTTATTCTTCATAAAAAGCTATTCATGTTCTAAGATTTATGATGCAACCAACATATTATATAAAGTTTTATTAATTTTATACGAGGTATATAAAAATATAAATTTAGATCAAGAGTAAACTACCTTTATAGTTCATAACATTTAAATTAGAATGATATAATTGCACATTAAAACATAATTATTAATTCTAAACTACTTTTCATAATAGCAATTTTCCATATTACGAATTAAAATACGTAAATAAACAAAGTTTTCGTTATGATAATGCTCACATTTTCAGCTTGTTTTAAATACATACAAAAATCTTTCTCTTACTTCAAACTCATTTTTTTTTCAAAAATAAGTCTTTTAAACCAGCCAAACTTCTAGAGCCTACTAATAAAAGTACATTACAAAAGTGAATTGTAAAGGGGTAACTTCTTCTTCTTTTTCTGGTAGCACTACAACCCAAGGGGGGTCTTGGTTGACTGTACAACTCGCTTCCATCTCGAACGGTCGTCCATGATAGTTGGGTCAGTGGGTAGCCCCATTGTTCTTAAATCTGACCATATATTGTCTCTCCATCACATTCGTGGGCGTCCTAAGGGCCTTCTTCCTGTGGGGGCTTCCTCCCAGATCAGTTTGACTAGGCGGTTATTAGTGAGTCTATGGACATGGCCAGTTTTAGACACAGATTTAATTTCTTGGACTACGTCGCTCGCCTTATACATCTGCTTGACCTCAGCATTTGCTCTCATTCGGTATTGGTTGGTGTTAGGGTCGTGATAAGGTTTAAAGATTCTTCTGAGGATTTTTCTCTCAAAACATCTTAAGTTTTCTTTCAATTGCTTTGGTCAGAGTCCACGTCTCACACCCATACATGAGCACCGGTCTTCCATTTTGTTGTTTTGGTAGATGTTCTCAATAGTTTTTATGATATCTAGAGGGACTTCTCTATTATACAGAAGATGGATTACATCTTTGAGTCTTACTCTGTCAAATGAAGATTATTATCTTATATATTATCTTATCTTATATTATCTTCATATTTGATGCTCGTGTTAGGTTCTTGGATTTAATAGTATTGTGGAGGCTATACATACATCTGTTTGCTGCCTGAATTCTCCCTTTATTCTCTTCCGTGATATCGTTATCTGCAGTGATTGATGCTCCGGGCAGCATCTAAACATTCCGTATATGTATTTGGACCATAGGAGTTTTCTATTGGTTCGTTGCAGCACGCGGTAATATTTTAACCAATAGGCGGCGAGGTTCCAGATGCATATACGGAATGTTTGTCGGTCCCAAATTCATATACGGAATGTTAAATATCGTACACCGAAAAAGATAAGTTTTTTTAGAGTCTTTTAAAAGGAGATTGATTTTAAAATACTTGTTACTGTATTGTTAAATAAAAATAAAACAATTATAGTATTTCGAATATTATTTGGTGCGAAATTCATATGCGGAATGTTAATTATTCGTAGACCAAAATAAATATAATATAAACCAGAATAAATAATATTTAAAACACAACCGCAAACGTTATAACCAAGTTAACATTTATTTTCGTCTGATAGCAGATAGCACACAGCCCTAAACTTCAACAGAATTAAATTGAATAGCTGAAACAGATCTAAACATACTTAACAACACGTGCAAGTCATTAAAAATTCTGAGAAAGAGAAACCTTAGTCAAATAAAGAAATATGTCTCTTAAATCTATACCATCCCATTTATGAATTTCGCACCAAATAGGTACCTAATCATTGTTTTATTTTTCTTTAATAATACATCAATAAAATATGTATTTTAAAATCAGTCTCCTTTAACTGATTAATAAGAAGTCCCATTTTTGGTCTACGAATAATTAACATTCCGCATATGAATTTCGCACCAAATAACATTCGAAATACTATAATTGTTTTATTTTTATTTAATAATACAGTAACAAGTATTTTAAAATCAATCTCCTTTTAAAAGACTCTAAAAAAACTTATCTTTTTCGGTGTACGATATTTAACATTCCGTATATGACTTTGGGACCGACTAACATTCCGTATATGCATCTGGAACCTCGCCGCCTATTGGTTAAAATATTACCGCGTGCTGCAACGAACCAATAGAAAACTCCTATGGTCCAAATACATATACGGAATGTTTAGATGCTTCCGGGTATTTAAAACTTTCCACTCTTTCAAAGTTATATGGATCTATCGTAACATTTTGCCCTATTCTATCTCGTCCCTTTTGTCTGT
Source organism: Diabrotica virgifera virgifera (assembly GCF_917563875.1). Lineage (NCBI taxonomy): Eukaryota > Metazoa > Arthropoda > Insecta > Coleoptera > Chrysomelidae > Diabrotica > Diabrotica virgifera. The sequence continues at coordinate 187,003,656 of NC_065450.1, forward strand.
TGATACACATGTATTTGGTTTTCTCTTCATTTACCCTTAAACCAGTTTTCTTTGCCCCCACCTCCAACTTAACGTAAAGGATTAACGATTATTTTTAATTAGTGTGGTAATTTGGGAACGATTTTCACAAAGCTCTGAACTTCTATTAATTCAGAGCAAAAATTAAGTGATACCTCATTATCATCATCATCATGCAACCTCTTCAGTCCACTGCTGGACATAGGTCTCTCTCAATTTTTGCCACTCTCCACGGTTCTGTGCGTCTTGTTGCAATTTCTTGGACATTCGTTTAATGTCGTCCATCCAGCTTGTTGGTGGTCATCCTCTGCTGCGTTTGTCTTCTCGTGGGTGCCAGTCAATTTATATGGACCAGAAAACTAATTGACTGGCGCTCAAGAGATACCTCATAATGAATGCCTTTTTTCAATTACGGAGTATTTATCTTCCAATTTTATCTGTCTATTATCTTTATTACTGACTTACTTTCCGTGTCTAGAACACCAACAACTTTAAATTCTGTACTTCCAATGGTTAGCCATACTCAGATGGCTAAAATGGCTGTCATTTGCTAAAATTAGGTCTTCTGTACAGGATGTTCTGTACAGGTCTCTCTCATCACTCTGCATGATCCTAGATAGTGACTATTCTGAACCCCGCAACAATCGAAGGTATCGTTTTCCTGGTATCTCCATTTTTTCAGGTTACTAGCACAACGTGAAACGCCGCTTCTTGGTCTGTTTAGCGCTTTTATGTCGGATACGGTAAATTGTGTACAGCAGCCATTTCCTTTGAAGGGGCAAAATGTGTTGTAGTAGCTGACGCTTGCCATGCCATAGATGTATTCGGCGCATCTCTGGTGCTTCGGGGATGGATCTTGATTTTTTCAGAAAGCTTTTTCGAGATCTTAGTCTACTTTGCTGAGTATGATAATCATACAAGGGGTGTTTTAGATTCGTCTCCTGCTTCTTTCGTTCTTCTCTGATGTGACGTGTCTCCTGATAGGTAGTGGAGCGATTCCACCTATGGGGTAGACCTCTTCGATATTATACGAACCGTTCTACTTAGAACCACGTCGACGTTTTTAGCATGAGCAGAGTTTGCTCACACTGGTAACTGGTACTCCAAATTCCGCGGCCGAAAACATAATGCAGAAGTGCTAAGAACGTGTGGTTGTGCTCCCCATGTTGTATTAGTTAGTTTGCGGATGATATTATTTCTGGCACTACTTTAAGTAGGGTTAAAGGTTAAACACACCTGGGTCTTTGTGGGATTGGGTTCAGATGGTTTTCACCATAGTATAGTGCTAAGTCTCCCAGGGCACCTGTCATTTTCACTTCGTCTTCATTGAAGGTTCTTCCCTGAGCTACCACTGCTGTATCATCAGCGTAAATAAATTGCATTGCTTGTTGGTTTATGGTCGTTGGTATTTATTTTGTATAGAATCGGCACGAGGACACTTCCTTGTGGGAGCCCCTTTTTTTGGTCCATCCGCTAACTGTTCTTGGACTGGAGTGTCACGTAGAAGCATCTATTCTGGATGAGGCATTTCACTAATCTTGTGAGTCGGAAATCCTTTGTAGTTTCGTAGAGTTTTGCCAGCAGCCGTTGATTAACTGTCTCCTAGGCGGCAGTTAGGTCTATAAACGCTGCTCCTGTTATTTCTTTCCATTCAAAATCATCTTCAATATGTTGCGTGATATTAACAGGTAGCCAAAACGCGTTCCAAGATTGCGGCTGTAATTTTGAATATTTTTTCGAGATATTTGGCAAACGTATTCGTAATATAATAAAGAATGGCGGTACAGAGCCCAATTTGAAAAATATATTAATATGTGGAAATTACTCTGTAATTACATACAATATTAAAAAACGAGCCTGTACCGCCATTAAGAAGAACAAAAAAATACACTTTCTTCAAATATACTTTTTTATCCGATGCCTAGATTTTGTGTCATTTTGGAACTACTAATGAAATAAAAAAATTTAGTAGTTCCAAAATGACACAAAATCTAGGCTTCGGATAAAAAAGTTTATTTGAAGAAAGTGTATTTTTTTGTTCTTCTTAATGGCGGTACAGGCTCGTTATTTTAATATTGTATTTAATTACAGAGTAATTTCCACATATTAATATATTTTTCAAATTGGGCTCTGTACCGCCATTCTTCATTATATTACGAATACGTGTGCCAAATATCTCGAAAAAATATTCAAAATTACAGCCGCAATCTTGGAACGCGTTTTGGCTACCTGTTGATCGCTACTGTTTCTTCTTAAGGATTTGGCTGCAGCAATATTTTCTGAGTCTGAACTCTGTTTCTTCTGGAATAATTTTAGTCTCCGCAGATTCAGCGATCAGGTTCAGTATCGTTCGTTCGAATGCCTTGAAAAGTTACAAAACTTTCGACACAAAAGGTACAAATGGTATATTTGTTAATACACTTAGTTTTATGTTTTATATTTATATTATTTCTCTATACATATTTCTCTATTGACTTCATTATTTACTTATATTTATATTTGACTTGTAAAAGTACTTTTTGTTGTGCTATTATCAATAAACTGTCTATCTATCTACTACAACAATGATGCGGTTAATTCATTGCAACATGACAACTATTGTTAATTCTAAATACTGCTTTTATGTACTTTGTAATTGTTTCCAATATACATAAAACTTCGTACTTATCCTATCATGCTTTTATATTTAGAAAACATGTCGCATGTTCATCCAGTTGGATAAAGGTGGAAGCAATTACTGGCTCGTTTTAGTACATTTTCTATTATCCAGGCACAATCAATTTGTTCGTATTGGACATTTTTCTGGGATTTTCCGTTTTATTTTAGATGAGACTGTCATAACACTTTGCGAGTTATCCTCTGAGCGCGCGTTTCCGGGAATACTTTTTTAAAAATAACACATCCGGAATAAAAATGAGAAAATCCTACCAGCTGATTGCAGTTAGTAGACGAGCATCAGTGGCACGCGAATGATTTTCTAGTTTTTTATAGATTCGTGATGTGTTTAGTGAGATTAGTGTGTGGTTTTACAAGGTTATATCGTTTTTGTTGAGGATTAAAATTTAGTAAAAAGTAAGTTTGTTTAATATTTTACTTACTTATTTTTGCAATATCATCATCATCGCGTCAAAATATATCATATAAAAAATTTTGAAAAATTATTTTGGATTGGGGGAAAGACTTGACTTAAACGGTCAGCTTTGCTGAGAAAGTTAATCAAATTACAGTATTCTATCAGTTATGACTACAGTATTAACTGATAGTGTATTTTACATTCATTTAGACATTTAGAGAAATACATGTAAACATATACCATTATTAGTGCAAAAGTAGAAAAAAATTACAAATTCTATCGTTTCTAAATTGTAGTCGTAATTGTACTGATCCATATTCATAATCACTGTCTTCGGTATCTTGATCTTGTATGTAAGGAACTGTAACTGATGCATCCAACATTCTTCCATTAACTTTTCACATGTTTACTCACTTTTTTCCAAAATTGCAGGTGTAGCAGTATTCAATATTCTTGTCATGATTTCAAAACAGCTGCGGCACTATAAAAGTTACTTCCAATTTATTTATCGTAGTAAATTTTGCATATTCTCCAAATGTGTTCACTGGGAATTGGATTCGCAATAGTAAGGGGGAGCAGTGTTAACACATTTTGTCAAACGAGATGTACCCTGGAAATTTCGAATGTATTTCTGTTTTTTAGTATGTTAACACCGTCTCTACAGAAAAATGTTCTTTACATTCACGTATTACTTCAACTTATAACTCTCAGGAAGATATTTAGTGTTAGGATGTAGTCTAGCTTTTTATTGTGCGACATCTACTATTTACATTTTTTCTATTTTTCAAAACTGATTGAGTTTTGTCTCACTAATATAAAATACATCACACACACGTTTATGTACGTACTAAATTGATCACAAAGGACCTCCATTGGCTCTTTCAGCAGTAAAATACCGTGCAAATTAACAATTACTCGCTTTATATCTAAAACACTTCCATTTTCGCTGTCAAAACATAAACAATCCAAATGAATGGCGTAAGAACACAATTCGTTAATCCCTCTGTATATTATAAATCAGTATCAATAGTACATGTTTCGGTATATCCTACCCCGTCAAAAATCCGGGTAGGTACGAATTCATAAGCAGACAGTTCAACGAATATGTCTTCAAACTTCTCACCTCAGTTGAATAGCTACAAAAGTGTCACCTACTCTCATGGCCATAAACGAAACACGACTCGATAAAATCGGTCTCTACCTCTTGTGCTGTATGAAATGTGCGTGAATGAAGGACTTAATTCTAGCCATCGCGAATTTGTTCGTATTGGACTTTTTCGTGGGATTTTCCGTTTTATTTTAGATGGGACTGTCATAACACTTTGCGAGTTATCCTCTGAGTGCGCATTTCCGGGAATACTTTTTTAAAAATAACACATCCGGAATAAAAATGAGAAAATCCTACCAGCTGATTGCAGTTAGTAGACGAGCATCAGTGGCACGCGAATGATTTTCTAGTTTTTTATAGATTAGTGATGTATTTAGTGAGATTAGTGTGTGGTTTTATAAGGTTATATCGTTTTTGTTGAGGATTAAAATTTAGTAAAAAGTAAGTTTGTTTAATATTTTACTTTCTTATTTTTGTAATATCATCGTCATCATCGCGTCAAAATATCTATATAAATAAAAATGAATGTTTGTATGTATGTATGTATGGGGTCTACCCCAAAATCCCGACAGCCAAAATCCCGACAGCGACAATCCCGACGGCCAAAATCCCGACACGCCAGAATCCCGACAGACCAAAATCCCGACTGGCCAGAATCCCGACAGGTTTGATAAGTTTCTTTTTAACATATAATTAAATTTATTTCTTGTTTTTTGTTTATGGCCATCTGTTTTTTATTTTTTGTTACTAAACAAAAGTATTTTGTATTAAAAGTATTAAACAAAAGTCAGAATTTTTACTTATGTCAGGATTGTTGCATGTCGAGATTTTGGCCTGTCAGGATTCTGGCGTGTCGGGATTCTGGCGTGTCGGTGTTTTGGCCGTCGGGATTTTGGGCGGCACCGGTATGTATGTATGTATGTATGTACCTTATAGACTCGCAAACTATGCATTTAATCGTATGATGACCTTAATCAAAGTTGTTGTGCATGAATCCGGGAAGGTGTCTGAAGTGGTACGATCTACCTAAGTGAAAAGGGGGCTTCCCCCCCGAAATTATTTTTAATTTTTTTGGACAAACTGTTCTTTTTTAATTTTATATGATGTAGAACAAAAATATGCATTCAACCCTAAATTTTCACTTTTCTATCACCAACCGTTATTTTTTAATAGCCATCTAAATATTACCTCTTCTTATATAAATAAAAATGAATGTTTGTATGTATGTATGTATGTATGTACCTTATAGACTCACAAACTATGCATTTCATCATATTATGATGACCAAAATGAAAGTTGTTGTGCATGAAGCCGGGAAGGTTTCTGAGTTGGTACGACCAACCTAAGTGAAAAGGGGGCTTGCCCCCCCCCCTTAATTATGTTTTATTTTTTTTTTGGACAAACTGTTATTTTTAAATTTTATATGATATAGAACATATACATTCAACCTTAAAGTTTTACTTTTCTATCACCAACCGTTATTTTTTAATAGCTGTCTAAATATTACCTCTTCTATATAAATAAAAATGAATGTTTGTATGTATGTATGTATGTACCTTATAGACTCACAAACTATGCATTTCATCATATGATGACCTTAGAAAATTTGTCGTTATCGCGGGGCGGGAGTCGGGATCGGGACGAAATTAAATTAAAATTACGAATTAAAATTAAATAAAGTGTGCGATATTGTAAGATTTGTGAAAAGTCAAAGACTGCCATAGCTGTGATATGTTTAGAGACAAGAAGATACAAAAACACTAACGAAAATTTTACAATAGAAACTGACACACTGACAAAAAAAGGAAGGTCCAGAACGAGATGGTTGTTTGACTTAGAAGACGACCTGAAAACTATGAATGTAAAACAATGGATAAGAAGGACATAAAGGAGGTCTAAATGGAAGGACATAATCAGACAGGCAAAGTTTATTCATGGTTATGATGTCAAAAGAAGAACCGGGTTCGATAACTGGCCAATTATTACTAGACCGGGGTCACAGCATAGAAAACGCAACAGCAGTGACACACTAGTAGGCGGGAAAAGTTCGCGCACTATTACGGCGCAGATCGTCGGCCATTTTGTGCGTAGTACCAGACAAGTAGAAAATCGACAGTGTTGCCGATTTGTACATAATTATCAGATTTACTGAACTTTTATGACATTCTGATAATATTAAATATTTTTTAACATAATTTTATACGTATGCCTGTAAGAATTATGTCAATAATTGGGACATAACACAAAATATTGACGATGAATGGCGATTGTATTGTTAATCTTTTGCATAAATTCCAGAAATTATTCAAAAAGAATCTCTCACGAGTAATAAAGTTGGTGACATCGGCAACACTGATGAACTAACACATCACATCACCACTGAGATGACGAAGCGTTAAATACCGCTATGAATTCCAAGATTTCATTGGTTAGAACTACCCACGTGATATCTGTGTTCGTATTGGTCAAATGATTAAGAATGACAGAGCGGGATATTTAACTACCAATATTGTATGCAAAGTGTCGTTTCAAGAAAACAAGTCAGCTGACTGAGGATGATGGATAAATATTAATTTCTTGTTTATCTTACAATTGACAATTTTTATGAGAGAAATAAAAGTGTGGTAGAAAATCAATATGTATTGAAAAACGGTATTGATTGAAAAACACTATTTATTCGTTTCTACTAGTCTTCTTTCTAGACTGTACCTTAGTCTCATAAAATATTTCTTTTTATCTCATAAAAAATATAAACAATTATTGTATAGCTATAATATTCTTTTAATTTATTTCAGTTGTTCAATACAAACACGGCAGCACTAGAATAGATCTTATAAATTAAATTATAAATGCATGAAAATCAAAAAGAGATAATTTACATAAAAGTTAATATACTGGATATGGGGAAAAGTAATTTAGGAGAAATTATATGTTATATTATATAATAATTATGATTTTCTTCGGCATTTTGTAAAGTATAGGGCATGTTGTGTCTTGTGTCCTTTTAAAAAGTCTGAAATTTCATTTACATTTGGATTTTTAAACGTATCACTTATTAATATGTTGCTACGATTTTTGTTCCTTTGTGGAAAAAAACCGTTTCTGTGGTTCAATGTTTTTACATATTGAAACCTTTAAAACACTTCAATTTTTTTATGCAAATTTTTATTAAATTTTTTGTTGCATGTAGGTATATTTGACAAAACAATCTAAACATTGCTGTCACTTAAATTATCTAAATTGGGTGTATGTATTTACAAGCATCGTCAAATCTTCATGATCTTTTTTATTGCAAATTAAATTGATGTTACTTAAATCCTTAAAGTCGTGGTTTCACTATCAAATAATTTGATCAAACAGTTTGAGCAAACTCAGGAAGTGACGTCACAACTGCAGTTTGTTCAAATTATAAAAATCTAGTCGTCACACTATCAGTTTGATCAAAGTTTATATTGAGAGTTGTGGTAGTAGGTACATATATCAAAACCCACAAGCATTCTAACACTTTAGCGAATAATAAGCCCCAAACTCTCTATTGTAGAAGGGAGTTAGTAACAAAGCAAAAAGAAATCAAGTCCTGATTAGGAAAAATCTAGAAAACAAACAAGAGTAACTATTGGCTACAAAAGCTGCTGTACAAAAATCAGTGTGCACGCTGAAGAAAGCAACACAGGGAATGATAACGAAACAATTTTAATGTGTAGCTAGGCCATGACTGATAAACATATACAGGGGCTCACAGCTTAAACGATGCAGTCACTACTCAATAAAGCTAGCTTGTGTCAGTCGCTCAATATTTATTAGAAAAAACTTACATACTGAAAGTAGGTAAGTTAGTATGAGTCTTCTAAAATAGCATAAGCTATGTTTTGGGTTTCAAATATGCAATAATTAACACCCTCAGCGCCAGTGTATCCTTTTAGATATACACTGTCCTCAACACTGTGTACCGAAAAAGATACACATGGCTCGTTGTGTTCGATCTATTGTGTCACCTAAAAGGACACACTTTCCTAAGTTTTTATATGTAGAGAATAATGCTATGGCCTGAGCCAATTTCCTGGTATAACTGGGTTTGGCCTTATGACATAAAAAGATAGATTGTATGTAACTAGAAATTCGTATGAAAAATGATGCCATGTATGGACCAAAACAACTTGCTCCAACTCATTATGCAGGGAAAGATTCAAGGAAAAAGAAGCATAGGAAGATGCAGAATATCTTGGCTGCGCAACCTGAGAGAATGGTACGGATGAACATCAAACGAACTTTTCAGAGCAGTCGTCTGCAAAGTCCTAATAGCTAAGATGTATTGTCAGAGAAATAGCAAATAATCCCAAAAAAGTGAACCAAAATTGAGAGATGAGGTGGAAATACAGTTTGGAAAAAGATGTAACCCTAAAATAATTAGACGGATATTACAAAAGAATAATCTACATAGCTGAACTGCAAGAAATAAATCTTCTATCAGCCAAAGAAATAAGCAACAAGGAGTTTTGTTTTCTTTATTAATATTCTCCTTTAAAAGTTTACATCATTTTAGCTGATATCAAAATCGTACACAAAATAATTAAAGAACTATTGTTATTTAAGTATGGTATATTTGAAACCCAAAACATAGCTTATGCTATTTTAGAGGACTTAAGTAACTTACTTTCAGTATGTAATTTTTTTTTTCTAATATTGGGTCACTGACACAAGCTAGTTTTATTGAGTAACGACTGTATCATTTCAGAAGTGAGGCTGTGAGTCACTGTAGGTGCAGTACAATAATTTTGCTTATACAAATTATCAGTAATAATATTTATTTACATCAAAATAAAAATTCCATCACATAATGATGTCTAACAGCTGATTGTCATTTGTCTTTATTGCTTAATTCTCTGACCAATACGAACACAGATATCACGTGGGTAGTTCTAACCAATAAAATCGTGGAATTCATAGCGGTATTTAACGGCTCGTCTGAGATGTACTACGAGAAAAACGGCGACCCTGTACTTTTCAACTTCAAAGGCGGCATCAGGGAGTGTCCTTGCTGGTTTCGTTTATTATGCTGTGCCGGGGTCTCGATTTTTGACCCTTCGCTTCGTTATCGAACGTATTCGTTTCGTATACTAAACATATACGAAGCAAATACGTTCGATAACGAAGCGAAGGGTCAAAAATCGAGGCCCAGTTATCCCCGCAACGCGTCTACCGGTGTCACTTCTTACTCAGTAACCAGGAATATATTATTTGTTTATGTATGTATCAAGCGTAGTAGTGACGTTTATAATCAGTTTATAATCAGAAGTATTTTTTGATTTTCTGTTCATTTTTATTTATTGACCTTTGACACATTATTGATTTATTTCTAAGGCGGTACGAAGTTCGCCGGGTCAGCTAGTATCATATAAAAAAATTTGGAAAAATTATTTTGGATTAGGGATAAAAGACTTGACTTAAACGGTCCGCTTGCTGAGAAAGTTAATCAAATTACAGTATTCTATCGGTTATTACTACAGTATTAACTGATAGTGTATTTTACATTCATTTAGAGAAATACATATACCATTGTTAGTGCAAAAGTAGAAGAAAATTACAAATTTTATCGTTTCTAAATTGTAGTGGTAATTGTAGTGATCCATATTCATAATCACTGTCTTCGGTATCTTCATATTGTATGTAAGGAACTGTAACTGATGCATCCAACATTCTTCTATTAACTTTTCACATTTTTACTCACTTTTTTCCCAAATTGCAGGTGTAGCGGTATTAAATATTCTTGTCATGATTTCAAAACGACTGCGGCACTATAAAAGTTACTTCCAATTTATTTATCGTAGTAAATTTTGCATATTCTCCAAATGTGTTCAATGGGAATTGGATTCGCAATAGTAAGGGGGAGCAGTGTTAACACATTTTGTCAAACGAGATGTACCCTGGAAATTTCGAATGTATTTCTATTTTTTAGTATGTTAACACCGTCTCTACAGAAAAATGTTCTTTACATTCACGTATTACTTCAACTTATAACTCTCAGGAAGATATTTAGTGTTAGGATGTAGTCTAGCTTTTTATTGTGCGACATCTACTATTTACATTTTTTCTATTTTTCAAAACTGATTGAGTTTTGTCTCACTAATATAAAATACATCACACACACGTTTATGTACGTACTAAATTGATCACAAAGGACCTTCATTGGCTCTTTCAGCAGTAAAATACCGTGCAAATTAACAATTACTCGCTTTATATCTAAAACACTTCCATTTTCGCTGTCAAAACATAAACAATCCAAATGAATGGCGTAAGAACACAATTCGTTAATCCCTCTGTATATTATAAATCAGTATCAATAGTACATGTTTCGGTATATCCTACCTCGTCAAAAATCCGGGTAGTTACGAATTTATAATCAGACCGTTCAACGAATGTGTCTTCAAACTTCTCACCTCAAATGAATAGCTACAACAGTGTCACCTACTCTCATGGCCATAAACGAAACACTACTCGATAAAATCGGTCTCTACCTCTTGTGCTGTATGAAATGTGCGTGAATGAAGGACTTTGGAATAATTTTAGCCATCGCCAATTTGTTCGTATTCGACATTTTCCTCGGATTTTCCGTTTTATTTTAAATGGGACTGTCATAACACTTTGCGAGTTATCCTCTGAGTGCGCATTTCCGGGAATACTTTTTTAAAAATAACACATCCGGAATAAAAATGAGAAAATCCTACCAGCTGATTGCAGTTAGGAGGCGAGCATCAGTGGCACGCGAATGATTTTCTAGTTTTTTTTTTGTAGATTCGTGATGTGTTTAGTGAGATTAATGTTGGTTTTACAAGGTTATATCGTTTTTGTTGAGGATTAAAATTTAGTAAAAAGTAAGTTTGTTTAATGTTTTACTTACGTATTTTATAAGTTAATGTCATCATCATCAACGCCAAATATATCATATAAAAACAAAAGCCAGGACTCTATAAATACAAAAGTTTCTTCGCCTCTTTGCTAGGTTAGCAATTGTGTTATAAGAATTTTCTAAATCTGGGTTGATTGAACATACTAGATATACTTTATCAAGCAGATATTAAAGCATATGCAAAGATTGTCAGGTAAACGCATTTATTACCAAAACACAATAATATCAGTAAACAAGTGATAAAGCAAAGGTCTGTTTCACTTATTGATAATATATATTTATACCACACAACAAATAATAGCCCAGGAAATGAAACTTAATATAGTACAAAACTTCGCAATTTTTACAGAATGAACCGATTTGCATGAAAATTTGGAATTAAGCTCCCCTTACCCTCCTCTACTTCCAATTCTATATTGTGCCGACAGGCTCTTTTTATTTTTTAAGGGTGAAAACTACCCCTTATTGCCAAAATCTATAAAAAAGCTTAAAAAGAGTGAAATTTGTTCAGATGCATTAAATAATGGTTTTCTAGTACTCTAACTATAATTATTGACTATTTCAACCCTTTCAAATTTCATTTTTAAGGGTGAAAAAATGGTGAAAACTACCCCTAATTGCTCAAAATTACTCAAAAAAGCTTAAGGAGTGATAAAATTTCGATCGAATGATTTAGGTAATAACGGTTTGATATTTCTAATATAATTTCTGAATATTGCACCCCTTAAAAATTATTTTTTAAGGTTGAAAACTACCCCTCATTCCGAACTGGGAAAATCTCAACAGGTTATGAAATTTCCTAGTATTTTCAAACCTAAATTTTCTTTTTAATTTCTGAGGACTGAGGATGATGTCCAGAATGGAAATCGAAAAGTCAAATAATAGTTAATTAAGAAATGTAATTTTCATTACACCTACAATAATTATGGCTCAATGGTAATTGACTGGCATGGCATAAATTCTTATAGTAACTTTTTGTTTTATTTCAAAGTCCTTCAACAAGTAGGTATAGATGTCCAATCTACACACATCTTTCAATCATTAGTTTAGTTTGATACCCTAAATACCTTAAATACATTAAATATGTATAAGTAGGTACATACTTATATTTAATAATTTGTAAAAAAAATTATATGCAAAGATATTTGAAAAATACTGGCGAGCACCTCCAAGATGAAAAAGATACTCACTTACACAAATAAACACATCAAAGATGTTTCAACTTTTACCTGGCACTGCGAGCGTAGATTCGTCCCGCCTAAATACGGATACGGGCATACACAATTTTGTATAATATATACATATTCGTACGTGTTCTATGGTTCCATGAGTCGGGTATGAATCAATGTATGCGTGTATTTAAATTTCTAATCCACAAAATATAAAAAAAACACCGTTAACTTACATTATTATGCTTTCGGTTGGATTTCTCAAATTTTTTTTTCCAAAAAACTCTTTTTTTAACCATAACTTTTTAATTTTTTACCTCAGAAAGTTTGGTAAAAAATCATTTTGTAGGTTTGTACAAGATCTATAAGGCTATTAATATTAAATGCTTTTAAAACCCTAAGTGCCGGTACTTTCTGTCCCGATTAAATCCCGGTTAGCTAACAGAATAACAGACTTAATAAATGTAATTATAATTGTAATTATAGGTAATAATAATTATAATTGCACTTATTAAGTATGTTATTCTTAGGGCCGGTACTTTCTGTCAGGTTTCTGGCCGGTTTCTGTCGGTTAGCTAACCGGGGTTTAATCGGGACAGAAAGTACCAGCCCTTAGTCTCAAAATGGGATGACTTTAAAAGAGTTGGTAAATGTAGTTTTGCATGTTAGTACAAGCTTTATGTCAATATCTTACCAAGTTTTTGCTTTACAAAAAAATTTTCGCAAACCAACCTCTTGGAAACTAAGAAAGCTATAATTTAATATATAAACATTTTTTTCGTATATCTGATGCTTATCTTTCTATTCTGAAGAAAAAGGCATTTTTACCAAACCACAAAAATTCGTTATTCGCTTCTAAGTCCATTTTTTTTAAACTAATCAGTATAAGCCGATCGAACTTCTACAATATATTAATAATACCTAAATAAAGAATGTTGTTCTGAAGCTATTTCCTTGTGGCATTTTTATAATTACGTATTTTTTATGGGAAATAAGCCACAATTTTACTAAAAAATGAATTTATTAACGTTTCGAAGCCCAAATCGGGTTTCATTGTCAAAATACAAAATACTATTAAAATAAAACAAACATGTTGTTGCTAAGTAAAAAAATTCTTCAAATAATTTATTTAATCTGACTCATTTATATTGGCAATTCAGACGTATATTATACATTTTAAAGTAGAAGACTTTAAAATGATATCGCCAATATTTATGAGTTGCGTTCCTGGGACGACTTTACTAAAAGATAGTTCATTCGATTACATGAAATCAATCTTAACTCATTTACTATGGAATCTCTAACGCGAGAATTTTACTGTCATCGTTGCATTTGGTTGTCTTTTTAAAGACAGATCACATGCTATGATTTTTTTGCGACGGATATTCTTGAGTTAAGATTGATTTCATGTAATCGAATGAACTATCTTTTAGTAAAGTCGTCCCAGGAACGCAACTCATAAATATTGGCGATATCATTTTAAAGTCTTCTACTTTAAAATGTATAATATACGTCTGAATTGCCAATATAAATGAGTCAGATTAAATAAATTATTTGAAGAATTTTTTTACTTAGCAACAACATGTTTGTTTTATTTTAATAGTATTTTGTATTTTGACAACGAAACCCGATTTGGGCTTCGAAACGTTAATAAATTCATTTTTTAGTAAAATTGTGGCTTATTTCCCATAAAAAATACGTAACTAAATAAAGAAGACTGCATAAGACCAATGAGTGATTTTCATTAGGGTGGTAATTATGGGGTTGTTTTCGCTCACTTTCTCGCTGAAAAAAATAGGGACTGACTTTCTTTTCATCATAAGTGACTAAATTTTTGAGATAAAGACTTTTTGTTTATTTTGAAAGATATATCTTTTTAAATACTTGAAAATAGTTTCTACAAGTTATCCTCTAAAAATGCATAGTTTGCCCGTCTTTTGACTTGGAAACTACAAAATTTAGCATTTGACGAAGAAGAGCTAACCTACATATAATAAAGTACCTATAGCTCGGCTACTATTAGTCTCAAAGAAAAAAAACCGTTTCGTTTATTTTTTCAAAAGGTACATTTTTGTTAATTAGAGTTGTTTTGATAAAACGAATAATTGTTGAGTTATTAGCAGAAAACTGATTAAAAACATTGCTTTTTTCGATATAAAACTAACATCTTATATAGCGAATGAATCGTAAACTATTAAATTTATCAAAAAAGTGTATAGAACATTTTGTGCTTAGAATTATTCATTTTGCCAATTTTTGTGGTCAAAATATAATAAAAAATTTCCACCACCTATATGGGGTGGCAACAGAGCTGGGCTGGGTACAGAGTACCGGGTACTTTTCATATTTGAGGAACGAGTATCTACAGAGTACTGAATACCTTGCTCAAGAAAAGTAAGTACTCAGAGTACAATACTCAAAGTACAATTAGTCGAATTTCTTCGGTACTTATTTTGAGTACATTCATCTCTGCATCTCTGCATCTACACTGCATCTCTAAACATATTTATGAGTCATGAAAACATAAAATAACATGCAGTTCCAACTAAAATAAAAAAATAAGAATTTTGAAAATTAATCATCGATTAATAATCAGTATACCACCACTAACACTCACTGATTAATTTTATTGGCTTTTAAGATACTAATTTTTTAAAGTTTTCATCAGTTAGTGCATTTCTTCGAAGAATATTAATTATTGTAGCATACGAGAATAGGCGTTCCACAGGCGCAGAAGAAGGCAAGCATGTATTGTATCTTAGGAAAACTTTTTCAATTATAGGAAACTCATTTAACGAACTTAAACAACTTTTTTTGCCGTCTAGATAGTTATGAAGTTTTACAGAATCGGGTAGAATGACATGAGTCAATTGTTTGAATGTTTCGAATCATTATTTCGAAACATTATAGTGACTTGATTCAAATGATTTGAAACATTCAAATGAATCATTTCCCCTTCACTAGTTTTTGCGTAATGCTATTAATTTGCTCTCCCACATGCAGCGACAAGTTTAGACTTGCAAAAAGTACTCGGAAAATGTACTCGTATAATAAACGCGGGTACCGGGTATTTTAGCCCATATGTTACGGATACGAGTACCGAGTACTTTATTGAAGATGTACTTGTGTACTGGGTACTGAGTACCCAAAAAGTACTTACGAGTACAAAATTCGGGTACTTGTACCCGGATTGTCCAGCTCTGGGAGGCAAACACCTCAATGGAAAAAGCGCCTTTGGCCTCACATAGATTTTGATCCTAGTCCAGAGTAATAAGGATTTTCTCGGGACACTTAAAGATCCAGGTAGCTGACTACTTTTGTAGTTATTGTAGACCTATAGGAAGAAAACTTACCTGTTCCCTGCCTAGAGTTCGTGTCTGTTTTTTAATTATTAACAATTTAATGCAAAAATCGCTATTTTTTCGATTTTTTGCACTCCATTCAAAAGCTAAATAGTTGACATAAAATTACACAATTCAGTTTTTGAGAACATTGAAGAACCTTCAAAATTAAAAAGTTAATTTGTTGCTAAGCAAACTGCAAAATAAGTGAAAATCGTTATTTGTTAATAACTTTTACTAAAACTACCTTATAACTTTAGTGTTTCACCCAAAGTTGGGTATTTTGGCGTACTTAACAAACCTTGAAAATTTCAGACCGATCCATTAATTAGGTTAGGAGTTATTCTATTTGTTTATCCCAGAGACCTTTATTTTGCAATAAGATAAGACAGAAAATATTGAAGATAGGGCAATTCTGAGTATGCCAAATGAAAGTAGAAGAGTGATGGTATTAAAATGTATTAAGAAAAGATAAAAAATTATTAATATAGGTAGTCAAAAATTCTAATGCCAAATTTTTGAAATTTTGTAGTTATAAACATTTAGAATAACTTAAAAAATGTTGTCCGTAGAAACAATCTTTTTCTATATTCGAAAAAATAGTATTTTAACACGAATTTTCAAATAAAAAAAATTATGTGTTCATTTGGGACAAATATGTTTTTTTTAATTCACAACTAATTTGCTTATAATAATTAAGGAATCTCATTAATGCTATTTTAAAGAATGGGATTTGTATTTTTTCTTAAAAAATTTGCACAAACATTGTATCTTCACATCACCATCTACGATTTTTCAAAAATGTACTTCAAACGATTACTACAAATCCACCGAGTTTTTTTTTGAAAAATGGCTTTGGCAGAGCCAATTAGCCAGACTTGTTTGTGATTGATTGCAGATTTATAGTCATAAATTTCTTATAAACATAAGTACATTCTACAATATTATTTTTATAGATACATTGGTACATTGTGTAGCTTTTTTTTTATTTTGTTTTTTTTTTAATTATTTTACTGTTTTTTTAATATATATTTTAATTTGTGCGAAACACTTTTTTTACTTCTTTTTTTTATTCTTTTTTTATTTGTGTTTCTATTTTTTTTTTCTTTTTTTTATTTATTATTTTTTTGTTATTATTATCCACCGAGTTAAAATACCGAAAAACCAATTTCAAACGAATATAATTTTCTGTATCTCCGGATCAACTTAATGGATTTTGATCTTTCTTTTTTTAATTTGTATATAATTTCTACGTACATTAGAAATATGCAATTTGTTTATAAATTTATTAATTAATAAACAGTCTAATTTGTTTAAACAATTCTTGAAAATATATTTTTTTTACAAAAATCTATTTTTTAACTATAGTATCATTAATGATCATAGAAAAAGTTAAAGTACACTTTAATAAATAAATGATTTTTATTAGATAATTATTTACTGAAGATAATTTATAAGTGTACCTTAACTTTTTCTATGAATAATAACGATAGTACGATTAAAATCATGGATTTTTGGGAAAAAATTATTTTTTCAAAAATTGTTTAAACAAATTAAACTGTTTATTAATTAATACATGTCTAGACAAATTAAAAAAAGAACGATCAAAATATATTCAGTAGATCCCGAGATATAGAAAATGATAGTAGTTTTAAGTTGCCTTTTTTAGTTTTTGAACTCGTGCATTTGTCGGCTCCCAGCTCCCCCTTCCTTTACCACGACTAGTCACCAATTGAACTACATTTTTAAAAAATTCGTGTAAAATACCAGCTTTTATAATATGTAAAATGATTTTTTCTACGGACAATATTTTTAAAGTTATTCTAAATGTTTATAAACTACAAAATTTCACAAATTTGGCATTGGGCTTTTTGACTATATTAGATAATTTTTTTATCTTTTTTAGTACATTCTGATAGCATCAGTCTTCTACTTTCATTTGGCATACGCAGAATGCTATATCTTCATTATTTTCTGTCTTATGTTATTGCAAAATAAGGGTCTCTGGGATAAACAATTAGATTAAAAGAATTAATGGATCGATCTCAAATTTTGAGGGTTTGTTAAGTACCCCAGTACCCAACTTTTTAACTTTAAAAAATCGTCATTTTGAAGGTTTTTTAATGTTCTAAAAAATTAAATTTTGTAGTTTTGTGTCAACTATTTAGCTTTTGAATGGGGTGCAATAAATAGAAAAAATCGCGATTTTTACACTAAATTGTTAATAATTAAAAAAAGGATGCGCACTCTAGGCAGGAAACAGGTAGGTTTTCTTCCTATAGGTTTACAATAACTAAAAAAGTAGTCAGCTACCTGGATCTTTGAGTGTGCCGAACATGGTCTCTTTCTAGCTTATTACCCTGGAATACTACTTATTCTCAAATTTTAAAGCCAAACGATCCATTCTGTAAAAATTGCGAGGTGAAAACCTTCGGTTCCTGGACTAAAAATTATTAATCTTGCAAGCTTCCCGTCTTAGTAAAGGATAGTTCATTTTATTTTTGGATCTTTATCTGCGATAAGTAGTTCCGTTTTAGGATTTTTGTTTTATTGTGTCGATGGAGACCGCAAATGTAACACGGTACCAGTTTGTGAGCTTTCGCGGGACGATGGTGAAGTTTAAGCAGAAGCTGAAGCGAAAATATTCGATAAACAGTGTGAATAGTTGTTACGAGATAGAAACTGCGTCAGTTGAAAGCAGTGGATCGGAGTAAGTCGGGCTTGATACAAGTTATGTATATTGCAGCAGCAAATCGAGGGCTGAGAACTAGTGAGAACAATAAGGTTCCTAGCGCCATTTCATAAATTTTTCAGGAGACAAATGTCTAATTTTAAACTATCATAACTTCGTTATTTGAAGGACTGTAAATCTTAAAATTATTATTTATTACAATGTGGTAAATTGTGATAACGCCTCACGTTAGATAATGTCATAAGTAAGATTCTAATGGGCAGTTTTGTAACATATTTACTGACGTCTGCAGTGTACTTGGAACCTTATGGAATTATAAGATAAACATTTGACAAAGATTTTTAAATTTTCCAAAAATTGTTAGCGCCATTGGTGAAATTAAGGTATAAATTTCAAAATAAAATGAATATATATTTTTAAATAGAAAATCATAACACAAAACATCTTTTTCCCAAATTTAGCTTAAACAACAGAACTTAAAATGAAAATAAAAAAAACTTCTACATTATTTAAAAACCTAATTAAATTTATCTTTTTTTATATTTGGAAATTAATGCCCTCATATATTCCTAATCCTGGTTTGGCATCCACTTATAGACAAATTCAATTTGTTGATTTTTTTTTTCAGTAACTGTTTTCTTTTTCATTTTGTCGGTTGGAGCTATGATAACTTTATCCAAATTACTTTCAACTGGTAATATTTTGCTGCGTTTAGCTGTTTTGATATTAATATTAACAGAAACAAATGGACTTTGTAATTTTTTTTTGTATTGTTTGTGAAAGACAAGTTACACTTTCCTACTACTCTTTAAATATTTTTTTATAAGCGATGAGGGGGAAACCCCCAGGGTACGCCACTGAAAGTATATTTGTTTCCTTGAAATCATATAATAGAAGTGTAACTTCTTACAAGGGTACAAAGTACACACACTCTTAATTTTTCTAAAGTACTTGTCGCTTGGAACCTTATTGCCCGAACCTGAAGGTATTTCACATACTTGAAACCTTATTTCATCATTGATTACACTGCCATCTAGAAACAATTCAACGTTTTTCAACTATCATTCGATGCAGAATTCTTTATTAAATAGAATTCTGTAAAAAAAACGATTTTGTACATAATGTCGCTTGGAACCCTATTGTTCTCAACCCTCGAATTGATTTTAACTAAATACTCCAGGGAAATAATAAAAAAGAATGTGTGTGTATTTTGTACGCACGTAAGAAGATATTATTGTATTGTATAGGTAATTTCAACGAAGTAAATATACTTAACAGGTTATTTGTATTTTATTTAAAAATTAAACTAACTTTCTTATCTACCACTTTCAAAAAAAATTTATTAAAACAACCAAAAATAAAAAAAAAATATGAATCGCCCAGGATTTGAACCCGCGTCATTCCAATCACGGAGCTAACGCCCTACCAACTACACCAGCGAGGTCCTTCTAATTGACATGTAAGTTTCGGATATAATTACACAACACGGCGACAAGTAGTGTAAAAATGTTATGTAGGGTAAAATAATTATTTTACTACAGAGAAACACAAATCCAAAAACACAAGAATTATAATAAATAATGCATTTACTAAAAACACTAATATATTCTTTTAATGACTTATTTGCACGGTTATAGATACATACATACCTATCTTGAAAGATTAGCAATGAACTGCATGCTGTGTCTGTGTGCGTAGGCACGGATTTATGTACAATTTTACCCTCAATCGAATCGCCGCTATAAAGAATATCTTCAAAAAATAGGCCCTTTTCGGGAATAGTCCATGTATGTAGTTTTTAGTTGTAATTGAAAAACTTACTTATTTACTTGCCTTACACCACTATGTGGTAAAAAGGTTTTTTGAAAATATATATATGTACTTAATTACTTAAGCCGTCCTCTTGTACCTTACGGTGTCGAGGTAAGTGGAGAAATCAGACGTCTTCATGCCTTTCGGTCAGTAGCTAGTCTTTCTGCTTCTCTCCACCCAATATTTCTTTTTACGCAAGCCTTTCCAATATTTGCGTTCCACGTTCTTGCTGGCCGGCTTCTTCGTCGTTTGTTGTCAGATACCGCTACCCATACCCTCTTTACAGTTCTACCTTCACTCATTCTCGCCATATGTCCGAACCACGATAACTGTTTCGTTTCAAGTCTGTCTAAAGTCCTTCCAACACCGCACCTTTCACGTATGTCTTCATTTCTTATACGAGCACGTCTGGTCACCCCGGATACCGCACGTAAATATCGCATTTCGCATGCTTTAATTTTACTACGGATGTTGTCGTTCACTGTCCACGTTTCACTACCGTAGAGTAGCACCGGCTCGTATACAGTTTGAAATACTTTAATTTTTGTTTTCAGGCTAACTTTCTTCCTAATATATTTAGAGCGTAGTATAATGTTGTTGCGCTTATTACCCTGCTGTTTAATTCTGGTTCTATATTTTATTGCCCATTCATTTTTGATCCTAGATACTTGAAGTCCTCTACTTGGGTAATGGTCTCATTATTCTGCTTTACTGTTATATTTTCTTGAGTTCTCGATGTTACTAAAGCTTCTGTTGTTTCAATATTTATTTTCGTCCCAAATGTCTTAAAGGCTTCATTCCAAACATTCACATTCACTTGCAAGTATTTTTCTGATTTTGCCACAATTACCAGGTCATCGGCATATATCAACTCTGACACGTAAACTTGTTGAAGTTTATATATCCCAACCCTAGTTCTTTTTACCTTACCTCTGCATTCTTTTGCAATTTCGTCCATTAGAGTGATGAATAACAAAGGACTTAGAACACCGCCTTGTCTTACACCTGTCCTTGTGTAGAATTCTAGAGATGAGCGATTGTTCGTTCTTACATTATTACGTCAGTATGTCCCTGTAAGTTGTATCCATATGGAAAACTTTTTTATTATTAGTTTTACGAAAAAAAGTTATTCTTCATAAAAAGCTCTGCATGGTCTAAAACCTAAGATTCAACCATCAGATATCAAATTTTATGAATATTATACGAGGTATGTCAAAAAGTTTGAATTTCACTCAAGAGTAAAGTAGCTTTATTTTTCACAATATTGAAAATTGCTATAATGAAAAGTTGTTTGGAAATAAAAACTATATTTTAATATGTAATTACATTTTTCTAATTGAAGAAAAATTTTTTTGAAAAATTATGGACAACTCAGTTATGTCAAGTCTGATATGTAACTCTTTTATTATGAATTTTACTAAAAAAAGTGATTCTTAATAAAAAGTTCTGCATGGTTTAAAATCCAAAATACAACCATCTTATGTCAAATTTTATCCATTTTATACGAGGTATGTCAAAAATATGAATTTCGCCCAAGAGTAAAATACCTTTATTTTTGACAATATCGAAAATTGTTAAAATGAAAAGTTATTTAGAATTAAAAACTATGTTTCAGTATATAATTACATCCTTCTAATTGAATTATTCTGAATTATAAAGGTACTTTACTTTTGATCTAAATTTATTTTTTTGCCATACCTCGTATAAAATTGATAACATTTGATATAAGATGGTTGCATTTTAGGTTTTAGACCACGCAGAACTTTTTATTAAGAATCACTTTTTTTCGTAAATTTAATAATAAAAGAGTTATCAGAACTGATAATAACGTTAGTTATCTATAATTTTTCAAAAAAAAAATTTTCAATTAGAACTATGTAATTGCATATTAGAATATGGTTTTTAATTCCAAACAACTTTTTATAATAGCAATTTTCAATATTGTGAAAAATAAAGCTACTTTACTCTTGAGTGAAATTTAAACTTTTTGACATACATCGTATAATATTCATAAAATTTGATATCTGTTGGTTGAAACTTAGGTTTTGGACCATGCAGAGCTTTTTATGAAGAATAACTTTTTTCGTAAAACTAATAATAAAAAAGTTTTCCATATGGATACAACAGGGACATACTGTATATACTCTTTATTGCTTGGATTAACTTCGTTTCACATTTCTACGGTGTAATATTTCCCAGATCTTGTTAAGTGGCGCGCGGTCAAATGCTTTTTCCAAATGGTTTGGCCATCCCGAAAACGTTTTATAACTTTACAAGCGATTAGGATGAGCGAACTGCGAACTGTTTCTTAAAAATTATACAGAGAGAGTCTGTATAGTCTGTAAAGTGGAATAAATTCAATATCTCAAATACTAATTGTTTTTTTGGAAAATGCTCAGACCCGTCGATTAGTATTTCAAATTGGCCTTTTTGACATTCAATAATAATGTATACAGGGTGTCCCAATTTAGAGACATGACGTCATCGTCGATTTTCTTAAATGGCAACACTGTCATTTTGATAGCTAATTTGATAGGGTTTGTAAAGTTATACATAACTGCAAAATATCAAATTTTTATTCTCTACCATTTACAAGATAATAGAAAATAACAAAGTTATATCTGTAATTTGGAATATATTCAATAATTAAAATACTAACTGTTTTTTTGAAAAATGCTCAGACCCGTCGATTAGTATATCAAATTGTCCTTTTTGACATATAATAATAATGTATACAGGGTGTCTCAATTTAGAGATATGACGTCATCGTTGATTTTCTTAAATGGCAACACTGTCATTTTGATAGCTATTTTGATAGGGTGTGTAAAGTTATACACAACTGCAAAATTTCAAATTTGTATTCTCTACCATTTAGATGATAATAAAAAATAACAAAGTTATGAAAAAGAAGTAATCACAAAAAGAGTTAATTATTTCAATAAATTAAGCAAAAACTCATAATGTTGCCCTCAATTATTGTCAAATTGTCAATGGGCAACGTTATGAGCATTTGCTTAATTGAAATAAATAAATTCAATTATTATTTGATTACTTCTTGTTCTTCATAACTTTGTTATTTTTTATTATCTTGTAAATGGTAGGGAATAAAATTTTGAAATTTTTCAGATGTGTATAACTTTACACACGCTATCAAAATAGCTATCAAAATGATAGTGTTGCCATTTAAGAAAATCAACGATGACGTCATATCTCTAAATTGGGACACCCTGTATACATTTTTATTGAATGTCAAAAAGGACAATTTGAAATACTAATCGACGGGTCTGAGCATTTTCCAAAAAAACAATTAGTATTTGAGATATTGAATTTATTCCACTTTACAGACTCTCTCTGTATAACAGGCAACTGGGTGGCAATATGTATAGTTTGTAGACAAAGGAAATTATTTTACGACTGAATTTGTCGGTAAACGATTGAATTGGTACACATAACAACTCAATAAAACATTTATTGCCTATCTGACAAACCCAAATGATATAAATAAAACAGCACTACAGGCCTTCGAAGCCCTTGGCGAGAAACCATAGTACAAGACATAATTTAAATTATTAGGAAATTCGAAATTGTAGGTAAAAATTTATTCGTTGACCTGAAAAATATTCTAATAAGCGGTATTGCTTTATTAATGCGTATTCCAATAAACGGATAAATTTATTAAGGGGTAAATGGAAAAGTTTCGGGACCTCGAATTTATATTCCATAAACCGGGATATTCCTTTAATCGGTACTCTAATAAGCGAGTTCGACTGTATAACCAAACTTTTTTTACTTTTTCTTAGTCTTTTACTTAGTCAACATTTTAACTTTTGTCTTCACTAATACGGTTATACTTATTTTAAGTAACAATGATGATGCTCTTTTTAGAGAGCGAAAACGTTCTGTTGTGATATTTGTGGCCCTTTTAAGAGGATCGGTACGTATTTTCGGCTGCAATGCTATTCAAATGGGGATTCATTTTTTTCGAATCCTGAGAAAACTAATAAGTATTTTTCAAAAATTTAAACGCAGAATGAAAGATTACGTTATTAGCGAGGGCCGAAAGTCCCTGAGAACTTCTATAATGTTTATTTTAATAAGTTACAGGGGTGAAAAACTAAGAGGAAATGTAGTGTGATTTTTAATTTCAAATATCTCATTCGAAAGAAACTTCTTATATATTCTAAGGGACTTTCGGCCCTCGATAATAATTTAGTCTTTCATTTTGTGTTTAAATTTTTTTAAAATATTTATTAGTTTTTTCAGGATTCGAAAAAAATGGACACCATGTCCGTGGAAATCGAACATTCGCTATCTTTGTCATACACCGCACTCATTTGAATATAATGTTATGACAAGACTCAAGACAGTGACAAGTAGAGATGTGTCCGACCCGCTATTTTGATATAGCAGTTCATTCTGCTACTGCTTTTTAACGCTTTTACGATGATAATAAAATCAATCAAAGAGTTGTTTATTAAATAGTATTAATAGTGTATTTGAAAAATAATAATTGATTTAAGGCGTACAATTAATAAACATAGTTATTATACAGGGTGTCCCGAAAAGATTGGTCATAAATTATACCACAGATTCTAGTGTTAAAAATAGGTTGATTGAACCTCATTTACCTATATACAATAGTGCACACACAAAAAGTTACAACCCTTTGAAGTTACAAAATGAAAATCGATTTTTTTTCATATATCGAAAACTCTTAGAGATTTTTTATTGAAAATAGACATGTATCATTCTTATGGCAGGAACATCTTAAAACAAAATTATAGTGAAGTTTGTCTACCCCATAAAAATTTTATGGGGGTTTTGTTCCCTTAAACCCCATAAACTTTTGTGTACGTTCTAATTAATTCATTATTGTGATACCATTAGTTAAACACAACGTTTTTAAAACTTTTTTACCTCTTAGTACTTTTTCGATAAGCCAGTGTTTATCGAGATATTTTGAATATTTATCAATTCCACCACATATTTGTATATGGTTAAGTACGATTATAGAGACCTGTTAATAATCTGAAAATTTATTTATAATTTACATTTTTAGGTATATTTTGAAAAAGAAGCCACATCTCGATAAAAGGTGACTTGTCAAAAAAAAACTAAGAGACAAAAAAGTTTTAAAAATATTATGTTAAACTAATGGTACCACAATAATAGTTTAATTGGAACGTACACAGATATTTGGGGGGTTTAAAGGAACAAAACCCCCATAAAATTTTTATGTAAATATATTAAAAAAGAAGCCGCATCTCGATAAAAACTGGTTTATCGAAAAAATACTAAGAGGTAGAAAAGTTTTAAAAACGTTGTGTTTAACGAATGGTACCACAATACTGAATTAATTAGAACGTACACAGAAGTTTGGGGGGTTTAAGGGAACAAAACCCCCATAAAATTTTTATAGGGTAGACAAACTTCACTATAATTTTGTTTTAAGATGTTCCTGCAATAAGAATGATACATGTCCATTTTCAATAAAAAATCTCTAATAGTTTTCGATATATTAAAAAAAATCGATTTTCATTTTGTAACTTCAAAAGGCTCTAACTTTTTTTATGAGCACATTTGTACTAAGGTAAGTTAGGTTCAATCGAACTCTTTTTGACCCCAGAATATGTGGTATAATTTATGACCAATCTTTTCGGGACACCCTGTATAACAAAGTTATTTATTGTTTCAAATAAGAGTATTATTTTATAAGAGTTTGTTCCGATAACCGTAAATAGGTACGAGTTTAGCTATAAAGTAAAGTGCCCATGGTGTCATAAAATGTAGTAAATGCTAATGCTTCAAGTACGTACTACATTTTTGAAGATTTCACCACACTTAAAAAGCATTTGCTTTTCTCCGTAGTATTTGCTACTATTTACCAGCCTACATAGAATAATGTACTACGCTTTTGAAGTGTGTGCTTGTTTAGTAGTATTTTGCTTCAGTTTAAGTGAAGTTGGTGGGTGGACGTCTTCGGCGTAGGTATTGTTTTGTTACAATATGACAGCATTTATGAATGTGTGTCATAGAAAAATTTACAAACTAAGAAGAAGATTCTTAATTTTTGGGTCATTCTTTTATCAAATAGAATTTAATAATTGTGAAGAAGATTAACAAATAACAATTGTTTATTTTTATCCTCGCGTAACTCTTTCGTCGCTTCGGATCTGAGTCACTCATTTTTACTCATGTACAATTCTAATAATTTGGTACGTAAAAATGTGAATTCACAAATCACAAGCACATGGAAAACTAATTCCATCACGATTGGTGTAATGCAGACACGGCTGGCGCTACGCTTTTTAGTAGATACTTCTGGTCAGTAATAGGTACTTCTGTTGTGTAGTAAGTTCTTCTCAACAAACGCACCTACTTTTATGTAAAAGAAAATGCTACAAAGTAGTGACTATATTTGCTGAAGCAATAGCATCTACTACGTTTTATGCATTCCGCCCATTTTCTTGAGTGAATTATTAAATGTTGGCTTCCTATTTTAATAAAAATGATTTTAAGATTTTATAATTAAAGGCTTCGCTTTATACGGAGAGTTTTAACGCTTTTTTTTCTCGAAGAAAAATAATAAAATGATATTTTCAGCTCCTTTTCTTAAGTGACTTCTCTATTGAGGTTGGCGGTCAATATGGCAAATTTCTCTCTATTCTGGGCTTGATGAATTAAGTCATTTCCTGTTGTGTGGGTCCAATCTCTGATGTTTCGGAGCCAAGATTTTTTCTTTCTTCTTTAACCCCTTTTACCTTCGATCTTGCCATTTAATATTACCTGGAGCTGCTCAAATTCCCTATGGCGCATTATGTGTCCTACATATGACGTCTATCTAATTTTGATAGTATTGACCAGATGAGGACGTGTGTTTATTATTTTCAGTAATTTTTCATTCGTTTTTCTGCTGGCCCAGCTTATTCTTAACATTCGGCGGTTCATCCACATTTCGAATAAATTCAATTTGTTAACGTCATACTGTTTTAATGTTCAGGTCTCGCAACCATATAGTAATAGAGGCCACACATTCACACATAACACTTTAGTGTTCTCAATCTTATTGTGACTGATAGCTTGGGGTTACAGAGCATTTTACGCATGTTCATGAAACCAGACCTTGCTATTTCAAGGCGTCTTATGATTTCTTTTCAGCGGTCTAGTTGAGTATTTAGCTCTCTGCCCAGATATATGAAGCTTTGGGAACTCTGAATAATGACTTTAGCAGCCTGTGACTTTCTTCTGATAATATGTTCATCCATATCTTAAGTTGGTCTTCTGTTTCCGCTAATAAACTTTTTTTCTTTTTCGACTATTTGTATAGTATATAAATAATGGTAACCACTGAATATTAGTGAAAAAATAATCCTATCATTTATACAAGTAAAGGTTATCCAAGAACATTCAAAAACTGAACGAAACCGAAATAGCCATCTCTACCTTTCTAATGACAATGTCACTGTCAACCTAATGTTTACATCTGCAGTTTCCATACCAGTGAGAAATTTACTACACGTAATTTGCCGTGTAAAGACAGAAAAAGTAGGGATAGCCGTAAAATATTTGTGAATTATGTACCCATAGCCTTAAGGGTTTTTTTTTAAATAAATATACCTTTTACTAAGAAACATTTTTCATTAAATTTACTTGTAATTAATGGTATACAACCAGCAACAGAAAATTCTTCCATGTGGATTTTTCAAGATAGCCGATTGAAATTATACCTTTGCAATACCAAAATACAGTGACCATATCTTTTTTGACCCATTGAGCGACTCTTGGTTGCTTCAGAGCACTTTTGCCGGCTCCAGTCCACTGCACACATCCGTCTCCATTTTCTTCTTCTTATTGTTTTATAGTTTTTGGCAATGAAGGCAAAATGAAGAATAAAATTTTTTGGCAAATGAAGAATAAATTTCAAGAAACATCTACAAAAACAACAGGTGATCGATTATGAATTGAACCTTGATTTTAATATTAATTTATTAGAATAAATTGACAAAGATAAGATAAATCGAGACATTGTATTACTTCATTCGCGTAGGTTATTACGAATCGGAAGTGTCAAAACCTTAATCGTTGTAAAAGTTTGATTTATTGTTAACAGTTTGTGATTCTCTTAAGATGGATACACTTAATTTTGCAAACCATGCTACGTTTCTTTTTCGTAAATATGTGCGAAGAAAGTCAAAGAGGAAAAGCGAGAGCAGCATTGGTAGTTATGAAATAGACAATATTTCTATTTTTAGTTCGGAATCAGAGTGAGTAGTTTTTTACAGTGAGATAATTTTTACCAAATTTAATTACTAAATACAGTAAATATAGTATTGTTAGTTAGGAATACTCATCATAAGCCCATTTACTTTAAAAATCCTATTACCGGTCTCTTTTTCTTTACGTTTATATTCATTCTTTGATATCCACTTCACAAAATTATATAGAATGAAAGGCACTTATAATAAAATCATTTCTGTCCTTGTTTTAAAAAATCATAAAACACGCTAAGACCCGTCGATTTTTATATACAGTGCGGATGTTTGAGTTAGAATACATTAATTTTGTCGAGAATGGGAGACTCTGGAGATAAATCCCGAAACAGGTCGATTTTTATTTTTAAATTTAATTTTTTGACATATATATCATACTAGTGACGTCATCCATCTGGGCGTGATGACGTAATCAATGATTTTTTAAATGAAAATAGTTACCGTGTGATAGCTCATTCGAAAGGTTATTCAATTCTCGATTCACTAATATAAACATTAACATAACTATTTATGCAGGGTGCCAAAAAAAATTTTTTGAATTAAATTAATTCAGACAAAAAGAAGAATGTATGTAATTTATTTAATGCAAAATACATTTTATTGCTCTCAGAACACAGAAAAAAATGTTAATTTCAAAAATAAACATTGCTTTTCGCTTAAATTAAATGTTCAACTGCTAAGAAGCAAGTGGGTGGCAGCTTTAATTTTGAATTTAAGCGAAAAACAATATTTATTTATCAAATAAACATTTTTTCCTGTTTTCGGACAACAGTAAAATGTATTTCTAATTAAATACATTATATACATTCTTCCTTTTGTCTCAATTAATTTAATAAAAAAAATTTTTTGGGCACCCTGTATAAATAATTAGGTTAATGTTTATATTAGTTAATAGAGCACTGAATAATCTTTCGAATGAGCTATCACATGAGCCCCATTCTCATTTAAAAAAATCATCGATTACGTCATAACGCCCAGACGGATGACGTCACTAGTATGATATATATGCCAAAAAATTATAATTTAAAAATAAAAATGAATTTATTCCAAGTCACGCAAGCCAGGCATAGTCCATAAGCTTTATTTTTAATTGAAACACCCTATTGTATATTGTTATATTTTTAAAAGCTGCCCAACAACCTAATTTCAGCGAACTATATCATGTATAGTGTATTATGAATAATACAGGATGAAAGTTTGAAATTATAATGTATGGAAACCACATGGAATAAAATTGTTTGTATCCTTATTTTAGAAAATTATAAAAAACGCTAGGACATGGCAACTTTTAGATTCAAATTTGCACCAACATGTGTACAAGACATAAATTTAAATATAAAGGGTGATGCACGCAAGTCTAGCGTAGTCCATGATCTTTAATTTGAATGAAACACCCTGTATATTTTTATGCTTTTAGATGCTGCTAAACAACCTCACCTTAAAAAAGTATGCATATATAATATTATGTAGGGTCTACTATGAATAATACAAGGTGAAATTTTAAAATTATGTATAATTTTCGTCGAGCTTCCAGGATAGGGAAGTTTTTAATTAAGTAAAAAGTAAGAAGACCACTTGAGGCACATATTAAGAGGAGAACGATACACTTTTCAGAAACTGATACTCGAAGGAAAGGTAGCGGGTAAGAGTGGTCTGAGACGTAAAAAGATGTCATGGCTGCGTAATATTCGCCAATAGGCAAGAATCCACAACTATGAAATACTTCGCAATGCTGCTAAAAACATAATTATTTAATCCTGACTATCTAATATCTCATCTGACAAGACAATGTACGGTGGAAGCCTACGCAGAAATGCACGGCACCTTAAGAAGAATTTAGTTCATTTATTTATCTAATCTTGGTCATATTTATGGATTGAGTTCCGTTTATCACTGATCCAAGTAACAATAATTATAAATTAAGACATCTACATCATGGGATAAAATATGTAGGGAGTGATTTCAGAAAAATTATGTAGCGACAGTATGTTGGACGTTAAATATATTATTGTTAGAAATACTGGAAAAACACATGACCAATATTGATTCTTAAAAAAATGACTTATTTAATTGAGTTTGTTCCTGTTAAAATATGGTGTGAACGTATCTGTGAACACTCTAGACTCTAGGTTTGTAAACATTGATAAGAGTAGACAATATGCCAATACCAGATTGTAATCAACTCAAAGTACCTATATAAATACTCATATGTATAAGACTTGTTCTGGAAATATTTACTATACCATGTTTTTAAACTAGGAGTAAACTCAAAAGACAGATTCATACCTAATAATGTCACTAGAAAAATCACCAAATTCATCTTCTTTTTTGGTTGATCATGTCGGCATGTCGGCCTTCGACGGTAATCCATAAATATTATATTATATTAATTATTAATACGTCGCTAAAAAGTTGTAAAACCAACTGTTTTTTTATATTAGATATATGCAGATTAAAAATTTAAAAATTAAAGGAATAACTCAGAAAACACAAAAAATCACTGATATAACTTAATTACAGGGTTGGCAGGTTTAAACCGACATGCTTAAAACCCTGGTTTAAACCAAGGTTTAAACCAACTGGTTTTTTTCTTTAAAAAAACCAGTTGGTTTAAATCTGGTTTTTTATTTTTATTTTTTTTTCTGAGCCTCCAAACTGGTGTTTTTACTTGAAGTTTTTACTACAGCTGCCGCAAATGAAGAAAATTAAGATAAATAATTTCTATTTTTTTACTTTCGAACTTAGTTATTTTGAATATTATAACGTTTGATGATGTTTTTTTGTTATATTAATTTTTTCTGTGTGTAAATAAAAGTAAAAGTTGTCTTATTCATTTTTTCATTGTTTATTAGTTTTTATTAAATAATTTATTCATTTTTAAAGTTTTTAGACTTATAATACTTTGTATCAAAAAAACCTGGTTTAAACCAAAAAACCTGGTTTTTTTGGTTTTTTCGAAAAAACCCTGGTTTTTGCCAATCCTGCTTAATTAACTACTTACTTTGCCTCGAGTCTGCGAAGAGTAAATAGGCTCTTTGTCAAGCATTATCAATTCGTACTGTAGTCAGTTAAATAAAGTGATAAAACTGTTATCTACAATTTTTGTCATTCCACTGAAGTGAACGAGATTTATTCTCATCAGTCCAAGAGCTGTGAGACATTTTTGAGTAGGTATTTTAGGCAAGCTGAAAATTTTTCAGGTGACTCTTCCATAATAGCCTAATACAAAAATGCCGGTCTGGCTGGAGGGTAGCGGTTATTTTCCCCAAAAATCCCCCCCAAAGTTAAAAAAAGGGTAAAAATTGTTATTACAAAAAATATCATTGACGTGACTTTAAAGTAAATTTAAATATTCAAATATTAAGAAAATAAACAAGCCAGGCGATTTGAGGGAGATTTTAGCTCTGCAAGATACTTGCATGGGCGTCCCAGGATTATTTTCAGGGGATGCATATTAACTTCAGAAGATTTTATCTGAATCTGTACATACTATTAACAAGTATAAAATATACAACTATACATGCATAGCTATGTATATTCCTTCTGGACAGGGAGGTACAATTGTTATTTTGACAGGGTATTTTTTAATATTAAAAATAAATATTCTAAAAAAGGCAGCTTTTTGGTGAAATTTTCCAACTGCCATGTGATCAAACAAATTACGGGTTCATATAAATGAAAAGCGCTATAGGTAAGCAGCAGTGTGAGAAAGAGCGTATACCGATAGCTGTTTGCGTCCTCTGTTCTAGCGAAGTGAGTCCGTTCGCTCGAGAAAAATCACGTGACCTGGTGATACCCATGTTGTTGTGCCTCGAAACGTTAGAGTAATTGTTATATATTATAGTTTTTTAAGTAACTTTTCCTTAATTAAAGGAAAATAATACGTACTATACAATAGATTTTGCAAATATGATAGGAAATGACAAATTTATTATTATAAATATATAGGTAGAAAATTATAAAACTATAAACTAAATAAATTCTGTGTCCGAATCTTGTACTTCTTCTTCAAACTCCTCATCTGAGCTTAAATATTCATTCTTTTCTTCTTCGTCAGACTCCCCTCGAGACTCAGATTCTTCTTCTACATGAACTGTAGATAGTTGTAATATGCATTTAGAATTTATTAAAAATTAATTACTGATTAATTAATTGATTTGCTACGTATTCTCTGTCATTTTGTACGGAGTCGAAGCCTGCACAACCACGGGCGCATCTGAAGAAAGACTTGCCATTGTTGAGATGTGGTGTTATCGAATAATGTAAAAAAATAATGTACACAACACGTAACAAACGCGGAAACATTAAGAAAGATGAAAATTAGACAAGAAATACTCAACACTATGAAGGAAAAAAATGAGCTACTTTGGTCATATACTAAGAAATAAAAAACCTGATGTGATTGGTTATATAAGGAAAAGTATTAAGTATTGGTTTTAAAAGAAAGAATACGTAGCAACTCAATTAATTAATCACTAATAATCTTTTAATTAACTCTAAATACATATTATAACTATTTACAGATTAGGTAGAAGACGAATCTGAGTCTTGAGGGGAGTCTAACAAAGAAAAAGAGAATGAATATTTAAGCTCAGATGAGGAGTTTGAAGAAGAAGTACAAGACACAGAATTAATTTAGTCTATAGTTTAATACTTTTCTACCTATATATTTATAATAATACATTTGTTTTTTTTTCTATCATATTTGCAAAATCTATAGTGATGAGCGCGCTAATAACCGGCAAAACAGCTCAAAAGGTTGAAAACATAATACATCTCGAAACAAAAAGAGATGAAACTCTTTTTGTTTCGCAATGTGTTATGTTTTCAACCTTTTGAGCTATTTTGCCGGTTATTAGCTTGCTCATCACTGTATTGTATAGTACGTATTATTTTCCTTTAATTAAGAAAAAGTTACAACAACATGGTTATCGCTAGGTCACGTGATTTTTCTCGAGCGAACGGACTCGCTCAGTTAGAACAGAGGACGCAAACAGCTATCGGTATACGCTCTTTCTCACACTGGTGCTTACCTATAGCGCTTTTCATTTATATGCACCCGTAATTTGTTTGATCACATGGCAGTTGGAAAATTTCACCAAAAAAAACCTGTCTTTTTTAGAATATTTATTTTTAATATTAAAAAATACCCTGTCAAAATAACAATTGCACCTCCCTGCCCGGAAGGAGTGTACATAGCTATGCATGTATAGTTGTATATTTTATACTCGTTAATAGTATGTACAGATTCAGATGAAATCTTGTGAAGTTCAGATGCATCCCCTGAAAATAATCCTGGGACGCCCATGCAAGTATCTTGCAGAGTTAAAATCGCCCTCAAATCGCCTGGTCTGTTTATTTTCTTTATATTTGAATATTTAAATTTACTTTAAAGTCACGTCAATGGTATTTTTTGTAATATCAATTTTTGCCCTTTTTTTAACTTTGGGGGGATTTTTGGGGAAAATAACCGCTACCCTCCAGCCAGACCGGCATTTTTGTATTAGGCTATCATAGAAAAGTCACCTGAAAAATTTTCAGGTTGCCTAAAATACCTACTCAAAAATGTCTCACAGCTCTTATACGGTTGCTTAATTAACCTATGAATTTTAAAAGTCAATAGTGTCAAAATTTCGTCATTTAGTGGAGTAAACTTGCCTGCGGTTAGACCAATTACAAACAAGCATTACGGCACGGTAAATTTGAATTACTCCTCCTAGTTTAAAAACAAGGTATAGGTAGTAGTTGATGCGTTTTCACGACAACGATTACAAAATTATGTGCCATAAATATTATTAATAATAGCCCCTTAATTTGTAGGCCCTATGCCTACAAGGCCTGTGTAGGCATAGTAGTCTGTTAAATAAATATTATTAATTTTCTAACAGCTTATGAAAACTTACATTTTTCTTTACAGAAAGATTTGTATAAAACTTTATATACCTTTAAAATGCCATCGAAATATGCCGGCCGTATCTCCACGGCTAACATACTGGCTTTCTAAGCCAGAGCACACGAGTTCCATTCCCGGCGCAATAAACAACGACATTTTCATTTCTACAAATGATATGAACCGCCACCGTGATTCGGAGGGCACGTAAAGCCGTTGGTCTCCATGAGGAGTGTACATCAAAACTATACCTGGAAGAATGTTAAAGATGCAATTGGTGCTGGAACAATCCGAAAGGACCTCCCCGGTTAAAAAAGCCGTACGATATTATTATACTATCAAAATGCAGAAGGATGAGATAACTTTGCAAAATTTTCATTAATATTTTATTATACAGATTACTCAAAAGTTGGTACTACTATAGTATCCGATCTACCGTCGCGTTTCTGCTATAGATTGCGGTCTACCAAGGGATGCGGTGTATAACCTGTATTATATTACAGTGCCGGTAAAAAAATCTTTTAAAGTGAATAAAACGGATAAATCAGGAAAATGATTATTGAAATAATACCTACTATTTTAGGCGCGATTGAGAAAAAGCGGATTTGGTAAAAATAATAAAAAATCCACTTTTAAGAGGCTGCTGTAGAGAAAAGAACATCTCTTAGAGAAAAGAAGACAGGACCCAGATACAAAGTTCATTATTAAAATAAAATAAAAATAGTGATGAACTAGTTGCTGGTATGAGCACATTGTGTAAATGTTAGGATATAAAGAGTCTAATGCTCGTAATCTTATTGAAGGTTTTATTTACAACAGTTTGTGGACCACCGGTTTCGGTGTTTACAATTTGTACGCCATCATCAGACCCTTCAGAGACTGAACAAAGCTAAAAAATTAATGAAGCTGTGTTAAAATACAGTTGCCCTAGGTTAAGTTTTAGGTTTAAGTTTAACAAAAGGTAATAGAACACAGAAGATGTCACAAAGGTGTTCGAATAGACCAGTAATAATCTGATGGCATAGATATGAGACATAAACCAGTTTCGGGTAGACCGCGTAAAATTCGCGGAAACAATTTAAATGCTTTAGTGGCTTTAAGATGACAAAATCCGCGCCTAGGGTTTCGAAAATTAGCGAACAGATTTGGAAATCAACGAAGAATAAAAGTGTGCTCACAAACTGTGCGCATGTCATTGAAAAAGCAAGGCTACATATCAAGGAATCCAAAAAAATCCCTACAATGACACCTCTGCAAAGGCAACGAAGAATAGATTTTTGTCAACGTTTTCGAGAGGATAATTTTATTAATGTTTTTATATCTGATGAAAGTTGGTTCCAGCTTGGTGCAAATCATTTAAAAGTCCTATCAAGAGAAAATTTTACCGTTCAAATTTCCAAATTTCCCACTAAAATAATGGTTTGGGGAGCAATATCTCAGCGTGGTGCTACACCTCTCTGTAGGTATAGTTAATGGTACCGTTGATAGTGCGAAATATTGTGACATCCTAAATGGTTTTCTTCTTGAAACGACTCATGTTTTATATCGTGGCGTTTTCAGCAAGATAATGCAAGATGCCATACTTCTGCTTATATTCAAGCTTGTATGCAAGAACACGAATTGGAAAAAATTCCGTGGCCAGCAGCATCTCCAGATCTTAGCCCCATGGAAAACATATGGGGACTGATGAGGATTAAGTGGAACGAGCAGCGCCACGAGATAAAGAAGGTTTGATTCGGTCAGTTTTACAGGCCTGGAACACCATTACCGAAAATTATGGCCTTGACTTAGTTTCAGGTGTACCTGGACGTTTAGTGTTTAGATTTAAATGGAGGATGTATAAGTAAATGAGATGAATTATTTGTTGAAATTTTATATTTCAAGTGATAGAAATAAATACCGTAAAATTATAATTCTGCTTTCTTTTTTCCGGATCCTTTCTAGACGGACTATACTTTGGTGAATATAAACTTTGACATAAATTATGCACTATTTATAGACCCTTTTTTGTATAACGTAAAATTCTATGATCCAGTCTTATCATCCAGTCCACTCTTAGAGTCCGTTCACATGACAGACGCTTAACGCGCGTTTTGATGACGTGCGATTACAACTACATACATTTTATTTGTGGCCGTTCACATGCCAACTCGCGTTTTAATGACTTAAACCGCGCGTTAGCATGTTAACGGTCTCAAGTAAAATGTATGTAGTTGTAATCGCGCGTTATCAAATCGCGCGTTAAGCGTGTGTCATGTGAACGGACTCTTAACCTACCTTAACATTAATTATTAATATTTTTCTTTTGTTGTAGGTAAGTACCTGCTGTGGTGAAGTTTTTGCAGATACGTGAGTATAATAAATATTCCTTCGTTTTGGATTTTGATAAAAATCAAAATAAAGCGTCAACATCGTTGTAGATGCATCCTTGTGAATTCATGACTTTCAACATTCTTACATGTTTTAGTAAAGATTTTTTTTTTCTAATTTTTGCTTTAATTTTTCCTGATTTGGTCAACCTAATAGAATGCATCTACTACTCCCTTGATAAATATGAAGGTAGTACCAATTTATTCTACTGTTCCCATAGCCACTACTTAAGGTCAAAGTTTATGTCAAATTAACGCCCTCAAATATATAATAATAAAAGGAGTCCATTATTAGAAACGAAAACGCCAGAGTTAGGATCGAAGGTTCCACACCCGCAGAAGTAGAAATTAGGAGATAAGTTAGACAGGGATGTGTTCTGTCGCCCCTACTGTTTAATCTCTACTCCGAGTTTCTATTTAAAGAGGCACTGGACGATTCCAAGGATGGCGTCAAGGTGAATGGCTTAGGTAAATATCAACAGCATCAAATACGCCGATGATACGGTGTTGATTGCGGATTCCGACTTGGGTCTACAACGACTAATAGACAAGACCCATTCGACATGTGAGCAATTTGGTATGAAAATAAACATTAAAAAAACCAAAGTGATGTCAATCCGAAAAAAACCAAAACGTTCCTCAACCTTGCACAATAAGGGGGCACATTTTAGAACAGGTCAATAGATTTAAGTTCCTGAGATGTTGGATCGATAGCAGCCTAAATCCTGATTTAGAAATAAGATCGAGAATAGAACAGGCCAGAGAATCTTCCGAAAAAACCAAAAAACTGCTTCGTGATTCTCGAATAAAACTCGAAATTCGGCTACGTTTATCAAAATGCTACGTCTAGCCGACTCTTCTCTATGCAGTTGAGACATGGACCCTTAGAACATCAACTGTAAATAAATTGAAGGCCTTTGAAATGTGGATATTTCATGGACATTGCATACCTCAAACGAAGAAGTGCTGCGTAGAATAGTCAAGGAAAGACTTTTCAACACAGTGAAAGTTAGAAATACATCATACCTAGGCCACATACTGAAAAATAATAAGTACCAATATGCTCAACTTATATTGAAAGGAAAGATCGACGAAAAGAGGGGACTAGGAAGGAAAAGACTATCGTGGCTCAGAAACATCCGACAATGGACAGGGCTAAATTTTGAACAGCTAATAAGAACAGCTAAAGACAGAGAAGAGTTTGCAATTGTAGTAGCCAATCTCCATTGGAGGGCACTTTAGGCCTCGTTCTCATGACAAGTGCTTTATTCTCATTGTGTTCTCATTACAACTACATACAATTTACTTGAGACCGTTCACATGCTAACGGGCGTTCTAGTCAGAGGCATGTTAAGGATAGACCGGGCTAGTGATATGCCACTCAATGCATCGAAATGTAACCACAGTATAAAGAGGGACAGTAGAACCACTCTCCGAAAAATTGGAAGTAAAATATTTAGTCGCGCATGGCGAACGCGCAATGTTCCCAGTCGCTTTTGCCCCACTCTCGCATTGCTAGTCGCATAGAAACGTACGGGTTTTAACAGGGATAACCCGCATCCACCACTGGTGAATTACCAATTGCGTACTGCCGGTATTACTTCTTGAGATCAAAGTGCCGACATGGAAGAGGATTTACTGTCCCTCTTTATACTGTGGTGTAACGCTAACATAGGATTGAGTGGTCTAGCCATCTTTGTCTGTCACATGCGCGGGATAGCTTGGTTAAAAGAGATAGATAGACCACCGATCGACTGTTTCCATGCTGTTTCCGCGTTACGCTTTTTTTGTTGAGTATGCCTTGTCTGCGCTTAATATGTCAATGGTTTTAGGTTTTAGGTCGTTAAAACGCGCGTTGGCATGTGAACGTCTCAAGTAAAATGTATGTAGTTGTAATCGCGCGTTATCAAAGCGCACGTTAAGCGCCTGTCATGAGAACGGGGCCTCAAGAAGAAGAAGGAGTCCATTTTTCTATCTTTTTGGCCACTTATTTTCAGCCATTCTCTCCAGGTGTTCACACCAGTTTAATCTTTTGGCTTCAATTGCGTCTGTGTGGATTAATTACACATTATGAGTGTTTTTCCAAAACTTTAATTAATTGATATTATGTACGTAAAAAATGTACACTACATTTTCATTGCACATGAATTTATAAAAGCCTGTCTCATCTGAGTGTCAAATATTGGGTGCTGAGTGTTAGCATAATTATGTGAGGGCGTATAAGAACCAAATGCCCAGTAAGCGGTGCGGAGTGAAGAGATAGTCTATTCGCTCTATATGAGATAAGAGACTTCGGCTTCGGAGAGATTTGTGATATTGCATCATATGTGTCGATCAAACAGTTCAATATACCGGCCCCCTTGATAGCTGATATGCTTCACCAAGCAAGTAATGGTTGGGAAGATCCTCTGGAAGTACACATATCTTCCAGGCAGGTCTTTTGTATACGCCGGAGCCAGTTCTAATGGTAAATGTTCTGATTATGCCGTCGCGGTCGATAACAGGATGAACAGCTTCAACGATGCCAATTTTCCATTTCATTGCGGAATTCCATCTTCTTTAACCAAGACGAGAATTTCAGGTTGCAAAATTGTGGGGTAGGTTTTTTTCAATTTAGACCGTTACTGGAGTTCGAAAATATATTCCTTTGGTCATCTCTTCCAGAAACTTTGGATGATTCTTTGAAGTGATTGAAACTGAGGTCAGCTAAGCAGTAATGCGTTCTCCAATTAGAAAGTGTGCTGATGTTAAAGACTGTGGGTCATTGCGATCATTAGAAAGCTGGGATAAAGGTCGGGAATTTAGCCAGGCTTCGGCTTAATGAAGTACGGTTACGAAATCTTCTTAAGAAAGTGGGATTTGGCCAAGTAACCTATTTAAATGAAAGGGCCTAGCCGGGTAAGATGGTGAAAAGTGCCCCCAACCCAATTTAAATTCCATATAGGCCACTTTTTAGCACATATAGAGGAACTCCCTTTCTGAAATTTTTAGCCCCCTAGGTGGTCACGTGACCCCCCTAGAGCCTAATTAGGCTTTTTATGTTTTTATTTTTTCTCTCAGCCGCATCAAGAGCTAGCCAAAAACTTTATTTAAAAAAGTTGTAAGTTTCAAAGAGATCTAGATGAAAAAAAATTTTTTTATTTTTTTTGGCGGGAAATTCGAATTTTTAGAACAATTTTAAACTTTTAAATACCTCTGAAAAAAACTAAGACACTCGTTTTTACGAAAATTAACTATAATGTGTATTTTTGAACAATCTTTCACCCTTAATTTTTTCAGATTTTTTAAATTGGTGAAATGTACCTTTAAAAATAAAAAACCGCATTTTTTCGGTTTTTTTTTCGTTTTTTGATATAATTTTATACATATTTTTCAAAAAATTTAACACCGTCACTAGAATAGGTAAAAAACTGAAAAATAATTGGGGTTTGCTTAATAAAAATTTTTTGTAACGATATCCATTTTCAAGATACAGGGCGTTGAAGAAAACAAAATTTTACATATTTTTTACGATTTTGCCGAAACTACTGGCAACATTGTAATAAAACTTGGCGGGTTTTAAGAGGTAGTTATTGTGCATGTTTTGACATACAACTAAGGATTTGATATTTATCATTGGCGCGCATAGGGGTAATGGTCTGAACTTTTCAAAGAAAAAAAGATAGTACGCCACTGACATATTTCAAATTAACAATCATTTTTGAATTCCTCGTTCAATTTTCAATAAAAAATCTATCTTCTCCTTTTTTCACACGACGCGCCGTTTTGCTGCAAAAAATAAAATATCTTAACGCTTCCAAAGTATTCGAATTAATTTTGATAATAATGGATGTACGAGTTTATTATGTAGATGTAGAAAGTACTAGAAGTTCGAATACTTTGTAAGGGTTAAGATCTTTTATTTTTTGAATAAAAATGGCGCGTCGGATGAAAAAATAAGAAGATACATTTTTTGTCACAAATTGAACGAGAAATTCAAAAACCATTGTTAATTTGAAATATGTCAGTGGCGTACTATCTTAATTCTTTAAAAAGTTCAGACCATTACCCCTATGCGCGCCAATGATGAATATCAAATCCTTAATTGTATGTCAAAACATGCACAATAACTACCTCTTAAATCCCACCAAGTTTTATTACAATGTTGCCAGTAGTTTCAGCAAAATCGTAAAAAATGTGTAAAATTTTGTTTTCTTCAACGCCCTGTATCTTGAAAATCGATGGCGTTACAAAAAATTTTTATTAAGCAAACCCCAATTATTTTTCAGTTTTTTCCTATTCTAGTGACATTGTTACCTTTTTTGAAAAACATATATAAAATTGTATCAAAAAACGAAAAAAAAAACGAAAAAACGCGGTTTTTTATTTTTAAAGGTACGTTACACCAATTTTAAAAATCTGAAAAAATTCAGCGTGAAAGATTGTGCAAAAATACACATTATAATTGATTTTCGTAAAAACGAGTGTCTTAGTTTTTTTTTCAGAGTTATTTAAAAGTTTAAAATTGTTCTAAAAATTCGAATTTCCCGCCAAAAAATAAAAAAAAAATTTTTCATATAGATCTTTTTGAAACTTACAACTTTTTTAAATAAAGTTTTTGGCTAGCTCTTGATGCGGCTGAGATAAAAAATAAAAACGTAAAATGCCTAATTAGGCTCTAGGGGGGTCACGTGACCACCTAGGGGGCTAAACATTTCAGAAAGTGAGTTCCTCTATATGTGCTAAAAAGTGACCTGTATGGAATTTAAATCGAGCTGGGGGCACTTTTCACCATCTTACCCGGCTAGGCCCTTTAGTGGATGTAACTCCCGCTTCCTGGATACCACCAAAATACCAAAATGAGGAGCGTGAGAAGGTATCAAATGCCATTTTACATCACGCGAAATTAAGGTTTTTGTGCATTTCTAGGAAGTTACTAAGAATGTTCAAAAAATCGACTTTTGAAGCTTTGTTGCAATAACCAACAATAACAAGCAACAAATTAACAAATATAACTTTACAAACTCCCATTTTAAAGGATTTTCTATGCTTTTTCATTAAAATTGTGTAAAATTTACATATAAGTTACCGTTCCTTACCCTTAGTATTTAAAATAGCAATTTTACATTGTTTATGTAACGTGTGATCCAAAATTATTGTCACCATAGGTGGCTCTGAACGACAGAGATAGCTTATACAGTGCATGTCTATTCTTAATTCAGATATACTTTCCAGTTTACGTCAACTTTGCAGTGTACGTCAACTTAACAAGAAAAGTTAGGTTATGTAGAGATGTTGGTGGTAAACATATAGGTACCTACAGCATCTTGTCTTATTCTTCTTCTTCGCGCGACTAGGATTACTCCTATTTGTCTGCCTCTTATTCTGTTTC
Organism: Diabrotica virgifera virgifera; assembly: GCF_917563875.1. Lineage (NCBI taxonomy): Eukaryota > Metazoa > Arthropoda > Insecta > Coleoptera > Chrysomelidae > Diabrotica > Diabrotica virgifera. The sequence goes on from NC_065450.1 coordinate 187,045,676, forward strand.
AGTTGTTGTTGACTGTACATTGTCTTTCCACCTTTTCGGCGGCCTTCCAACGGGTCTTCTGCTATACGGCTTGTTGTTTGGTTCCATTCGGTTTACATGTTCGTTCCCGTTTTTCTTTCTTGTTTTTATCCACCTTTAATATTTTGAATTTTGCATCGTTCTCGTATACTTCTGTTGCTTTGTCTGTCTCTTAATGATATGCCCGCTATTGATCTTAATACTTTCATTTCGATATTGTTGATTTGTTGTTTCGTCTTTCTTGTATCGGTCCTTGTCTCCGCTGCATATGTTAGGATAGGTCTTACTGTTGTTTTGTATACTTTTATTTTGCTTTCCGAGGTCAGATATTTGTTCCTCCATATGGTTTCTCGGAGGCAACCACTTACTCTTGCCGCTTTTGTTGCTTGTGTTCTGGTCTGTTCTTATATTCCTGTCACTAGTGATCTTTACTCCTAGGTAATTGAATTTCATTACTTGTTCTACAATTTTGCCGTCTATTTCTAACTTGCATCTACGCGGCTCTTTACTTATCACTATACATTTAGTTTTTTCTACTGATATTCTCATATTAAGTTTATTTGCTGTGATATTGAAAGTGTGGAGCTGCCTTTGTAGGTCATCCTCGTTATCAGCAATTAGTACTGCATCATCGGCATAGCATAGTATCGTGATTTTATGCGCTCCCATGTGGTATCCATGCCGTTTTCTTACTTCGTGAATTATTTGATTCATCACCATATTGAATACCAATGGGCTGAGCGAGTCTCCTTGGCGGATTCCTCCTTTTTAGTTCTATGCGTTCTGTTTCTCCTGTTGACATTATAACTCTGGTCTTGTTGTTATTGTTAATTTCATTAATTAGCCTTATTATCTGGTGGTCTATTTGTTCAGCTTGTAATAAATGTAAGATATCATTTCGCCTCACCCTGTCAAAAGCACTTTTTAAATCTACAAAGCACATGTATGCTGGTTTTCCATATTCAATAGACTTTTCTACTATTTGCCTGATAATAAAAATTGCATCTATTGTGCTGCGGTTCTTCCGGAAGCCTTGTTGTTCATCTGCCATGTTCGCTTTTTCCTCGATTTTATCTTACATCTTGTTTGATTTCATATTATATTGTTACTTATAATTTTGTTAATTCTTTTTATTTTTGATTAAAGTTCTGTGTTAAAGGTTTTGACTGATTTTTTATGTTTTATAATGTTAATCAAAATTAATTGATAAACCAAGACATACCTACTAGTACGTTCGTTAACGGTAAAATATTGCAAAACCTCTAAATTCTAAAGAACCGCTCCAATTTAGAAGAAATTTTGTAAATAAGCTCATCTTATCCTTCTCTTCAAAAGTGATATTACTACAATGTGTGCTTTTTATTTTTAAGGGGTGAAAACTACCCTTTTTTACCAAAAATTAAAAACAGCCGATATAAGCGTTATTTAATTCTAAATTATATGTAGGTACGTTAAATAGTATGTTAAATATAGGAATTTGATTGCTTCTCATACTGAAATATATTTTATAGTTTATAACTATTTTTAAACCCTTAAAAACTACCCTCTAAATAAGAATTTGTATAAAAAATATTTTGTAACTTTAAATTAGGTAATGATGTATTTTGTAGTGATCTAAACTTTATTTTATGTTTGCAATTTAGTTTATTAAGTATGTATTTAATATTTTCAACCCTTATAAATTACCCCTACAAATAGATTTATTAGATCATTCTTCTTCTTCTTAAGGTGCCGAGACCGCTTGTCGATCGTTGGCTCTCATGTTGTGCAGCATATTAACAATCATTGTCTTATTTACAGCCGCACGAAATAGTTCAGTGCTAGTTTTCCCAAACCATTGGCGTAGGTTTTTAAGCCAAGAAGTTGTACGGCGGCCCACACTTCTTTTTCCCATTATTTTACCTTGCATGACAAGGTGAAGTATGTCATATTTTTCTGGGTGACGCATTATATGACCAAAGTATTCCAATTTGCGCCTTTTAACCGTGTTCACTACTTCGCAACTTTTATTCAAACGTTGCAAAACCCTTTCGTTTGTGACTCTTTCTACCCAACTGATCTTCAGAATACGGCGGTAGACCCACATTTCAAATGCTTCTAGGTTTTTTAAAAGCGATTCTGTCAGTGTCCATGCTTCAACCCCGTAAAGTAGTACTGGGAATATATAACATCGGACCATTCTTATGCGAAGTTCCAAATTTAGATCATGACTGCACAGGATTTTCTTAAATTTCATAAAACTTGTTCTTGCTTTGGCAATTCTACTTTTTATTTCTGTACTAGGGTTCCAGCTTTCATTAATATGAGTACCCAGATATACAAGATTACTTACTCGTTCAATTGAGTCATTACCGATTGTTACGTTATAGTTATTATTATTTACGGCTGCCTGTTTACTAATAACCATAAACTTTGTTTTTCTTGCGTTGAGTTTGAGTCCATATATCGCGCAGAATGCCACCATTCGATTCAATAACGCTTGAAGATGTTCAATTGATCCAGTCAGCAACAAGATGTCATCTGCGTATCTGATATTGTTCATAAGCATACCATTAATGAGTATTCCCTCTTTTGCGTTTTCCAAGACTTCATTTAAGATTGTTTCAGCGTAAAGATTAAACAACATTGGTGACAATATACAGCCTTGTCGAACTCCGCGCTTGATTTTTACTTCTTCAGAGCACTGATTCGCAACCCTAATACATGCAGCCTGGCCCCAATACAAATTTGCGATTATTCTAATGTCCCTACCGTCCAGACCGGTAGTTTTGAGAATATGTAGCATTTTTTCATGGCGAACTTTATCAAAGGCCTTTTCAAAATCAATCGCGCACATGAAAACGTCATGATTTACATCTCTGCATCTCTGAATTAAAACTTGGGTTGCGAATAGTGCATCACGCGTTCCAAGGCCACAGCGAAAACCGAATTGAGTACTTGAGATTCTTTCCTCAATTTTTCTATATGTTCTTTGATGAATGATTCTAAGAAACGTTTTCAATACATGACTCATTAGGCTGATGGTGCGATAGTCGCTGCATTTTGTGGCTCTGTGTTTTTTTGGTAGTACAACAAATGAGGATTTAAGCCAATCTTTAGGAATTTTTCCGCTTTCATAGATTAAGTTGAACAATTTCGTAAGTATCTTAATGCCCTCGACACCTAAAAGCTTTAGTGTTTCTACGTAAATCCCATCTGGTCCGATCGCCTTCCCTTCTTAGATCATTCACTCACGGTAAAATATTTGCAAAACCTGTGAATTTTAAACAACCGCTTTGGTTGACATGAAATTTGGCATTCACATAGCTAATCAGTTAAGGAAAAAAGTGATATAGTACCGATGTGTACTTTTTCCCGGGGGTGAGTTTCACCCCTTCTCGGGGGTGAAAAAATATAGGTCCAAAATAAGTCCGGAAATGGATAAACTGACTAATTCTAAGCAACTTTTGTTCTATAAAGTTTTTTCACTAAGTCAATACTTTTCGAGTTATTTGCGAGTGAATATGCTCATTTTTCAACAAAAGAACCACGTTGTTAGACGGTTTTTCGCAAATAACTCAAAAAGTAAGTATTTTATCGAAAAAATATTCCGAGCAGAAATAAAGATTATGAAAAACTGAAAATTTGTGTATGTATGAAGTTTGGAGACCTAGTAGAACCAGAGTCGTAACTAATGAAGTTCCAAGATACGGGGTGTTGAGATTTCTCTTACAAAGTGAAGATTTATTGATTGCACTAAAACCGGTTGAGATATGCAAATGAAATTTGGTGGGTTTTAAGAGGTAGTTATTACGCATTTATTGACAGACTTACTATTAAGAATTTTATATTCACCATTGGCGCGCATACGGGTACTAGTCTGAATTAAAAAAAATAGTACGCCACTGAGGTATTTCAAATTAAAAAGCATTTTTGAGTTACTTATTTAATTTATGACAGAAAATATATCTTCCTTTTTTTCATACGATGCGCCTTTTTCATGAAAAAAAAATAAAATACTTACATCAACGCTTAAAAAGTATTCCACATAAGTTTCAATATGTTTTTTTAACGATAACTCCTGTAATTTTCAAGATATTTCATTGTTTCAAAACTTATTTTGTGGGGAATTCTAAGTGCTAAAAGTATTAATAAGCTGGACTTTCTGGAGGTCTTTGATTTTTAAAGCATGCGATTCAAAGAGCTTAGAAAACTGCTTCTCACACTTACGTGCAAACTTAAAATATAAATATCTCACTCAGTGTTTACCATAGAGACATTGAAAAAACTGAGTAAGTTTTAGTATAAAAATACTACATTTTAGTATTGATATATATTTTTCAGATTTATTTTAGTTTTCAAGTAATTTTGGAAAAATTGAAAACATTTATAAAATATCAAAAAATAATTTAATACTTAATTGAAATTTTTTTCAAACCTAAGCACTTTAAACTGGTTAAAATCTCAGAACGCGTAGTCAGGCTATAAATAAATCTAATTATATGTGGAATAATTTTAATTTTAATTTTTATGGAAAATTCACCCATTTAAGTAAATATTCTTTTGATTTTTCAACGACATAATCGTTTTGTTTTTGTAATAACTCAGCCATTTTTTATCCAAATCACTTTTATCATAGCACCTTTTTAAGGTATCAAATATTTAAAAGAGGTCTCCATAATTTTTTTCTAAAAATCTCTATTTCTTGCGTTATTTAATGATAAAATGTTTGATTCAAGGTTAATTCGAAAAAACCCCGATTTTAAGTAGGCTGTAACTTAGGTTGTGTTATTGCTATAATAATTTAAAGAACACCACTGCATTCACTAATTTAATAGGTTTCTTTTTGATTATAATGACTTTTTCGTAAAAATGCATAATTTTAGAGATATTTTTGAAAAACCACTCAAAAACATGCATTTTTCATGTAGGAAATCATCAATTTCGATCGTGAATAACTTGCTAAATATCAATTTACCGAAAAAGTCGTATATAAGATTTTTTATTCAGAATTGAAATATGTATCAATTTCCGAGGTTACTTTGAGGTTAAATATTTCCACCCCCGAGAAGGGGTGGTACCCACCCCCAAAGCAAAAGCACACATCGGCACAATATCACTTTTTTTCTTTGACATAATATCTATAACTATGCCAAATTTCAAGTCAATCCATGCGGTTCTTTAAAATTTACCGCAAAAACCGTCAAAGAATGGACTATACGTAATTTTTTGCACGGCTAGCTTTGATCCCAATAATTGTGGATCGCCCGTTATTATTTATAAGTAAAAAATGACGTTTAGTCTTTTGCATATTTTGTTTATACGGCTTTTCATTCACAGTAATTTGTTTTGAGCTTCTGTCATATGTCGTATAATCCGCGTATATTAATATTATACAAAGATTATACAACATATGGCAGAAGCTCGAAATAAATGATAACCGATGAAAAGCCCTATTACATATTTATTATTATCACTAAATGTATCAAAAGGAATTGTACCCCAGGCTGTGGGTGAAAAAACATGATATAATTCAGGAATTTTTGAAACGTATCAGGTGTTGTAAAGGACGATGCCAGGAATAACTTCTACTAAAATGTAACCAAAAATATTGTGCGCTTTTTTTTTAATTGCGATTTTCATTTGTTAATTTTGCAATTTTTATTAATTTTTAATTTTGTAGCTTAGGATATTGATTTTAGAGAAAAACTTTTTAATAGAAAGTTGTAGTAAATTAAAAAACCTACAAATTGAGGTATGGTAAGTTTAATTTGGTTAATTGGTTATTGCAAAACAGCCTGCGAAAGGTCCAAAATGGCCGTTTTTTACAATTGCATTATTTATTGTACAAATAATTTTTTTAAAGCTTTAAATGAAGATCTTTTGATTCCAAACATAAAAAAAATTTTAAAGCCAGATTAACGAATTTGTTGCTTAGATATTATAAATTGTTTATCCCAGGAGGTCAAATGTCGAAGGCTATAACTTTTTGAAAAAAAATCGCAGAAAGTTAGTGAAACATCCAATCTCCTTTGAAAGAGTTATATTTTCATATTCTGATGTAAATAAATGCGTAAAACAATTGTAAACCTCTAATTTTTGGATTTGAAAATAAGGGGGCTAATTTCGTTATAAACATTTAGAGCTGAAGCGGCCCTGTACATCCTATGAGTTTTTAACTTACATATTATTGTTGCTGAAGATGAAACGAAGATTTATAAAAAAATAAAAAATTTCTACGACCAACTGAAGCCGAGATAATTTTTGGGTTTGAAAATAAGGGGGCAAATTTCGTTATAAACATGTAGAGCTGAGGCGGCCCTGTATATCCTATGAGTTTCTAACTTACAGATTATTGTTGCTAAAGACGAAACGAAGATTTATAAAAAAATTAAAATTTCTACAACGAACTGAAGCCGAGATAATTGTTTTTTTTTTTTCTTAAATCATAGTGCCTTTATTTATAATAGTTAACAATTTATTTTACAGTCATTGACTAAAGAAAGACTTATGTTATCTTAAAATAAAAATTATTATAAAATAGTAGAATTATTATTTATAACGAATTACATTTAATTATTAAAAATTATTTTTTAAATCGGTGCTTTTGCAAGCGGCCGAATTTTGCAAATCGCCCGGCTCGCTTCAAATCCGCGCGCTCGGAAAATTTTTACGTAACTTGTATTAAATTTTGACAGAAAACAATTTAATAATATTACCATTATGATATACAGTCTATTTACCACTGTATTTGTTTTTCTTGATAAATTTTTATATGTGAAATCCAAAAAGAATAGTCACTACAAGAAGAAAAAGTTTTATATTGTATATTATAGTAAGAAGTAACATTATTATTATTATATTTATATAACAATGAAAAAATTAAAATATAGTTATATATTTCATATATATGTATCATTTTTGTAATATTATTTCTTCAGAAATGAAATTTCACATATAAAAGTTTATCAAGAAAAACAAATACAGTGGTAAATAGACTGTATATTATAATGGTAATATTATTAAATTGTTTTCTCTCCAAATTTAATACAAGCTACGTAAAAATTTTCCGACCGCGCGGATTTGAAGCGAGCCGGGCGATTTGCAAAATTCGGCCGCTCGCAAATGCGCTGATTTTAAAAATAATTTTTAATAATTAAATGTAATTATATTTTATAATAATTTTTATTTTAAGATAATATAAGTCTTTCTTTAGTCAATGACTGTAAAATAATTTCTTAATTGTTATAAATAAAGGCACTACGACTTAAGAAAAAAAAAACAATTATCTCGGCTTCAGTTGGTTGTAGAAAATTTTTATTTTTTTATAAATCTTTGATTTGTCTTCAGCAACAATAATCTGTAAGTTAGAAACTCATAGGATGTACAGGGCCGCTTCAGCTCTAAATGTTTATAACGAAATATGCCCCCTTATTTCCAAACCCAAAAATTATCTCGGCTTCAGTTGGTCGTAGAAATTTTTAATTTTTTTATAAATCTTTGTTTCATCTTTAGCAACAATAATCTGTAAGTTAAAAACTCATAGGATGTACAGGGCCGCTTCAGCTCTATACATTTAGAGCTGAATGTTTATAACGAAAGCTCTAAATGTTTATAACGAAATTTGCCCCCTTATTTTCAAACCCAAAAATTAGAGGTTTAAAAATGCTTACGCATTTATTTACATCAGAATATGAAAATATAACTCTTTAGAAGGAGATTAGATGTTTCACCAACTCTCTACGATTTTTTTTCAAAAAGTTATAGCCTTCGACATTTGACCTCTTGGGATAAACAATTTATAATATCTAAGCAATAAATTCGTTAATCTGGCTTTACAATTTTTTTTATGTTTGGAATTGAAAGATCTTTATTTTAAAGCTTTAAAAAATAAAAAATAAATATTTGTACAATAAATAATGCAATTGTAAAAAACGGTCATTTTGGACCTTTCGCAGGCTGTTTTGCAATAACCAATTAACCAAATTAAACTTACCTACCTCAAATTGTAGGTTTTTTAATTTACTACAACTTTCTATTAAAAAGTTTTTCTCTAAAATCAATATCCTATGCTGCAAAATTAAAAATCAATAAAAATTGCAAATTTAACAAATGAAAATCGCAATTAAAAAAAAAAGCGCACAATATTTTTGGTTACATTTTAGTAAAAGTTATTCCTGGCATCGTCCTTTACAACACCTGATAGGTTTAAAAAATTCCTGAATTATATCCTGAAATCGACCTATTTTTCACCCACAGCCTGGGGTATTGTTAGACTTTTTAGTAGCTAGTTTCTCTGTCTACGATAGCAATTGCGTTATTCGATAATTCTTACCTAATATTTGTGTACTTTATACACTTCAATGAATCGTATTGTATCATTTATAGCTTATGATCATTCCCGTGAAACAAGTTATCACTTAACGATCAGTTGGCATGACTATCTTCATTTATAAGTATATAGGGCTTTTCATTCACAGTCATTTGTTTCGAGCTTCTGTCATGTGTCACATAATATTAATATATCTACGTCATACGTTATTGGTACATACAATAATACAAATCAAAGACGAATGGCGTAGATACATTAATATTATGTGACACGTGACAGAAGCTCGAAACAAATGACAATCGATGAAAAGCCCTATTAAGACGCTCACGATTTTTTTACTAAAAGAATTGAAAGACACGTCAAATTTTTGTGCGTAAGTTATTTATCCAAGCTCTGTAAATGATACATAATATTATGTAAGTATCATAAATATCTTTTAAAATCTTTTGCCTGTTTGTTAGTTTACCCTGTTACTTTTAATCATTTGAATTTGCTCATTGTTGATATATTCGCCGCATATTCTGTTCAAACAAATTTTTATTGAACCAACTCTCTCTTCGAGTAACAAATTGTGTAATTCGCTTCATTAAAGACTGCATATTAGCACTGTGACATGTATGACATGTTTTGTCATATATTCGTGCTCAACAGATAGTGGTAGATCGACGCGCGACAAGCTCGAGATACGAAACTCAAAATATAACACCTTTAGATACGAAATTTCGATACGAAAAGACAGACACCTTTGTGAATGAGAGAAGAATCGGAAGGTACACTGTGTCAATCTTTCACTGGAAGCTTATAGAAAAATATTTACAACACCTTCACTATAAGAGAAAGATGAGTGTGATTATTTTCACACTAATTATTTTCAGAAGGTATTATTTCCAGTTCTCTAGTCCCTTCCTTTTCTATAACCTGAATAACTTTTGATTAAAAAATAAAATAGCAATTCTGCTTACCTTATTTGAAAGTTCAAGTCAAATTATTCCGATTTCGCTAATTTGCATTGCTAAAAATTAATTTTTTTGTTGTCAAACAAAGCTATAAACAAATAGTGTTTCCCGTGTCCAATGCATGCATTTTAACGCATGCTACGTAAAAATACCCTGCTTGTAGGCGCGCCTACTCATCCGGTTTTAAATGAGAGATGCATTGAAAACATCACTCAAGCACTATGTGTTTATAGCCTTGTTTGACAATAAAAAAATTAACTTTTAGCGATGCAAATAATCAAAACCGGTATAATTTGACTTGAACTTTCAAATGCGGTAAGCAGAATTGCTATTTTATTTTTTAATCAAAAGTTATTCGGGTTCGAAAATTGCAATTTTTCGATTTTTTGAAAGTTCAACCGCGTTTATTTCGAAAACTATGCATCCTACGAAACAACTTTTATGAACATTTTTTGCTTAGAATGACCCAAACAATACAAAAAATTCTTTTGCGAAAAATCGCTGTTATGTAATTCCTCAAGTTCTTTGTTTATAACAATCTTATCGACATCTGGATCAACTGTTACCCAAAAAAATTCGTGTTCTACGGGTCAAAATACATAAAAAAAACTTGGGTAAGTGCATCTCAATAAAGGAGGCCGTGGTAACCCCTGGCGACAGGACTAAAATGTAATAGTAGGTTCTTTAAAGGTAAAATATTTCAAAACCTCTAACTTTTAAAGAACCGCTTGGATTGACATGAAATTTGGCATACAAATAACTAACAAGTCAAAGAAAAAAAGTGATATTGTGCCGATGTGTGCTTTTGCCCTAGGGGTGAGTTTCACTCCTTTTGGGGGTGAAAAATATATGTTCCAAATATCCGGAAATGGATAAAATGACTAATTCTAAGCAACTTTTGTTCTATTTAGTTTTTTCACGAAGTTAATACTTTTCGAGTTATTTGCGAGGGAATATGTTAATTTTTTTACAAAACAACCACATTTTCAGACGGTTGTTCGCAAATAACTCAAGAAAGTAAATATTTGGTCGAAAAAAAATTCTTATCAACAATAAAGCACGTAAAAAAGTGAAACACATGGTGTATACACACACCCAAACTTATATGGAATCATCTAATATTTCTTACTATTCCGTGCGAATTTAAAAAAACGAACATACGAAGTCAAACAATATTTTTTTAAAGCAATTTAATAACAAATACATAACAATTAAATAAAACAATAAAGTATTTAACAAACAAATTGAAAGTAGTTGTTTTAAAGTCAATAGCATGCAAAATTTCAATGTAAAACGAATAATGTTTAACTTGTTTTTATTTATTTTTTTTTGTATTTTGTGGTAGTCAGTGTTATCACCTCTAGTCCTTATGCAAGCTTCAGTTTGCGTGGGCACGCTCCTAATCAAATTATCAACATTTTGTTGTGGTAGGTTTCTCCATCCTTTAAAAGCAGCTTGTACTAGCCGTGCGGTGTTTTGTGGATTATCCCGGCGAGCTCTAATTTTTCTTTTAAGCATATCCCACAAATACTCTATAGGATTAAGCTGGGCTGAGCAAGCAGGCCACTCCAAACTAGGGATACCTTCTGCTTCAATGATGTCTGTAGTCACTCTAATGGTATGTAGAGGTCCATTATCATGCATTAAAATTAAATTTTCTCCTGTTGCACCTCTGCAGAGCCTGACTACAGGTTATCAACATGCCTGTGAGCAGTTAAAGTTGATTGGATGAAAATTAAAGGAGTTTTTTTACGGATCACAATTCCTCTCCAGAACATTACACTTCCCCTTGTATATTTGTGAACAGATCTGTCAGTTTTCGTTCTTGCTTGTCTTCCTCAACCTCTAAGTACACGATTTCGTTGGTCATCTGATTTTCCATCTGATTACATTAAATCCTGACTGTTTTTGAAAATAGCACATTTTGTCAATTCCCAATGTTCCACTTTTGGTGGTGAAGACGCCAATTTAGGCGATCAATCTTGTGCTGTCTGGATAACTCGGGAACCCATAACTGTCTCCTGCTGTATACTTCTTGTTACGAACTCTTCTTCTTATCGTTTCAACTGAAACAGTTACACCTGTAGCTTCCAAAAGCTGCCTTTGGAGCTGCAGGTGAGAAATGGTTGGGTGTTTTCCAGCTAATTGGACAATTAAACCATCGTGGAGAGCCGTTATTACTTTTGGCGACTTTCCCTTGCTCTATTTTTGAGCTTTCCTAGTTCCTGTTACCTAGCATATGTTTTGGACAGAACGCCCTGTATTACGCCTAGCTCTGAAATCCATCTGAGAACATTACTTTCTCCACAAGACCAATAATCTTTCCTCGTTGTAAGTTGTATAACCCCACATGAGGCATATTTTCGTTTTTGGACGCAAAAGTTAGTTTATTTATTTTCGTTCAACTTGCAACTCAAGCAAATAATCTATACCGCACCGGGCTGTACTATGCGATTGTCTTATATATTTGTTTATTTTCAATAAAAACCTTTAATCTTCGCAACAATAACAAGTTTTTTCAAAAGAAATAAATATTACTTTGAAATACATGGTGATTCAATATAAGTGTGGGTGTGTGTATATTAGGTCACTATATCTAGTAGAAGCAGAGTTATAGCTAATGAAAAATAGGTTCATATTCGTCAATTTCCTAATCGAATATTTTAATGTGCCATAACCAAAAAAAGAAACAGTTTGTTGGGCAAAACTCATTTTAACTTTTTTTAAATGTTTAAAAAATTTTTGTTTTTAAAACAAAATTTTTTAGCATCAAAAGTAAACAAGTTACTCTCAAAATAAAGTTGGTCCCTTTTTTTTGGTAAGAAATCGGAAAAATCACCCCTTAATTAGCATTTCAAATGAACTTAATTTTTACCACTTCAACAAGTTTACTCGCGTATGTATTGTTCATATGGTCTGTAAGTTTCATCGGTTCAAAGTCCTTATTTTTGAAAGAGCTGTAGTTAAAAGGGCTTGAACGAGTCACTTATCACGAGTGTATGCCAATTTAGAAACACCGAATCTTAACCAATTTTTGTCTTACAGAAAAACAAAAAATACAAAATATTCAGAAAAGTAAAGCCGACTTTTTTTATTGTTTAAGATTTTTGGTATCTCTGACAATTTTTAAGTTATTTTGAAAAAAGCATTTTTTTCAAAATAAAAATTTTTTAAAATTATACTTTAAAACTAATTTTTTTCAAAAATAAGCACTTTGAATCGATGAAACTACAGATCATATAAACACAACATAATAAGTAAAGTAACTTGTGAAGCGGTAACGATTAATTTCATTTAAGTTGCTAATTGAGGGGTGATCTTCCTGATTTTTTTTTGCCACAACAAAAGGGACCAACTTTATTTTGTATGTTTTTCTTTTTAATAATTTGTATTAGGTTTAATAGTTTTTTTGTATTAGTATTAATTATTATCAAGTTGTATCTAGCTAAATAGCTAAGTGCTAAAGTCACTAAAAAAACTTTATTTTGAGCGTAACTTGGTTACATTTGATGCTCGAAATTTTTTTTATAAAAACAGAAATAAAGCTATTTTTAAACACTTTAAAAAAGTTGTAATGTTTTTTCCACAAGAATGCTTCATTATTTGGATATTTCACATTGAATTATTCTATTTGAAATTTTTCGAATATGAACCTATTTTTCATTAGCTATAATACGCTAGGTATAGCTCTGCTTTTGCTAAGTATAGGGACCTAATATATACACCGTTTTTTTCAAAGATTAGTTTTTTCGACAAAATGCCTATAGTATAAGAGCTGTGAGACATTTTTGAGTAGGTATTTTAGGCAACCTGAAAATTTTTCAGGTGACTCTTCTATGATAGCCTAATACAAAAATGCCGGTCTGGCTGGAGGGTAGCGGTTATTTTCCCCAAAAATCCCCCCCAAAGTTAAAAAAGGGTAAAAATTGTTATTACAAAAAATATCATTGATATGACTTGAAAGTAAATTTAAATATTCAAATATAAAGAAAATAAACAGGCCAGGCGATTTGAGAGCGATTTTAACTCTGCAAGATACTTGCATGGGCGCCCCAGGATTATTTTCAGGGGTGCATCTGAACTTCAGAAGATTTCATCTGAATCTGTACATACTATTAACGAGTATAAAATACACAACTATACATGCATAGCTATCTACATTCCTTCCGGACAGGGAGGTGCAATTGTTATTTTGACAGGGTATTTTTTAATTTTAAAAATAAATATTCTGCAAAAGACAGGATTTTTTGGTGAAATTTTCCAATTGCCATGTGATCAAACAAATTACGCGTGCATATAAATGAAAAGCGCTATAAGTAAGCAGCAGTGTGACAAAGAGCGTATACCGATAGCTATTTGCGTCCTCTGTTGTAGTTGAGTGAGTCCGTTCGCTCAAGAAAATCACGTGACCTGGCGATATCCATGTTGTTGTGCCTCGAAACGTTAGAGTAATTATTATATATATTATAGTTTTTTAAGTAATTTTTCTTAACTAAAGGAAAATAATACGTACTGTACAATAGATTTTGCAAATATGATAGAAAAAGACAAATTTATTATTATAAATATATAGGTGGAAAATATAAAACTATAAACTAAATTAATTCGGTGTCCGAATCTTGTACTTCTTCTTCAAACTCCTCATCTGAGCTTAAATGTTCATTCTGTTCTGCTTCGTCAGACTCCCCTCGAGACTCAGATTCCTCATCTACATGATCTGTAAATAGTTGTAATATGTATTCTCTGTCCTTTTATACGGATTCGAAGCCTGGACAATCACGGGCGCATCTGAAGAAAGACTTACCATTGTTGAGATGTGGTGTTATCGAATAATGTAAAAAATATCATGGACACAACACTTAACACACACGGAAACATTAAGAAAGATGAAAAAGGCAAAAGAAATACTCAACACTATGAAGGAAAGAAAAATGAGCTAAAATAAATATTCATTCTCTTCTCCTTCGTCAGACTCCCCTCGAGATTCAGATTCTTCTACCTGATCTGTAAATAGTTGTAAGTATTTAGAATTAATGAAAAATCACCAATGCTTAATACTTTTCCTTATATAACCAATCACATCACGTTTTTTATTTCTTAGTGTAGGTAAGACCAAAGTAGCTCATGTTTCTTTCCTTCATAGTGTTGAGTATTTCTTTTGCCTTTTTTATCTTTATTAATGTTTCCGTGTTTGTTACGTGTGTCCATGATATATTTAACATTATTCGATAACTCCACATCTCAACAACGGCAAGTCTTTCTTCAGATGAGCCCGTGATTGTCCAGGCTTCGACTCCGTATAAAAGGGCGGAGAGTACGTAACAACTCAACTAGTTAATCACTAATTAATTTTTAATTAATTCTAAATACATATTACAACTATTTACAGATTATGTAGAAGAGGAATCTGAGTCTCGAGGGGAGTCTGACGTGGAAGAAGAGAATGAATATTTAAGCTCAGCTGAGGAGTTTGAAGAAGAAGTACAAGATTCGGACACAGAATTAATTTATGTAGTTTATAATTTTATACTTTTCTACGTATATATTTATAATAATAAATTTGTCTTTTTCTATCATATTTGCAAAATATATTGTACAGTACGTATTATTTTTCTTTAATTAAGAAAAAGTTACTTAAAAAACTATAATATATTATAACAAATACTCTAACGTTTCGAGGAACAACAACATGGATATCGCCAGGTCACGTGATTTTTTTGAGCGAACGGACTCGCTCAGCTACAATAGAGGACGCAAACAGCTATCGGTATACGCTCTTTCTCACACTGCTGCTTACCTATAGCGCTTTTCATTTATATGCACGCGTAATTTGTTTGATCACCTGGCAGTTGGAAAATTTCACCAAAAAAAACTGTCTTTTTTAGAATATTTATTTTTAATATTAAAAAAATACCCTGTCAAAATAACAATTGCACCTCCCTGTCCGGAAGGAATGTACATAGTTATGCATGTATAGTTGTGTATTTTATACTCGTTAATAGTATGTACAGATTCAGATGAAATCTTCTGAAGATCAGATGCATCCCCTGAAAATAATCCTGGGGCGCCCATGCAAGTATCTTGCAGATTTAAAGTCGCCCTCAAATCGCCTGGTCTGTTTATTTTCTTTATATTTGAATATTTAAATTTACTTTAAAGGCACGTCAATGATATTTTTGTAATAACAATTTTTAACCTTTTGTTTAACTTTGGGGGGGATTTTTGGGGAAAATAACCGCTGCCCTCCAGCCAGACCGGCATTTTTGTATTAGGCTATCATGGAAGAGTCACCTGAAAAATTTTCAGGTTGCCTAAAATACCTACTCAAAAATGTCTCACAGCTCTTGGACCACTACGTTTTGAGTTATTTGCGAAAAACCGTCTAAAAATGTGGTTATTTTGTTGAAAAATGAACATATTCACTTGCAAATAACTCGAAAAGCATTGATTTGGTGAAAAACCTCTATAGAACAAAAGTTGCTTAAAATTAATCAGTTTATCCATTTCGGGACTTATCTTGGACATATATCTTTTCACCCCCGAGATGGGGTGAAAGTCACCCCTAGGGCAAAAGCACACATCGGCCCATATCACTTTTTTCTTTGACATGTTAGCTATACGTATGCCAAATTTCATGTCAATCCAAGCGGTTCTTTAAAATTTACAGCAAAAACCGTGAAAGAATGTGATAAAATGTAATTCTCATTACAATCAATTGTTGTTTTATCCCATATAAAACAATATTATTTGGACTTTGCTTATCGTTCTTTTTTAATATTTAACTAAATAATAGAGCTTCAGTATTCGACCATTTAAGAGGCATCTTAAAGTGACTCATAATAATAATTTGTATGACCAACTTTCGCAGAATTTTAAAAACATGTAATTTGTCTGTGTGCCAAACAAAAGGTCAATAACGCAAAGACTTTCATAGATAAAATAGCGGTGGTTTTATAAAACACGTATACTACATACTATACATAAGTTTAAACATTCAAAACTTGTATGACATTTCATGCAGCCGGTTGTTTGTTTTACTTTTAGCGTACCAAAAATTCGAGCTATGCTAAGGAAATATCTCAATAAACAGATTTTAGTTGAAAATTCGATTTAATATAACATGGTATTGTATGGTTTCGTTCGTGATTGTATTTGAACATAGAAAACGAACATTTTTCGTAATAAAAAAACAAAATAAACTCTCTGTTTTCATCATGAAAGGACTTTATTTCGCTAGCGGCAATTTAGTTATACGTTTAGTATAAATTGGAGTTACGGCAGAAGTGGTCCTAATGTTGTGGGTAACCAAAATGCCCACCAATTTAACCAAGTAAGTGGTCTTTCTTCTTACCGTACATTGTCTTGTCAGGTGAGATCTTAGATAGTCAGGATTAAATAATTTTTTCACCTACCTCTACCGAAAGTATACTTTTCCGGACCTGATTGTAGGGAGCAAAGTTGTATTTTTACTCCCTAGGGAGGAAAATAGTTTTCCTCCCTAGGGAGGAAAAGTAAAAGTGACGTCATGATATTTCATTCATGAAATATAACTTATTGACGCCCTGTACAATATCTATTTTCTATTACGTAAGTATCTATACATTTTAACGTTTATTTATAAAACACCCTGTATTTTGCAGAATGGTAAATCAAAACCTGAAAACTATAGAAGAATTGCAGTCACTAGTAGTATCAGCAGAATATATGGAAAACTTATTAAAAATCGAATAGAAGAAGAATACCAAAATATGGAAGCCGAAGAACAGGCTGGTTTTCGCGCAGGTCGATCTACAATAGATCATGTTGTCTCCATTACTCAGATAATTGAAAAGAAAGTTGTTCGTGGCCAAGAAGTCCATCTGATGTTTGTAGATCTAGAAAAGCATATGATAGTGCCCCACTGGTTAAACTATGGGAGGCACTGGAGAAAACAAATGTAAATATAGAATTGGTTGAAGCCGTAAAAACGTTGTACCAACAAACAACAAGAATTAAAACGGGAAATCTCATAACATCTGGATTCACAGTAACTAAAGGACTAAGGCAAGGATGCTGTATCTCACCAACACTATTCAAAATATACCTCGAAGCAGCACTCAACAAATGGAAGAAAAAATGTACGAATATGGGCATACCACTAACGGACTCAACTTTGTACACGCTGTGCTTTGCGGATGACCAGGTGATCATCGCACAGGACTCTGAAGATCTTAGTTACATGATGCGAAAACTATTAGAAGAGTTTACAGAGTGGGGTCTAGAAGTGAATATGGAAAAAACTGAATACATGAGTATCGGAGGAGACCAACATGGCCTCCGAGTAGAGGAAAATCAAGAAATAAAATTATGTGAAGACTACAAATACCTGGGAGTAAAGATCACTCAACACGGAAAATTAGATGAAGCTATTAAGGAACGAAATATACAGGGAAGAAAAGGCATATCCTTACTGAACAGCGTACTGTGGGAGTCACTGGTGGAGCAACTTGGTGGCGTCACCAGTTGCTTAATATAATAGCGGCCTAAGTCCGGATGAAGAAATTAAAACTCGTATAGAAATTGCAAGAGGGGCATTTATGAAACTTAGATCTATTCTGAGCAATTCTCAGCTGAATTTACAACTACGAATCAAGTTCCTAAAATGTTACTGTATTACTATATGGATGGGAGACCTTAACATGATGAACAAATTAGAAGCCTTCGAGATGTGGTCATATCGTAGAATGCTCAGAATATTTTAGGTTCAACGCGTTTCAAACAGAGAAGTCTTAAACAGAGTAGGACAAGTCGAAGGTGACTTAATGAAGATGATAAAAAAGAGAAAACTTGAATATCTGGGGCATATAATTAGAGGTAGCAGATACAGGATACTGCAGTTAATACCCAACAGAAAGATCGACGGAAAAAGAAGAATTGGTAGGAAAAAATATTCTTGGCTCCGAAACCTTCGTCAATGGACTGGTTTATCAGCAGATGAATTGTTACATGCCGCGCAAGATCGAGAACGATATCGGCAAATTGTCATGGAAGCTACCCACGCCTAATATTTCGGCATGATACTTAAAGAAGAAGATCACAGAATTATACAATAATTACGAAACCAGCGATTCGTTATTCTTCTTCTTGTGCCACTCCTGTCGGAGATTGGAAATCATCAAGGCTACCCTGACCTTGTTTACAGCTGACCTAAAAAGTTCATTAGTGGACCAAACCACTCTCTCAAATTCCGCAACCATGACATTCTTCTACGGCCTGGATTCCGTTTTCCTTCTATTTTTTTTGCATTATATTTTGAAGTAATGCGTGCTTATGACCTCTCATTAGGGTGCGATTCATTAGGGGGTGACTAATATGTTAATTAATCTCATATTATGTTTATATGTTTATATATAAACAGTTTCAGAATCTTTTTAATCTCGGTATTATCAAACCGATAAGTACCTACTTAAATGCACACCTGCAGTTAGGTATAAGGAAAATACAATTTTATTTATAACAATATTTACTGTGTATAGTTTACAACGTGGTTTTTAAGTACGTTTTTAAATGTCGATTAATCATACTGATAATACATTTGTAGTAAATTATCGTCTATTTTTAAAAGCCTCTAATCAGTTGTATTTTTTTACTACATATTCATATTTTAATCTCCCCGCGATCTAAGCTTATCTAAGTCTAAGGGAGCAGGATGTGTGGCGTGTGATGTTTTATCTTCAACAACACGTTTTATTTTTTATATATTGCGCAGAAACCTATATATTTTCTTGATAATTTTTTGTCACATCCATAAATTTGCAAATGAAAGAAATATTGTAAATAAACATTTATTATTTTCTCTTCTTCTTCTTCTTAAGGTGCCGACCGCTTGTCGATCGTTGGCTCTCATGTTGTCTAGCATATTAACAATCATTGTCTTATTTACAGCCGCACAAAATAGTTCAGTGCTAGTTTTCCCAAACCATTGGCGTAGGTTTTTAAACCAATAAGTTGTACGGCGGGGTCCGGACAAATAATCCCAGGACAAATAATCCCGGACAAAAAATCCCCACAAATGATCTCCGGACAGAAAATCCTCGGACAAAAAATCCCCGGAAAAATAATCCCCGGACAAAAAATCCCCACAAAAAATCCCGGACAAATACCTAATCCCCACAAATTTTTTTGGACAAAATATTCCCACAAAAAATCCCGGACAAAAAATCCCCAAGAAATATTTGCTGTCTAATAGATCTCAAAAAGTTTTCCCGAAATTTTACCAAATTTCGAATTCCAATTACATGCTGAAAACTTCAAATTTTACATGACAAAGGAGTGTGAGTTTTTTCAAAAATCGTGCAAGATATGGGGAATGAACTAAGGCCCCGTTCTCTTGACAGGCGCTTAACGCGCGTTTTAATAACGCACGATTACAACTACATACATTTTACTTAAGACCATTCACATGCTAACGCGCGTTTTAGGTCATAAAGTTTTCAGAATGGAATTGGAATTCAAAATTTGGTAAAATTTCGGGAAAACTTTATAATATAAACAAAAACTGCCTTTATCTTTTCCATTTTTACTCAGTTTTGAGTATTTAGAAACTGTCTTTCGGTCCTTTTCCTAGACGAAGAAAAGGTAAATGCGTGGCCTAAGTGTCCTCTATTTGCTTTCTCCTATTTTCGTCGTCTCTGTGATTATATATTGTAAAATCCGGAGATGCGGGATGCAGCCAGAAAGCAGTTTATTAACGAAAAGTCTTGGATTTAAAATATTGTTTATTATATTTTTATTTCAATTATTCTAATTGTTTAAAAAGTAGTAAACTTTGTATCTAGGGCTTTTCGTTGTTTTCCTCGTAATACGAGATATGTCGCTAGATTGCGTCTCAAAAGGTGGAATCATTGTATCGCGATGGTTTCCCTTAAATAGGCAGATTGTTTATGTTCCTTTCAGAGTTGTATAGCTTCACTGAGGAAGCATGAGGATGCTGAAATAGCTATATGGAGATGGTGGTCCAACTCTGAATCGAATATAAACAAAAACTGCCTTTATCTTTTAGGGAACTATTCGGCAGCAAATATTTCTTGGGGATTTTTTGTGGAAATATTTTGTCCAAAAAAATTTGTGGAGATTATTTGTCCGGGATTTTTTGTGGGAATTTTTTGTCCGGGGATTATTGGTCCGGGGATTTTTTGTCCAGGGATAATTTGTGGGGATTTTTTTTCCGGGATTATTTGTCCGGGGATTATTTGTCCTAGCTTCTGTACGGCGACCCACACTTCTTTTTCCCATTATTTTACCTTGCATGACAAGGTGAAGTATGTCACTGTTTTCTGGGTGACGCATTATAATCTGGCCAAAGTATTCCAATTTACGCCTTTTAACCGTGTTCACTACTTCACAACTTTTATTCAAACGTTGCAAAACTCTTTCGTTTGTGACTCTCTCTACCAAACTGATCTTCAGAATACGGCGGTAGACCCACATCTCAAATGCTTCTAGGTTTTTTAAAAAGCGATTCTGTCAGGGTTCATGCTTCAACCCCGTAAAGTAGTACTGGGAATATATAACATCGAACCATTCTCATGCGAAGTTCCAAAAGGTACGTTGCCTAAAGGTACGTATACATATGCGCTCCGCTCGGCACGCACTCTTCTCGCGCTCAGCATGTTTGTTAGATTAGTACTTGTTTTCAAGGGGCGCTCCGTTTGTGCGCCTCTTGAAAACACGTACTAATCTAACAAACATGCCTTGTGCGAGTGGCGCGCGCGCCGAACAGAGCCCATATGTATTAGGGTGGTGCGAAAAAAGTCAAGCTGATAATTCCGTATCGCTTTAGTGCGGAAAAGTTGCGATTGGTAATTACAAGATTCAAATCGGACTTTATCTTCCGATCCCGCAACGGGCCTAAAGATTGTGAAAAAAATGAAATTTTACCTTTTTTTCAAAAATTTTTATATGGGCCATTCCACGAACATACGCCTGTTTTGGATTATTTCGACAACGAATATTTTACTGTGCAACATAAGAAGTACGAAAGTAAATTGCGCTAATAATTATTCTAATAAACAACAATGTAATTTGCAATTTACTTCAAATCCAAAACAGGCGTATGTTCGTGGAATGGCCCATATAAACTCCATGTACGTTTTATTTATCGCTATAGTAAAATTAATTTACAGTTTGCATGGTTGGGTAATAAAAAAAGCAGTTTTACGCATTTAACGAATATCTTCCGATCCCGCAAGTCAATCAAAATCTATAAAAAAATGAAATTATTGATGATTTTGATGAATTAAAAAACATTTAGTTATCTCATTTTTCTGTTACATTGTGAAGCTCTTCGCTTGTTTAGATATTGTATGACAATATTTAAACAACCCAGAACTCACAACGAGGTGGTGGTTGCACTTTTAGGTCCACTCACACCCTTCTCTCCCACCAACCAATGAGTGTGTGTTTTTTGCAATATTTACATATTATGTACATTTTTTTTATCTGTTTGTGTCCAGCTTTTCAACGCCAACTTTGTATTGTGATTTGGTGGTAAGATCTGGCAGCATGGACCTTGATTTAAGTGTTGCCCTGATGAATCCATCTCTTGATTAGGGCCCACATTTAGACATTAGACGATGCTCCCGTGACCAACTCTACGTACCGCTCGTCAGCTTGCATGTAGCAGGGATAGTTTTGTACATTCTAGTCTGGAATGTCGCCCGATGTAATGCAATAACTTATATCTTCATTTGAAACTCTTCGAAGAAGTGATGGAGAAGATAGTGTTAGGAGAAGAAGTGATGGAGAAGAAGATAGTGAAAGGAAACACATTAGAGAGCTAGGGCTAAGGAGGGAGTTAAACCCCGGACAGACTAAAGCCAAGGGCTAAAGTATTAGAAATTTCATTCCTCCTACTTTAAATTTTGAAGCACAGGACTACACTGATATAATAGACTGGAATGTAGCGAAACTATTTTATCCACCAGTTCTTCGCAGAGTTTCAAATGAAGATATAAGTTCCTGCATTACATCATCTCAGACTGGAATGTACAAAACTATCCATGCCACCTGCGGCAAGCTGTCGAGCGGTGCGGAAAGTTGGTCACGTTGGTTGCATCGTCTAATGTATGTGGGTCGTGGATCCCAATCACGAGATGGATTCATCAGGGCAACGCTTAGATCAAGGTAAATGCTGCCATATTTTACCACCAAATCACAATACAACGTTGGCGTTTAAAAGCTGGACACAAACAGATAAAAAAGAAATGTACCAGGTGTCCCAATAAGAATGGCTCTCGGCCATATCTCAGGAACCGTTTATAGTAGAGCTTTGAAATAAAAAAATTTATAACAAAAGTTGCCTCAGGAAAAGCCTGGAAATCATTTTCATAATTGTGGGACCACCGCTAGAGGGCGTAATTGAATATCAAAAATTAAAAAATCTACATTTTACATAATTTTCCTAATGAAGGTGCACTGGAAATCCGATCGTCGTATTCTTCATAAAATTCTACGCATATTTGATTTGACAAGTTTAGGTCTACCTTTGGAAATAAGAGGTGGGGGTGAGTAGGAACCTTGTTATGAAAAACTGGCTGTGAGTCCGGTTCTGCTTAATCAAATTTTGCAAACTTGGTCTTGTTGAAGACAGATATTTTTTATCAATGTAAAAGTTATGATTTTGTACCAACTTACTGAGTAATGTGCCAGCTAGAAGGCGTTATTTAATTTTTTTCAGAAATCTAGTGTTCCTTGGAAAATATTAAATACAAACATGCATTTTTAATACCATATTACAAAATTAGACAAAATTAGCAACAGAATAGCGAAAACCGCATGTTAATATCTTTTTTCTATCTCGAGATATCTTACAAAACGTGTAAATGTAAAAATATAACTATTACTGTCACCGGTAAACGAAATTCATTAAAGGTAGTGTGCTATGGAAACAACAAAAAAAAAACATTTTTCAGCTGTCAACGTATATTAGGTCTCTTCAACGCTTCTCATTTGTTTCGAGCCTCGTTCATATCTCGTATATTAATATTATACAGAGATTATACGGCATATGACAGAGGCTCGAAACAAATGAGAAGCGTTGGAAAGCCCTATTAAAAAGAAATAAAAACAACTATTTAGTGATGACATAAACGTTCAAATTGTTGTTCATCATTTTCGTTGCAAACATTTACTCTTTCAAGAGTAGATTGAACAGCAGTCTCAATTTCTGCTCTCGATATGCTTTGAATGGCGTTTAGTATTCTCTGGATAATGTATTCTAGAGTAGTGTATGATGAGCAACAATTTGAATATTTAGGTCGTCACTAAGTAGTTCTTTTTGTTCTGTGTTATATTTAATTTTAATAGTATTGTTTCTCTTTATATTGTTGTTTTAATTAATTATATTTTTATACGTTGACATCTGGAAAATGTTATTTTGTTATTTTCCAAAGCACACTACTTTTCATTAACTTAGTTTACCGGTGATAGTAACAGTTATGTATAAAATTTACACGTTTCTCGAGATATCTTGAGATAGAAAAAAGGTGTCGACATGCAGTTTTCGCTATTCTATTGATAATTTAATCTAATTTTATAAAGTATGATTAAAAATGCATACTTCTATTTAATATTTTCCAAAGAAAACTAGATTTCCGAAAAAAATTAAATAACGCTTCCCAGCTGGCTTATTACTT
This sequence comes from Diabrotica virgifera virgifera, assembly GCF_917563875.1. Classification (NCBI taxonomy): domain Eukaryota; kingdom Metazoa; phylum Arthropoda; class Insecta; order Coleoptera; family Chrysomelidae; genus Diabrotica; species Diabrotica virgifera. The sequence continues at coordinate 187,069,636 of NC_065450.1, forward strand.
ATTAGGATGGTTCAAAATTATCACGCTTACATTGAAAAAAAAAAGAACTGTCTTCAACAAGACCCAGTTTTCAAAATTTGATTTAGCAGACCCGGACTTACAGCCATTTTTTCATAACAAGGTTCCCACTCACCCCCACCTCTTATTTGCAAAGGTAGAGTTAAACTTGTTAAATCAAATATGCGCAGAATTTGATGAAGAATACAATAATCGGATTTCCAGTGCCCCTTCATTAGGAAAATTTTGTAAAATTTAGATTTTTTTATTTTTGATATTCAATTACGCCCTCTAGCGGTGAACCCACAATTATGCAAATAATTTCCAGGTTTTTCCTGAGGCAATTTTTGTTATAAAATTTTTTATTTCAAAGCTCTACTATAAACGGTTCCTGATATATGGCCGAGAGCCATTCTTATTGGGACACCCGGTACATTTGTAAATAATGTAAAAAACACACACTCATTGGTTGGTTGGTTAGAGAGAAAGGTGTGAGTGGACCTAGAAGTTCAACCTCCACCTCTTTGTGAGTTCTGGGTTGTTTAAATATTGTCATACAATATCTAAACAAGCGAAGAGCTTCACAATGTAACAGAAAAATGAGATAACTAAATATTTTTTAATTTATCAAAATCATCAAAAATTTCAAATTTCTATAGATTTTGATTGACTTTGCGGAATCGGAAGATATTCCTTAAATCCGTAAAACTATTTTTTTTATTACGCAACCATACAAACTGTAAATAAATTTTACTATAGCGATAAATAAAACCTACATGAAGGTTAAATAAAAAAATTTTGAAAAAAAGGTGAAATTTCATTTTTTTCATAATCTTTAGCCCATTGCGGGATCGGAAGATAAAGTCCGATTTGAATAATTCTTTTTTGTTTTTCTTGTAATTACCAATCGCAACTTTTCCGCACTATAGCGATACGGAATTATCAACTTGACTTTTTTCGCACCACCCTAATATGTATACATACCTTAAGAGAAAATCGCTCGCTACAAAGTTTAATTGATTTATCATGATATGATAATTAGACAGCAATCTTTTCCACACAATAACTTGCTGTTGAACTCCCAAAACGTGTTTAATTGTAATAATTATAGTATAATTTTGACCGTGTGAGTCATAGTCGGAGATACCAAATTAAAATTATGTACTATTTTTAGTTATTTTTTTGACATTCATTTTATTTCTGTACATTCATTCATTTCGTAAAGGAAATATTCATTAATGATTATATTCGTATTTTCTGAGCCACGGAATAGTATATTCACAAAAACAAAAATCAGTAAGGGTTAAATCAGTTAAATGTTATGGTTTTAACGGTTTTCCAAATAATGATCTAAACATACAACAGTTGCAAGGCAGTTTTTTTAAATTCTCAAAATGTGCGAGTGGGAAAAGATTTTCAGAATCTCCCACTAGACTGTTAGCCTGTCCCACGGATTCTGGGGGGACAAGATTATGACAAGTAGATATACCAAACTTAGCAAACCCTCCAAACTCAAGTTTCTACATACAGGGTGTCCCGGAAAATAGTGCGTTCCTTAAAGGTATAGGTAGAAGGCACCATGTAGAACAAAAAACTCTTATAACATTTTTTTCTAAATGCTACCGTTTGACCAAAAAATTAAAATGTATTTTGGTATCCAAATTTAAATCTGACAACTATGTGCGGTACGCAAATTTAAGCATAGACAGTCCCATGTAAATAGATAGAAGATGATAGTAAACAGATAGTTTTAAAGAATCCTGTTTAGTGTCAATGCCGAAAATGTTTTCGAATAGTGAATGTATTACCTATTATGTTATTACCTATGAATGGTGTTTGTGAAAGGTTACTTGAAACATCTATTCGGTATATTAATTATTTTCAAGTAAGTACAACTTAGTTATTTCAGTTCACAAGTAAACAAATTACTGAGACATTATCTGGTGTATTTAAGTTCCACTGTAAACTATTAAAACTATGTAATTCAGTTAAAGCCCTCAGCAATACTCAGCATTCAACCCATTTAAACCTTACTAAATACATAATACTAGTTTAGTTAAAAGATGTGTTTTTATGTTTAAAGATGTGTAATTCGTTTAAAATTATGCAATAGGTATTTCAATACATTTCAAAAGAAAATAATTTTATTAACAAATAGTAAATACATAAGTATTACCTATTAGGTTGGATTATTTTAAATACTGTTAATCACAATCACAAACGAGTTCTTATTATGTTATTATGCCGTAGTGCGTACGATGTTGCCAGTTTATTAAAATTTCCAAACATTAAAATACAGGTATATGAAAAACAATGTTAACTTTTTTTTGGAAACCGTTAACTTATGAAAAAAATGGTATAGGACTTTTTTGTTCCAAATTGTGTATTCTCTCCATACCTTAAAGGAACGCACTATTTTCCGGGACACCCTGTATAATGGCTTCTTCGTACACAGAAAACATGAAAACATTATATCAGTAAAAAGTTTCTCTACTAGAATAACTTCCTTAACCTTAAAGCTTATAGAAAGATATACTTTAGAAATCATAGTATAAGTCGGTGTCGGAAAGTTGGTCGAGAACACTTCGTCGACGGAAAATTAGTCGACAACATTTGGTCGACAAACAGTTGGTCGAATGCACAATTCATCGAATGTACGATTCGTCGACGAACATTTGATCGAATGGATTTTTCGTCGACAAAGACCCAAAGGGAATAATGGTGACAAATGAAGGATTATTGATTTTGATTTTTTTTTAAGATTTTGTTTAAATTTTCTGCTGTAGTCTAAAATGTTGATAAGTATCAATTGTCCGGAAATCTCCGTTCGCAAGTGCGCCGACACCAAAAAGAAGAACGGTACAACATCACTAATTAAAATATCGGTTTATATTTGCTGTCTACTCTCCCACTGCAGCCAATTTTTTCATTAAATTTAAAAATAATTAAGATTTAGAAAAAAAATTAACAAAACCCCAAAAAATAAATAAATTCAGATATGTATAATACAATATAACAAAATAAAAACCAATAATCCGTCTTTTGTCACCATTAATCCCTTTATCCTAAAGATAAATATCAGTTTGTCGACGAAAAATCCATTCGAACAAATGATGTGATGACTTCAACGCTAAAACGGAGACAAAGCAGATGGAGCAGAAATATCACTGAGAAAATTTGGAATGGGAAACATAAAGGAGCGCGGTGACTCTTTACTTAGTTTCTTGCTGGAAAAAATCTATTCCAAATAAACAGCTTCTTCTCCAAAAAGAACATCGGAGCTGGCATTACAGAGTCCGAAAAGAAAAACTAGGAACGAGATCGATTTTATGATCACTGACAGCTGACCATAGGCAAATCCTTAGAGTTTTCAACAGGTAGCGACCACATAATGGTAA